>NC_136814.1:66702948-67302948 GCF_951394365.1 Tetrao urogallus
TGTCCTCATGCTGTTGTGCTTTTTTTCCAGCCAAGTGACAGAGTGGACACAGCCTCAACAGAAGCCATACAACTTATCATCACCTAAAGGTGTATGGATATGTCCTATGTCCCCATAGCAAATCTTCCTCCAAAATGCTGACCCCAGGCCTGCATTGTGTAGGAGGGCTCCCTTCTGAGAAGGTCTGGGTGCCCAAACAGGGGACATAGAGGTCAGCATGCTCAGCATCACGTGTTGGCCACCGGGAGGGAGGCTCTGGTGCAGGGTCCCCTGGAGGGATGCAAGCTGTCCGAAGAGCCACAGGCATTTCACAGCATCTACTTTCAAGATGACTGTAGCCAAGGCTGTGCCATAGCCATCATTACTGGGAATTAATACTCTTTCACTACCAAATCTCATATAATAGGCAGAATCCAGCATAGTGGCTCTAAGCAGTCATCGAGCCTTGATCACCATTTTCAATGTGCTTATTGCACAGCATCCAGCATGTTTATCATGGCAGGGTTTTCCTGCCCAAGATGGCTCATAATTTTTCATAATGATTGTTCCACTTGAATGGAATGATTATTATATAAAAAAAATCATTCCAGCTGAAACCTGCTGCGAAGGAACCCCGAGGCAGGTTCTAACACACTCTGAAAGTGGTTATAATACAGCTCGTAGCAATGCTAGGTGTGAATGAAAACAGATTTTTACAATGTTTGCAGCTTTGTGCAAAAAAAACAGTTTTATAGAACAGAACACTGCAGTTGCCCCCAACTTAAAACCATCTTGTGACAAATTTGTCGTTTTTCTTTAATCTTCCTTTAAAAGAGAACAAAGCTTGCCTGCTTGCTTGCTTTTCCTTTTGATGATGTAACCCTCCCAATCTCCTTTTCCTCCTGAAAACCTTGACCACGGTTTTCTGAAGAGTGAACACTAACTTTGTGTCATTTAAATGCAAGACCCACTGTCTCCATTTTTCACTCTAATTATGCAAAAGTCTCAGCTACATGAAGCAGAAGGGGAAAATAGAGCGATTTGGTAATTAATGGCTAATGATAAATTGATTTCATTTTTGAATCATTGCAGTTGTCATCCGCGGTATTTAAAACACAGCCTTTTCAAAGCACCCGTGTTCCTTTGTTTTGAGGGCTTTTTTGCGCTTCCGGCCAAAAGCAGCGAATGTAAGTTATGCTAATGCCCGATGGAAATCCAGGTTGGCTCTTGTTTCATCAGAGTGGCTACATATTTGATTTTGTGTATAAACAGCTGAGCTCTGTGTTTTCAACTTCAGTCTGAGGCTTTGAAACCACGGTAAGAACGTTGGATCTGAAACCACTGGTGAAGCCCGCAGTACGGTGGGTGCAAGTAGGGGAAAATGAATGTAGAGGGAAGCAGGATTTGCCAGGAGGGAAGTTCTTCTCCCCAGAAACCTTCCTGTCTGAAATAACACAGAATGGGACAATAATAGCATTTAAACCTTAAAATCCCTGATGTGGGGTTTTTACTCATGTTCCATCCAGACTGCTGTTTCACTACTAGCTAAGGAATCGCTTCGGCAGCGACAGAAGCCCTAAGTAAAATTAAAATGCTGTAGAAGATGACAGGAGGGCAAAAGTGGAAGAGGCAGGACTGTAGACATTCTCAGCAGGACACAGACTGTCTTACCAAGGATCATTTTCCAAAACGCCTGAAGAAGCTGAATGCCTATTCCAAAGATAACAGAGGAGCTGAGAAACCTCATACCAGTGCAAGACAGTCAGTCATGGAGCAGAAGCACATCGTACAAGACACTGAGGGGCAAAGCAAACTCCAGCTCAGGCTGCCAAGTTCCATGTGGCCATCATGTCTCAAGCTCATCAAATGGCTGCTGTCGATCTCAAGGAGTAGCCCAGTGTTGGCATGGTGTTGTGCCAACACCACAAGGCCAAGAAACAGCACCTCTTCCAGACTGAGCCTGGTCAGACAGGAGAGCACACAAGCATAGCCTCTCTCACTGAAAGCAAGATTTAGGGCAGGGATGTGTGGAGTCAGCTGAGTGTCAGTAGCATGGTGCTCCTCACTCCATGGGTGGCAGTGGGAGAGGGCAGCTCGGTCAACCAGCAGCAAGCAGCTTCATTCAGGCTATGTGGGCACTGGCCAGACTGAGTTCTAGCAATTGATTTCCAGGCCAAGACTTCCCATGATGTGCATTCCTCAGCTCCCCCTAAAGTGATGAACAAGAAAACTGAGTAACCAAAAAACTGAGTAACCAGAAACAACTCAATTGCGTAGATGGAGCTGGGAGTCTCAGTGAACCACAGTAATGTGCCTTTCATCAGACTGGTTGTTTTTCCTTTTGCCATCCTTAAGCTGTTAGTGCCACAGCGAGAGCTCTGCATCCTTCTAAAGGTGACTCTAAAGTACCTCTTCAGACTGCTGCTGCTCAAGCCCTGCAGCAGTGAGAAGCACTGCAAACATCTTCAGAAGATGACAGGGACTGTAGGCTCTGAATACTCAGGAAACCAAAAGAAAGAAAACAAAGCTAGCAGCTGCAAAAACACTTGAGGGGCTGTAAGTACTTCATCACAGCATCCCATGCCTGCCACCTCTCTGGAGCATCAGGGTAAGGTCACGTTAGGAAATCTCCCCCCTTTTCCCTCAAAAAAATGGAAATGCACTTCTTTCCTCTTTAGGACATTCGTCTCTGCATCCTTGGAGAACATTTTGCACGGTTTCCATTCACGGGTGCTGAGCTACAGGAGGCAGCAGGGCAGCTTCTCCACCCCTGGGGCACCTGAGCTGTGGGGATCCATGGTACTGGGCTGAGAACCACCATCAGTGGCAGTCTGGGGGAGAGAGGAGCACTCTTGCCCCTGAGTTTTGCATTCCCACCCAGAGGCTGCAGGACAGGACCAGAAACGAACACCAGTACAGGTTTCTTCTGAAGGCCAGCTATCAACTGGTGGAAAATGAGGAAATAGCAGTCTGCACACTTTCCAGCACTGCCTGCACGGAGCCCCAGCAACCACAAAAAGAGAGGAATTAAGAGCCATTAACACTGTAAATGGTTACCTCAAATTGTTTTGAGAATTACAGATGCGCTAAGAGCAGGAGAACTTAAAAGGAAAAGAGGAAAGGGGCACTTTATTAACCTTCAGCAGCATTTCCCTTATAACCCTTAATAACTTCCTTATAACTGAGTAACCAAAACCTTAACCCTCATTCTCCCACATCTGCGGATAACTTAAGAAGCCAGATGAAGAATTATATTCTCTAATTAATTCACTTTCTTCTTCAGTACCTGAATAAACACATTCACCCTATTTTTCTGACCAAAACTTTATACTGGTCATATAGCAAAGTAACACTATGAGATGGAAAATAACCCATGTGGCTCATCTGTCTAGAATTTATATCTAGTAATATCTTATATGGATTTATTCTCCAATATATTTTCTTTTTAATATTCAAGAGAATATAAAAATAACAATAAACCCCCTTCCATTATGTTTCCAGTGGCTCATAAGACAGTTGACAGGACTATAAATGCAATAATGAGGAGGTTTGAGGGGCAGGTTAATGTTTTTTCCTAACACATGATGCTTTTAGCCTAAGGCACTGCTGGAGGCCAGTACCACTTCACCTGGACCAAAATCACCAGCGAACACCCATTAAATCACTCAGATTTAAATGTAATATTACTGGGTCTAGAAAATATTACTGTAATCCAGATTTGAAATATCATCAGCACATAGAATAGCAAGCAGGAATGCAATCTGAAGCTCCGGGAAATCTTTATTTACCTGTAATGAAGAGTTCTAAGTCCAATTCCTCCTCTCACCTATGGCATTTTACAGTGGAATAACTCTCACAGATTTGCATATGGTTTCTTCTGATTTATGCGTGCATAAGGAAGAGGCTTATGAATAAAATCTCAGAGTGCTTTGGACTATATATATATATGCATATATATATGTATTTATACATGGACTACACATATATATTTTTTCCACCTATCTATCTAGGTCAGGGATCTTCAGACTTCATTGTTACATGTTAATCTGTATCATGCAATAAGATTTCTAGACTAGGAGCCCTTGTGCCATGTGCTATAGAACCCACATCATCATGGCCACAGAGGGCTACAGTAGGGCTGGCTGGGTCTCAGCTCCTACCTGAGGCAGACTCATATACAAATTTCTCCACCTTTCCCAAACATATCAAATCCTTGAGAGACTACATCAGCTGCTTACACTACATGAGCTGCTTACTCGGAAAAGTAATGCTAGGGAAAGATTGACTTGATTAGGGAAAGATTGACGAGAGTGTTAGTAAAAACAGGTGAAAAAAAAAGATCAAAACTTTCTGAGAGGACCTTTGCTGGATTTCAGTCTGCAGGGCTTTGAAGGGAATCAAAACTGCTCCTGATATGACTGCAATTTCACACTCTGAGAATTACTGGTTTTGCACTGGTAATGGTACGCACCACAATGTGCCCAGGAATAAAAGCAGCCCTCTTTCTGAAAACCACATCTGATCAGAACAATCCTGGGACAGATCCAATATCTGCCTGAATTGAGGAAAAGTTTGTCACATTGGTTTCAGACCAAGACCAAGATGTACCCCATCTCTCGCAGATTGAACAGAATAGAACATTTTCCAATTCCCTCTACAGCTGGGGGCGGGAGAAGACAAAGTCAAGTAAAGGAAATTACTCTGCTTAACCGAGAGGATGCATTCTGTGTCCCTCCCATTCCTCCTGCTCTGAAGTACTGATCCTGATTGAAAACCAGGGTGCAGTCCAAGCTCCCCTTCCTGCTGGTATTAGCACAAAGTTACCAACTGAGACAGGATTCCTCTGAACCGCTGTTAGATTCACTCTTGGGAACTTCCACATGGAGCAAGTGAGACAGAAATAAGGGCTGGGAAAAGAAAAGTGGGGAAAGCAACAGTCTGCTGCATGTCCTGCACATAGTGGGGAAGAGACGAGATGTGAAGAGAGGAGAGGAGAGGAGAGGAGAGGAGAGGAGAGGAGAGGAGAGGAGAGGAGAGGAGAGGAGAGGAGAGGAGAGGAGAGGAGAGGAGAGGAGAGGAGAGGAGAGGAGAGGAGAGGAGAGGAGAGGAGAGGAGAGGAGAGGAGAGGAGAGGAGAGGAGAGGAGAGGAGAGGAGAGGAGAGGAGAGGAGAGGAGAGGAGAGGAGAGGAGAGGAGAGGAGAGGAGAGGAGAGGAGAGGAGAGGAGAGGAGAGGAGAGGAGAGGAGAGGAAGAAATGAAAAGAGAAAAAACACATCTGTTGCTAGTAGGAAGGATTTACTATGGCCACTAGATAGCTTAAACCACTGTTTTCCAGGATTTTAGTCCTAAAAATAATAAACAAGGAGTAATTAAATTCTGAAACTGCAGCCCAGAGCCAAATATACAGAGAACTAATGAAAACTTCCCTGTGTTCTGCTAATGCCTGCTTTGTTTTACCGAGAACATTCCTGCCATGAAATTGGGCCTCCTGCAAGGGGCACTCCCAGCTTGCTGCTGGCCCAGGCTGACAGAGGCTGCCTCCTGCCATGCTGTTGTCAGGCCTGAAGCATCTGCTGGTGTTCGGGCAATGGCAAATGCCCCTTCTTCCTCGGTCATCTGTACCTACTTCTTTCTAAGTAGGGTAATGTGTGGGGAAAAAAAAGTCCCACTAAGTCTCTTCTACTCAGATGAAAAGATAGAATACACTTTGTTTATCCCTCTGTTTAGTGGAGCGTACCTGACACCCAGCTATTACATAAATCACATCTATTCTTAGCAACCCGGGATGAATCTGGGATAACTCCACTGAAGCCAGTGTTGTTTTTTTCAGTTTGAACCATGTAGCTGAGAGCTGAATTTGGCACAAAGTAATTGTTTCTCACCAAAGAGGGTATTCTGCAGCACAAGGCATCAGACACACTATCTGGTAAGGAACATGACAGGGACTCTGCTAAGAACACACTGTGTTACTGTAGATGGCACACACTCCTTGCTTCTGTGTATGATGCACTCTGTGACTACTGAGATTTTATCCCATAAACACATCGTGGAAAACACATTCACACTCGCAAGATCATGCAGATGATTCTCTCATTGCATAGCACAGAAGGAGTCAATGTATTTAAACTCTCACCCTACTCATGTACTGCATGCTAGGTTCTCAAAAGTTCTATGCGCTTTAGACTCCTCCTCAAGAAGGACCAAGTCCATCTAGCTTTCTGCAGCCCCTTTCCTTCTGCAGGTGTTTCCATGCAACTCCTGGACAGCAGCTGAGGCTTTCTGGGACAGGAAATGCTGCTCATCAAACTAGCTGAAACCTGGCTGCCCAATGGAGAGCAGTGGCCACTGCATACACAGCCTCCTTCTGTGTGTGTTCAATGTGACAGAACATTTGCTTTTATTTTAAGGGCTTTTCTTCACGTTCATTTTAACAACCACTCTGGGTTGAATGTTCCTCTGTCAGTGCAGTAGTGCAATAAAAGAAGGAGGGTAAGTAGTTTGGAGCTGAGACAGGACTTATCAGTTGGCATCAAGTATCATTCCCCACACACAAAACCTTCAAGTAACTTTGGACAAGAGGAAGGATAAGGAGTGAAATAATGCAGACAGCCTGGTTTTAGACATTTACTGCTTCCAGCTCCAGGGCAGATTGTAGGCAACTCTGGGGAAATGTATCCTGGCAGCAACCTGACTTGGAGGCTCTGAATTGGTCCTAGCAGACCCTCTCCATCAGTTACAGAGAAGGAAGGCTGGGGTCAAGGAGTTTCTCAAGCTAGGAGGTTTGTATATTCCTAATTTTCACTCTGTATTCTTAATCCTCCTCTTCATACAGGGAGAAGGCTTCCCCTTATTTGGCTTGACTATGCAGAGCATGAGATTTCTGAAATGGGGATCAGTTTTTCCTACATGTGCTTACAGCATCCATTACAATCATGTACTGTGGTTCTCAAGCCACATCCATCACATGAACAAAGCACAACTTTGGGGCTCTTTTTACACTCTGGGATCAGCAATCACGAGGGGCTTTGTTCAAACTCAGGCTTTTGGATTTGTTATAGGAAATTTTCATTGCAGGATGCAATATAGTAATGGGGGAAAGAAAGACAGAGTTAAGCACTGTATATTTACTAGTAGACATGACTGACAATAATGACCTCTCTTCACATCTACCCTGCACATCTATCACCCTGTGACATAGGGAGGAAGAGGACTGGGAGGTGGGGACATGCCAGTTAACCTCAGGCACTCGTCCAAGCACCACAAGAGATCTGAGGGATGCGTGAGGGTTGAAATTCCATTATAGGTTTTAAATAATTAAGCACTACATGTTTGGAAGCTCATTCCTTCCTATTACTTTTTAAATAATTAATCTGTATTTACATCTATTGAGCTTCATGGCGCTATACACATAACAAATTTGAGTCAAGTTGTAGAAGGGAGATTTTCCCGTCTGACAGCACTGCAAATGTTTCTTGTTTCGGTGGTTTCAACTATGTGGGATCAGTCAAAATCCAATTCATCTAGACGCTGTACATTGCAGACACACATATAAAGGGTTTTCGATCAAATTATTCACAAGCAATCAAAACACTAAGAGAGGATGTAAATCCCCAGAAGAAAAAATATGTTTCTAACAAACATCTTAGAATAGCAAAAAGTGATTCAAGTTAGAATAGAATACACAGATTCGAAGAGAGAGAGAAATGTATTTTTCCAATTGAGCACAGCCATTATGTTCAGTCTAGCGCAATCACTTCCATGTAACCTCTAGTCCAACTTTATAAAAAATTTACAGATTGCTGTGATTGAAAATGCTAATCTCAAAAGCTAGAATAACAGATAGAGTAACAGAACCTAGAACAGTAAAAAAAAAAAAAAAACAACCAAACATATTTACCTGGAGCACTTCTCTCCTACAACATGTTATTTTCCCAAAACCATTATACACCCAGCAGGTTCCACCAAGGGGAACTACACCCAAGAAAGCAGCCACTGCTGCTCAGACCTTTGAAACAATGAAGCACAAAACACACTCCTGAAACCAGAGCTCTGCCCCAGGAAACCAATCTGTAGCGCTGGCATCGGGACTGCATGTTTGTGGGAATGTGATTTGCAGATCAAGTTAGCTCCTATTTACGAGTAAGCAGATATTTATGCATTCACTTATGCAATTCTAGCTGGCATTCCTGCAGATTTTGTGTGAAAGTCCAACTAAGTTATTTCCGTTTGAAACAGCATTACGAGTAACAGAAATGCTGCCGGCCAAACAGTTCCTTCAATTACAATAAATGGAGCAAAGCTGCCTTCAAACTGAGATCTCAGTTACACCTGCACAGCTATTCTGGAAGTTAATTAGATTGCACAGGGGTAAATACAGACTTAATGCGTTCTTCAGAGGCCTCATAATGGCAGAAGACGTATTAGGGATAAAAGAAAGAAACCAGGTTGACTTTCAAATACCTGGGTGCTCTTTGCCACGAAGGCAGACAAAACATCTGTACCTGTAGGTGAAGCGATCTGGTGGCAGAAATCATGGAAAGAAAGCCAGTAGCCATTTTGCTCTGTGATAATTCTACACTGACACCTTGCAGGGGAGCAGGACGCTTTCTTGCAATGCTCTTATTTTGTAATTGTTATCAAAAAAAGCAATATCACATCCATCAAGGACAGCCATCAGCTCTCCTAATGACGACTCTCCTGTCTGCTCCTCTGACCCGTGCAGCTCTAATTCGGAGTCCTGCAGACAACAGCTCCAGCCTTCCCGAGCGGCAGAGCGGGAGCAGAGCTGTGCAAGAAGGTCAGCCCCCAGCGCAAAGCAGGCACGGGATCAAGGGCTGACTAACTCAAAGCACAGGAAGAGCCCGTGCCTCAGATGTCAGCTGCTTCAAGGCTGATGGCCCCACTGCTGCTGGTGTGGAGGAAACAATCAGAGCAGCGGATGCAGCAGGCTTCTCGCCGCCATAGCTGAGCCCGCGGCGTTCTGCACGAAGCCAGTTTGGGGATTTTGCTTCCCTTTTAGACAAAGCCAGCAGATCATGGTATTCATGTTTCAAGGCCGTTTTAAGGATCAAAACCCATCTTACTTAATAAAAAAGAAGAGCAAGATTCAAAGCAAAAAATTATATGGGAGCTTCACATGCAGTAGGTAGAGAGGCAGCATTCTGTGACTTTTATCAGAGGTATGCGTTAGGGATTGCTGCTAATGACAGCTTCTAAAAGCGCTCCCCCCGCCCAGCATTCATGTTTTCACATAAATCCAGATTCTGGCATATTACTTTACTGTGGAGACATCTTCTGTGTACAGGATGGCTTATGCAAATTAACCACATGTCCCATAAATTAGTCCTGAAATGCCCGGGATAATGAGCTGCCTGCATGGAGAGCGGTGCATGGTGCTCAAAGAAGGGCTCCTTCCAGGCTGGGGGAGCAGGAGGGCACAGTCGGTGTGTACGTGAGCGCAGCGAGGCAGGACGCTCCACTGGCACCGTGCCGCCATCCTGCCGGGCAGAGCTCTCTCACTAGGGCTCGAAAACGCAGTGCTAGGAGATATCTACCAATTGAAAACCCCATTAATTATTGGGAAGGAAGACAATGTGCTCCCGGCTGCTGAAACCCAAGCCTGCAGATCTGCCCAGCTGACTTGACCAACATATTTAAGCTGGCTGCAGGCTGGGTTTTCTTCCCTGCAAAATTAGGGTTTTTGCTGCAAACTTTTTTTGATGTGTGTGTGAATGTTACTGCATTTAGTGCCTTTTTTGGAGGTGACTGCCTGCCTACCTAAGCCATACCTTCTCTGCATTCCTCACCTGAGATGGAGGGCATGCCTCAAAACCAGCTCTCAGCTGGATCTCAAGAAAAAATGTTTTATGTCAGCTGCTACTTTCCTGTGAAGTGCAGGTTTAGGAGGAACTGTATGCACATGGGCAGCTGCTTTCTGTGCCCCTGACTCAGGCAGTGCTGGCCAAGGTGAGGGAGGTGAACCATAACTAATCAGATGACAAACCAAAATCATGCCACTCGGTTTTGGTGTGCACTTAATTTGCACTCGACATATAATAATTAAAGCTATACTGAATTTGTGTGTGGGCAACTTAATTTGCAACACTACAATAATTAAATGACATTACTGTTCAGAAGTAGGTATCTGAAACATGAAGTATATTAGCACGACCAACAGCCTTACAGATGCTTTACTTTGCACCCAATGCAGGCTTGGCCCTGAGCACAGCTACTGACGGTTGGACTAGATGATCCTAGTGGTCTTTCCCAACCTTAATGATTCTATGGTTCTGATCTAACGGCATCTTATCCCACCTGCCAGCACTGTGGGCAGAGGGGTGACATAAAGGCAAAGCAAGCCAGAGGAATCTGTCTCCACAATCCCATAGGAAATTCAGAAATGCAATGATGTCCATTTTATGAACAGGGAGCAGAGACAAAGAGAGATGAGGTAACTTGACTGCGGTGACAGGGAGTAGCTGCAGCAGAGCCTAGAGGTGAGCAGCTGTCTCACTATGTACTGGTCTAACATCACACATCAGGGCCATCTTCCTCATATGGAACTCATGATTCGTGTTCAGAGTCACAAGCCTCACAGGCTGGAGGTTAGATGTTAAGAAGAAATTCTTTACTCAGAAGTGGTGAAGCACAGGCACGGGCTGTCCAGAGAGGTTATGGGTGCCCCATCCCTGGAGGCACTCAAGGCCAGGTTGGATGGGGCCCTGGGCAGACTGAGCTGGGGGATGGCAGCCCTGCCCACAGCAGGGGTTGGAACTGGGTAGGCTTTAATTCCCTTCCTATCCAAACCATTCTATGATTCTACGATATAGAGAGACATCAAGTTGCTCAGCAGCCTGATCTTTCTTTGATGTTAAGAACGCCATTTAGTAACATCTGGGCATTTAGGAAAGGGGTTTTCTACAACCACAGAACTGAGGAGATGGAGAACACAGGAACTGGACGTACCAAAAATATGTGACACAAGTTGCCTTGTACCCATGGAAGAGAATAATTAAACTGAGGGAAAGTAAACTTGCAAGGAAGGAAGACAGAAGGGGAAGAGAGACCTAAGGAAAAGGTTGCAAGGAGCAGAAAACAGACAAACAAAAAAAGAAAATGAATTCTGATGAATTCTGTATGGAGAAGTGTGCTCATGCTGGGGACAGTCCTAAGGAGATGAGCGCAGAGGCAAGCTGCTGGGCTCCAGGGCTCCAGGGCCTAAGGCAGGGAGAGACAGTGGCTGTGCCCTGCTAGGGCTGTTCAGCACTGCTCAGGTGCAACGCTAGCAGCAGCTGTTTCAAAAATATATTAAACCTTCCTGCCCTCCTTTCCAGAGCTCCTGCATGCAGATTTGAATCCCTCGACATTCACAAGCAATTATTTCCTAATGATGCTAGAAGCAAAGCTTCCAGTTCTATAGCTTCAAAAAGGCTTGCTTGGCTGTGATCTGCTGTTGACCTTTTCAAGACCTAAATATACATGAGATACCTAAATAGGATAATTGGCTAGAAATAATGCTGGTGTAAGCCAGGGGCCTTTCCCCAGAGGTGACACAAGCCCACAGTAAGCAGAAGAGAAGTTACAGGAGCTCCCTCCTTGCTGCTTTGCCCCCTGCATTCAAAGGCCTCTGCTGCTCACAGCTCTCTTGACTTTGTGTGAATTTATTCATGTGCATCTCAGGGTCGGGTTTCACAGTGGATGTGCCTGGCTGTACAAACTGTGCCAAGAGAGCTTAGCAGCACGGCACTGTTTTGTGTGCAAGATGTTACTTTTGCAAGGGCAGGCCCACATCCCTATTTCTAGCACTGCACAATAGAATGCCGTGCAAGAAATAAACATGCAGTGGCCTTGCAGACAATCTAGATCAACAGCTCATCCTTCACAGCTCTCCACATCCCCAGTGATGGGAAGGGACAAGGAGCGATGCTGATGGCTTCTACACAACAAACAAGAAAGCAGAGGCGGTGTTTGCTCATTTCAACGTGCAAAGCTGACTTGTTTAAATATGAATATGTTGCTTATAGCCAGATTTTAGCAACAGAAGCCCCACGGCATCAATCACTGTTTGCACTTTTGCTAAAAATAGTTGCACTGGCTGGGGAGCTTTTTGGATGTCACATCTGCAGAAGATGTTCATTTCCCCATGCCATCTCTACCCATTATGGTTCCCCCATGCTCCTGGGTGCTCTGTGTCAGGAGGCATCACACTCTCAGTTTGTGTGGTGTTGCAGTGTCCTGTATTCACTTTCCTGCTCTCACTAAGTCCTTTCCTCTCTTCTCCTCTCCCATCCCAAACACTGGCTGACCTGCCTTGAGCCAGGCTTCTCCCAGTGCTCACAACAATGCTGTGTTTGGAGCTATGAGAAGGAGGTAATCCCACAGCAGCAGCAGCAGGAAAATATATGACAGGAACCCCAAACACTGCTGCCTCCCTCTAAGAGCCATGACGATGATGCCCTACAGGTCTCTCCTCTAAGACAGAGCCATACCAGGTGCCTGGAGGATCAGCAAAGCCCTCTGCATCTCACCAGACAGCATAGCAGGTCCCATCCCCACTGCAAAGGGGATCATTGGGCTGGATTTTGATGCATGTGGGGTCTTTGCCTCCAGGGATGTGACATCTCCATGATGCTCCTGCTGTGGTACAAGTGCCCTGGCACCCCAGCAGAGGGGAGCGGCCCAGAAAATAAAGACAGGCCACCAGCAGGGATCACGGTTACTTTGGGCAGCTGGAATTTTGGCTGGGTTGTTGGGATGGATTTTCATAACAAAGGCAGACAAATATCTAGCTTTGCTCAGGGGCTGTGTGGGCAGCCTCTGGTTATCTCCCTTCAGTGACCACAGCTAATCTGGTTTGACCTCTGGACAGCTGGCACTCACCCAGGCCTCAGCTTTCAGCCCTGCTTTGTGGCTGCAGGAAAGAGAGCCAAAAAGTGGGACTGCTGGCCTGTGCAATCCTATCAGCTGTGTAGCCCTCATTAAATGAACTCGGCACGCTGGATAAGGACAACAGCTCAGTGCCTGATGGCAATACGCTGTGCAAACCCCGTGGGGACAAAAGCATTTGCTCAGCGCGGTCTCCTGCAATATCTCGGAAAGCAAGGACCAAGGCACACGTATGAGAAAGCTGGAGACCTTTTCCAGGCCCTGCACAACTCCTGTGCCTGCTACAGTATGCGTGCACCTGCTGTGAGGGAGGCTGCTCCCAGGGGCACTGCCCAGCAGCGATCTTCCAGCTGGGCCATGCTGTTGTCACGCACATCTGGGGCCCACATCTGGAGATGGAGATGAGAGGGGGCCCCAGAGATTTATCAACAGAAGGTGAAAAATAACTGACAGGGAAGACATCTACCTTTTCTCAGTCTATTTGCTCTCTATTATTTTAGTTTCTAGCATCCTTTGCCCCTTACAACATGTGCTAGGCAAGCTGCAATAAGATCCACCAGCCCGAAGTCTTGTCACCACCTCCTGGTACTACACAAACCCATCTCTGGGCCAGATTCTCCCCAGCTGGAGGGGGAGTTCTCCTTTACATCACTCAGCAGAAAGACACCCTAGGAACACATCACATGCTGTTACACCTCTGTGGTGGAATGAAGGAAAGAAATCTCTTAGAAATCTTAGTTTCCCATCTTGAGCAAAGAGACATTTATTTCAGTGCAGTAATGTTCATTCAGGACTGGGCACAGGTGGTCAATTATTTTTCTGCCTGTCTAGAAGAAGCACGTTGATTCCTCATAATAAAAAGTATTAGTGCAATCCTGAGTTTATTGCTCAATTAGGGAAGTGACATGGAAAGAGTTACAGCCTCTTGCAGGGAATACAGTTAGAAACACGTTTTTGCTGGTGAATGAAATAACCATCCTCCTCCCCATCAGACACACAAAGTCTACATAACCAAAGAATCAACTGACAGCTTTTTTAGGTCCCGTATTTAACTGGCCTGTGCAACAGTATACTGTACTGCATATTGAAGCTCTATGATATAATTGCATTACTTTCTCTGTTTAAGGCATATTTAATTGATTATTCAAGCACAGACTAAAAATAAACAACTGAGCACAGAATTTGATTTTGGTGCCCAGCATAAACAAAACTGTGCATCGAGCAGGATTTGAGAACAATGTACATGTGCACAGTTTGACCACTTTGTGGGGTCCTCCTGGATCACTTCAGCAGAGCCTGGGCAGTCGGATGGTTTTTAAATGCCTGAAGGTAAAGCTGGAAACCTACTCTCCACTACTGTGTCAGGTAACAATTCATAATAAATGAACTTCTCTTTGCAAATACCAAGGGTGCTGTTGTCAGCTATTTGGAGTATCACACAACTTTAAATAATAGATATCATTTTGCACTTCCAACATTTTAATCTCAATCTCAAATTGCATGCAAAAGTAATTAAATAACAGAATCCTCATTTCAAAGCTGAAGACCAGACACCTAGACATCAAGTTAGCAGATAGCTGGCTGTACCAGTAGTACCTCTGCTTGAGTTGAATGGCAAACGCAAACTCAAAGGAGTACAGATGCAATATGCTGCTGATCTCATGATCACAGCTGCCAAAAATGTGGATGTCATATGGAACATGTATCTAGTTAATGGACAGATACAGCACCTCTAGAAGAGGTTTAACCAATCCTATATCCGCACCTAATTATTTTGAGTAAATTGTGCTTGCTTTCCTTCAATAATTATCAGCAGATACTGAACAGAGCTCAGCCCTGAGGTGCTGCAGTAGAAACATGAACCAAACCATGTACTAAGCTGAGGGTGCTATGGAACTAGGAAGACATGAGACACTGGTGGAAACCAGAGTGAAATAGCCGCTGTCACTGCTATAGCGCAACTAATCATAGAATCACAGAATCAGTAATGTTGGAAAAGACCACTAACATCATCTAGCCCAAGCACTGACTCTATGAGCAATGTGTGACCCCTGAATCTACCAGGAGCATCACCCTGCCAAACATAGGGGCCATCCTCACGAAGAGAAGCAATGTCCAGTCACAATGAAGGTTTTACTGAAGTTGCTAATGCTAGTTTGGTACCAGGGTACAGCAATGAAATCGTACAGATTGCTGCAAGCAAAATGGACCCTCCTTGTAAGGAACAGTTGTGCTCAGGGTATCGCTTGGTGTTAATCTGCCTGTACACCCACCTGAGTCTACAAATGAAAGCAACAAGAATGCTTCACGTGGGGAAACAGACACTTCTTCCCAAAGACGGTGACAGCAGCACATCAAAATCCCACTGTGCAAGACAACATTTATAAAAACCTTGACAGATATCATCGCTTGTTTGACTTATGGAGCCATCAAACGCTCACTTCCACACAGCATTTTTGGGCCCTTCAGCTGACTGAATCACCAATTTAGAATCTGTCAGACTTCATTATGCAGATTAAGAGCCTCTCTTTGGTTCCATTTGTTATGCATTAATAAGAGAGCATTGGCGAGTGCATCCCCTCACACAACCAAATCCTTTGTGCCATTACATAGTAAATTTTGTTCTTTCGAGTGTTTGAAAAAAAAACTCCACACAACAGCAACATGGCTTAGTTGCTATGCACAGACTGAGAGCCGCTGCATAGGGATCAGATCTGGAGTTTGGCCTAACTTGAAGCACTCCTGGTGAATTACGCCTGTGTACAATCAGACATGGTTCTGCCTGTTCCTTTCACCTACACAGGTGTGCTCAGTCCTGACTGCTGCAGTACTCCCAGAGTGATGTGCAGTCTCCAGGCCCACCAACTGCCCTACAGCTCAATGTCTGGTGCTGCTGCAACGCTCAGCAACAAAAGGCAGATTTATTATGAATGCTGGTAGGGCTCTTTTTTCTCTCTCATTGACTAGATGTGACTCAAAAAGTTAATGGTAATTGCTCTCATCTTCATTTAGCAACGTGAGAGAGAGAGAAATGGGAGCAATTTGCAGATCTGAGAACAGGTCATTACAGGTGTGTTATATTAGTGTATTCATGAGCCCCCTGGGACAGCCATGCTGAGATATCCAATAACTTTCTTAATGTGTAATTACACACCATTGGACTATAATTGATTAATTGAGAAGAGAATGTAGGCAGATGCTAGGCCAAGGCTTCTGCTGCTCATTAAATGAATATGTCCTTGCTGCTTCTTAATAAGTTAAGTGAACTACTCAAAAGCAATTAAGTGAGAACTGAAATTCATTAAATTTTAAGTAATTATTGGTACTAACTTTTATAATAAAATGCAGGATTTATACTTTGTAGAAATGGCATCCTACTGCAGAGAGCAGTGAAGCACCTGCTCCTTGCAGACAGACCTGCTCTGGAGTGCCCTCAGAGCACGGCTGTGTGAAGTTAACCTGCCCTGCTTGGGCATCATCCCTGCACAGTCCCGATGGTTCCCAAAGAGAGGGCCTTGCCAAGGGATGGACCTTAATTCTGAGAAATAAACAGTCCGTCAACTCCTGATTTTCAAACCCCTGCTTTCTTTTGTTGACCCTTTTTACTTGGAGGGGTGCCAAAGCAGTGTCCCTTCAAACCCTCTTCCTTTTTAATGGGGAGGGCAGTATGTTCAGCAATACAAGGCAGGAGCCAACTGCAGAATGACAGAGCTCATGCTGGTCCACGTAGCACTTGCTCAGACCCGACAACACTCATTTTCATTGACACTGCATGAGTGAGAGCTGAGGTAAAGGCATGGCAGGTACCGGAAGCCAGGAGATATTTTGGGGCCTGGCCCTGGTGCTCCAGGTGCAAAGGCATCTGTGGCTTCCAGGGTGCCCCATGACATCTCATTCATGCCCCACTAAGTCCTCTGATTCCTCTGCAAATACCTCCTGCAAATATTTATAGCTCTGAAAAATTTTAAATATAAAAATTTAAAAATTTTAAATTAAAATTTAAATAAAATTGGAATTTTTATTTCCAATTATCCTAACTTTCTTTGAAACAAAGCATATCTTCATACTTTAACCTTTTTACAAAAACTGTCCGAATTTTATTTAAATTGGTTATGAATGCCAGTTTCACAAAGCAAAGCCACAACTTACAATCCTTCCAATGGATACAACCCTGTTTTTTCAAGTTCTATACAGGTTGAGGGGAGATAACTTCTTTTTTCCAGGCATTTTTACTTTAAGATATACTGAAATTATCATTAAAAAACAGCCATCTAAAATAAATTTTCAGCTAAGAGTTTGCTAACTTAATTGTTTAAATTCCCAGCCAATGAAAAGACTGGCATTTCATTGAGATCATTTTTGAAAAAGCCATTTGTCAATGAGAACATGTTTAATATATTCTATAGGGGAACTACAGGAAAGAGGGGAACAGACTCTTTGGCAGGGTCTGTGACGATAGAACAAGAGGAAATGGCTTCAAGCTCAAAGAGGGTAGATTTAGGTTGGGTATAAGGAAAAAGCCTTTTACAGTGAGGGTGGTGAGGCACTGGAACTGGTTGCCCAGAGGTGTGGTGAATGCCCCATCCCTGGAGACTTCCAAGGCCAGGCTGGATGGGACCATGGGCAACCTGACCAACTGTGGTATCCCTGTTCATTGCAGGGAAGTCAGTCTAGATGACCTCTAAAGGTCCCTTCCAACTATAAGGATTCTTTGATTCTACGATAATATGAAAATTATAACTTCAGTAAAAACATCAAATGAGGAGAACAAAGAGTAAAAATAAAGGAATACAGCACAGCACTGTAGTAAGGAGAAATTAAAGTAGGAGAAATTATTCAGAGATCACCAATAGTTGCACATTTATTAATAAAAATCTTAATGCTGGTTCTGGGAAGACAACAGAATTGGGGCTGTAATGGGATTTGAATTATTTTCCTTTTTAACAAATGCATGTTGCTTCCCTTTTGAAATAATAATAATGTCGAAAACTAGAAAACTGCCTCCTTCTGAGGAAAGGAAAGCAAAGTATCAAGTGTCACATCCTAAAATAATATTCCTGTAATGATATGAAGGAAAATGCCCAACCAGAACCCCCAGGCGGAGCTGACGGTTATAACTGGAGCGCTGAGGAGAGCTCTGCTGGTGAGGGAATGGGGCTGGTATGCAGCTCGGAGGTCCCAACACCTCCTGTCACCCCACCAGCCCCATAAAAACGCTGAGTGGAAATTCCCAGGGAAAGCAACTGCCTCTCACATGGCTTAATCCCACCCTGTACCACCATTGTGTAGGCCCTCGACCCACTCAAACATGTGGATGGTGGCCACCCTCAGCAGCCCTGTGCAGCCAAAAAATGAGACGTAGGTCTTATTTCCAAAGTTGCTCTCTCAAGTGGGACTACTCAGTCTGGCACGGCGGTATTTTCTGCAGGTCCCATCTCTGATCGCAGCCTTCACATTCAATGTTATAAAAAAACCTGTGTTTGCCATGCTTCCATTTATATGTTAGCAGGCCTACAGCACTTGCTGGTCAGAGAGGGGAAAGGAGACTCTGGGCAGTTGTTTGTCTTTCCTTGCCTGTGGAATACAGGATGTGATCCAGAGCTCACAGCAAGTTAATGGAAGGGATCCTACTGATTTCATGGGGATTTGGATCAGATGTCGGCAAAGCCCTAAAAATGCTGTGAGTCAAGAACAGCAGCCTCCTCCAGGTTCCAGGGCAGGCAAGGCACAGGGCTGCCACTGACATGGAGGAGGCTGGGAGCACAGGGGGCAGGACTGGGAAGGTGCAGGAAACTTCTCCAAGCCCCAGAGAAGCACTTGTACCCAACACAGATCCCATAAATAAACTGTAACAAGAGCCACTACCATCCCTTCCACTGTGGAGCAGAAAAATAGATAACCAGGAGCAGGGCAAGAGGAATGCAGCACACACACATGGCATATCTGGCCTGGCAGCAATTCAGGACCATGAGAAATCATTGCTGATTTTGCCTGGGATGTTCCCTTTGCTTGAGAAGAAGCAGAATGCAAGTTGTTCTGTTTTGATTGGGTTTGGTAGGGTCTGGGGCAGGTTCTTTTTAGAAAATATTCTGCTCTAACTCATGAACAATTTAGCTCTTGAAACTGAAATGTTACAGATGATCAGACCACGATATGACCTAAGCTCCACTGCTATTTCAGTCATAGAAAAGGTTGAATTTCATGTGGCCAAGATTACTGAGTTTTCAAGAACACCAGTACCAATTCTCTGCTAAAATTGCTTTGCTCGATATTTCTGTTCCAGAGCCATAACTGCAGTTCTGACAGTTCTTTGGGCCTGCTCCAAAGCCCCTGAAGACAACGCTGGGCTCTCCATCGGCAGCCATGCACTCCCACCAGCCACATGCTCGGATGGCTGTTGGCACAGCTGACAGTGTGCCATGGGGTGCCTCCGGGCTGCGGCCACAAACTGATCAAGAAGCTGATGAGACCCACTGGTAAACAACCAAAAAATGGCACCAGAGGAAAGAGGCTGCAAAAAACAGGTGTAATTGGAACAGCAGTCGGCTCTGGTGTGGAGGTTTTGACTGGGGGGTGGGTACTACCACCACAGGGTGCCCTAGTTCTGGGCTGCTCTCTCCTGCTACATCCTCAGGGCAGTGGGATCTCCTTCAGATCCAACTTGGAGTAGTGCCCTGAAGACTGGAGGTGGCCAAAAAGCCTCAACTCCCCAGCCCTTGGGAAGGCTGAGAAGGCGCTCTCCTTCTCCCTCTCTTGGTTTGAAACTAAAAGGAAGGAGAGAGACTCCATGGAGAGCCTCTGCTTTTGCTCTTTGCTAGGAATAAGGAGGCAGTGTGGGCAACAAAAGCGGAAAGGCAGAAGAGGGGATAAGCAAAGCAATTTCCCCCTGATTTGATCCTTTTTTAAGGGTCTGTGTTTGCAAGTGTACCAATAAGCAGTTAATTACAGCACTGAATCAATAGCTATTTTACTTGACACTGGGGCACAGGACATAGGCCAGGTACCTTGTAAAAAGGGAGAACCCAAACCTTGCTTTCTGAAACCCAAATTCTTGTGGTTACCTGAGTACACTCTTACACATACCTATGTTTAATGTGCCTAGAACTACAAAAGCTACAGGACCTATCCAATCACAAGTATTCTCAGTGTCCTCTAAAGACTGTCTAGTAAATATTTAAGTGATTCCCTTTCCAGAACTATAACTCTGAGGTCAAGACTTCCCCCCTTGTCACCTTCCTGGGTGCCAACCTGTGCCAGGCTCCCTGATCCTGGCTCCCCCAGGTGCAGCAACAGTACGACAGAAGCTGAAAGGAGCATCCTCTGCAGCCCTGGTTCTTCTGAGCCTTGCCACTGCATCCATGACAGCCTTCTGCTCACATCTAAGCAGCCTGCATTCTTTGCTTCAATTGTATTTGCGTCAGATATCTTTTCAGAGCTTTCTCTCCCTTTATTTGTTAGTGATTACAAATCAATGGCTGTGGGTGAGTTTGTATTCAATGATAACAAGCATGTTTTATTGTTTGTCATTTATGTAACAGTTTCCAAACATCAAGACTATCTCCTAAGTCACTGTACACTGGAGTCACAGATTTATCCTCCAGGAGCAGGAGCAGAACTGCTGGGAGCAGACTTTTTGATTTCAAAGAGAAAGACTTTACTGCAGCACAGCCATGGATCACAGCTGAATGTGGGACTGCAAAGGAATTTTTTTTTCAGGCTCTTCATGTTTTTTTTTTTGTTTGTTTGTTTTGTTTTTTTTTGCCTGCTTTACATATAGTTCCAGAGCAGTGGGTGGTACTCAGATCATCTCCATAAACAAATGATCTGGAAAGCAACCTGGCGTTTAATTTCCTTAACCGATCAGACCCTCCTGAACTTAGGCAGCAGCACATTGGTTTGAAACCTTGACTCGGTATTCTGGGAAGCCCAGAGCGGGGAAGGATGAACTGTTGATTTTTCTTTCCTATTTCTGTTAAAAGGCACCCAAGCATGGCTCTTCCTACCCTGACTAACCTGGGTAGGTGCCAGATGGATTTCCCCTTTCTCTAGGCAATGGCTGAGGAATTTCAGCTGGCTAGGGCCAGGGCTGGAGGCTTTTCAGTGGCCTTTTCATCCCAGCCTGCCCTTTCTCAGCAGCTAATCCTATCTCTGTCCAGATCCACTATTCGCTGGACTGTACTGCTCCTTTACAATCAGCTTGCAGAGGACTAAATTCTGCCTTTTCCTTGTGGAAACAAAGAGATGTGTCTGAAAGAAAAGCTTCCAGCCACTCATGGAAAAAGGAATTAAAATCCTGAGGCTGTGCCTATAGTAGTAGGGTGGGTGGCTGGCCAAAAAAGCTTGCTGGCCAGGCTCGTTAAAAAGAAATTTGTATTATGCACTTCTCAGTATTTATCATGGGTAACTAATCTTAAGAAAACACGATCCACAAAGCTGCTGAAAAGCTCGCAGGGAAAAATTTATCTCCTCAATGACTGGAGCTTCTCATCCACTTTGCTTTCTGTGCTGTAAGACACAGCACATGACACAAAGCATATCTGGATTTAGCGCGGGACATGATCACCCTCACCTAATCCTGTAACTGCATAATGTCTTTCTATGCCAACCAAAATCTTTAATTGTCTCTGCTTTTCTTAACATACACTGCAAGCACTCAGAGGGTTATGTTGCACAAATTATAACTCATTCCTCCTCCTTTTTCCTATCAAGCTGTCTCTCATAAAAAACCACACAGCAGAGCTGCATCACTCTAACCAAAGCATCTCCTCCTCCGAGGTGTGAGCAGTGAAGATAGCACATGACTCGCTGTACTGCAGGCTGCCATGCTTTCAAATCCCTCCAAGTACTCAGGAGTTAAGCCCTCCCTGGTGCCCGTGACCCAGGCTATTAGCATGCAGCCCATGTAGTACAGCTCCCGCGGGCAAACATCCACGCACAGCCCCTCAGCGCCCAGCCCTGCACCCGCCTATCAGCGCCACGCAGCACAAGCAGCTCCCCAGCCCGCAGCCCACGCTCAATGCAGCAAGCCTGGCTCGAAAACGGCAGCTGAACCCTACAGCAAAGAAAGCACTTTGGAGCCTCGGCTTCCCAGCTCACCTGACAGGCTACCGCAGCACTCAACTGCACTAAGAAAACTCCAAGGATTTCCTCATTCTCAAAAGCATAAACAACTTTCAGTTTCTCTTTCTTTTAAGAATCTCATCTATCCACTCCTTCTCAGGCAGTGCCTGACTTGCACTGTTAGAGCCTGGGTAAGTTTTTACCACTGGGAAAATATTTTTTAGAGGAAGCAGCTGTCCCCACTCCTTTCTTTCATATTTTTGGTTCATCCCTCCTAAGGAAACAGTTGCTAACACAAACCCAGAAATTCCAACTGGCCTTCAGGAGACAGATGCTGTCTTACTGGCCAGTTCCTGTGACATCCATTTTACTCTCAAGCACATTTTAATACATCATTGTTTTTTTTTTTTTTAAAAAAAAAAAAAGGGCAAACATTAAGAAAAAAGCACTACCTCTCTGTGAAACATGCAGCATCTTCAACAAAAAATAGACACCAGTTCCTCCTTCTCCCAAAGCCTAATCCCATCATTGTACAGCCACTATCAGTTCCTAAAATGCATCTTGAAAGATAGCAGAGGTATTCATTGTTTGTCTACTTTCTTTTGTTTCTATCAGTGAATTGAGTACGGGTTACATCCCTGCCAATTTTGTTTCCAATAGCATAGGAAAATACGACTATGACAAATTGCTTTTATTACTTCCTTAAACAAAAACTGAAACTTGTCCAAAAAAGCACATGAAAGACTAACTTGGATGATTTGAGCTTTTGCCAGGTACAGAAGTGATACAATAATGCAATAACTTACATGGATACTGATAAAGCAGTATTTAACAGGGCATTGAAAGAACGCTTGATTTTAATAGTACAAGGGAGGTTAATTGGTTCTTTCATAGCTTGCGCTAAAAATAAAGCAGATTTTCAGTCAAAACAACACATTTCTTATTTTGTATACATGCCACTGTGCTGTCTTATGACCCTAGTTCTGAAGTTCAGCAACACTCAGAAGCCATCCTGACTTCACGGACATCACAGGGGCATGGGATGGGTCCTTACACTCAGTCTGAGCGAGAGCACAGTAATTAAGCATGGCTGTGATGAAACCCCTCCACTTAATAAGCAACAGAATTGGGACTACCACAGGGAATCTTTTTTTGTGTTTGTCTACTTTCCTCACCTTAGCATGTAACCTTGCTGCCCCTGAAACCACCAGGAGCTTTGCAAGGGATTAAAGAGGAAGCAAGCCCAGGTCAAAAGGTGCAAGTCCCTTTTTGTTTGAGGAAATTACACTGGGAACCAGCCAACTCTTCCGAGTGTCACATGTGGCCCTGAAAACATTGTCATGATCCCACAGGGCTGGTTTCGCACTGAGGATGCCGGTGGTACATGAGCCTATTGTCCACCAGTGTGGATACCAAGCCCATCTCAAAGGGACAGCAGTGTGAGCATCTCTATAAATTGCACCAGTCTAGGAGCAGTTCTCATGCTGGGTTATCCCAGCTCGGCATCTTGGCTGCCCTGGCTGTCCCACCTGGGGATCAATGCTGGCATTTGGTCAGCATCTTTTGCACAGGCTTCAGTGCTTTGGGAATGCTGCTTGCTCCTCTGCTATCCTTCTCTTGGCTATTATAATTAGGACAAAAGCCCTGTCGCTTGTTTCAGCTTATTTCAAAATCTAATCCTGTGTTCTGGTTCTCTGCAAATATTTCCATTTAGCCAAATGACACATTTTATGTAGGTGAGGCCAAGAAGAAGGGTGAGGGAGAGATCTACCAATTCATCTCAATTTCCATTTTCAAATACAGCGTGTGAATCTCCTTTACATACACTACAATTCATTCCCTATTTACTCTAGGTACACAGAAAAACTCATTGTGGAGCACTCATTTTCGCAAGCTAATCAAGAACGTTAGGTCCCAACAGATTCATTTAATAGAAATATAGTAGGCATTCCTGCTTGCCTTTCATCTCACCTAGCTGCAAACGCTAAAATGAACAGAGTTAACCCTGCTTTGGAACTAAGACCCCTTTGCAGCTAACAGTGTCTGTGCTTCAGCTTGCAAACACTGCAGGCTCCCCATCAGTGCTTCCTGGCTTTTGCTCTTTCCCCGCAGCAGAGGAGCAGTGAGGAGAGGGCTGTGGGCGAGGAAGCTCTGAGCCCTATGGCCATGTGTACTGACTGGATGGGACTGAGAGCTTTGGGGCACCAGCCTGGCTGTCTCCTTGCACCACATGGGACCAGGCAGCACCACGAGGCCGTTCACATTCTGACATCAAACATACGAGATTGGCAAGCAATTCAAGATCTTAAATTGTTCACGGATACCAGAACTAGCATTAGAATGCTAAACAGAAACACACACAAAAAGAAAAAAAAAGAAAAGAAAAGAAAAGAAAAAAAGAAAAGAAAAGAAAAAAAAAAGTAATATTTCATAATGTATGGCATAATGAACAAAAGCCTTTCAGAAAGAAAAACGGTTTTCACTGTGCTAAAGTAACAATCTAGACTTGTTGTAAGTATGTTATTCTTACAAGTAGTTCGCAGTTATTCTTGAAGGCAAGTCTTGGAGTTTCCTTAGCATAGTGCTGCTGGGGAAAATTTTCAGCATGTCCATCTTCATCTCTAGCCTGAAGGGAAATATAATGGCCTATTTAGGGACTTACAAATAATGGAAGGAAAAAAAAATAGCTAAAAGCATAACAGCTCAGATCATTAAAACAGACGGGAATCCCCAAACACAACATTATTAAAAAGTTTGTTTAAATACACCTTTTAGATACGAGAACCTGCGATGCCTTTCTCTTACACAGCTTAGGTTGAACATGCAAATTCATCGCAGCATAATCATTAGAACAACAAAGGACAAACCCAAAACAAAATATTTGAGCTGGAAACCGTGAGTAACTTCAGGGTTTCCATTTACTTCATTGCATTTTTCAGGATTACATTACATACGTTCTCGTTTCAACTTTTTGACATGCGTAAGCAATCCCTAGATAATGTATTTTCAGTTTAACAGCAAGGCCAAAAAAAATAAATCAGCTTTCATAGTCATATTTTACACGTAACACTATTGTAGACAAACGGACTCCCCCTCCGTGCTTAAGCGAAGATCCAAAAGGAGCAATCAGCTCGCGAGAGCAGCCACCCTTCCATCAAACGCGGGAAAAATGTTTAATTACAAAGATGCATTAAAAGTTACCGGTTATTTGGAGCTGCACTGTTAATTAAGAAAGCCGAAGTTTAAATGGAGACATTAACAGAGCCCATTAGCAACACTGCCTGCATATAGCATTTTCCTCCTAATCTGCAGCGTTTTTGGGTTTTGAGCTGAAGCAAAAGGGAGAAGAGGGTGAGAGGAGGAGTGTCGGCAGAGCACTCATTACACTGTTCATTTGGGTGACACTTGCACTCTGTTCCGCTCCGTCTCATCTGATCCCTGACTGTTCGTTCTCTCCCTCTCGCAGCCTCCCGAAATTCACAGCTGAGCTGTCTCTCTCGCATATGGCTTGCATATAATTATGCACATTCCATTTTACACTGCATTAAAATGATGAGATCCTGGCTCCCTGCCAGCGTATTTAAATAAGCCCCAATGAGCTGGGGGTGGGGGAAGGAGTGGGGCCGAGGAAGGGATGTGGGGGGAACGCAGCACATTGCGGTTCCAGTCCCCACAACAAGGTGACGGCCAGGCCCGGGGGGCACGGCATCTCCACGGCTGTGGCAGCGCTCCCGCATCGTCCCTTCCTGTGTGGTGTGGTGTGAGCTGCTTGTTTGCACGTGTCGCGCTGCCAGCGCAGGGACATTTTTTTTAGTGTTGGCATTTGTGAAAGCTATTTGCACCTTGCACATTGCACGGCTGGTTTGCCTGCAGAGAGGCTTCTGCCTCTCCTCTGGAGAAGGGCTGGGAAAGGGAAGCAGCGGGTGAGCGGTGCAGGGATTTTTGGGAAAACGTGACGGGGTTACACCAGCTGCACCTCAGCTCTCAGCTGGCTGCCCTGCAGCATTAGCAAAATTTGCCCAATGGAGACAAAGCAATTTTTAAAAGCGCAAACTTTGCCCAAAAGTATCTTTCAAACAGCATCTACTATTGGGAAATAGAAAAATAGCTTACAATGTGTGTGTCGTAGCAGCCCATATATATTTTTTTCTTTTGCTGCCTCAATAGCTGCCGTGTGGAAAATGTTTTAGAATTTTCCTTCTAACCACAAAGAAGAGGCAAAGCATTCCTGAGCGCCCCAAATCCCTTTCATATTGACAAAGGCTTAAATGTATTCTTCTAATTATTAACTTGGAACTGAACCATGTCTCATACAATACATTTCTCTCCCATGCTGCATCAAATACCAAGCCCAAATCTGAACATATTTTATTAAAAAAATAAAATAAAATTGCTCATTTTGAAAACAAGCTTGGTCATTTTCTCATCTCGCAGGCTGTGTGAAGGGACACGGCCAGCTGAGGCCCTTCCAGGCAGTTCAGAACTCAACACAAATGCCCTCCCAATGCCATGCACAGGTCAGCAACAGCAGCTCCAGCAGCAGCTCTGCCCTGCAGATACGGCTGCACCTCCATGCAGCCAGGTGGCAGAGACCTGCTGAGACCTCACATGGGGCTGGATGGGTGCTGCACAGAGCTGGGAGTGCTGCCCCAGAGCCGTGCAGCCGTGTCTTGGATCTGCAGTGGATGCTGCACACGTGCCAGGCTGCAGGTTGCAGCCTGTCTCTTGGGGCCATGTCCCAGTCACACACCTTGCAAAGTGAAATGGATAGCAGGGTGTTTGTGATGCACATGTCACAACACAGAGACAAAGCCCGCTGACCTTGAGCCACTTACCAAAACTGCTGGTTCAACAAAGGCTGCTTCTGCCAGCGACTCGCTCCCCTCCTGCCTTTCCTTACTTCATTTAACTTCAGATGTCACCAAAATTTCCTTGTCTCAAAACCAGTTGAATGGCATACTGCTATCATTTAGTTAAGCAGCAAAAGTATATTCGGCTAGCTCCTTTTCACTGGATAAAATACTTGCCTTCAGCAGCCAGACCTATTTCCCCAGCTGCCTCACATGAATCCATCACTACCATCTTCCAGTTGTAAATAATTTGTAGTAGGAAATACCCTTACAATGTTCAGTACCGTTATAAGCGTATTAAGAGCGGCTCAGAGTTTATCGTGTCACTGCAGCACTGTGATATGCCTGTATCAGTGCTGAGTCCCTCTCTGTCACTGCTTTACACCAGCAGGCACCTGCCCTATCTGCCCTGCCTCTCTGCCTCGCTCCCAGCACGCTGGCATCTGCAGCTTCTCCATCAGCCCTACTGGCATGGGGGACACTTTGAGTGCTACTGTTCAAAAGAAAGCAGCTGAAAAAAAAGCAAATCAAATCTGTCATTTCTTGTTTTCTAAAATGCTTTTAAACCCCAATACTGTTACAGAAATGCTTTCAACAAAAAGTGCATGTCCAAAGTGCTAGATGTAATGAATGCATGTATGCAATATACGGTACGACTGCTCTCATAGCACATCTTGTTCCAGGTAATAAAGGCTTCAGCTCTTACTCAGCCTTGGGATCACGGTGAACACTCACTTTCATCAGCAGAAAACTACTTCAACTTTTCTGCGGCAACACCTCTCCTGGGACTTCCAAATCCCTCACTGAGCAGCCCCAGCTGGCAGGTAGCTGCCTATCGGCAGGGTGACATCCAGGAAGGGAACTCAGCACAGGGACTGCTGGCAGAGGAGAGCACATCACCCAGGGCACGTTGATGGCCAGGAAGATCTACAAAGGAGAGTACAGCCATCTCTGTGGGGCTGGCTTGACTTACAGGTTCAACATGATGATGGGTGGCAGAGGAAATTGTGGCCTTTAATTGCAGGTTAGATATCAGGAAACCTGTCTTAATGATAGGTACTGCAAAGCATTGGAGTAGATTGCCTAAGGTGGCTGTCAAAGCCCCATCACTAGAGATTTTTAAGAGCAGATTAGGCAAACATCTGTCAGAAATGGCGTGCACAGAGTAGCTCCTGACTTGAGGAAGTGGGATGGGTGAGTGCACCTCCTCTCCCAGGTCCCTTCCTTTGTTGTTCCCTGACACTGAGCTTTGGAGGAAAATGGCAGGAGGATAAGGGAAAAAAAAAAAAAAAAGAAATCAAAAAAAGAACAGAAAGAGGGATCTGGAAGGGCCTCTCTGAAAATAGCACAGCATTTGATGTTCAGTGTGTACTCATTAATAAGTGCATCATGACAACTATCTTTGGCTACACAAACTGTGCTATCTGCTCATCAGCCAAGCAGCCTATATTTGTGAAAGATGCCAGTAGTTTGGAAACAGACTATATATCAAGTCAAGATTTCCTTTTTTAACAAGAAGGAGGAAGAACAATCTACAGTAGGATTTCCTTCTCTCCAAAGTGCTTCAATTTCTGCATGGATATTTGTTTCTTCATAGAGAAAAAAAAAATATCTTGATCCAGACTGGGGATTTCTTAGCTTCAATGTCTTTTTATGCAGCCTTAATACTGGAAAAGGAAATCTGTGCTTGTAGCTTAATACTAAGGGCAGGATCTCATGATAGTGTAAGTCACAAGGCAGGCTGAACAGAATAATTTATTAAGATGGAACTTGTTAATGCAAAGCTTTCACTAAAACGGGACAATGCTTTCGCAATAAAATCCTAATGTTAAGGTCCACAAAAGTTTAATGCCACTTAAATGAAAACACCTAACATCTACTTTCTAGGAGAAATGTCCGATCGAGTAATGCAGAGTGACAGAATATTAGCCTGCTTACTCTGTATAAAATTGCCATCTAATTTCCCTAAATGTCCTTTAAAATGGATGAAACACGTGGCAGCCACCCCTAGATAGGCAGGCTGAGTGTCTCTGGTCAGACAAAAAAAGCCATGGCAAGTCAAACATCATCGCTAGAGAAGCACAGACAACTGCTGTATAGCTGGCATCCTGTTGTGATGAGAAGCCTGCATTGCTCTCAGTGTTATTGTCCTGGACTGGCTGCAGATGGGGCAGAGCACCATGCCTCCACATTCCCCACAGAGGTATCTCTCCAGCCAGAGGGGTGAGGAATTCCTCATCCTCCAAATGCATCTCTTGAAGGAAATCCTCGGGGAGACCCTAATCCTTGAAATTCCAGTTCCTGAGGCTTGCTGTTGTCCCACATAATCAATTGTCATGGTCTCTGTATTTGCTGCACCAGCAACGGTAAAAATAGTACTCCGCTTCCATCTGTTGAGTGTATTCTTTCCAGAAATGTGGACGGGCTCACTGTGGCCTGGGGCTTGGTGGGAGCGCTGTGGCCCTGCACCCACAGCAGAGCCTGTCCAGGACCCCTGGCACCATGCTCCCAAGGAGCGAGTCCCTCTCTCAGGGAAGACCCCCGCTAATACTTCATGAGAAATTTGCTTTCCACGAGGATTCCCAGATTTTCCCGAATGGTAGAGCAACACTACCTGTGGGCTCACCACATCCCTCAGCTGCACACAACCCACTAGCCTCCACAGTTGTCATTTTTTGGCCATCCCATACCTTGGGCCCTCCCCAGGTGAAAGAAGCCTGTCCAGCACAGAGGGGCTTTCTGCCGCAAGCAGCTCTGAACATTTGGTGGTGGGCTACGGAGAGTCTGTGGGCCACATGGTACTAACTTCCCTCATTTCCAGCTGCTAAAATGCATTTAAAGACAGCTAAAAATACATTAAATACTTTCCTAATGTTATTTTTCCATGTAAGCAACTGCTGTAGCCACCACAGGAATGTTATTTGATCGCCAATGGGAGGGGAAGTGGTCCACGAGACAATCTGTCTGCTGGAGGTGATCTACAAAGTTAAAAAGAAATTGGGAATGTGCCTTCTTGTAACTTCTTTATGAAGTGTGCAGAGGAAAACCAGCAGGGCTTCTGCTAGCTTCTTTTGCTCCCTTGAAGGAACCTCTAGTGAACTGAAGCAAGAGGAGCAGTTACCGATGCCAACACGAGCCGGGGACTGTGGCTCTCCTCTCAGCATGCAGCTGAAGGCAGGCAGGTCTGTACCATTCTGTTGCTGAGATCTGCCCACAGCCTCTCTTGAAACTTCTCTCTGGCACTCACCTACTCCCAACTCCCATATGCTACAGAACAGGCCACTGTGCTGTAGTACCCTTCAAAGCAAGCAAGGCCATGTGGTCACTGAGGAGAGACATCCTTGTATAGAGGTCATCTCCAAACAGAATGTGAGGCACAACTCCTTGCAGACACTCTAGGCAAGGCCAGGGACCCTCTTTGGCAGCCCACCTCTTGCAAAGACCTGCTAAGGCTTTACCATCATATGCCCACAACCAGTGGTGGTGAACCTAGAGAAGGCCTCCAATTTTTGTCCAAATTTTAGTAGACATTTAATTTCTACAACTGCCAACAGTGAATACAAAGTATGAAAACAACAGCACTGACAACAGACTAGATCAGAAAGGTGTTTCAAATCCACAAGTTTAGGGAAAGGGTTGATGTTGTGGAAATAACTTGGGGTGCAGGGATCTGACTGGCGTGATTAAAACTGGAGAAAAGGCATCATTCAGAACATCCTGGAACCTCCTCCCCTGTGCTGACATAAGAAACACTCTCTGACTTCAAAAATAAATGGTCACTGGGTCAAAGCTGCTATTCTAACCAAATCCAGCCCACTCTTCCGCATTGTCCCTTTCTGAAGGTGTGAGAACTCCTGGGAAACAGGCAGTTTTGATGAGAAAAGCTACCCCAGAAAAATGCCTTGTGACAAAGAAGGAGAAAGTGCCAATCTGTGGAATGATAGGGCAACGTTTCTGAAATTAGCCTTGTCAAAGCAACTGAATGTCATGTTCATTTTCTTGCATAACAGAAGCACACCAAAAACTTTGAACAAATGTGCCTGGAAATCTGATAAACAGATATTTGTGGATTTATTTTTTTTTTTTAAATAATGCTTTTTTTCACGGTCTGTGGCTCGGAGCGGTTCAGCTTTTTGTATTAAATTTTTCACTCAATTTTGTGGTATAAAATTAACCACAGTATATATTTAAAATGCAATCTGCACATTCTATTGTAATGTAGGCAATATTATAACTGAATCAAAAGGAAATGCTAACAACAGTACTACCCTGGTGTCCAGTAAACCCATAACTTTCTTCCTACTGTGTTTAAAACTCACTTAAAACATACACACACACACATACATACACACATACAAAAAAAAAAAAAAAAAGATTTGGCTTTATGGATTCAATACACATTTTCCTTCTCTAGGTTTGTTTCATATTCTTTACAGAAGAACTGTGATTTTCTGCTGAGCTCCTCATCAGGGTTTTCTTTTCATACAGCTTGCACTGCTGTACATGCATAGCCCCTTCTATCACAGTCAAAAAAAAAACTAGGCCAAAACTGATGACAGCTTCCAGTTTTGTCCTATATCAGGAAAGATAAACTGATGGAACAACAGCTTCTGCTGCCCTGGTCCACTGCTGTAACGTGTATGGAAAGAAGTGAATGACTGAGCAGCTCAGAGTCCTGGACTCTCCAGCCTCCAGTCAGCAGTCCAGGCAGGGAACTGCCCTCTGCTCTCAAAAAAAACCTCCCCATTAAGTCTCCTTTCCCCTTTACTTTTTTTCTTTCTCCTTTTTTACTTTACAGATCTATACACCATTTTCCTTCCTCTGCTAGATAACAACCAGGCAGTTTCTGCAGCTTTCATAGCACAGTGATATACAGGACGTGTTCAGGTGGCTGCCACAAAGGCTCATTTTTCAAACTGCACAAACCTTTACCCGTATCATAAATTTTTAATAACCAGTTCTGAATTGTCAGTGAATAAATATGATAACAAAAACATCACACAGAGATAATCTGGAAGAAAAAAAACTTTGTTTATTGCCCCTTCTTCGACAAGTCACAGCTGCATGAGACCTTCATAACACTGAGACTGTCCTGCTAATCCCCCTTCTGATTCATGGCAGGCCCGATTCAGAGACACTAATGGACTCTGCTTGACAGTTATTGTAACTTATTCAATACACAGCCTAAAATATAGCCAGGAAAGAAATTAAAATATACTACAGATTTCCCAGCAGATTCCATTTTGGTAATGGGCAGCTCACAGCAGCATAGCTGATCATTCCCAACAAGCTTTCCTTCCCTCTTCCCATTCCTCATGTGTTACAGTTTATAGGACGAAAACATTTTCTGGGGCACTTTGTGCATTTCACAGTCAGGTAGCTCAAGCATCCTTTCCACCACTGCTTTTCCTGCAAGAATTCCCAGGCACAGATAAGAGGCTGCTGCACAGGGCAATCACATGTTTCCAATCAGCCTGCCAGAGACATGGGGAGGCAGAAAAACAAAACACAACACCCAGGAAAAAAGAATCCTTGCATGTTGGTTATAGTTAGCTAAGGCTTGCAGACAAAAAAAAAATTGTTGTCCCTAATGAATTTGTTTCGATGCATCTGCTTTTTTCAAGCTCTGGCATTGCCAGTACCAAAGCAACACTGCTGATTTCCTCTGACTGTGGTATCACATATATATGATTAATCATTTTGACCCAGAGCATATATATTTTTAAAGCAATTGCAGGCTGGTTTAATGAACTCCACTCCCGCTGGCTTTATAGACCAGTGATGATCAACATACCATTAAGATAAGCCTTGTACCCTAACCCTCCCCTCTATGACAGCTTGCCTTATTTGCCTCACAACAGTCGATAACCAATTAAGAGAAACAGGTTTGGTCGATACAGAAGATAACAATAAGACTTCAACAGCTGGAAAATTCTACACATACTCTTTTTCTTAATTCACATCTCTGTGGTATATAAACAGTTCTGCACTTGGGATAAATGTGGAGAAGGAAAAACAATGGCCAGATCTGGTTGGTAAAGCTTTCCCTTAAATCTGCTGCATCCGTAAGCATGATAAACACTCAGCTGTGATCAATGCTAGACAGGCAGGAACCTATTCTCTGGATTTGTTGTGGCCTTTTAAAGTGTGAAAATAGAAATCTCTCCCTGATTCGGCCATGAGTGACAGATCATTTGGGCCATTCCCATCTGAAAATAGAGGGGCCACAATATTTTCTAAAGAAGTAATTTATGAGCTGGGTTATGATGGGGTTAGGGGGTGATCAATCTGTCAAGGGGGGCAAAATCTAACAGGAATGGACGATAAACGGGAGAATGGGCAAGGAAAGGATGAAAAGAAAGGAGAGGAAGCTTTGGTACAAATGACATCTTCTATCATCTCCCAGTCTTTCTTCAGATGATGAATAGTTGCAATAAAGGGTGGGATAGTAGCAGCTATAAGCAAGACAAAAGCACAACCTGGCTGGTGGTGAGGAGCACTGATTGTAATTCCAGACATCGCAGCTGGAGGTCAGTGACTGAGGTCACAACATCATCACTGGCTTTAGTTCTAACACCAGGTACAGCTCTTCTACTTCCCCTCCGCACCATTTTTTATTAGGCCTTTTTTCAAAGTTTTACTTTCGAAGGTAGAATAATAGGTTGATACAACACAAATCAGACAGTCCCCTTCTCCAGAATTTCCATTCTCCTTTTAAGGAGAAAGGTGCTACGCTCTTCCTGACAAACAAGATGTAACTCAAATGCCTCTCAGTTTGCACCAAACACAGGCAGCAAATTATTTCTAAATAACATGCCTTTTACCATGCCTGTCCACAGCAACCCTCTATCACCCAGAGAGGCCCCACTATCATGCCTGAAAACAGGAAACTGTCCATTCAAGCCTGCAAGAAAGTCCAGAACACACAGGCCTTTTCAGGCAATAGGAGACAAGCAACTGTAATTTATCTTCCCAACTTGCCTTGAGATTTGAGAAGTCCTATTCTGAGTTTTCTCCTTTTTGTCACAGTGAGGTAAAATCTGCCAAAAAGCATCTTTGTCTTCTCAGTTTCCTTTAGTACCGTCTTCCACGGGCAGCAGCTAAAGGTAGATCCTTGGCCAGGTTCCTCTGCTGACAGGAATCCACTTAGAGCCATCCCCAGCAGTTTACTTCACACCCTTGGCTCTATCTGACTGCATTTTAATACAGAAAAACATATATCTACATACTACTCGACCTCTTAAAGACAGGCTTAAAAATCTAGATGCTTCCACTAGAAAAATGAGCAGGCAGAAACATATTCACCACCTTCTTTATCTTCTGCATTGATTCAAATGTTTTGTTTGCCTCCCCCATTCCCTAACCCAACTTGCCTGGCCTGTTACAACATGCAGGGGCTGTGTCTCCCCTGTAGTTCTAATTTGCTCTTCCCTATTTCTCACCTACAACTCTTGCCTGGAGAAGCATCCTTGGAGGTCGCACAGGACTCTTGCATGTTCTCAGTACTGCTGTCTCCTCATGCATATGCATTAGCCTGTTCAAGCCATCTCCAGCATTTCAGGGTGGTATCATCACCTTTTTAAAGCTTCCACAGGCTTATTCCAACCTCTTCCATGCTCTCTTACACAAGATCTATTTGTCCAACACTTCCAACAAAAATGTAGCCAATAATCTTGTTTACAGCACCAGCCTTCTTTAATCTTTCCCCAGTGTCTGATGGACTATTTAGTGTCACCTTGAGAGTGTACCTATTGAATTGTTGGACCAACTCAACTCCAAATGTTGCCCTATGCAATAGGTGATCCTGTCACATTTTCCTCAAAGACAGAGCTATTGCATCCACTGGAAAGAAAATAGATGGGGCTAGGGAATTCCTGTGTGCATCTAGAAGCTGCATCAGGAGCTGTGCCCCTGACTCTTCCATTTAAGGGCTGTGCTTGAGGCATCAAGGTGGGCTTGGCAATATTCAATTACTGAGGTACTCCTGGTGTTCCTTAACTTCCAAGCTGCAATGCCAAAGCTTGCTTCTTCTGTGGCCAGTACACATAATTACTTCTCTCATTTTAGGGTAGAATTGAAATGACATATATATCTAAGCAGAGCCTGGAGAAACTTGTAGAAATGTGGCCTTTGGCCTTTCTTCCTCCACATACAACTCCATAGCTCCCATTGTTTAACCAAGATGTAGAGGTACTTATCTTGATCATAGTATGTCTTTCAGCAGGAGGCAGAAAGACTTGGGGGAAATAAATGCTCTTGTTACCACTAGTACATAGAATTATAAAAGCGTCAAGCAAAGAATCAGCTCTAAATTTATTTACATTTCAAGCACACTGATATCTACTGAATATTGCTGCTAAATTAAAAATTCTGATATAATTTTCGATTTCATATTTGACCCCAACAAAATCCAAAACCCAATTCTCTTGCCTGCATCCAGACTGTTCTGTATTTGCATTTTAAAGAACCTTTGCAGTTCTTAGTCCATTTCCTCAACCTGTACCTCAAGCCTTTCTGAAGTGAAGAAAGCACCTGCCTGCCCTGCACAGCCACCAGGAAAACTGAGCTTGATAAAGCCCGGGCTAGCTAGATTTGACATCCACCAAAATCTGTTCAACCTATCACCAGGCAGTGCCTGAAGGCCAGCAGGCAGGATGAACAGCTCATGTTTCCCAGTGCCACAGGCAGATGAGGACCACCACTGTGTTTTCTTCAGTAACAGGGTGGCCAGAAAGAAGCTAAGGCATTCCCTTTTCATAATCAGAGTGAGTTCCAGGAACAGAATTATAATTTAAATTAACTACGTCTAACCATGTAATTAACATTCATGTCCTTTTATTACAAGCATCTTCACCATCCATTCTGTGAAATGCAACTTAATAACTTTTTTGTAGGGAATGAGATGGAACAACCATTTGACTCATTTGAATTGTTTTTATATTAATTGTTGAATTGTTGCTATTATTAGTAATCTTATTATTGTAATTACATGTGTTATGTCTTTTTACAGTAGCATTCCTTCCAGAATTAGACTAGTTCACACAACTCCATTGTTCCTCTTGTTTTAAAAATTTGACACGGAATCACTGGCTCCAAACAAAGTGAAAATGAGCATTGTGCACGAGGAGCTGAAACATCAGCTGCTTCAGATGGGGAAATCTTTGAGTATTCCCTAACAACCAGCACATTTCACAGCATATACAGTGGCAGAAAACTTCACACAGCAGAGGTAAGGCTTAAAAACTTGGACTGCTCTGAGCCGTTAAAAGCAGGCAGGGTCTCTTTTCAAAGTCTAGGTCATGTGCCTGGCACTGCGTCATATGGTGTCTCTCTTCCGCCATTTGTTTATTTGCTTCTGGCAGTTTTGGCAGTGAGGTATCAGAGTGAAATGCACACCACTCTATACATATGGTGGGAAGAATCTAGTGCATCAGTTGAATGCATACTGTACTGTATACACATTCTGTTTTATCTCCGAGCGCAGCTGTGCTGTAAAAGCTTACAAAATGTGAAGCCTTCTGTGCTGGAAAAACATCGACAGGAGAAGCTGGCCTATAACTTATTAGGTTGTGACACAAATCAAAAAAAGCCAGAGTTAAAGCTGACAACTCCTGGCATCGTGATGAAAAGCAGAGAGGCTCAAGTTAAAGAGGGAATGTCAGTCCCAGCTTGATGTTGCTGCCGTGGGTCACAATTGTTTTGTTCTAGGACAACGGTTCCTAGCGCAGGCCTGCAGCCTCCAGCCTGCCACCAGCATATGGGCTGGGGATGGACGCAGGGAGGCTTGGGTATGAGCCCAAGCACAGCACTGGCTCTCCTCATCCAACACAGTAGCCTTCAAGCTGTGCTCACTCCTGTGCCTCCTACTCCTCCAGCTCTTTGGGCTGAAGGTTGTGGAAACATATGGCAGAAAACCTTCCTGCACTGGTTGGACCAGATATCTGAGTAGATTTTTTCCACTACAACCTTGAAACAGGCACTCTTTATTTCAATCTGAGGAAGAACAGTCACACTGGATCACATCTCAGGATCCCTCAGTCAGGCTTGTCTCCAGCAGTGACCGGTACTGAACTTGCAAGCTCTACCTGAGGAGCAATGGGCCACCAGTCCTTCTAGGTATATGGGCATGCCATGAGGGCTGTAGGAGCAGTGTGTGAGAGGTTTGGTAAAGGAACTTGCTCTCTATCTCTGCTACTGGATTCTGTAAGTAAGTTTTGCTTTACAGTACTGAGCTAGGCAAGATCACAATAAGCCTCCTTTCCTACTTTCGCATAGACTCCAGATATGCAAGTAGGTGTAGGCAGAGGAAATGTGAGTAAGCAAAAGAGAGAAGGGAAGCACAAGGGATGGCAGTTTTAGGATACAGAGAATCTTCTCTGAAATAAAAACTTGATTGGAGACATCACTTTTCTTCCCCAGTCCTATAGCAATGAACAAGCATGCCAGAAAGGATGAAATACAACCTTCAGCTAAGTTTAGCTTGTCTGCTTCATCTCATGGGAGCACATTGCAAGACTCTGCCATCACCCTGTGTCCATTGCCTTCTTCCTCAGCCCTATGGTTGACTCCTTGCCTGCTGCATGGCCAAGGAGAAGAAATAAGGAACAGCAATGTCTCAGCAAGACATTTTATACCATCTCCTATCAAAGACATGAAAATGAAATAGAAGCAAGGGAAGGGGAAAATAACAAGTTATTGCCTCAAGCATTAATTGCTGCTGATACTAGTTCATTTTCAACAACCAACTTTAACTGCATCTCCACATTGGATAAACCTACTTTTTCAAATGCTATTAAAATGTTATTTTAAAATGCATGGCAGGCTTCTCCTTAAAATCAGGCTATGGTCTGTATTGAAGGAAACTGTATGAGGAAATGTACAGTGAAGGGCAAACGGAGGTTTGGAACAACTCTTATATAAGAAGATACTAAACAACAGGGACTTAACCCTTTAAAAAAAAGAAAAAAAAGTTGAGTGAGAATGAATATGTAGTTCATGCAGCATATGTAGTAGTTTCTGTAGATCGCTATATTTTATATTACTAAAAATTTTTTTTTTGCTATCAAAAATGTGGTTATTAGCTATTCAGTAACTATCCATTGCTTCTCACAATGCAAAAAACAAGACATTCGATAAATGTGTGAAACATAAACAAAAGAAAATACTTCTCTGCAGAACAAGTCACCACAAAGTACCCACACCAAAACTATGCACAAACCAAACAGAGGGTGACACATCCTCGAGGGACAGATCCACCGGCTGTTAACAGCAATGCCACAAACACTCCCACATCGGATAATTTCAAGGAACCAGCTTTGATGTGCAGAGTTAAGAACCTTGCCTACAGGATACAGGGGCTGCCAGGTTGACCTCAACTGGAAGTTGGGGTCATTCCAGCTGCTCTGCCATCAGGCTTCAGGAATTTACTTTGGAGATGGCAGTGGAATCTGTTTTCAAAACTCAAAAGTAACCCATGGGAATTCATTAGGGCTATCAATTCTACCTCCAGGAAATGTTAGATAAATTATTTCCAAAACTGGTGAGACACTTTCAGAGACAAGGGTTGTGTTCAACATGCACAGCATGTGCACTCCTGGATACACACTGCATATTGGATGGAAGAGCAACACACATAAGAGAAAGTCCGGATGTCAGTGGATATGGAATAGCATTTATTCTTTTAAATGCTCTAGGAAAGGCTGGTCACTAAAGGGGCTTTTAGTAAGCTAAGACATCTCAGCTTCTCTGGCTTTCCATGTTTGTTCGCACTACAAACATTTTTCCAGGTGTTTACTTCTGTTGTGAGAAAGCTCAATGTTCTTGAAACTCAGCAACTTTCAATATCCTGACTTGGGCCACAATAAGACAATTGTACTTCAAAGTCAACAGATACTGACCTGGAAGCTTGCAAATTTATTGAGAAGAACAACAGAGATAAATTTCATTCTGATTTTTAATTTTTCTTTCTTCTACTTTTCTGCATTTCTGTGTTCGATTAAATGGTAATGGATTGTACTCCTAAAAACATACAAATTAACTAGAAAAGTCATTACTCTCATGAAGCCTTTCAGCAGAAGTTTAAATCTTTCTCTTCCCATCTAGGGATTGCAGAGCTGCTCAGAGAAATTTGGACAATTACAAAAGAGCATCCAAGAAAACACAAAATCACAGAATCACAGAAACACCAAGGTTGGAAAAGACCTACAAGATCATCCAGTCCAACCATCCACCTATCACCAGTATTTCTCACTAAACCATATCCCTCAACACAACGTCCAAATGTTGCTTGAACACCACTACTGGAATGGGAGCTTGCTGAAGCACTACCAATTACACAGGCACTTTCTCTGTAACACACAACTGGGAAGGGAAAGGAAAATTATAGATGTTAGGAAATTATTTTGTCTAGGTATTCAGCAGAGCCTTTAACTTTTACTTTGTTAAAATTAGGATTTATTTTAAAATGAAAATACCAGTCCTGGACACATTCAACAAACATTAATGTTATAGCTATATAGCTACATATATATAGTTATATATAGTTATTTAATTACCCAGGTCTTTTACAGCCGCCTTCAATAGCCGCATTGGTTTGCACGAGACCCCAAATCCCCAGACCCTTGCTACTGTCAGCCACATGGTGAGATAAAAGTTGGAATGGGGAACATCTCTGCAGCACACTCACAGAAAGTAGAACACAGAGACAGAAAAGAAACAAAACTTGCAGGCTGTGCCAAGATACACCATTTCTCTTTGGATGATATGGAGGAAAAATACAGTGGCCTTGACACGTGCATCTGTAGCCAAGTGTGAATCTCTCGCTTTAGTCCTACTGTTCCTAGAAGTAATGGAAAACTTAGTCAACTCTCCACATCCTACAACTACAACTGAGTTGCTTCAACAGAGGGTGGAGCAGCCACATGCAGTCGGGGCTGGTCAAATGCTCAGAGAGCTCACAAAAGTCTATGTGTTTTTTATTTCCTTTTCGAATCATTTTTCATCCCTGTTGGGCATTAAGAGCTGGCTGCTATAGAAGGATCACTGCAGGAAGCAGAAGGATTTTAAGAACAAAGTTGAAAAGGGTTTTTCAACAGCCCTCGTTGGATCAGCTAGATCAGACCAACTTCCATTTTTTTCCACATCATTGCTCATCTCCCCATGCACCAGGGTAAACCTGTGTTATTCTGTGAATCGACTTATATGGAAAACAAAAGAATAGGGGGCACAAGGTCTAGGGCTCAGCAGGATACTGAACTGCAATACTCACAATTAAATGGACAGATTTGATGGCAGGGTGGGTTTAAGGAACAGCTGGAATTTGATGAGTTAAAATCACTTCCTGAGAGAAAGCTGATCAGGAGAGTAAATCTTTCATGGATTACATTCAATTAAGAGCTTTCACATCACCAAGAGTCAGCTAGAAATCCAGGTACAATATAAGCTAAAAATAATTGGGTTCCAGGTTCACCCTCTCAGGCTGAAAACACAGACTCATGCAGTATACCTGCCAGGCTGCATATCAACTTGCGGGGTCAATGTGAGAACATAACCAGTGCTTCTGGAAGGAATGTCCCTCTGAAGGGATCCTCTGGTGATAACAAAGCCTGCAGTTTTTCTATACTCATTACATCTGATATGCAGGAAATAGGCTGATTTCTGAAACCCATCATTTTTTGAAAAGAAAGACAGAGAATGTCTATGCTCCTTCAGCTGTGGAGCACAAAGACGCCAAGCAGATCCCACAGAAGGAGAAGGCTTGCTTTGCAAGAACTCCCAGAGCATGCTTTAAGCAAATCTGAGACAGTTCTCATGGCGTGAGATCAAGTCTATGCCATGAAATTTCATGAAGCAGCAAAGGCAGAGAGGCGGATCCTGAACTCCTGGCACAAAACAAGCCAACAAGTGACTGGAAGTACAGCATGTCCCCTAGGAAAAGCATTTACATGTGACTGATTCTATAATGCTAGCACCTGAGATCAAGAAGTGACAAAAACTAAAATTTTTAGACTGTTCAAACTGGAAAAAAAGAAAACCGTGTTTTTGCAAATGGACTTACATACACCTGCTTTTTCAGTACTGGATATCTATAAAAAGACCAACTGAGGAGTGATCCTCCTGATTTTTTGTGAAGTAAGAGGAAGTTTGTGTAAACATGAACATGAGGTGAAAATCACAACAGCTTTTCCGTTGTGATTTCTTTCTATCAGCGAGTAAGCAGCTTCCCTTAAGCCAGCCCAAACTAAAATATTCATTTTTCACCACAAGAAAGTTTTAAGAGGGGCTGATTTCTTGCAGAAATTTCCTGTTAAAATTACGTAGTAATGAAGAAATTACAGGAAGAAATTAGGATGTGGGTCCTGGACTTCTAACCAGTGCCAGAGCCATGAGACAGTGTAATCCACTCCCACTAGACGATGTGGGCTTGGGCTCTTTGCAGGACCAGTGCAGGTTGAGTAAGCAAAGCCTATTGTTTACTTCTTCAGGGAAACTGGTAGCTTAATGTTGTCACACGCTTTGGGAAATCCCAGCAGAGGAAGCATTCTTACTCTCTCCAGAGCCTGATGATGACCGAAGTGTCTGCTCTGGTGCGGTGCTTGGAGCCGTGGGGTCCTGCTGCTCCCCTCTGGGTGCTCCCAGCGCTCTCAGACCAGCCGCCCGTCTCCATCCCTGTCCCCAGCACCCAGCAGGCAGCTGCCGCAGGGTGAGACCAGCCCTGCAGCACCGACATCAGCCTGATCCACCTTGGGCAGCTACTGCATTGGATATGCTCAGCTTAGTTTTTTGTTATAGCAGGTGCTGCTAGGGGTGAGGGGGTTGTGCATTCCTGTCTGCCTTCTAAGATCAACATGCAATTCTGAAATTAAGCTGCATTTTGTCACTCCCGCTAATAAAAACCCATGTGCCAGACTTTCCTGGCCATTACCCTGATGATGCTAACTGAGGCGGCAAGCCATCAGTTGTTTCCAGTCGTGTGACAGGGACAAGATGCATTTGGGTTGGTGCAGGAAGCATTCACAGCACTGTGGCAAGCAAGGAGGTGCCATCTCTACTTAACCACCCTCTGAAATGAATTCATTTTAAGCAGAGGTCACTTGCTTCTGTCCTCTAAGGAATGGGAGCTCAGTGATAGAATCAGGCGCAGGAAGGACACAGAGTTAAAAACAGGGGCAGGATTTAGGAAGCTGAGAGGGTCCCTGAATCTCAGAAAACACTCTCTTTCCCAAAACAAAAATCTACCATTCAGGCCTTGAAATCTGAGACTCGTGATACGAACATGAGCTTTGTCAAACCAGCCGGGTTTTCTGCAACTCCGATGAGGAATTCAGTGCAACAGCTCGTGAGAACAGGTGGTGAGTGTCCAGTTCAGACTTGGACATGGCAAACTATTGTACAGTTCCCATATTCCCACCCCTCACGCTAAGAATTTCCGTGGCAAAACAAAATGGTCAGTGCAGCAAACAGACAGAGCTACACCATAAGAGCCATAATAGCAGTGAAATACATAAGGTCTCTTGAAGATTTTACTGTAGGGGAAATGAAAAAGAACTGAAATGTTTGCCATTCTGCTTGCAAAGTACAGATCTGCAGCTTGCAGGAATATTTTATGAATGGAAAAACAGAAGGACTTGCTTTTTCTTTCCTGGGTCACATTTACAGCGAGGCAGCAGTAAAGAATAAGCCCTTCTCTCTTTCCAAGAATTGGTTTACTTCATTAAAAGCTCAGCCCCCTTTCTGCTGCCAGCTGAAACAGCTGCCTTTGTATCCACCACTGAAATCATTAAAAACGTGTCAGGCTGATGGAGAGGTGTTTTTCCCAGGTATTCCTGAAAGCCACAGAGTACTACGAGTCAGCACTACAGAACCGTGCTGCACCACTCACAGCACTCCTCGCAAACAGAGTATCATTGTTCTTATTTAAAGAAATAATCCTCACAAAGCTCAAATAATTATTCAGCCCAAACAGCCCACAGCAAGCGAAACAGTCTTTAGACAGCTGTCATGGCTCAGTCCTCTGGAAGCTTTGATTTTAATGAAACTCATTAAGGAAAGAAATTAACAGAAATTAACAGGAAAATATCATAATTTGTCTTGTTTCAGAACGCTCAGATGGAGACAAAAGGCCCTTAACATGACACATAATTTGACCAGTCTCAACTCCCTGTTTTGCTTGTTCTTGCACACTAAGTAAATAAGCCCTAAGTTGCTTGCGCTGCAGCTCCACAGTTTGGTGCAGTGAAACAACAAGGGTAAATGAGGAAAGCCCAGCTCTGTGCACGGAGCAGCCCATCACCAGCCTCTGCACACCATGTGTTCCTGAAAGCAGGAGGGAAGGCTCATGGTAATGAATATGCTACCTGCAAATAACCCAGGGTAATGGAAGATGAAGGGTAATAAGCTCTCTAGAGAAGGCAACCGTCTTACAAATAGTTCATGTCAACCATTTCTTTCTGCAACACAGTTCAATGGAATAAAAAAAAAAAATAACACTTATCTTTTCAGGTACATACAAGTTCTCCCTGATTTCATTTCCAAAAACACCAAAAGAAACATTTCACTGTGGTTTTTAATCAGAGTGGAACTGACAGAGGAGCATGCTGTGCTCTGCTGTGAGTGTCTCAGAAGGGCAGAGATAATAAAACTGATATTCCTTGGTTTAATGTCCTCAGCATCTTGCCTCCCAGGAGCTGGAAGGCCACTTCCTGACCAAGGCTGCTGCCTCGCCACTCCATCCTGGCAGAAGGTATAGCAAGCCCACCTGTACCGTGGGCAGAGCTTCTGCTCTACAAGGATGCTTGTGCTGAAATCCTGCTGCTTGAAGGGATCAGGATATAGAACCCAAAGACCCTTGAACGGAAAATAACCAGGAGATGCATTCCAGGGGAAGCTGAGGAGCAAAAGGAGCATGGGAATTCACCGAGCACACTCATAAGCTAAAACTTCCCCTGGAGACACTCCGCTCCTCACCAAGACCAGTTCTGGCTGCAGAAATATAGGGAAAAACTACTGAGAATCTGCTGAAAACATGTAAACAGGTAGCACTGGAACAGGTTGCCCAAGGAGGTTGTGGATGCCCCATCCCTGGAGGCATTCAAGGCCAGGCTGGATGTGGCTCTGGGCAGCCTGGTCTGGTGGTTGGTGACCCTGCACATAGCAGGGGGGTTGAAACCAGATGTGGCCCTTTTCACCCCAAGCCATTCTATGATTCTACAATTCTATGAAACAAAAGTGGGCATTTGCTCTCAAGGCAGGCCATATTACTTTGCAACCATGTTATGAACCTAGTGACAGGGACAGTCACTGCCACTTCCTAGAATGAGGAATAAGTATAAGTAGGTGTTAAAGGGCAAAATAGTATTTATGGGGACAAAAATGTAGCAGTGATATGGAATTCTGAAAGTTTTTTTTTCTCATTTCTTGCCAAGTTCACAGTAAGTGACATGGCATGCAGAAACTGCAAGGACCTGCTAGGGAGGATAAAAAGAGCTGGTGTCACAAACAGGAAGATCTAGAGGGCATGCAGAAGTCGGTTGCAGTGGGCAGCGAAGAATAGGCAGTGGAAAACATGACAATGGAAATGTTGCTGATAAAGTGCTGAGTCCTCAGACAAAGGAATTTTGGAGAAACGAGCAACAGTAAAATGATTCCCCTCCAGTTCACATAAATCCTGAATGATGACATGAGCTAGCATAGGATATGGTTTTGGAAACTGGGTCCTATCCAAATTGCCTTAATGTCAGAACAACCTGCATCTGCCTTCACTGGAATCACCCCTGCCTCCTTCTTCCTTTATCTCAGCTCACTGGGAAATGCTCCCCTCTCTCTAAGTTAGATGTTTGGCAAAGAGATGTATACTGCTTCTAATCAAGAACACCAGCAACATCCTTCACACTAACGGGCCCATGCCTAAAGCAATGGCCCACTTGTGAATACAGCTGCTACAAAACAAAGTTAATCTACTCAAATCACTTGAGATAAACTAATGAGAATGACCAGAATTCAACTCCACAGCCTACACAGTTCATGTTGTATACAAACTGGGAAACTTAATTGTGAAACTTTTACTTACTCTGTTAAACTATCTGGATGATATCTGAAAGAGTGCAGGAAAGCTTTCAAAATACATCAAAAGAGAGTATCTAAGTACCTCCTTTCTGTGTCACAGGCTATTTATTATATGCTTTTGTCTATTACTGCCATAAGAATAGACTAGGATTAAATTAAACAACAATTAAACTCTGTTGCAATGTAGAGAAACGCCTGGATGGCCTCCAGGAGGTTATTTCTGCCATGACTACTTCTATGTTAGAGCCATTTTAGGAACACAAATCAGAAAGGAGGTTAAGAACAGATGAATCCTGGACATCAGAATGCTGTAGATTCACCAGCTTTCTGAATTAGAAGTGGTGCAAAAAGGAATCCCTCCAAATCTTCCTTCTCTCACTCATATTGCCTTCTCCCTGACTCTGAGAGGGCACTGTGTTTCTCTCCCACTGGCATTCTTCCTTGTGTGACGAATCTATTGCATCAGATTATTTACTTAGGCCTGAAGACTATCCTACGTGTCCTCTACCACACAAAAATGTCATGTATAAATGATTCAGAAGTACATGTTTTATCCATTCCTACTTTTTAAAATCGCATCAGCCAAATGCTGACTGCTTTACTGCCACTCAGTTCGAGCCTCCTCCTGCCTCCAGCCTGCCCAGGAGCAGCTGCACACAACGGGCCCCTCACACACACAGACCCCTCACTGAGAGCCCTTTGGTTCCTCAGAGCTGAGGTGTTCACAACACCTACAGAAATCAAATTGTTACGACATGGCTCCTACACATTGCTTCTGCTATTGCGGTTAGCAGAAAGTATTTCATCAAAATTCTTTTGCTATCTTGATTTGCTTTCATTTATTCTGGCACATGATACACCGTGCATTTATAACATTTCTTCATAATAACTATTTTAAAATTGCTTGCACCTCATCAGGTTTCCTTTTTATATCCTCTCCTTTCTTATTCCAAGGAGGGCAGATATAATTTATTCACGTTCTTACAAAGGAAGCCTGGAATCCCACTGATTCCTTTGCAAACCTCCCACTGCCCAAGACCTCCACAACTGAAATGTTATGTTCTTTACTGCCCAGCACATCTCTCTTGCTGTAATCTCTACCTGTAATCTGTGGGAGCTCTCGTCCGGCAGCACCCGTCCTTCAGCAGTGCCCCCAGTCACCCCACCGGGACTGCTCCAGCTCTGTCTTTGGGAAACAGCAGCATAAACTTTTCATTTCTCTAGTCTGCCAAAATGCTTTTTTTCCTGAGTTACAAAGGAAGAAAAGCCGTAAGAACTTAGTAGGCAGCTCTGTGGATGAAGAAAATACGAAACAGAATGCATACTTCCCATGGTCCTGTTTATATTTATTGGACAATTTTTAATCCTGGAAACAACAGCATGCAGCTGCTGTATCTGAGATCTTCAGACCAGATTTTCCACTAGTTTACTTCAGTTTTATAAAAGCATAATTCAACCAATTGCTATGGGACCACTGTATTGAAAAGTTGGGTAATCCCATGGAGAATTTCTTTTTCAATGCCCTTACTGTCACTTTCTGCAAAAACAGCCAGATCAAACACTACATGAGACGTTATTTTTCAGCAAGAGTTGCACACACTGCAGTAGCCCATGACAAATAAAACACAAGGAAATGGAAACACTCAGAGCACTTGGTTTCATTTATACCTGGTAATTTGTGTGTGCATGTGTGGATACCAGGGATGTCGGTCAGCGGGGACAATTTCTGTAAATGACAGAAATGCATTAAAATCATAGAATTACCAAGGTTGGAAAAGACCTCCAAGATCATTCAGTCCCACCATCCACCTACCACAAATAATTCCCCTCTAAACCATGTCCTATCATACAACATCTAAATGTTGCTTGAACATCTCCAGGAATGGTGACTCAACCACCCTCCTGAGCAGCCTGTGCCAATGTATCACCACTCTTTCTATTGCTGCTACCCAGGAGAAAAGGTCAACCCAACCTCATCACAACCTCTTTTCAGGAAATTGTAGAGGGCAATGAGGTCTCCTCTGAGCCTCCTCTTCTGCAGACTGAACAACCCCAGTTCCCTCAGCTGCTCCCCTTAAGACTTGTGTTTCAGACCCCTCACCAGCGTTGTTGCCCTTCTCTCCAGTGCCTCAGTGTATTTCTTGCAGTGAGGGGCTCCAATCTGAACACAGTACTGGAGGTGCGGCCTCATCAGTGCTAAATACAGAGAAATGATCACTTCCCTGCTCCTGCTGGCAACACTATTTCTGATACAAGCCAGGATCGGTCTTCTTGGCTACTTGGGCACACTACTGACTACATCTAACTCAAAGCTTACTTTACATCAGGAATATGCTGTGACTTAGTGGAGGCTCACTTATGTCACTGCCATGACTGGTGATCAGAGTCCTCCTTTCATGACAAGATCCTCTCATGTTGAGGCATCTCTACCCCAGTACTGCCAAACATGCACATCCCTTCTGACAGGCTAGTCAGAGCCAACTAAGTCTTTCAAATATGTTTGTTCATGGCACTTCAACAGTACAGCACGTGCAAAGCCGTTTTCTTCCATAATATTTGCAACTGTTGATTATTTATACATTAACCCACAGACTTCATTTCTTCCATCCTATACCCATCCACTGTAAATGTAGTGTTTTTGCCACTTGTTCTGTTAGGCACGAATTAATGCATCAGAGGCATGTAATTTATGCATGCTATTTTGTCAAGACTGTTTGTATGGAATCTGCTTTGGAGAGGCAAGCTGCTCTCTACTCTGTGGCCAGAAATAGCTTTTTTTTTTCTTTTTCCTTTTTTCTTTTTTTTTTTCCCCCCCCTTTGGTGCAATGGATCAAGGTAACTTCGGAGCAGTCACTGGGAAATCTCTGATGAGATGGAAATTGCAATGTTCCATGTTTTATGTGGTTTCAGGTAAAGATGATTTGTGCGCATGCAGAAGCATGACACCGGTATAATAGAAGGAAACCCTAGATGACATGGATGTCTGGGGGATGCCATTGTCAGGCCAGCAGAAAAACCAAGGACAAAGGAGTGATTTACTCAGTTAGAATGTGGCTGTGCATTGCTAGGCTTTAAAAACAACCAAGGACATCAGACTGCCTGCCTTTCCCAGGAAGCAGTGTTACAACTCAGACAGCTTGTTCCACTTAAACGCGCCCACTGCAATAACTGAATTACTTGGGAAATGAAGACACAACATACAGTCTTTTCTTAGTGCTTTACAATTCTCAGGTCAAGTGCTAATACAGGCTACAGAGCTCTCCCTGGCAAGTATTGTTAGAGCTGTCATTAAAGACCTCCAAAAGTCTTAACTGTGCAATTGAAAATGTTTCCAAATCCTCTTATCCCAAACATAACAAATCTCACTGTTGTTAAATCTGATGTTTTGTAAATTTGATACTGGTTGGCTTATTGAGGGGGTTGGAGAATGTTTTTGTGCAATAGCGCAGATCTTCCGAAAAGGAATAATGCATCTCTGCGGCAAGGGAGTCACACAGATCGCTGGGAAGGGATTTATGCAGAACGATGGAAAAGGAAAAATCAAAGACTACCTCTCGTACAGCGTGAAGATGATTCTAGGATTAAAAGGCACAATAATGCCATCCAATTACTGCTCTGTCTAGGTCATGCACTGCTCGTAGCAGAAAGAAGTAAGATGGCAGATACCCTGGGTTATTTTAATTAATTTAATCATGTGACTAATTGGTCTCCGCTGGGTTTCTGTGGTAACTGCTTCCTAAGTGCTGATGGGCAATTGTGCTAAATGTAGCTTGGAAACTGCACGTAGGGTGCAGTGCCTTCTAGAGAGCAAAGGGAATTGTGCAGCTGCGCTCAGAGGGTGCTCCTGCTGGGGCTCTGATTATCTCCAAGCAGACTGTTTCCAGCTGTACTGTCCTGTTTGCTCCTCCGCAAGCACACTTCCCCAAAGGACTTGCTTATGTGCAGAAAAGGCGGTAGGCTCCTTCCTCTTGTGCACGACAGCACATTTCCTGCAGGATGATGTGAGGGCGCATGGCCGCAGCAGAGCACATGCCATGTGGGAACAAAGGGGAGCAGCCACCAAGCCCAGTGTGCACAACGACAGCCACTCCTGAGTGCACAGAGGGAGGCTCTGCAGAACAGGACTGCCTTCTTGCTGGTGGCTGGGTGCGAGGGTAAACCCATTACTGAACCTTTGCAAAAACAATGTGCCAAACTGCTTTTTCCGACTGTTCCCGCACCTCGTGTTCCATTCGTGAAACCTCCGTGTCCATACTGCTGCAGAACAGGGATCAAAACTGGCAAATGGGCAAATGACTCTGAAAGTCATTCCTGTGAGTTGGATTTCGTGCCACTATGAATAAGAAGCTGTCATCCTGCTGGATCCAAACTTACACTCTCATCTCCTCACATGATTAATGTAACAGTACGAATGGAAAGATGATTAATAATAGCAACCTACATTCCAGTAATCACAATCACACATACAAAATGACTGTTTAATGGGGTGGTAAGTTAAGCCCTGTTAAGGGCACGGAGAAAAAAACAACTGAGAATCTCCATGGTACCTTTCAACAACAACAACAAAAAAAAAACTACAAAAACATCCATAAGGCAATACAAGACATGCTGCAAATACAGAACACAACATGGAACAGTGAATCCCAGCCTTGCCAGTAAAAAGGCAGAAGCAGGCTAGAAAATACAATAAGACACAGCTAGACAGAGGGTAAAAGTTTGGAATCTGCATTGTGAAGGCTAAAAAGGTTCAGTTGAATAAAGCAAGAGAAAGGATAAAGCACAGTGGTGAAGGAGAAAAAATGTGCATTACCCCACTGCCTTGGGGAGAATGAAGGTCCAGCCAGACTGAATAAGTGCAGCACACCTGGGCTTTATTTAATATAAATTAGGTTAAGTCTAAAGTACCTTACACAGCTTTATCAGCAAACAGCAGTTTGTAAAGTACACGGACAAATACCTAATGCCTCATTTTTCCTGTGAAAATGTTGCCATTGTCTTGCATCTTTGTATTCAATTACCATCTCACTGGCCTCAATGGAAGCACTGCCCCTGATATCAGCACGAACAAGGAACCTCCTTTGATTTGACTATGGTGATAAGTGCCTTACCACATCCTGTGTTCTGCAAGACCAAGATATTCCAACCTAAGTTCAAGGCTGAAGAAACAAAAAGCTCACCATAACTCAATTCGGTAAACCACTATGACCAACTGACTGGAGCAAACCATCTTAGAAATGACACAACGTGCTCTAGTATCTCCAGCTGTGCTCTTTGGAAAAGTTTGGCATAACAAAGGTGCCTCAGCACTGCAATTTATGCTGAAATGTCCACATACAACGAATTAAAGTCAGTTCTACATGTTTTTGTTTTTTTTTTTAAGTACAATCTCACATACTGCTTTAACCTGTTTACGAAGTCTTCCATACCTTCTATATTTGTATCAACAGTATTAGGAACTACTGGAATTTTTGAAATATTTCAAAAGAATAGTGTGGTGACAGATAACTGCATTATGAATTTTAATGAAACATTAGAAGATGATTGCAAATGAGACAAAATATTTTCATTTTAGTGACAATAATGAAATTTTTTTCAGACACTATTTGCGAATCCATTGCTTTTCCAGATCACATAAAAAGTAAATGGAGGTTTTGGCTCCAGTACTGGGCCAAAACCACAGCCAACGCACATAGCTCCACCAATATTAACCAAGAGATGTCTGCTCACACCAGCTATATGTTTTGTGCACTTCAGTTTAGATTTGGACTGTGTCACCGAGTCCCACAGGCTCGCTATGCCACCAGAGAACCATTCTGCAGGGAGGACAGGATCTCACCATACTGCTCAGTCTACCTGTCTGGCAAATTGCACCTGACAGCAGCCACTATCTGGAGGACAGAGTGAAAAATATCCTAGAATTTCTGTTATAAGGTGCATATGAGGCTTGACCTGGCACACAATATCTCTGCTAAATTAGGTTTAGTTTCTGTTCTTGTTACCTGGCCAAGCCACGCATTTTGCTAAGAATCACCACCAATTTTAACCACCTCGGACTGTACATTTTTAGCTTTACCCACCATGCTGCCTCTAAGCCCCTCTGCTCCTTGCTTGTCTGTACGTCCCAGCCACATGGCAGCCTTCTCAGCAGCCTTAATGCTACAGAACCCATTCATGACTGCTTCACTACTGCTACATCAACCATTGTCTGATTTATTACCTGTAATTAGCTTCAGCTTCAGCCTGTGGTCCAGCTTTGCTCATTCCACTAAGATAGTTGTTTCGTAGTTGTTTGTTTTTTCTTTCCCTAGATATATTAATTTGCTTTTATCAAAGTGAAAGTAATTTAGTAGCTTTTTTTCATTATTTCTAATTCCTCCAGAGATTTTATTTATTTATTTATTTATTTTGTCTCTGCAGCTCCTCTTAGCTTAGCATCATCTGCAGAGTTTGTGAACACACTGCCTGTTCTCTCCTGGAGATCATTAATGAAACATGAAACAAGACCAACCTAATGCACATCCCTCCGGTCCTTCTCTATCCACAACCTGATATGCTGCTCTTTATCACCACCTTTTGCTTTACTCCTTGAGCGCATTTTCAGGCCACTTGACAGTGTTCACATCCAAAGTAATTTGAATTAATCTGAGGGTAAGATTTCATGAGATGCTATTTCAAGTGCTTCACTACATTCTAAATCCCTTAGAACTTCTAATTTCTCTCCCTCGTCTCATTTCCGTGCATGTGCGTACATACTAGCTGTATTTGTTTGGCAAAACCTCTGTACTCCTCTGTTACTCCATGTTTTCCATGTGGCTTAACTGCAGAAAACGGGGATTGGGTGAAGTGGGCTTTGTGTGTTAAAGTTTCTGGTTTTTGTTAAAAAATTAAACTTTTTTCTACAATTTTTCTCTAGTAAGTTGGATTATAAACTTTTGTCATGCATATAAAGCATTTCTCAGCAGCATAAAGTAATTTTTGCATTGGCACTACACTAGGGTTCTGTGGGATATGAGCAGCCTCATGTTTAAAAGTCCATCCTCATACAGAAATGTGGAGCAATGCATGCTTCTGTGCCAAAATGCATTCGCTGTTTGTATCAAACTACTTGTCGACATCAAACAGCACATCACAAATAAACAACCTTATACAGCAAGTGTAATCTGGAGTCCAAATAAACTATGTTCACCTAAATATCTTTGTCTATTTACAATAGGCAATGTTTTTTTTTGTGTTACAACCTGCCAGGGCATGTCTAACTGAAAGTTACCTTGTTCTGCCATTAGATCAATAAAACAAAAAAATATTTAGGAACTCTCAGCTTCACTTCTGGTGCCTAAGAAGAAAGTAATCTCCTTATCTCTTTCTTTTTCAGTTTTTCTCTCTCTCTTTTATTTTTATTTTGAACACCATACAAATGACTCCCAAATTTTCAGGAACAGTTGCTGGTTTTAATGATACACTGCAGAACCTTGTCAATATCTCTGCTGCTTCACACTTTTATTTCCTTAGGAACACTCGGATGAGTACCATCTGGTCCTGGTGATTTACTGCACTCGAGTTGCTGAAGTTGCTCCATAACTTCCTCCTAAGAGACTTCAATCTCTGTTATAAGGCCACACTCTGATTTCCTGTGAAAAATGTCCTTGGAACAGGAATTTCTTCATCATCCTCTGTGGTGAAGGTGGACACAAAATTAATTGAGCTTTTCTGCTGTTCCGCTATTTCAGAAGGGGGCAGAGTCACTGCTGGATAGCCTATGAGAGTTGGGGACTTACTGGGAGCTTTTTACTTTTTTTAGATGCTTTTTCTACACCTTTTGCAGCACCATGTACGTGTCCTTCCAATAACTTCCCTGTTCTTTTATTTCCAGTGTGCACTATATTTGTTACAACTGACCTGATCATCTTCACAGATATTTTGAAGGAGGATCTTTGTCTTTAAAAAGTCACACATTTGGTATTTCTGGTACAAGTGTGCTTGGGACCCCACTGACGTTTCCATAGTTTAATAACCACACTTCAAATTTGGAAAAAAACGTTTTTTCCACTCTTGCTGTGTGAAAAACCACAGAAACAATGTGAAAGCAGACCACGTGCAAAATAATGAAACAGCCTGTACACAATGTACAGTCAAACATGCAGAGGGCCTGATCCAAAGCACAGGAAAATCAGTGGGGGGGTCCAGTGACGCCGATGGAATTTGGATCAGGCCCAAAGAAAGAGCACCGTAAAACAGAACGAGTTTTTTGTCTCAACTCTCAGCTACAGTAATCATAGGTGTTTTTTGCAACAGTAGTAGGTAACAAATTTTCCAATAAAAGTGTGATTTTTAAGTTGACAGTGTCCCTTTAAGCTTATGCACTTCTTCACATAACTATGCCAGATTTACTCTCCCCTTTCTACTTTTTCCTTGCTCAGAGGTATATGTACCATCTGTGCATCTAATATGGTGTTCTTAAATAGCCTCCAGAGTGATTCAATGCTTCTTTTTTCCTTTTTTTAAACTTTCTCTTGCTTAACCCTTTTCCTCACTATTTCAGAGTCTTCTCCTACAGAGCTCCTTATCCACACTTCAATCAGGATAAGTTGCCATACAGCAGCACTGAAGTTAGGAGCATGGTCATCTGTTGTTTTAAGGCCTACGCATTAGACAAAACCGAATGAGTTAAGTGCTTTATCGAGGCATTGATATTGACAAATGGAGACAAATAGAGGCATAACACTCAACCATTTGACAACAGCCAATTAAAACTGACCATTACTACCAAATGATGAAAACATCCAAGCCCAACATCTCACAAAGATCTAAGTGTCACTCTTCTTTTCGAAACTCTAGTGCAATCCTCTAAGATGCAAATTATCAGACTTATCACAGGAAGAGTTTAAGGCCAGATTGCACAGGGCTTTGAGTAACCTGACCTGGTGAGACATGTCCCTACTTGTGACAGAGGAATTGGGTTGGGTGGTCTCTCAGGTACCCTTGTGTGGTTCTGCGGTATGTAGTTCAAGAGCTCTCAGCCACCTGATTTGGTGGTGTTGTGCAGCACAACTGTGAAAGCCTGAAAACTAAATTGAAAATAACAAGATTAACAGAGACAGAGTTTTTGGTTTTGGTTTACAACACTGTGGGTTTCCAATTTGATTTGACAATCTGAATTTTAGAGAAAGGAAGGGCATGTAAGACACTGAGCAGCATTTGGCCACTGCTAATGGGGTTACCTGAGCCTGCTGATGGTCTCACGTGCTTCCAAGCATAGCTGTACTGGGCAGTTACATGGCACTTATGGTCCTCCTCCATGCAAAGCCCAGCAAAGAGCCTCTCTGCTCTGCTCTCAGGGCAAATGGGTGGCAGCAGAGCCACGTCTCCCTCTCAGGCCACGCGGGCAGGCAGAAGGCTGGGCCAGCAGGAAGGCCTGGTCACCACCAGCACCTCCCACCCAGGAGCCCTACATGCAGCCAAGGCCAGGCCAGCCATTGCTCCTCAGGCAGGAGATGAAATAAACCAAAACCATGTGAAGCCCAGCACAGGCACAAAACCTTCCCACCCCCAAAACCATCAGACACTTTATGACTGTTTCTAAAAATTATTAAACAGATGAGTACATTTACTTCAGCTACAAAATTGCATCCAGGCTGACAATTTGCAGCATATGTTTACTTTCAGCCCAATTTAAATTCAAATGGGTAAGTTATAAATGCCTGGGATTTTGACAGAGAGCAGTCTGTAATTGAACTTAGCTGGCCAGCAAACAGTCTTCTACTATTGCAGAAATTATTTTCTAGAGGAAAGATATTTGACATTTTCAGACTTTTGCCCTATAAAAACTACCCACCCAGCTCCTCCAGCAAATTTAACACTTTGTACATCAAGTACTACTTGATATACAGCGAGAAGCTGACTTTAACTAACAACTTCAACCAGTAGATTTTCCTGTTCATCTGGCAGCTTGTAAGTTATAACCATTTGGCCTCCCATAGCCCTGTAGAGATTCATGAGGCCAGATTCAAGGTTAATGTGTGCAAGGGCTTCTTCCATCTTCTCATAAACCAGCAAGTGTTTGCAAACAAAGCTAAAGGGTGAATCTTTCCTACCCAGAAGGGGACAAAAGACGCAATGTGATTTATTCCTTTGGTCTGCCTGAAACAATTTCATCCCTGAATTTGACCCAGGATTTCTATGCACAAAGGGGAAGGAAGTCATTGCTTCAGAACAGCAAGAGAGTAAATATAAACCATTGGATGACAAAAAACCTCATAACTCCACTGGGTTGCCAGCTCACCTGCACAAATTATTCAGCCACCAGCTCATGCTGGGAAGTACTGTGACAGCAAGATGCCTCCTGAGAAACTTTGGGACCAGAAATGACAACATTTCTGTCATGTGCTACCTAAAACCATGTGACATTGTAATACGCCATTAATCTTCTCAGGAGTGTGAACACAGGGTGTCATTCACAACATTCTTCCTAATCCAAACATATTCTTGAAAGCCATATTTGCTTAATTTTGCTTTTAAAATAAAAATATAGATAGAGCAAAAATATACGCAAGATACTTTTTCAATATTTCCCTAAGTTAATGAGCTAACTGGGAAGTGAACAGATGCCTTAAGCCAATAATTTATTCAAATGTCATGATATTTTTGAACAAACACATTACTTAATATGCATTTCATTATTTACCCGGTTCTTATTAGTGTTAATGATTGATGTATTTGTCAGGAAAGAGAAAAGTGGCATCAAATGTAATCTGCGCAAATTAGACTCACTTTGGGTATCTACCCTAAGTTTTCATCAGAATATGCACTGTTTTTGATGCTCTTTTTGCATGGATCACATGGAAACAAAGCTAGAAAAGCTGGAAGGTGCATAAATTCATATAAGGTCAAGACAGCTTGGACTAAGCCAACGCAATGTGAACTGGAGCGCAGGGGAGTGCAGTATTTTATTGAGTGCTTATCTAGTTGCATACACTGGAGCCAAAGAGGTTCAGAGGTAAAGCAAGCACACGAGAGTACTGTATCTGCTCATTTTCTGAATGCATCATTGTTACACACCTAAAACTCTTTAATCAAAAATCTCTTGGTGATGCAAAAATGTTCTGGACACAGATTGTGAAGCACATCTTGCCAAAATTTTTAACAAAGTAAAATGCCTATTTTTCCCCTAACATCTCTTTCTCCCCTCCAAAAATTCATCTAAGTGATTTAAGACTTCAGTAAAAAACAACGTAATTTTTTTCAGAAAAACAGCTACCAGCAATCCTTCTTCAATCACTCTGAGGACGTATCCGGCAGAGAGAAACTTCTTACACATCTTCAATATTGATGTGTCATAGCATCTCTCTACTTAAATCCAAGTCACTGGTCTGAGCTGTGTACCTTAGAAGTATTTCTAGTCAAGTCCTAATGTGATTAGCAGTATTGTGTTGTAACGTCTGCACATAAACAAATTTCTGGCACCTGGCAGAGATGCCACTGCTGAAGCTGTCCAGAATTGATGCAAAGGCACCTCGTCTAAGCTGGTCGATTCATTTGAATCAAATGCCTGCTGTCCAAGAGGTAGCAGATTCTCAGGTCCTAATTAGCACATTCATCTTGATAAAGCCAAAGCAGCCAGAATGAGACACGACTGATGTAATGTGACATGGTGGTTAAAATTAAAGTGAACACGCCTTTTAATTGGATTGGATACCTGCTAGTAATTCAGACAATGGGAATTTGATTCAAATTTATAGTATTAAATGGCAGCAGATGGACAGTAAAATGTCCACTGAGTTTGCAAACTGACAAGCATGCTGCTTCGCCAGATCCCTTCATTAAGTCTTTGGTGGCATCAGTCAGGTGCTGATGCATTTCATCATTAGCAATGTTAATATGCTTTGCTTTGGTGCGGGTCAGCAGTGAGATATTCTGACCACTGGCCCCTGCAGGTTAGCTTGGAATTTCAATTTCCTCTTCAAACCACAGAAAATCTTCCCTCTGGTTTAAGTAAAGAGTTCTAGGAGAATTCTGGCCTCAGTATGCAGTAAGCAAAAACGCCAGCTGATAACAGCTCAACAATGACATCTACTCTTTTTGACTAATGCTGGCCATCTTTTTCATAGCTCAAGATTTGCTTTATATCTGTATCTGCTCCAGATTATTGGTCACAGCCTGTGGCCTTTTACCTTCTGCCCACATAATTTAACAACATCCTCTAAGGAATAATGCTTTCTTTCCCCTTCCTTCTCCAGATAATTCCTCAAAGAAGTTTGCAACTGTGCCCCACTCAAACTCTTTCTTCTGCTGACTCAGTGTCTCATCTGCATTCATTCATCAGTACTCATTTATATCTTAACACAGCAATCACAGCTATGGAAATGTTTGTCATTTTTTCCCCTTCCACCTTCAAGCCTTAGCAAGAAACCTTATTAATTGGCTTCTGTGGCAAATATGCATATTTGCACCTGCATATGTGCACACAGACCCAAGCAGACACAAGGATGCACACACGCATCCTACATAAACCCGCGCCAGAACGAGCGACTCTGCGAGCTGTTCATTAAACCTCACTTCTCTACCACTCTGTAAAGCTAAACACAGACACTTGCATGCAAACCAAGTAGAACACCTGCTCTGCACTGACCTTTCTGAACACCTAATTAATACAAGTTAAATCTCTAGGAGAAATAGGTTTTCTATTCAGAGCCCCATGTGTTTCAAAGCTTATTATGGAAAAGGAGTGCAAAGGAAGACATAACAGCTAAGCTTCTTTTTTTTTTTTGGCAGGGGCACTATTTGCATCAAGACGTGTTAAGCAATTTTCCAAATTTTCATGAATGATGATCATTTTACAAATTAAATTTCGCAGGTGCCTGAGAAAGAGACAAAAGAAACATTTTTTGCCATTACTCATTGACTTAACAGAGAGATTGTTAAATATTTCTTATGCGCTGTTAGGCTGCATAATTAAGCTTGAAATCAAGAGAACTTTCTATGACAATCCTCAGTAATAATTCTGGGGAATGATAGCTTCTGTTTATTCCCAGTATTCAGGATATGTTTGTATATACAAGCTCATAGTAATCACATTGTATAATATATATTAATTAGCTGAAAAAACAGTTCAGGCAAGAGTACAAAGGCTTTATGACGCTGTGCACAGATTATTGTCTTGAAATATAATTTGAAAGAGTTAGTAATCATTTGCTGTAACAGAACAGAGAGCTAAATAAATGTGTATGAGCTTCTACAGCTCCACTTGATCGCTCGCCCTCATCCCTGCTGCACAGGTGGGCCAGAAGAACAGAAAACATACCCTCCTCGGGATTTCATCCCCACCTCTAAGGTGGGAATACAGCTTGCTGCTTAGGAGAGCAAAGCCAGATGCCGTCTTTGCAGATGGCCTGCACCAAGGATGTCTGGCCAAGCCTGCATCCAAGCTGCATCAGGAGGAAGTAGCTTCTCCCTGTGCAAAGCCAGACACAGTATGTGCCATGGATCTCCATCTCGTACAGAGGAAATGGCCCCGCCATTTAGATTTTCATGCCACTGAACAGCAATTTGCTTTTGCTTTTTGATTTACACCTTTCTGTTTATTCCTATAAGTGAAATTTGGCTGCACCAAACATCTATCATCTTTTTTTCTTGATGGTAAGGCAGTGCATGTCAGGGACAAGGCCAAGAATAAAACACTGGCTGACAACCTTGCAACCACTCCCTATCCAAGGTCCTAGTCAAATCAAGTTATGCTATAATGTGTCTGTGAACAGAGTCTATAACTTCTATGAATTCAGTCCTCGTGCTAGGTTTGGCCATTTGGTCATAATAAATTTGTTTTCTGACCCATTGATTCAATAAACTTAATTTCAAAATTAATCTTTTCAGGCTTCAAACTCACTGGATCCAATTATGAATCCAATAGTTCCTCTTAAAATTAATATTCTGAAACTTAGTGGTCTAATGCTTTTTGCCCTTATGTGCCTCTTTGGTACTTACCTTTATATTAGTTGGCCTATAAAATTAAATATCTTAGGAAGAGAGCATCAAAATGACTCCTAATCTTGAATCTACTCAATTACAAACATTAGTATGAAATGCTCCCTTTCCCGAATCACTTGCTTTTAGTTGGTATTATTATGCACAACGGGTTTGTGTGCTAATTCATTATCTATATTTGACTATGCACACTAGACCAAACAGGAACGAGAATTTAGATTTTGGTTATTTTTTTTAGTAGTGCTGCTGGTAGTTGGGGGTTTTTCTACATTAGATATAGTCTAAACACTTCACTCTCTGCCTAAAGGGGTAAAAAAATCAATTTTTTCTTCATTTATTTCTAGTAATTTAGATAAAATTACAGTCTGTGGGAAGACCCATTATAATTGCAAAAATATATATATTTCTATTCTTGCAAGGCATGGTTGCTAATACAGATAATTTCAAATGGTCATGACTGCAGGATACTCTGGACAGAATTTGCATTTCTTATGAGAAAAGCAACTTCCAGTCACACAAGGCTTTCTCTTACCAGCCTGGGGCATGAGTGGCACGGCTCTGCCATGACAAGGCACGGGGGACGAACGCACATCTCCAGGGCCAGTCAGATGCTAGCTTAGCCCGGTGCACTGCTTCAATGCCTGTGGTGTGAGAGGACTGCGGAAGGGTTATGTGCAGCCGTTTTCCACCCAGCGTGGGGCTTTGGGGGCACCCATATTTCAAGGCGATCTCACTTTGGTGTGCATTGTTCCTGCCTGTTAATAGGGTGATTACAGAAACCCTAATTCTGAACACCGTAATTGGCATTCAGGAATACGTAATTGGCAGTGTTACTTAGTGGCATTTTGATACACCAGCAACGATTTATTCTTTACTGTTTAAATAGTCCTATCATTGTAAGTAAGTGCTTATCACAGCACTTCTTGTCTGGGGAAGAGAGGGAGCACTGCTCAGCGTTCTCCATTAGGAAATTCAAGCCTTAAACCAAGTGACCACAAAGTTCTATCAGCTCCCTGAAATGCAGCAGCTGTACATATTTAACGTAATACAACCCCATATTGTTGCAGAGGTCTGCTGTTTAAAACACACATAAGGCAGGTGAAACGTGACTATTTCACTCCTCTGTTTGAAAAACGAGAAAGTGTGGAGCGGTGTAACTTCTCAAACACATAAATAAGCATTAGGCTCATGGAGGAGACAGGTATGCTGTTGGACTAGCAATAACAGATTAAAGGTCAGCGGTTAAATCTGAAACGATTGCAACCTTGTTCTTTCAATCTTGTTCCTCAGCACTCTGCTCTATTACTAACAGGTCAAGTGCAAAATAAGAAGCATGAGAGTCTGCTGAATTCTCCCACTCCTTTAATTTAATGGCAGCATTTCCCAAATATTCTGTCCCCTGATCATTTAATGACATCAATACGTATGCAGTGGGTAGCTATGGATTTCCCTTGCTAGGTCAGATTCTGTATAGCTATTGATATCACAAGTGCAAAGAGGGAGAAAATTTGATTCCGTAGCTTTCTTTGAAGCAGAGACAATGTAGCAACCAACATTATCAATTCTATGTTGTCTTGTTGTTAGTCATATATAGAAAAATCATGTATGCTATGCATTTCTGGATAAAAGATGCTGAAAATATCTAGAACTGCTTAGCTGCATGAAATTAATAGTGATGTAGGAGAGGAAACCAGTGGGAAGAAGATGCTCTTAGTTGTCCCTCATCAAAATACAAGCACAAGAAGGCATCCAGCAGAGAACACAGGCAATAAATTTTAACTTAGGTAATGGGGAACTTTTGCAGTGTGATGCCTGAGTGATTGAAATCATGGGCATAGACTACTAGTGCTGATTCCTACTGCTCCAGGTTTAGTAACAGGTTTAACTACACCTACACTTTATATTAATACATATTTATTTTAGTAGGGGACCTAAACCTTCTTTTGGGATCTAGGCTATCAGATTAGAGATAACACACCATCAACTGGTTGTACTTTCTCAACGTTTCCTGAGTTATCTGGTGCTCATCACTGCAGTACATATAGGACCATCTAACTAGGATCACCTGCAAACCCTTCATTCTTAAAATCTATGAGGGCTGCTCTGAAAGTAATACCTCCTATTGTATTATGTTGGCCCAAAATGTCAGAGGTGGATGTCGGTTGTATGGCAGTAGAGGGTGAACCTTCCCACCAATATCCCATGTTGTTGCCATGTAAAAGATGGCAGCAGAAGGGCACTCTGAAACAATGGTGTCTGACATGGAAGTGTGTATAACGCAAAGGCACGTCACTGAATTCCTCCATGTAGAAAAACTTGCACCCATTTACGTTCGTTGATGCTTGCTGAACACTGGAGATGGAGATCAAGCAATGGATGTGAGCACAGTGAGGTGGTGGCGCCTTTCAGCAGTGGCAACAGCAACATGAAAGACAAGGCCCATTCCAGACAGGCATGCAGATTTTTATGAGCATGGCATGCATGTTCTTGTTCATGGCTGGCAAAAATGCATAGTTAATGGTGGTGGCTATGTTGAAAAAGAGCATTTCATAGCTGAGAATTTCCTCTATTAAACAATGTTAACATGCCCTTTGTATCTGTTTAGTTTCCACAGAAATAAATAGAAGGCATTACTTTCAGAGCAACCTAAGCATCTAACTCATGCCAATTTGTGACTCAGAGTCATGGGCACATCATCTGAATGTGATCTGGATCCTGTTACACAACCGTGTCTTTACACGCTTTAAGAGACACTGAACTGCATATGCATGCATCTACATGTGTGTAGGTACATGGGAGCTTGTTCTGAAATGAGGAGCATCCTAAGAGCATGTATTTCCCTCTTCTACATCTCTAGAAAGAAGGACGTAAGCTCCACTCCTGGCAGAAGGATCCACGTGACTTTAACTTGCCTGTCTGCTCCAGTAGACATTATGAGCTTGATTCTCCAAGACTGCCACTGAAATTCCACTCTACTGATTTTTGCAACCTAATTCTTCAGGCACTTTTTCTTGTTGTTGTTTCGGCAGGATAATGTGACCCAAATTTCTAAAGGAGGGTAATTTGCTATAACATTACATCTTGATTCTAGGATCTATATGTACTTATGTGTTATTCCCACACATTTAGCATACTAGACTTGAAGAACTGAATTTTATTGCAACTTGGCAGGCTTTGAATGTTTTGTAGCATCAGGGAAAACAGCATCATTTAGAAAGCCAAAATTTGAAGGATTTTTTGAATAATAAATATTTGTAAGACCATAAAGACTATCCAAAGACTCCTCTTGCACTAGTGACTCCCAAAAGGCCACAGTTCCTTTTGCAACAACTACAAATGCTGGAGCATTCCTATGTTATTTTTCTTTAAATGGCATTTAGCACATACTGCTGCAGAAAGACAGCTGCTGAAGCAACCTAGAGGGCATTTTCAAGCACTGTACTTCAGCGATTACAGCAATTTTTGTAGGCATTCAATATTAGGATTACATTCTAATTTTAGACAAAGTTAAATTTAAATTGAGTAGGAGGGGTTTTCATGGTACTTTAGATGTTCTAGTATTGCTTACCTCAAACCAAAAATGTATAGTGTCTGAATTTTGCGGCCATGATGATGTTATGAGCCACAGTACACTTGAAAAGAGCAAAACTACAGCTCACTAGCATCAGGCAGATGTCCTCTGCCACAATGGGACCCAGACTTAGGCTTTAAAAGCACAGCCATGATCTCACTGCCATGGGACTTGGTGACACAGCTCCCACTGCCTGGTAATGATGAGGCTGTCGCACACAGCTACCCTCTCCTATATTTGCATGATGCAAATTAGTGGTGTGCGTGCAGCAACCATCCTGAAACCCTAAGGCCAAACTGGGACTGGCATACTCCTGTTGATGTTTATCTAAGCCCTCTGATTCTCTAAAAAACCCATGCGTCTAGCTGAAGGAAACTGTAAGAAACAAGGTTAGTAAAGGGCTGACAGTCCAACAGACAATACAGATGGAAAGTGAGGGACTGGGTGAAACAGAAAACAAAAGAAAAGAGCTTCTGTTAGATGCTAAATGAGACCCAGGCTGGGCCAGTTAAAGCTATGTCTATGCAGGTTACATCTTTCCTTATTTCTCTTACCTTGTTTCTCTTGAAATATGCTCTTCGGCAAGCTGCAAAGCACTTCTCGCTGCAGAAGCATTTCACTTCACTTCCCATACTCAGGGAATAGCGCTTGATTCCAACTTTCTGGCACCAGGCACACATTATTTGTACATTTGACACATCATCTTCTACAACAAAAATATAAGAACAATGTTTACATGAGATGAAAGCACCTTCCTCAGACATCTGCACACTTACTCTTAGCGCAACCTGCACCGGCTCATCTTATTTCTAACCTCCTTACCATTTGGGAACAGAAATGTGCCTGCCTGCCTGCCATTACCAGCTCATTCACAAGCAGCTGATGACCTGTGCCAACCTGGCTCAGTAGATTAGCAGAGCTTCGAGGATGGCTGGAAAAGATTATTAGCTTAAAAACGATGCATTGCTGAAAAGCTCTGGAAGCCTCATGAGCTTTTTTTGCATGTATAAGGGTGCACAAGTCTTTATTAAATAAGCAACCCAGAACAGAGGCTTAGTAAGTCTTGCTGCCTCACTCTTGTTGCTTACAGTTCTGTGCAGTGAGCACTTCAGATATTCCGCTCAGCAAGCTGGTGACAAAAAGCATCTGGGTGGTACTGCACCAAAGCAGGTCTCTAACAAAAGCTCTCTGTTAAATAAGAAACGAAACATCCCATTGCAGTGCTGTTTTGAAATAATGACTGATGTAGAAAAAGAGAGCTATCATTGGAATATAGCAGTCACCAAAACATGCACTTGAGCAAGAAGGGAGATGCAACACTGGTGAGGTCTGCCAGGTTACTTCCTTGTCTTTGTGCTCATCAGCCAAATCTGAATCCAGAGCCCTTGAACCTCTTTCAAGGTCCTCTCAATCACGTGCTACAAATACAAGGTGTATGCCTTCTGAGATGTACAACTGGAATACTGCAAAAGTCCTAACAAGGTTCTTGTGCATTCATCATCTTCACCCCACTTCACAGGCAGGGAATAGTTAAGCCTCTTAGGCAGATGACTGCTGCAAGTTAGCAGGAATCTTTTGACTTAAATCCCAGAATTCTTCAGTTCTGATGTCCAGTCTATTGTACAGCGTGACCTTTCAGTTACAGGCAGCTGCCATTGTCTAACTGCTGGAAAAAAAAGTCCCCGAAGACTAATTGTTAAAGCAGTGCCTCGTCCCCGAGCAGCAGAGAATTCATGGCTCAGAGAGTCTGTCATGCAGCCATCCCACTTCCCTATAAAGGATTTGTTTTCGAAGCTACGCTGTCATCGTTCTGTAAAATTATTGGCAAACTAATTTTTAGCGGAGTGATTTGGCTCCTTTCCCCAGCTCTCATAACTCAGAACTACGTGCCGCATTTTATTCCACCTTAACGGAATAAATACTGCCAGTTTAATAACTTTTTTTCCTTCTGCAAATTGTGTTATGATTTATAGCTACAAATAAAATTGTACAACGTTAAAAAAAAAATGACCTTTTAGTTTTAATCAGACTGTCTACCTTTAAAGCTGTATTTAAGGCTAAGTTGTAACATAGATTTGTGCTTAATGCATTTTATCATTTAGTCTTTAGAGCAGGATTTGCCAATATTATAAAAGCTGTAATATATTGATCACCAAGGGAAATCACAACAATTTGGACAGGATAACCACCAGCTATACGGAGGATAAAGAGGCCTGCAAGCACCTGCCTGCACCAGCCTGGAGCTAACTATCCCACCAGGGCACAGCAGCATTTCTCTCCATTCTTATCTTGACCAAGCTTTCACAAAGGAGCCCTGATTCAGCTGTGTTTGCACCAAAATAAAGCCATTCCTCATAGGCTGAACTTACTCTTTGAATACATCACAACAAGTGAAATTCCCATGAGCCAAAGGAAACAGCCAGCAACCCCTTGTTTCAGATAACAGCAGCATATATTCTCCTACTGACAAGAAGTATTTTATCTCCAGAAAGTGGAAGATCTACCAGAGATAACTTTATGACAGCCTTGTTACTGGTGAGAATAACTGTCATTAATGAGGAAAGAAAATTACAGAGCTGAAAGAGAATTCACGGGCTAAATAGATGTTGGAGCGCCTTGTTTTGAAGTAGACTGGCTCATCACAGGCATAGACCTAAAGGAGAAGCACAGAACTCCGACACCAAGATTCCCAGCAGTCTTCATGCACAACTTAACAGGGGAGATACATAAGCTACCATTCAACTCCTGACCACTGACACACACTGACTGCCTCCTGGGGATGATCAGAACAATCACAAAATTGCTCAGTTCCAATTAAAGAGCATCCCAGCAGCAACTGTTTAAAGGGGAAGGCCACATTACAACTTCCCTGCATCAGGTTATGCAGGAGAGTAAAGCTCAACCCACCTCCTTTTGCCAAAGGCTCCCTTCAATACAGACCCAGACAAGAACAGCAGTGGCAAGCAGAGGCACCTGCTTGGTCAAGCTATGGTCTCCTCATGCCCTGCAGAACTTTGTTACTACCTCAAGGAGAACACTTTGAAGAAAAAACACTTAATATGTGACCCATGGAACTGACAGTCAATAAAACAGCAGAAAATGGCCCATCATCTACCTCTAGCTGCTGCCTGCACCTCCAGGAAAAGACAGCTGATATCCGGAAGGCATCATCAATATTAATCAAAATGTTCATTGTTTTGAAAAGGAGAAAAGTGAAAGCGAGGGAAAGAGCCTGCCTAAATACAAAGAACTTCAATTATTTCTCTATTCCATTCCTTGCTCCCTCCACCACCAAAAAATAGCCACACGCTATACAGTCCTTTTCATAGTAACAGCAATAATAAAAGTAGATGTCTCTTCCATCAGTAAGGCGTAGGAATACTGCAACGTGAGGATGAACTGCATATAGCCATGTAAAGCAGCCAGCAAATAGCAGTACTTAGAAGGGGGCAGAGGGCATGCAGATTTTTGATGCAACTGCATCTTCTTGTAATGCAATGCATCAGGTGAGAAAGGAAAACTTCCAATATCATGTGACTAATTCTCCATGGACCGTCAACCAAAGTTCTGTGGGAGGGAAGAATTTGCTATAAAACCAACTCCTTTCTTTTAACTTCCAGTGAAGCTGCAAACATTCCCAATGGGTACAGAGCCATGCCTGGCTGACATAGCAGGGTGTGTGGCTGACAGCTGTGGACAACCATAACAGTCCAGATCAGGTAGTGTGCTTTCTTCTTGACACTGGTTGCAGCAAGGATCTGAGCAGAAGCTGTGAAAGCACTTGAGGGATGTTTCACTACAGAGCATTAAGCTTAGTGACCGGAAAAGAGGACTGCTACGTTAACAGAAAAGTTATAGTCCATGTATTTCTACTATTGCAACCCACAGCACTGGGAAGCAATAAGCTTAAAAATCCATTAAGACTGTGTGAAATAAGGAAAGCCAAAGGCTAGTGATTTAATTGCAGTCTTCCTAAACACAAACTGGAATAATCCAAACTCAGTAATTCAAATCTACCATTCAAGACTACTCTCACTTTTTCACAGACCTTTGTCTCAGATGGCCAAATTCTTTAAAAATCACTTTACCAGACTCTTGTCCTTTCAGGAAAATCTATCAAATCCCAGTATCTGCAACACTCAGCAAAAAAAACCTGGGACAAGAATGCAGGGCAGCAGGGAATTTCAAATTGAGTAGCTTGAGACTGCATCCTGAATCCTTCTTCTAAACTCTTTTAGGCCAGGTCTGCACTAAGAAAGCTGATTCGCAACAATTGTGTTGGTGTACTACATCAGCAATGCTCTCCTGTGCACACAGACAAACTTTGCTGGTAGCCTCGCTGTGGCTATCAACTTGACTGGCATGAGCTCACCCCAACAGCATGCCCACATCCATCATACAAGCTCACTGGAGCAGCTCTCTTGATGAAGGACAACATCAAGCATCACTTTCAGGACTCACATAGCTAGGCTGACGCATGGTTTAAAGTACAAAAATAACATCTGCAAGTCTTAGGACAGATCGGAGAGGGTGGTGAGGTGCTGGAATGGGTTGCCCAGAGGGGCTGTGGATGCTCCATCCCTGCAGGTGCTCAAGGCCAGGTTGGACGGGGACCTGAGCAATCTGATCTAGTGCTTGATCCGGCAGTTGGCAACCCTGCCTGCAGCAGGGAGGCTGGAACTTGATGATCCCTTCCAACCCAAGCCATTCTATGATTCTATGATCATTTTGAAGTGAAAGCAAATTTTTCTTAATCAACTGCATTTTTTTTTCCCCTGTGGGCTTGCTTTATGAACTGCTCTTGTACTATGCTGAGTATGTTCTCAGATTTGTCACACCTATGAGAGGTAGGACGAAGGGGAGCTGGTATACTGACACTGAATAGTAACGGGAGAGCTTTCAGCAGAATATCCACACGGCTACTCCCTATAATCACATCAGGTAATAGGAAGACACATTTCTTTCACATACAGCACAAGACCTGAATTTCCAGCCTCTCCTTTTGTGAGTTCTCCACTCTTCATACAAAGCATTGTAAGAAGAGCTATTGTGGGAGTTGAAATGCCTTGCTTTTAGTGCCTCTGGGTTGTGTCATTACAGGTGGAAGAAGCACTCCCTGCACCCACTGCACAGATACTATTCAGATACATCTCCTTGTGGTTTTTTGCCTGTGTATTTTTCATAATGAACAATGCAATAAACATGGTGTGTTTGCAGTGTTAAATCATGTTCCCAAAGGGAGCAGTTTGTATAACAAGATAAAATTATCACATTATAATAACTAAATATGCATCAGTCTAGAGCATGCTCCAATTAATCATCAAAAGTTTGCACCGCCTCTTTAGGTCTTAATTAAGCAGAATGTTTGGTGGTTTTTTTTCCTTCCAACCAGTGTAAAGGAGCTGCAGAAAACTGTTCCTCTTAAAGCCAATGAGCAGCAGTTTAGACTAATCGATCTTATGTGGAACCATAATTTGGAGAGGTGGAGAGAAGGGGAGGAAGGCAAAGAGTACAATAGAGCAAATCCATCATGGATAGCTCTGTCCCTTTATCTAGGCAAACAAGCACGGCCTGCAGTGCTTAGAAGGCTGATCCTAAAATCCCTGCAATTCAGGAGTTAAGTCCCAATCAGTTTGCTAACTTTAAGACTGCAGCATTCTGCTAACACTGTTCTGAACTCTCTGATGTGCATTTTCAACTTTAATTCTTGTTTAACAAATCCAGAAACACTAAATGCAGGCAGAGCTCTCATTCTAAAGATTATAATGATCCCTGGACAGGTGTTCCTAAATCTTACTTGACATATTTACTTGCAAGAAATTCAGCAAGTGATGTTCAATTGTTCTGGCAAGAAAAAATTACTCCTGAAGGTGCCCACCTACAGTACTGAAACAGTGATGGTGAGCAGAAGGAAGACCACAAGGATGCAGGGTTTGTGGCAGAGATCTCAAAGCAAGTGAACCTGCGTGGAATCTGTCCTTGGCTGCAGTTGTGTTTGTCACTCAATACAGAAATATTTCAGCAGCTTATCCTCCTGGATGTCTCCCTACAGCCCAAACTCCTCCTGGCATATGAGTTTTCTTCTTCTGCAGCTATCAGAGCCAGGCATCACCACTACTGCTTCTTTTTCTTTTCTTTTTTTTTAAACTGTGTGTTTCCACCCCACTGTATGCCACTTGACAGCAGGAGTTTGGATCCCAGTTACCCTCTGGATGCTATGTTAAGGCTCATGTGAGATGAGGAAGTGATCTGTGGCAGCCAGCATGGCTTCATCAAGGGAAGATCATGCCTGATCAACCTGGTGACCTTCTATGACAGTGGTAGTGTCAATGGACAAAGGAAGGGCAACTGATGTCAAAGGCAAGACCTCATCCTTATCTCAAAATTGAGAAAGAAATGTATTTGAAGAGTGGACTATTGGATAAATAAAGAACTGGTTGGATGGTCACAGCCAGAGAGTTGTGTTCAGTAGTTCTACATCCAGTTGGAGACCAGCCTTGAATGGTATCTCCCAGAGATCAGTCTTAGGACCTGCTCTGCTTATGAAGAAGCAAAATTGCTTCTGACAGATTCTTGGTGATATCAGGTAAAGTATTTGCAACAGTCACATACAGAAAGAAGAATTAAATTCAACCAACTGAAGGGAGTCTCTAGCTGTGCAGCACTCCTTCACAAGAAACAGCATAGGTTCAGGCTGGTCCTTATATGAGTCCAAGGTGGCTCCACTCTGGGTCTACCCCTTGTGGTCATGTGGGGAGCACAGATGCAAGCAATTTTCCTGCACTCCCTGGGCCAGACACACCCCTTCACCAGGTGCTCAATCACCGTGACCTAACAGTTGCCCTACAGGCCCAGCGCTCTGTAGCATCTTTATCAACAGCCTAGATAGTTGAATAGGTGCAAATTCAGCAAGATTGTAGACAACATAAAGCTGAATGGTAGAGCTGACACAGTAGAAGGAAGTGATGCCATCCAAAGGGACCTGGACAAGCTTGAAAAGCGGGCCCAAATGAACCTAATGAGGTTCAAAAAAAAGCTAAGTGCAAGGTGTTGCACTTGAATTTGGGCAATCCCAGATATGTATACACAGTGGGAGAACTCCTTGAGAGCAGCCCAGCAGTGAAGGACTTGGGGGTTCTTGCGGATGAAAAGCTAGACATGAGCCAGCAGTGCACTCTTGCTGTCTGGGTAGGTGGCCAATATGGAGAAGGAGGGAATTGTCCCCCTCTGCTCTGCCCTGGTGAGGTCTCATCTAAAGTATTGCATCCAGGCCTGGGGCCCCCAGCATAAGATGTAGAGCAGTTGGAGCAGGTCCAGAGGAGGATCATGAAGATGATCAGAGGGCTGGAGCACCTCTCCTATGAAGTCAGGTTGAGGGAGCTGGTCTTGTTCAGCCTGGAGAGAAGAAGGCTGTACAGAGACGGCCTTCCAGTATTTAAATGGAGCCCACAAACAGGAGGGAAACTTTTTTACACAGTCTGACAATGATAGGACAAGGGAGAACAGCTTTAAAATAAAAGACAGGAGATTGAGATGAGATGTTAGGATGAAATTTTTCACTCAGAGGGCAGTGAGGCACTGGCACAGGCTGCCCAGAGAAGCTGTGGACATCCCATCCCTGGAGGTGTTCAAGATCAGTCCCTGGGCAGCCTGATCTAATGCCTTATTTAGTTGCTGGCAACTCTCACTGTGGCCGGGGCTTTGGAAGCAGACGATATTTAAGGTTCTTTCAAACCCAAGCCATTCTATGATTTTATGATTTTCTGCAGGGAAGCTTAAAGAATCCACTAGAATGGCCCTTAGCCCCATGCTGGGCACTATGTTCAATCCATCAGCAGACATCTTCAAATTTTATAGCTCTTTTCATTACTAGTTTCAAATGAAAAACTCCCTTTTCAAAGAAATTAGATCTCGACGTCTGTAGCATCAACGAAAAGTGTTCGTGGTTTCCACAGCGATAGGCCAGGATTTCATAATGAATTAGCTTGCAGTTATCAATTGGCTCTCCTGAAACTCTTACTATTCACTGACGGAGACCAAGTAACACAATGTTCAGATTTTGTTAACCCAAAGCACCTCATGAGGCAGATGTTCCCAAGAGAGTCAGAAGCACTTCTCCCATCATTTTCTTTATATCCGAGATGCTTTATCTGATTAAACTTAAATTTGAAAAATGAACAAATGCAACTCATGCAACAGTTCCACAGAACCCTTTGTTACAGTACTTCAGCGCTGATCCTCTAACTAGGTAGGGTTTGTGACAAACTCAAGGTATAAAAAGTTCTTTGGAAAAAGTAATTGTGAGAGGGAGATTAAAAAAATAGGGCTTACAACAGAACACTTTTTGCAGCCATAGCCACAGAAATATCTCAGGAGGTCTAGAAAAGAAAGAAGAGTGTTTTAAAGTTTGCTACGCTACTGAAAAAGTCACATGTCCCATCTCTTTCAAAAAAATCCTTTGGGGGAACCACGACTTGCCTATGTTTTCTATGTCTGTGTTGAGGCATATTTTCATGCACAGTTCAGTAAGAACTGAACACAGAACCAAATAAAAATCAGCTCTAAGGCAGGTTTGAAACACGCAAAGAAAAAAGCACATATTTCAGCTTATGAATGTAGAATTCCCTGTGCATTTTTAAAATATGCTTACTAAAGTATGTGCATAACGTACAAGTATACTTTGTGATTTTCCTTACAGCACAAAGGAAAAGCTTTGTCCTCCGCAGAGAGAAAAAGGCATCCACAATGGGCTATATATAGGGCAGGCATAAGAGCAAATACTGACATCTTAAAACACAGGCACTATAACTCTACAATCAGTATAAATTTGATGATGTTTCAAACCAAAAACAAAAGAAAGTGTTCAAAGAGTAGTGACTGCAACTGTTGGGTTGTGGTCGTCTTTATTAGAGAGCTAAGCCTGCAGTTACAGAAATTGTAAACTGGAGTAAGATTTGGAAAATACTGAAAAAGGATCAAGAGTGCAGTAAAATGAAGGTCTCCTCAATATATAGGCTTAATTAGATCTGGTAATATGGTCTTTATTTAAGGGAAACTGCCACTGGGTTCTGCCTGGAATAAGACTTCTTGGTAATGCAGTCGTAGAACCAGTTCCTCAGTGAATTCAGACAGATAATCATGGGATTCAGCTTTACTGCCCAGCTAACTACCATTTAAAAATCCCTTATGCTTTCAGATCCCTCCAACATAATTTAAATATTGATAGAGTTTACAGCATGCAGCTCCAGAGTGTTCTTCAGGCAGGGACTCTGCTGAATCCCGCGTGTTGTATGGCTGATGCACCAAGTTATTCATGTGCACCTATGTGTACAAAGGATTGTAAACCTTGATTCTAACATTATGTTAAGCTATAACATAAAAAAATCACTCATTCCTTTCTATAAAGCACCTCATTATTCATTTTAGTCTTTGAACGTGCCGTTTCCTTGCCTGTGTTATAAGGGACGCAGTACTGGAAGTACTTCTGGCAGTGACCCCCTGGCAGTGCTGCACAGTGGGGAGCTGGTGCTCATTTGCAGCGCTGTGGATAACAGATGTAATTTGTACATTGCACCTATGAGGGGGAGGGAACACTTCTGCTTGATGCCTTTTCTCGAAAGCCAGGCCAAACAGCAGTTGTCCTCCCCTACCAAAGCATTGCCACAAGGCTCTCAAGGAAAAATAAACCAAGGACTAGGAAATGGAGACATCACAGCAGATGCCAGGAAGGAGGAAGCACGCTTCTTACTGCATTTAAAGAGCTTCTTGCATTCTTCTTTTGCATTCTTCTAAAATCAAGAAGAGTAGATCTTAGCTGTCCTGCATCTAAACCAGACAGCCACACTTGTTGATCAAAAAGGCAGTCACCCAGCACCCTCACAGATTTCCTCCCTGGCACTGAGGACTGTAGAACACGAGTTAGGATGATTGGTACTGATTAGTATGATCATATATCCTGCACAACTGTGGAGGTATTTTTATTTCCAGATCGTTCCTGGCTACTGCATGTCTTTTCCTTGCCATTTCTGTCTAACGAAAACAATACCTTCTTTAGGCTGCATTGCAGAAAGCAAGATTCTTCCAACACCAAGAAGAAATATCAGTTTGCTGCAATGGACTGTGCTTGTGACCAACCCTTGAAGATTACACAGGACCTGCTGCAACTGGCGGAGGCAGCAAGGAGGATCAGTGATCAGCCACCAGAAGACTACTCATTAAATCAACATTCTGGAGGCTGCACTGGTTCCGTATCTACCTCCAAATGCAAGTCAGATGGCTGATGTTGACTGACTAAGCCTGTTTTAATCTGACTTCTGCCAGAGCATAGCCTACCTGCCTGGTGGTGTCAGCATCTCTGTCAAAGAGGAATCTATAATCTCCACAGACAGGCCGCAACCTTAGCCTGTAGATGTTTCATGCATCACACAGGGCCCGTGCATTCAACTCGGCTTATTTGGGTATAATCTTGGGGTACTGCAAAGAGACAGCACCTTTATATTTATAGCTGTTTATATTTGGTCAGGTGACACTGCAGTGTTTCCTAGGATTGTGTAAGCAAAAGTTACCTAACACGTCATTTGACTGAAACAGAAAGTGCAACATTATCTGGAGATGTATTGTAGTCGTGCTGCTTGAAATCATCCGGTTTTAAAAAAAAAAAAAAAAAAAAACTCTATAAAATAAACAGGAGGGAAAAAAGGTAATTTTATTACCTATTTGAAGTTCATAGCCTGTTCATTTAAAGCAGGAGTGTAGATAGGATACTACTCAATTGTTTCCAGCAGGCTCAAGGAAGATCTAATCTGCTGAAATATTTGCTGACTGCTTCCCAGATGTAGATCAGGACAAGTACTCCTTCCTCAGCTGGTAGCTGTTGCTGATACTAAGAATCATATCCGTCTCTTTGGAAAGATACATCTTCCCCCAATGATTTTTCTACCTTTGCAATTGCTACATCAGTGCACCTCACAAAGTATGTTTCTTCTTTCTCCCTTCAGGCTCCTGTGAGCATCTCCAGTGCTTTGCTCTTTCTCTTCTCCCTCTTACCTCTTAGAATCTTATCTTCAAAAATTATTCAACTAATAACTCATTGTGGATGTGGATCTGTTTATCCTCTCCAGATCATTGCTCTGCTGTCCAAATGACTGCTTTTGCCTGTCTCTCTGACACTTCTTTATGGGCACTGACCCTTCGGTTCAAAATCAATATGGCAAGAATTAAAGTCTTAATAATTTTTCCCTGAGCGTTCACTCCGTATTATTTACCTAGTAGTGGTGAATTGCACCACCATCTTTCCTGTCCTTCAGGTTCACAATTTAGATATCATTTTCATCTGTGGGCACGCTCTTTTGAGCTAGATTTTAATCTCGTTAACTTTTTTCCCTGAACAATATCCAAAACTTTCCCCATTCATCCACAAAGATTGAGCTCATCCCAATTCCCAGCATCTCATGTCTCAGTCACTGCAGTGTACCACTACCTTTTTTTCTCTCTGCTCCGTCATGTACCACTGCACTAAGTCTATCCATGCAAAACATGCTGCAAAGATCCCTTTCTCTGCCCAGTATTTTAACCTTGAAGTCTTCTCTCAGAATTTTTCTGCCTGCTCCCTTCTGTTCCCTTTCTTTCTTTATTAACTCCACCAATATAAGCTGTGCCTGTTCTTTCAGCAGGTCACTCACAGACATTCCCAGCCACACTGAAAATGCTGACTTTCAGCTTTAGCAATCACTGACAACATTCCTTTTCATTTGCCGACACGATTCAAATAAGCACCTTTGTGCTGCTCCCTAGTTTGTCCCATATGCTAGAAAAGGGGGGAAAACATCCCCACAGTTATTCTTGCCTGGCTTTGCATCACTCTGAAGTTCTCTGCTTTGATGTAGTGCCCAAAAAACGGTGTCAAAGTGTGGTGCCAACACTACTGCCTTGCACACAGGCTCTCCTAGTTCCTTTGTACTCCCTTTTCTGCTTGTATTCACCCGTTGCTTCTTGCCTGACACTGTACCGCAGGCTCTTTGGGGTGCTCATGACTAGGGCTCCTACGCCCTAAGATAAAACACCACAATTACTACTGGTGCTTACTGTAAAACTCACAAAGGCTGTGGTTCTCCTCCCCCTCCAAATCTTCCAAACTCTGCTCTCTAAAACAAAGGTGAGATAAATATGTTCATTTACTCAGAAGTTGTGGTAATCTAGCACTCATTACCAATCATGGGATAAAATCAGAGGAGGCAGAAATTATGCATTCACATCCTTTATGTGAGCAAAACAATTATTTTCTTTATGAACTAAAGAAGTAAAAACCTAAAGATGGAAAATACTTATGAAAAGCCCTGTACGTGTGCTACCTTTACTGGTACATCTGAACACAGGATCACACGTGGTATGTGGATGGGCAAAGAACTCAAGGCAGTTGATTTGGGTGAGGTTCCCATGCCCACTTAACTACTGTTGCAGTAATTTGTTTTTCTACTTTATTGTTCCATCTCCTCCTGCCTGTTTGATGTCACAAAAATCCAGTATCTGTGGCAGTTTGCACAATGCATGTTATAGCCTTGCATCCACATACCACAAATTCAACATTCTGGATTCATTCATGACTCAGATTGGAGGGAGAAAATAGTTTGGGATGATACAAGCCCTTGATTAAAGCTTTTGGGCCAAATCAGCAACAGCTGAGGATCCAGCCCATATGGCCCGAGATCTTTAGCAGTGTAAAGGCTGCAGGAATGGGCCCAAATAGCTTTAGTAATTAGCAAATATCGTATAAAATAGATGAAAAGTCTTTGGCAGAGAGTGCATATTGGGTAACATCCGAAAATTACTCAGAGCACATTAGTATACTTCTTTAGAGAAAAAAACTCAATGGTATCAAAATAACCTGGGAGGGGCCGGTGTATCTGTCATGTCGCTATCAACAGGCAAGCCTCTGTTGGACCCACCAATATTTTACCCTTACCAACCAGCTAGTGTGTGGCACCAAGCCCTGTGCACAGCTTTGCCTCTAGAGAAACGTCCTCACAGCCAGTGGGACACCGCCACAAAGCTGCTCCCTGCATACCAGCATCTCTAGTGGGTGCTGCAGGTCACCTTGCCCACCCCTGAGTACTCAGACACCCAGGAACATCTGCAGAAGAAGGACGGAGCCCACTGCTACCTAACTTCAGCAATTACTGTGCCGTGTACAGTGGCAGACAATAACGTGGCAATTAATCACCCTAGTGGAGCTCTACAAGTTACTTTCACGGATTATGGTAAGCAGCATGCTGAGGAGAATAAATCATCTCTCACACAAACTGTGAGGAATGGCGTGTTATGAAATCACTCCCGATAAAAGTCTAATGAAAATGTAAAACATTTTGGTGCAGTCTCCTGGGCAGAGTTAAGATCATAATAAACCCTCAAGAGACGATGGTCAGGGACTTCAGTGGGAACCAAGAGACAGTTTTCCCAGGATAAGCTTGTTAACCTGATATAAAGAAAGACACAGTACTGATTTGATGACTTTGTCTCTTTCACCGTTTCCCTCCGGAGCCTATTTTTTATTTAATCATCTTTCATTAATTTACTTAAAGGCATTAGTCATCAAAACAATATCTTTTTTTTTTTTAAAGCAGATGTTGCTCAAGTGCTGAGGAACTACAATCCGGCATGCAGGCTGTCACAAGCAGCAGGAGAGATTGTCTGTTGGCACTGCAGTTGCAATTGTTTTTCAAGAATACTATCAAAGCACATCGTCCCCCAGTCCTTCTTGAAGTTCACAGCAACTGGTTACTAGAGCACTCTTACAAATAAGCCATAACCTAGCGATCTCAGGACCCGTGTCAATGACAACCAACGTTTTTAAATGTTCAGGAGGATTTACCTGCTGGTGGCTTTATGAAAGGTGGCGGAATTAATGGGACAATAATAGGTACATTCCCGTGATCCTTTGACCCTGCTGGTGAGTCTGAAAGTCCATTTCCCGTGGCAAGCCCTGGGTAGCTTGTGTTTATATTGTATGGTGAAATAACACTGTCCTCAGGTAATTTTGGTTTTGGCAAAGAATTTTCTGTAAAACACAAAAAACACATTGTACAGTATGACAAATATATTTCTTAGATGCCCCTACATATATTCACTAACCTGCTCACTAAATTACCCTAGTACAAGACCACACAAAAGAAAAACTTAAAAAAACAACTGATACTGTCCCCTTAAGCAAAGGGATACTTTTCAGTATTTCTCTGAAACAATCCTTTTCTAAATTTTTAAAAATCAAGCATTAAACACAACTATGTGGTTTTTTTAAGAGGTGAAATTATTTTGTCATATCTAACTCAGCATGTTGTCACTTCTCCAAAGCAAGCAGCATAGATTGAAAAATAAAAGAATTCCTATTTCTCTCTCTATAATATGATGAGTAGCAGCAGTGGAAAGGTTTTAAAGAAAGGAATATTGAATTTAAAATAAAGTGTGCATAAAATGATGACAGTTATGGTTCTAATTCTTTAATCCCAAAGCACCTTTGGATTCGTATTTGTAGGAATTCCTCTAATGGGCCTCAGGTATCTATGGGGTAGGACTTAATTCTTATCACTGTCTCTCGTCCCATCCCTCAGAGAAAGAAACATGCTTTTTTTCTTCTCTAACAGACTGCATACATCGAAAATCTCTACCTGGCACAGCTATTCGACATCTTTGTTTGGTACATAAAACATATGATTTGTATCATATGCCTATAAAGAAAAGTATGTCACAGATTTCATTAGGCATAGACTGAAGCCACAAATAATTCAATAAAAGATCTATTGATTAAAGCATAAACAAATGAATCCTCTCTGTAGGAACAAGTTTCTTCAAGGGTGTCTTAACAACAGTGTATTTTCAATGAAATAGAAATATTGATCACCAGTGTAACTGTACAACTAACAAGATGTGAATTTTCACTTTTAACATAGTTAGACTGGTTTGCCATACCTCTAATTTCCACCTTTGTTTTTGCCTTCAGAGTTGGTCTCTCTAGTCTCAGCACTAATTGCTGCACTCATTGCTACTTGTCACCAGAACGCAAGCCCATACACTGCCAGCCACTAACACAGTGACAACTGGAGCTCCAAAAGCATAACAGCTTCTGCCATTTCTTCTCTTTACCCCATCTGTGAGAAAATCCTATTGGGAAAGCCAAGATCCAGCAACATCCTGCTCTCCTTTTCCCTCTGACCACAACTCCCTACGCACCGGCTGGGGCTGAGGCATCAGAAGGCAGCAGCTGAACTGCTCAACAGAAAGTCAAGTCCCATAATTTGCACGCTGAGTAATTTTGTGTTGCGTTGCGTCAAGATCCAGCAGTGTCCCAAACTGAGAACTTCTAAGCTCTTGCAGAACACAGCCTATTACAAACACGGCTAAGGAGCCTGTTACGAGTGTTGATGATGATTCTTGCATGCATTCTGAATATCCCTGCTCAACGCCTACGGGCATTTTAAAGAGCCTTGGGCCAAAGCCTTTGTTTTGAAAGCAAAAGGGCTTCCTTAAATCCAAACCACTAAGAAGACGCTCTCTTTATCCAGCAGTGAGCAGCTTATTGGTACATGACTTTCACCTGACTAACAAAAGGTATTATTTGTGAAATTACTAAGTGCCTACTAACAGCAACTTAGTTAAGTGATTTTTCCCATACCCTATCGGCTTCCTCTTACTAGGAGACAGTCTCAGAAATTTTAATAAATCAACCACAAAGCAAGCAGCAGAACACGCTTCCCAACCCGCGCCAATTCAGACAGGTCAAGATATTAATTCTTCTTTGCATGAATACAGAAACATTAAGTCTTATTACCTTTGAGAACAGAAATGTGCTGGCGGCTTTCCCCATCTGCAGAGTAGTTCCTGAATTCAATATCTTCTCCATCTTTCAGTTCAACCTTATCATAACCATACCAGCCAAGGAGCTCATTCATAGTGTTTTCTGCGAAGTTCTGGAAGAGAAAAATTACCTACTTATTTATGTAATCAATAACCATCTGGAATGAAGGGAGGACTGCATAAATTGAACGGTATCTGTGCTACGTGAGGAAGTGTCAGGTTTGTCCCACCTCCTCAAAGACTAATGCGCATTTCATAAGTCAACTGTATAAAGTGTAATGCATTTAAATCTCAGACTGGCACATGTAATTATGACAACGACTCACACATCCGTAATTTCAAGAAAATGAAAGGGAGAGTTATTTATGATTTTTGCTCCGGCATTTGACGTCAGAAATATTTTACCATACATTCGTCACAAAAATTTGTCTGTATTCCCATAAAACATGTAAGACTGCAGCAAGAAAGTAACAGAAAACTACGATTTTTTCAGGCAGCAGTTAATCAATCTTAGTGCACTACAGCCCTTTCAGCTGGAGTAGGTCACTGACACAATTACAGTTCCTTGAGGTGCACGTGCACCAAATGAAATAAAATCACAGTGAAGACATTTTTCTTCAGTTACAAACCTCTGCTCAGCCAAAGCACTTAAAAACTCTTTTACTGTATTTTACTGTAAAAACTCCCTGATTTTTTTTTAAGAAAGCTTTTTCTCTGCTTTGACATATTTATTTTTAAAACAATTTCCAAGCAGCAGTGTGATTATATTTTACGTTTGTATGGAAATGCAAAATACGAAACATGGTTGTCATAATTCTCCGTCCCTACTACAGTTCTCAGTCTCTACGTCCTGCAGGTCATGTGTCAACAACATTTCTGTAGGAAAGGCTCATTACTGGGCCAGGAGATTTAGTGGAATAAGTCAAGAGCCCTGCAGCCAGGCAACGAAGCTTTGTGAGACCGGACAGTGCCACAGAGCCATGGCTTATATGTTTAGGAAACTTCTGGAGGAGAACAGCTAATGAATCGTTGTCACTGCAGAGGTCAGCTTAAAGTAAGATGACAAACGTAAAATGAAAAGAAACAGCCACAAACAAAGCCTTTCAGTTTGGACTCTTCATTTTTACTTTTATCACTTCTATAAGGCATTCCAACTTGATTTCACCATAAGATCTTGACATCTAAAATAACGATCCTGATAAGCAATCTTCCTATGACTGGCTACCAGTAAAGAAAGAAAGCAGAACACAACACCCATTCAAAATAAATGGCATATGGGTTGCAAGATTTCCTCTAGCGACTGCAGTAGCTCAGTTTTTGAGTGGGAGCGAGGCTAATGATGGAACACAGCAATTCTCGAGTCATTTAAATAAATAAATAAAATTAATCAGAGCCTAATTGCTTCCGAATCCCAAGCTGCAGCAGGCACCCTGCCCCAGAACAGCCGAGCCGTACTGCTGCTGGCTCATCCATTACAGCAGATCACAGAGGTGTTCCTGCCATTCGGGGAGAGCTGAAGAGAGACCGTACACAACACGCTCAGGTCATTTGTACCCTTACAGGAGTATCCCTTGTGGCGCTTGTGCTACAAACACACACTCCAGAAAAAGGAAAACTAAGTCAAAAGCTCACAACAGATCTGTGGAGCATCAGTTTCCCTGCTTTTTCCCCTTTCACTTGACCTCCTGCTGGAAGTCTCGATTCTCTGGCTCTCCCGTGCAGCCCCAAACGGCCAGAAAATGTGTCATTGCTCCATGTCTATGCCTAGATCCAGCATTATGCCTATGACAGTCCATTATGCCTCAACTAAGTCAATCTACAGTTCGCAACAAAGAACACTCCACAGCGTAATGTGGTTAATACCTACCTGTATTTCTAAAACATATATTTAAATTCTCACATGATCAATGCCATTTTGTGAGCGTTTTAAACAATAACAAAAGTGTTTGTGAATTTTTTTCGGAAGTTTTGGGGATTTTTGACTTTTTAGAAAACTCTTCTCTTGTTGAAAATGCAAATACAAATCCCCCTTCTCCAGCCCATGAGACTCCAACACGGAAACATCCTGGAAATGTAATGGGAACATTCTGACAGAATCCACAGAGTGCCAAAAGAAAACTCCAGCACCCTCCCTTGCTTTGCCATATTTCAGTTACTTAGACATAGCCCCAGAGATGAATGCAGCAAGGTGGAGGCCAAGTGACAAAAGGCTGCCTGACTAAAACGCCACACAACCCAATTAACCGAGTAGCTCTGAATTTACCTCCTGTGGATGCTTTGTGTTTTATTTGCACTGTTGATCAACTCAGGAGATGAGTAATTTTTAATTACTTGTCAAGGAATATGTAAGCAAGGCAATGTGTATTTATACTCTTCTGCAACAGAGTACTCTCCCTTCTCAGAATCTAGTCAAAGTGATTGTTGGGTCTGCAATGGCACAAAGCTTGAGTACCTTTCAAGTCTCATTTTACTGCTCATGATGAGCCATGCACAGAAATGAACAGTCACAACAACAAAAAGATGTACTTGATTTTGAAATGAGTCATAACAGAGACTTGACTCCTTAAGAAAATAAATAAATGAGTTACCAGGGTCTTTGCAATTAACTTCAGCCAGAATAGTAGGTCACATATCAGTGGCAACAAAGGTATCTTTTTAACACAGCGATTCCTCAACAAGGATGTTTGAATTAAAAAATAAAAATGAAAAACCGACCGCACTGTTGAGCCATTGTCCTTCATAGTTTGCCTTGCCTATTACAGTGACAGTTATTATTCTTAACGTTGTTCTCTAAGTTGCTAGCAGCCAGGGCTTCATTACAGAGCACTCTGTACATAGAAAACTAAGAGAAAGCACCTATCCTTGACAAACTGATGGTCAGAGCTGAGAAATGGTTTTTCCACACTAACTGCCATGCATAGATGAGCATCCACAGACCTACAAAACCACCTTCCCTCAGACCACTGATTAAAATAGCCATCTGTGGGGTATGTAATATCTTGTCTGTCCAGATAACAGTCATGCATGTGCTCACTGAAGCTATCGTCCTGAAGCTGACCACTATCATGTCACCATTGCCACGCACTCTTTCTTTCCATTTCAACAGTAGGCTCAGACCAAGTGCATTCAATATACAGTAACAGTAAGGAATGTGCGAAGACTAGTGTGGTGGCAATAATCAAAATACAAATAATGAAGTGAGAAAATTTTTCCCTGTGTGAATGCAGGAGGAAAAAAAGCTTCATTTGTTGATGAAATAGAAAAAAGGAAGCAAGACAATTAATACACAACTTGTACCTGCAGAACAGAAGCTTAATGAAAGATGAAGCTTTAAAGGCTTAGTGAAAGGAAGGGTGATGACTGTAAACATGGTGCTTCCTCGAGAAAAGCAAAAATGAGGGACCTGACATTGGAGTAGGAGAGGGAAAGAAGTGATGGAACACACCAGAGGGGAACTGGCTGAACTGAGAGATGATGGACCTGTCAAAATCCAAGTGGAATGCAAAGCGAGGACAAGTGTGGATGGTAGGATGGAGAAGGAGCACACACATAGAGTTGCAATTCCAAGCTTCTGTGCACCATGACAGCAAAGGCACAAACCTAGCCCGTGCTTGCTTTCAGACACAGTCACCAAAAGGATACACAGGATTTGCAAGATGGAGGCTGCCAGCTGAACTCTGCAGCCCTGCCACAGGGCTGAGGCACCACGAAGGACCAGCACGCTGGCAAAAAGCTTGACCATCATCTCCAAATCCCCTTACAGCAACCCTGCTGCTCAGCTGAAACCTGGAATCCAGACTCAAGGCTTCCCAGTGAAATGGCAGCACCAAACCTCACCGCACCTTGCCAGAAGGTCCCCTTTCTCACTGATCTCTCTTTCTGCCCCGTTAGGCCCCAAACCACTCCTCACTCCTGCATGGCAACGTGTGAGTATGATTGCTCTATTCTTGTACTAGGCATAAATGCCCTCTCCTCCAGAAGCTCCAGGCTAGCTGCTATCCTTGTTGGCATTTCGACTTCAGTTTGCTTCCTATTCATAGGAAAAACAAAGAAAAGTGCAGTAATTTGCCCTGCCTGCAGTTTCTCTCATTCATGGGGCTGACTTATATGTGAGGCAGTAAAAATATAATCACATTCATTTCCGCTTCAGCATTCATTTCATCGTAACAGTACACCTATGGCTTGACTTTTTGTGTTGCAATGCATCGTTTTCCCAAATTTTCACTAATTAGAAGCCTCTGAAGCTAACCTGTGCTTCTCTTCTCACCTCATAGCTCCGGCTCTCCTCCTCCACAAGCCCTACCCACAGGGGGCATGGCCTGGCCCCGCACAGCCAGCCTGGCAAGAGCGGAGGCAGGAAGCGCACAGGAGAACGAGTCTGTCAGACTCATTTTCTTCTAGGTTTTACTGCTGAATGTTTATTTCAGATCTTGGAGGAAGCACGGTGGCTCCCTTCCATTTCCCCGCGCGCACGGCCCGCCAGGTGTAGAGCCCCACAAATTCACTTTTCACTTTTGCCGCATGGAGGAAATAATAACGTGTCTGTATTCACGATATAAACTTGGTGTCATTTTTTCTTGCTAGCCCTCGCTTTCCTCATTTATTTACGTTGTCGCCATGTTAAACATCACGGTCAGAGCTTCACACAAGGCAGTTCTCAGGGTGCTTCAGTTCCTGTGTCCCACCATACGTAGGGCTGGCTTTGAGATGTGGGCCTCAGCGTCACACTGAGCCTTCCCCACAACACACAGACAGAGGGCACATCAGGAACGCATCTTCCCTCAGCCGTCACCCCACTTCCACACAGGCTCTGTGGAAAAACCTCACCTCACAATCCCAAAACAGCACAACGGATAGAGTCTGTCTGCTTTTCCACTTCCACACTTTTTGCTTTTCAGGGGAGAAGGGAGGAGTTTCCTTGAAATCTCTTTAACGTTTCAGGTCTCTGGCTCACTGCAAGCACAGCACAGCTCTGCCTATTCCACCGCTTTCCTGGTTCTGACAGTAGTACTTTTAAATGCCAAATGGGGAATATTAAAACACTAAACTGAAATATCTTCTGATGAGTTTACTATTAAGCTATAACAGATGGGGCTGCCTTAAGCTCTAGGCATCAGGAACGGAGCCCAATTTTAGATCCAAATTCGTTATTGAGAATATTTATAGATGGTAAACTCCTTGGGCGCACGGAGCAGCTCTGCGAAATTACAGCACAAATTAGCTGCTAGCTTTACAACTGACAGAGACTCCGAACATGTGGAGACACTGACTTGTTTGTTCAGGAGAACTTCCAGTACGACTTACTTGCTGCAACTCCTCATATCAATTCCAGCACATCTCACAGGATTTGGGGGTACCTGAATGCTGCTCTTGAGCGGCATTACTGCCTAACAGCAGGGGGAAAAAGAGGAATAAACTGGGAGGAGATGAATGTGAAGCTGCTACCACTGAGCCTCCACAAATGCTTCCATCGATTAAACTATACACACACACACCAAAAAAAAAAAACCAAAACAAAACAAAAAAAAACCCACTATTTTAGATTTGAAATAGTGCCAGGTTCCCTGATTCTGCTGGCTTTAGAACCATCGGGTGTCCTGCTATTCACCAGCACATGAGGAATGACACCACTGAATTTCAGAGCAGCTGTCTGCCCTTCTTTCAGAGCACGAGATGAACAATGCTACCTCGGGCTGAGAGATGGAGATTATAATGCTAAGAAGGAAGAGGGACAAAATAAGGAACACCAGCAGAAAGGAAGGCTGTGACTGAAGGTCACAAAGAAACAAAACCAGTTCCCCTGAAGATATTTTGCATTGAAACATAATATCAGAAAACTGTGCAGAGTCATGTACTCTTAGCACACAACACTGTATCAAATTAAAATTTGTTATAACCATGGTGTACAGGGGGTTAGCGATAACAAAAACGTAACTCAATCTCAGGCACAAGGCAGCAGTGAATAGCCAGCCGCACTCAGACCAAGCAGTGGCACAGTGCTGGAGCACACCAGGCGAGTGCTGGGTTTTGTCATTTGGCTGGAGTAAATATCTGACCATATCAAACAACAAATCTTGAAGGAGTTTTATGGCTCATTCATAGTGCCTTGCATTTGCAGTACTTAAAATAGACACTTGTACCAATGGCCTTTTTATTACCCAAAGGGAAAAAAAAAAAAAAAAAAAAAAAAAAGACACATCCACACCAGCCCTTTTTCTTTCTGCTAGCAAAGGGAGGCAATCTGATCCAACGTGGGCTGAAACCTGAGTAGGTCACTGTACACCATGATAAAATTCCCTAATCCCTGAGCCAAATTTCCCTGAGGGGGCCCTCCTACTTCTCCTTCACTTTTCAGGCTGACTTTTCCATTCCCTCTCTCGTCTTTTCCTCCCCTTCATCTCTTTCATTTCCCCTACCTTCAAGCCTTGATATCTGATCTGCTGCTGATACTCAGGTTACAGTTTTTACAGCTTAGGCTGTCTATTGCTGTATACATTCCTTTCTTTCTGCTCTGCCGTGATTACTTACCAGAGCTTATTTTACACTGGTCCAGATGAAAGCAGTTCAGATGAAGGGAAACAGCCAGGCCGTTTGAACATTACAGATACGGCCGTACACAAGGGCACATTGTGTTCCCTCTGTCATTTCGCCGCACACATTTTGCACAATGCAACCAATTTGTTACATTATTGTACTCCTCGGGTTTATGGAGAACAACTCGACGTCTTGACTCCTCAGTGCACAGAACGCACAAATGATCTTCACGGGATTTCAACTTCCTCAACGAGTCAAAAATTCAAGCTAATATTTTTTCCCCCCTTCTCTCTCTCCCCTTTGGATCATAGCAGCCAACTGTCCTGCTGAAGACGTGGTTGCCCAGCTCAGCACAATGGCATGGCAGCACAGCCCGCTCTGTAAGGTGGCCTGCGGTGTTTGAGAGGTTCTGCCACCAGCCAGCTCCCTCCCCACTACAAATCCTACCGGTTCAAAGCACCGTTTCTATCTGCCTTTAATTACCGAGCCAGCTGAAATCCCGAGATCTGCAGCCCTAAGCAGCTATCAATGATTAAAAAAGAGAAACTCTCTACATGAAAGCTAATGCCAGTGCTTAATACCAAAGCATTAGCTTAAAATTGTGTAATTTTTCTCCTTCACACAATGTTGTTTTTGTTTCTTCCTCACCCTTTCAGACAAACATCTGTTATACTGCAGAAGAACAACTATCTCCCAAACCACCGAGTGCGCCTGCAGCCAAAGTAAACAAAACAAACCCAGAGGATCCAGCACAGTCAGCCTTTATATCCAGCCAGGATAACATTTCACATGTTTTGATTAAAATTAGCTAATTTGTAATTCTAGAACCTATGAAACTTAAAAGCTGCAATCCGTATAGATGGCATTAAGCAACATTCTGAGGGCCAGTGCCCTGCACCACGCATCCCCACAGCCCTCCGGACTGCGCAAGGAGCACAATGAGCGAGGACTCTCACAGAGCGCTCTCCGAAAATAGGACGTGCCATACATCTCGCAAAGAGGAACAACGCTCCTCGGGAGCTGAAACTGGTTTGTTCCCAAAGAGGTGACGCGTTATTTTGTTTGTGGCACGGATGCTGCTGCTCCCATCCCTGTTTGCAGCTGATGTGCGTGCAGCTCTGTGAGCCTGCCCCTCTGAAATCAGTGCTGGGCAGAGGGGAGAGGATCATGCACCCTGCTTCATTTTGCATGGGGAGATCAGCCTTCCAGAAAGCAGAGGTATTTTCATTAGACACCATGCATATTTATACACTTGCCTATATAGTACATATACTATGCAAACATGTGACATTTTCCAGGCAGCCCCACACCTACAATCAGTCTTTTAATAAATGACATATTCAAAGGAAATAACAGAGGTTTTATCCCATAAGCAGGGCACGCCGCTTTCATCACTTCATACGTGCCTTAAACAACAACAAGTTTGGCTGGAGTCTCCTACTATGCTGCTCCCAACTTTAGGGAATCAGAGACATAAAACAAACAGAGGTGGCACAAGCGTGGAAAACAGGCGCAAAAACCTAGGACCGGTCAAGCCCGGAGCAGTGACCTACGGACCTACGAAAGAAATGCCAATTTGTGTGCAATCGCAGCCACCCCAACATCTGGAGCAGTCGCCTTCCGAGCACAGCTGGACGGGGCCGCCCGTAAGGGCTCCCATAAGCGGCTCCGGGCGGGCACCTTTCGGCGCACCTCGGCCGAGAGCAGAGCGGGGAGGAAGGAGCCCGGGGCTCAGCTCACGGAGGATGCGCGGCTCGGAGCGCCGCATTTCACTTTGACAATTTAATTACACAGTTGCAGCAGGCTACTGGAATGGAGAGAAATAGGGGGATGAAAAGAGGGTCCTTTCTTTTCTAACTTTAGGGCTTCCCCCGCAACCAGAGGGGTTGGCTATTGAAAAAAAAAAAGGGGGGGGGGGGGGCCTGGAGTGGGGGAGGAAACGCTCATCTCTGCCACCCCGGGAGCTGAAGAGCCCAACAGGGGAGAGTTTTTTTAAGAAATAAATAAATCAGAGCTGGTCAATGAACAGGATTTGCAGCCTGTGAATTCGTCTCTGTTTTCAGCCCAGGAGGCGGAGTTGAGACACATTCAGTGCATCCTACAAAAAAAAAAAAAATGACAGAAGATCCTTTCTTATTCCATTTCCATGCACGGCGGCGGCGGCGGGGGGGCGGGGGGGACCCCGCTCCCTTCCCATCACAGCACCTACCTTCATCTCCTCGTTGATCTCCCGCTTCACCGGGTGCGCCGGCTTCCTGCTCCTTTTATTTTCGGGAGGTCTCCCTTCTTTCTCCATTTCTGCCATTTTTTGCGCCTACTTGGAGCCGGAGATGAAATGGCTGCTGGTGCTCTGGGGGGGCCGGGAGGGGCGCGGGGGGGTTGGGGGGGGGGATCGGGGAGCGGCGGCGGCTCTCAGCGCTGCCAGGCGGCGCCGCGGAGGGCCCGGGGGGAGCGCGGCGGCAGCGGCGGCGGCGGCGGGCGGGCAGGGGGCGCGGGCGGGCAGGGGCGCGGGTCCCCCGGCGAGTCAGCCATCTTCTGCCTCGCCGCCGGCCCGCATGGGAGCGGCGCGGCGGGGCGGGCGGCGGCGGCGGCGGCGCGGGCGTGCGGAGGCAGCGCGGAGAGAGCCGGCCCCGCGCCTGCTGTGGCGCTGCTGGCGGGCTGCCGCGGAGGGGGCGGCGGCGGGGACGGGAGGCCGGCCTCGGCCCGGCGGCGGGCGGGGCTTGCCGCCACCGAATCGGCCGCCGCTGCCCGCCATGCAGCCGGGGGGGCGACGCGCCCAGCGTGGGGCGGAGCGCGGGCGGACCCCCGCCCCTGCTCGGAGGTGGGATGGGGGAGCCGCGAACCAGCGGGCGCGCGTGGATCCCCCCCTCGAGGGAGGCGCTCCCTGCCCTGCCGGGGTGCCCGCGGTCGGCGTTGCGATCGTACGGGCGGGTCGCGCTGCGGCGTGAAACGGTGCGTTTTCGAGGAAGAGCGGCTGGAAGATGGGTAGAGTGGGTTCCACGTGGGGATGAAATCCCTGCTGAGTCTAACAGAAATAAGTTGGTGTTGCGTGCAAGAACGTCTCGTTTACACTTTGCAAAATAGCTGGTGGTTTTCTGAGCGCAGCACTCAGCAAAACTCTTTTGATCGCTTCAGGGCTGAAGCGAACGAGCCTCGCTTGCCGGGGCACAGGGGGGAGGGATACGGAGCGCAGCCCCCCCGTGGCACCGGGAATGGGAAGAAAGCGGGATTTTGTGTGGCCTGAGCTGCGAGAGCAGAGAGCATCACGGGCGAGGAAGCAGCAGCCCTCAGCCCACTGAGGAGTCCCAGCGGGCTCCAGAGCAGCGGGGTCACGGCCGCGGCCAGGCAAGGCGCTGCCTCTCCCCTGGCAGCCCGAGAGAATCCGAAGCTGGAAAAACCAGGTCCCTTCATGTGCAAGATTAGTCTTTTCTTCTTGTTTATTTTTAAAACGCAACGAGTTCTGAACCTTTTGGAACCTAACTCGCAGCTTCACAGGGAAGCACCAAAAGTACAGTGCTTCCTCCTGCTGCACCGCACCACCAGCAGCAACCACATCTATCTTTTCTATTCACAGGATTCTGTTACAAATGAGTCGGTGCGGCCGACCTCTCATCAAATGCAGGAGGTGCTCCAGGATCTCAGCATCTCCCCCACGGCATGGACAGGATAGGCAGCGTAAGGGGAAGTTGCTTATAAGCACCGTCATGTAGCAGAACTGCAGGTTTGAAACCTCTGAGAGTCAACCTCAGAGAACCTTCCTGCTTTGAATCACCAGCACCTTGCTGATTCATGAAATCACTCTCAGGAAGAAGACAAAACGAATTTTTGCATTAGGGACACATCACTGGTTTCTCTGCAGAGATGGTAACACACATGTAATGAAAATCTTGGACCTTTTGCTACACAGAATAACCATGTTGCCCTAAATGCTCATTTTTTAGTGGAACATCTGAAAACACATAATAGACTATTTGTTTGCAATGCTTGCTATAGATATTGTTATAAAGTGCCATTTCGTTGCATCAGTTTAACAGTCTGACTTGATACTTTAACAGAAAGATTAATCCTAAACTCCCAGCATAAACAGAATCTCCTTTAAAATCAGAAGGGACTTTGTAACTGCCAGCCCAAATGCTGTGAATGGGTTTCAGCAGGTTACAGCCAGCATTTTTAGGATCAAATCTGACATTCCTTTTCCTGACTAACAATTGGCAGTTGACAACTGAACACCACTCACAGCCCTTGCTACCAGTTCTGAATTCTGATCCTCACTTCTTGATCACCCAAACCGAGGACTTTCAGACTTCTTTTCACTGCAAAGGCTTTTGAATGCAGATGTTGGTTTGTGCCTCCTGACAATAGGCTCAGTTTTCTCAGCTACTTTTAGTAAGCTCCTAAAAACAGCCCACAGTCCCTCAGAACCTCATCAATTGGCTAAAAGCCACGGTCTCAGTGAATCCTCTTCTTCTTGGTATCTTCCACAGACTTTGGATGGGTACAAAAGTTCTCCCTCTCTGGGTCCAGATCTCTCCATCTGATAACACATGAGTTCTGCAGCTGTCACATCTCCTAATTCTCTAGAGCTGTTATTACCTTTTCATATTACATTATTATTATACTACATATTCTCAGGAAGTTGTTCTTCCAGTGACAACAAATGGAGGACCATCAAGTGTCAAGACCGAAGTTCACGTGCTCAGAATGCTTGAAGTGACACTATCTGACACTTGTCGGTACTGAAATAAGATTTGGAAGCTAATTGTTTCGTGTGTTAACGGGGAGGCAAAGACTAAAAAAGGGAGGGTTTTTTATTTTAGTGTGGTGAATCATGAGCTCGTAAGGGAGAGCGGAATATCAGAATCTGAAGAAGCCATAAATATTTCAGTCATAGGGTGGCATTGATCTGAACATCTCCAAAAAGTTAAGAAAAATAAATCTGGTGTTTACATTTCAAAGACCCTGACGTTAAATACATCTACTGTACTGTGACAGCACACATTTCTTGTGTGAAAGTCTATATTTTTGATAAAGAAACCTGGTTCAGCAGCGCTCAATGTGGATTCTGGATAACATCTTAAAGAGGTCAATAAGGGTGGCTGATTGAATCAGTAGCACAGCTTTTGTTTGTTCTACCAGGCAGAGGTACAGAGCAATGCGGTATCAGTAGGCAGATATTAGCAAAGATAAAATCCTGACCCTGTGGAAATCAGTGAAGGCTTTTTCCCTGGTGAAATATTCAAGGGGATTTTTTGTTGATTCTATTATTTAGTGTGGACTGGAAAGAAAGAATTCCATTTTCTTGGGAAAAAAAAGTAAGGTTTTCCAAATACATTTCCATTTTCTGAAGCAAAATGAAGATTTTTCAAAGCGAGGAGGAAAAAAAGATAATACTCCTTGTTGCAACTCATCTTTAAGGAGGCTGGGAACTTCAGGCTTCCCACAATGAGCGCCAGTTGCAGTGCCGTCCATAGTCTCTCACTGCTTTATCTGCTGAAGAGTTTTGCGGGTTTTTTGTGTAGATCATTGGTTACTTTCAAAGCTGGGGAAGAAAAAAAAAAGCGATGTGATCTGACTTTTGGCGGACACTGAGACACCTGTGAGGCTGAAATCCAGGTCCCTGCTGTGTCTGAGTCCCAGAAAAGCCCAAGCTTTTTCTTCCACTGTCCACATCAGTGCTCCATGACACAGCGGTTTGCCAAGCTGGATGGTTTCATCCTATTGAGGCTTTGCATTCCCAGCTCTAAATTTGCACTTGAATTTTTTCAAGCACACTAATGTGGACTTTTGGAAAACAAATATCGAGTGACAGGTGTGAACGAGTTGCCTTAAATAAATTGCTCCAGCTTTAATTTATATTCTATTATTCATATTCCGATTTATTAGTATTTGTATGTTTTTAAAGGGCGCTCTTTCAAAAGGGCTTTTTAAAGAACAAGAAAGCTACGCTTAGCAGAACAAAGTTCTTCCGTCTGGTCTTTATTAACGCGTAACTCTCTGATATTATCAGCCACGCGTTTCTCCTCAGTGTTGCCTACTGGCACGGACGAGACGAGTGAGAAGGCCCAGTTTTCCAGTCAGCGCATAAGCGAGCAGCCCTCCAAGCTCTGGCACGGGCTGCGGGGCTCGGGGGCGCGCAGGCTGCCAGGTGCCGCCCGCGGGAACTGAGCGGAGCTCCCCCTCCTGGCGCCAGACGCGGCCTGCCGTCACACCTGCGACCGGCCGCCCCGACGGGGCTGAACGGCGGCGGGCAGCGTGAGGAGGGACGCGGCCCCCGGCCCCCGGCCCCTCCATGGAGAACTCGGCGGATGGCTCCCAGCTCTCGGTGCTGCCGGTCGTTAGGGAAAACGTGCGTCTTGCGCGACCTGTCGTTAACTCACTTGCTCTTGTTTCAGCCGTATCTGAGGTGAGCCCGTGATGAGCAGAAATTTAAATTCGGGGATTTGGTTCGCTGAAGTGTTTCGTTAAGCAAAGAAATTCATTATGAGTGCTCATACAAAATTGCTGTTGAGTTTTTTCATTTGGCTCAAAGTCGTTCCTCTGACTATCTGTATGACACAATAAGGTGATTATTTATGCCAACAGAAGCAAATAAATGCACTAATTAATTAAAATATCTGCTCCCAATTTTTTCCTTCCTTCCTTCCTTCCTTCCCTTCTTCCTTCTTCCCTTCCTCTTTTCCTCTCTTTCTTTCTTCCTTTCTCTTTCTCTTTCTCTCCATTTTTTTCCTTCCCTCCCTCCCTCCCTCCCTCCCTCCCTCCCTCCCTCCCTCCCTCCCTTCCTTCCTTCCTTCCTTCCTTCCTTCCTTCCTTCCTTCCTTCCTTCCTTCCTTCCTTCCTTCCTTCCTTCCTTCCTTCCTTCCTTCCTTCCTTCCTTCCTTCCTTCCTTCTTTTTTTCCAGTCCAACCAGCCATTTCATGCATACAGAAACACGCCTGTGAACTTCTCCCAGCAGTCAGCTCCTTCAGCTCCCCACTTCCACGCCAGTGATGTTATTTCACCCACACCTTGCAGAAGGGGCACATTCCACTCATTCCTGAACTGGGACGAGCGCCCGCAGCATTACTCACCCACAGCAGTGTCTGTAGATCCCTGTCTGCTGTGGATACTAATCTCAATCCAGAGCTTCCTCAGACGATTAGAAGCTGTTCTGCAAAATGTCAATACACAGCTTCACTGAAGCCAACACGGTATGGTGGTTGAAATGGGAGTCGTGGCAGCTTTCCAAATATGAAGGTCTGGAAATGTTTGAGCGATTTTAATATTGATGAATATTTCAGAATTTTTTTCTGTTGCTTCAGTGTATCAGTGTCAAATCTGTGCAGATTAATGGCAAGATAGAGCCCTAATACCACTCATGTCTGTCAAAGTTCTGGCAAATGCTGAACAACTTATTGCCATTAATGATCGCTCTTTGCCCAGAAGTTCACATAATTCATCAAAAAGCAAATATTGATAAACAGAAAGAAATTAAATACTTCCAAGTTTTCTGTTAAAATGCCCTTCTTTTACTTTATTATCTAATGTCTCCTACGGCAAAAGTAAGCAAGGGAATGTCTTTTCCTTCTTCAGCATGAAAGAGCACCCACATCACTAAAAAATAGTTGAGATTAAACCTTTGAAAAGGTATCAGCAATGCATGTAAAGCTAAATTGGTAAAGTGTGTCCTGGACACCAGTTTTGACTTTGAGGAAAATGCTTTATCATCTGTCTACTGCTACACTCTGCCAATTCACCACCATTACTCAGTAACTCTGTGGTGTCAGTTTTATACTTAACATGAAGCCAAAGATCAGGGAGTGGCACACATCAAACAAGGCTTGAATTTGGAGATGGAAAACCATACATTCTAGTCCTCATTCCTTTAAAGGACTGTACCTCAGAGTGAAACCTGTGAGCTTTCTCTAAAGTTCCATTTATTCAATACAGTGCTCCACCTGTTCTGTAAGACAAGTTGGTAAAAGCCCTGCTTTCTTGAGATCTTGTCATTCATTTTGACTGAAACCTAAAATGCTGCCCTATGGTACTAGGGCAGGTCTGTGGCACCTGAGAGAGCTACCTGCTCTCTATACCTTCATTCCATGTTCTTCACACACCTTGAAACCAAGGAACTGTGAAACTCAGAAGCAAAGATGGTGAGGGGTGAACACCTGCATTCTTTGCAGCTTCCCACAGCTGTAAAGCTCCCTCTGAAAATATGTACAACAAAAGAAAACTCATTTCTTCACCTGCCATTTCTCAACAACAGCCAGTTCCAGTCCTTGTCAATCTTCTACTTCTCCACACAGAAGAAGGCAGCAGAGAGTTTTCTTGGTTTTGCTTTAATAAATGGGTCTCACAGAGATTACAATGGTAGGAGGAGGTGCAGAGAAGTTGTGTCTGGTTGGGATATGATGGAAATTTCTTTCTTTATTTCTTTCTTTAACATAGATCATTTGAGCTTATACACTCCTGAAAATGTTATTACAGCAGTCTACATCGAGTTCTTCCTAAAAAGCATCCCTCCTCTGTCATTTTGTGAAGAATAGATTTTTTTTTACAATAAAGAGTGGTTTATGCATTTTCTCATAATTCTGTATTTCCCCTCTGAGCTTTGTTGCATGATATAGTATGGCAGTTTAAGTAACATTTGTCAAGGGATGGAAAACATTTACAGGTTCTTTTCATTCATGAAAGTCATTCTGGAGTTTCTTCATCCTTAATTTTCTTGTCATGCTTTCAAAAACATTACATCATTTTGTCCAAAATACCCCCTGCATTGCTTATACAAGATACAGTAGGTTATTAATTTCTGTCCTGGACCCAAAAAAACACATCAAATTATCTACAGTCACATGTACTAAATGTTTTAGACCTGGTTAAAGTTGGGCTTTGACGTGTCATTATTTGACAATTACTCTTCTATTGCAAAGCTTGCTTTCCTGCTGGCATCTCACCAGAATCCTACATGACAAGTGATTCAATCTCTTGATCTTCTCAGTTAGATTTACATGAGTTTTATATGCCCTAATATATAATGGCAATGCATTCACATTGCTGTGGCTAAAAGTCTGTCAAAATCCAAAACACATTGTGAGAATACGTAACAAATATATTCAGGACTAAAACATGTCATATATTTTCAGCACTGGAAAACATTCTCTGTCCTAGAATCAAAGAATACCAGAGATTGGAATGCTCCTGTGGAGAGGAACCTAACTTCCCTCTTCAACGGTGAGCAATGTTGCTTATGGCTGTGTTCAGTAATGTTTCAAATATCTCCAAGGCAACCACAGCATCTCAGGAGAACCTGCTCCAGAGTTTGTCCACTTTCACAGTAAAAAAGGTTTACCTTACATTGAAATGGAATTTGCTGCATTTCAATTTGTGCCCATTGTTCCTTGACTTTTCACTGAGAAGAGAGTGGCTCCATCTTTTCTCCGTCTCATCAGATTTTTCAACACACTGATGAAATCCCCCCTGAGCCTCCTCCAGGATGAACAGACTTGGAATTCTGAGCCTCTTACATCAGATGTTCCAGTCTGTAAATTATTTCTGTAGTGCTGTGCTGCACTTGCAGCGCATCCCTGTCTATTTGGTTCTGGGGAGCCCAGAATTGGATCCAGCACCCCAGACATGTCTCACCAGAGCTGAGCAGAGTGGAAGGATCACCTCATGTGACCTGTTGGCAATGCTTTTCCTAATGCAGCCCAAGCCTTTGCTGCAAGGGCGCACTGTTGGCTAATGTTCAGCTGGTTTGATGCCAGCACCCCAGGGCCTGCTCTGCAAAGTTGCTTTCTAGTTGGTCTCCCACCTGTACTGCTGTAAGATTATTCCCTTCCAGGTGCATGACTTTGCGTTGCTTTGTTGAACTTCAGAAGATTCTTGTCGTCCCTTTTCTCCTGCAATTTACTCAATTTGCTTTGATTTATAAACTTTTAAGCAATTAGTCTAACTATTATCTGGAAAGATTTTGATTGCCTGAACTGTGTAGCTTTTTCTAATTAAACCGTGCATGTAACATTAATGATGATAATCTGTCTCTTACTGCCATAACCAAAAATGAATTTTCCTTAAAGACAGTCCCAAGAATCCTTCTCAGCACAGGTAAGATATATTTATTTTTTTTCTTAGAACTGGACCAATACATTTGTCTATCTCAATTCGAGAATCTTGAAGCTGCATTTGGTCATCTATTTCTTTTCACAAAGCCATACCTAAAGCAGAATTTATGCTCTCACCACACCTTTTCACATCACCAGAGGATCCTGATGGGATCAAATTCCATTCCATCCTGTTCTCATGCAGAAGGCTTGCTACAGGATTTCAGCTTTGGGTAACTTCAAGGAGATGAGGGTCGAGAGTTCCTCTCATCTCTCAGGAAAATGAGAGGAATGACTTCTTACACACAGTCCCAGTGTGAAGAGCTGTATGCAGAAATTTATTGCCTTTATCTGAACTAATACCAAAGCCAGGGCCAAGGCAAGCTACAAAACCCAGACTCTCATATTATGAGTTGGGACCTTTTTATCTGTTGACTAATATTACAGCTATCATTACAGCTATCATTTTGTATTACAGATATTTCACAGGTAAGAAATCATAGGAAGAGACACAAGGTGGCAAAACATACATACTTCAATTCACCCTGATAGGATGCACCCACGAGGGCTGAGGATGCTGGCAGAAGTGATTGCCAAACTACCCTCTATCATTTTTGAAAGGAGATCATGGAGAGTGGGAGAGGTGTCTGAAGACTGGAGAAAAACTGATGTCACTCCAAAAAAAAAGTCTTCAAAAAGGGCAAGAAGGAGAACCTATGAAACTGCAGGCCAGTCAGCCTCACCTCCATTCTGGGAAGGTGAGGGAAAAACTTACATGCAACCTGCTCAAGGGAAACTGCTTTAGCAGTGGTGTTGCACTAGATGATCTCCAAAGCTTCCTTCCAGCCCCTGTGATTCTGTGATTGTGTGATTCTGTGATACTTGAAGAATGTCACAGTCTGAACTAGGATCCAGTTCTTATGTCAAGTAGGACAGCCCTGACACTGCTAGAACATGTAATGATAAAAACGTTTGTTGAGGGAAAAAAAGTGAGTCTCTCTTTGAACTAGCTTGACTTTGAGCTCACTCATGAAACGCCAGTGACCTTTGAAAGAACACAAAGATGGCACCACTGACAGATTTTTCCCCATTTGGCTGCAAATAAAGTTATTTGAAATAACTGCTAAAGCTGTAATTTATCAGACTTTTTCACAGATTCCACAAAAGCAAGGAAACTCGAAAGGCTTTCTCCAAGCAGAACATGCCAGTCATTTGTGCATGAATTGCAAGAGGGGAAATTATATGTTTCATTTAGAGCTGTTGTTGCCATCATGGAAAGCGAACAAGCATCTGTGCTTCAGAAATCAGTGGAAGGAAGGTGTTCCGTGAAAGAGAGCATGTGGGAAAGCGACTTGAAATGGTGAGAGTATATGAAAGTAGCAGGAGTTCTGAATGCCACTGGGGAGAAGAACTGGAACAAGGCTGACACATAGAAAGGTGGTGAGAAAGCAAAAAGAAATGTAAAGAGGAATATACTGAAGGGGAAAAAAAAAAGAGAGAGAGAAATTTGGCTAGAGAATAGGTCTGAGCAAATTCCAAAAGGGAGAGAAGAACAGAAAAAGAAGGAAAAAATAGGGCAGATGGAAAATTTATCTGTTGGATAACTGTGCAGGTAAACATGAACACTAAAGTTTGAAAGCGTGTTTTACTATGGAAACAGATAGAAATCTGAAAATCAGATGTCCAAGAAGGACTTCTGCTGCAGCAATGTTCTGGATGTTTGTATTATTGAAAATCTGTAAGGCGATTGTCCTCTGTAGCATTTGTCATCAATTCTAAAAAAAAAAAAGATTCCCAGTTACTAATATTTAATTCAATAGGACTGCTTACCTCAAGTCACTGTAAGTAGAGGCTGCCCCACCAGCCCTAAGGTTCTTAATTCCACTGCGAGGCTATTTCCTATATTACAATGCAGCGAAGCTGAATCCGGAATACCAATTTAATACTCTAGTGCCCAGAGTGAGGCAGACACTTTGCATAAAAGTCTTCTCTTGTGCATGCTGAGCGCCTGCAGCTCCCCCTGGGAGGCGGTGGGGTGCCGAGCACCTCCAAAAGCCAGGTCACTGTCACTTGGCAGCTCTGAAATGATATGAGGTGATGAAGTTTAAAACTAAACTTATGAGTGATTGACATCTCTGCGGAAGAGTGCTTCTCTGAAGGAGTGCCACTCTTCTGGCCATTTGAATTTTGGTATGCAGTGGTTGAATGTTTTTAATACAGATGCTTGTATAGCTCATAAACTCTCCAAAGGTAATATGAGGATAAAATTAAGTGGGAAGGAGAGAGAAGAGAAGCAAGATGGGGGGAATTAAGAAAGAAAGGTATTCGAGACTAACTTGGGCATGCCTCATTGGCCTTAAATGCAAACTGTTCATTGGGAGCCTTAAAATAAACATAATGAAATAAGGATTTCTTTTTCCCAATATAATGTGTAAAATAAGTGCTGAACACCTGTCCGTAGGGTGTTCTGAGGAGCGAAAGCCGAAACAGTTTCAGAGAATTTAGAAGAGCCAGACCTGAACATTTGGGAAAATACATTCATTTTGGTTTGTTCAACATGAGAGGCTTGATAGAGCATCTAAGAAACCTCTAAAATACAGACAGATGGAATCTGAGTGGACAGGCCACGTGAAATACTTCCTTGTAGTTGACTGATTTCTCATTCTCTTCCACTAAGCATTTTAAACCAGTGCTGAGCAGAGACACAGTACTCTTACATTCCATTTTGCATTTGCAGCTTATAGTTTTCCGACCATAGCTTCCATTTGTGTTGGCCTACATCAATCGCCCCTCCTCGTGTACAGCAGCAATAACTGTGACTGCCATGCTGTTAACATTTTAATCATTCTAGAGCATGTATTGAAGAGAAAGGCAGGCATTTTAATTACAGAGGTTAAAAGAAGAACAGATGCAGTGAGTATAGAGCTAGATAAAAATGAATGCATCTCACCTTGTACCACGATGTGACTATTCTTTGTCTCCAATGGATTGGCAGAGGGACAAATTCAAAAGCACAGGAAATCATACAGAAAAACACCTATACTGAACAGAAGGGTTTACCTAAACCAGGGAGAAATGCATTGATAGTACAGTATATTATAAAGGAATACTTATGTTTTAATTTTCCCAAAGCCATTTAGTCAGTGCTATTTAAAATACATTCCTTTGTTCAGACACAGAATTCAAAGGGCGGGTTCAAATTCTTTTCTTCGTGTCATCTAAAACAATTTTTAAATCATTTTCTTCATCATTTAGGTAGACTTTTGTATATGCAGACCTTGTTCCCGGAAAGACATTACTGCCTTTGTGTTAGCAAAGCAGTGAGCAGGTATGGAGCGTGAGCAGCCTTTTGGATAATAACATGTTCAAATGTTTTGTGCTTTAAAATTCATCAGTAAACAGAAAGCTAGAGCCACGCCTCTGGTGCTCACACTGTGCCACACACTTCAGCCAGTAGGCAGTGGGTTTGTCAGGAACTGGATCTTTCAGGCACCCTTCAAAGGAGAGTCATAAATACGAAGATACAGAAAACAAGGGGGAGATAAAAAAAGGCACCAGTGACTTCTGCAAAGTTTACTTCAATAGAAAACCAAGCCAGACTTCATATCTTCCCATGTAAATGAAAAAAAAAAAAAAGGGACAAAGACAAAAAGGTATGCAGATCTCTCAAACTGAGCATTGCTGGTAGAAAAAAAGAAAAAAAAGAACATTTAATATTCTATCTATGCTTTGATTATGCATGTGAATAGCAAGCTGCAAAATATACATAACACTTCATAAATTACACATATGTAGTCCCTGTGATATAAGTATTTTAATTGAGAAATGCTTGGATTTATTTATTAAATCCATAGAAAATGTACATATTCTGTATGTTAGCCAGTATCCTGATAAACTGTGACTTTAATCACTGCATTTTATCTCCTACTCACTAATCATGAAAAGGTTTAGATAGTTTTTCAATCTATTTTTCACCTAACGACTAAATCCTGCTTATTTCTTTTTGCTGGACCCTTCCAAATTGTACCACATTCTGTGATTTCAAAGGATGCTGTGATGGAAATAAAGAAATAAGCAAATAAAACCCATATAAAATCTATAGATATGCTGGATGGAGTGTTTAATAGAGTGTGTGTGAGTAAGCCTTTGTTCAGCACGGCTGTCATTTACTCTGCTGCTTTCACCCTCATCCCGACCATGAACTCCATAAGCAGGGGACCATCTCCTTTGTTGCAGCACTAAAATGTGTCTGGTTAGAGTTTTTCACTGCTACTGGAGTGCAACTAAATAGAAATAATAAATAGTTAATAGGATGCCGAGTTGCAGAGGTGGGGCTAATTAGCTGAGGCTTCATGGGGTTGTTAATGATGGATTAGGAATGGGGAAATTGATAAAGCTGAATATGTAAAGGCTAATATTGTACAGGGTGATGGATGCTTTGTCAGCTTCGATTGCATATGACCAGAATTAACATTGTGCTTATCTTCCTCCTGCTTCTTCAATAGATTACTCGGCTCTAAAGCACTGATGTTTTATGAGTCCCTGCCCAAATTCCCCCGAGTGGAGTAGCGCCAGTCATTTAAGACAGCCTAAGAGGCTGCCTTACAATTAAAATTGGGTTGGGAGGTGAAAAAAAATGTGACTTTGTGAAGGAGGGGTGTTATCAGCCGCACACTGCTCTGCTACTATTCCTCCTCTTCCTCCGCTTGCTGAAATGGAGGGATTTCAATTGATTTTGTTTTCTTGCAGTGCAGGCTGGTGAGTAAGTGTGAATGCAGCTGTGTGCAGTAAGCATGCAGCACTGGGGGACTCGCCTCGTTGCCTGCACAGGGCTGCCAAGAGCTACTGGGTGCTTTGGCTCCTGATCCACGCTGTGCACTGACTATTGACCCAAGTGCTGTGTTTTGTGTGCAGAGGAAGAATGGTAACATACTCCTACTCATACAAAGCATCCCTATATATCACAGCTGTATTTATTTACTTGCTAAGGAAATCAAAATAATTATGCATTAATTATCATTCATTAACCAGCAACAAATCATTTTCTGATATTGGTATCTCAGTAGGTATATTTAGATTTAAAAATTAACATATTTTCTTGCCAAATTCCATCCAGAGCATGTGGCTCCTACTGAAATCACCTGACATTGAATTATACTGGCTTTTTGTGTGTGTGTGTAACTAAAGGATCAATAAGCATTCATACTTCTCTGTAGGCTATAGGCTAGTAGGAAGACAGGCAGCCTCGCAGACAAGGCACAGACAGCCAGGACAAGAGAAGAGAATTCTTTTCTCAGTTTGCCTTAGGGCTTTTGTGAAGCCTTGGACAAATCACATAACCTCTAAGTTTAAACCTTCTGACTTTCAAAATGGAAATTATCATAACTGCCTACTTTCTCCAGGATGTTGTGAAGTAAATCAATTCGCTGTACGTAAGTATGTGTGGTGGGGAGACTACTTGGATACTTTGGAAAACAATGACATATTCATGTTGCTTTCATTTTTGTAGATGTTTGTGGAGTGCACCCAATGTTTTAACGTATTAAAAACTTAAGCAATGTCCAGAACAATTATTGGTTGTGTAGTGTATAGATAGCATAAAATACAAATATTTCTAGCTTCATTCTCCTATGGACATAATTTATTTTGCATAGGGTCAGAGTAACTGAATGGTCAACTGTTCCACAACCAAGTGTAAGTGCTTTGCAAAAGTTTTGCTTGAGGTGGCAGTCAGGAAAATATTCCCACATTTCATTTGTTAGAAGAAATCCAGAGCTGGCATTAGTGCTGGCTTTGATGTATCCTGTGGTATACAATCCAGAGCATGCTGCTGTAAACAGAAATGTCCCCTCACCTCTCCTCTTTGTTCTTCAAGTGTGATACTGGCCCCCTGCAGTGGCTTCTTTCTCTTCCTGGGAAGGCTTGACAAAGTCAATTGATAGGAAAAAAAAAAAAAAAAAAAAAGACTTACCATTTCCTTCTCTACTTAAGACTCTAAAGAAATTGACACATATATTGTACACATACTGAAGCCCTTGAAATAGTGTGGCTTTTTCTATTGATTCCTGAGGGGAAATGAACCAAGCCGAAAGCAAGCAAGCAAGAAGCAAACATACTGTTGTGTCCATAACTTAAAATATGGTAAGTACATCACACTTTTGCTTCTGTTTTATTTAGTTATTTGTATTCTGAGAGGAAGAGAGAAGAAAAAAAACCTGAGGAACTCAGTATTATAAGCAGTACAAACAGCAATACCTCTGGGTAGGATTGTCTATTGTTACCCTTTGTAAGACTGGATTTTAATGCTTGTAACTGTAAAATTTTTACTAATGTGTAATGAATTTTTCTATGATTAGTGTTTCAGCATGAAGCTGATTTTTAAAACAGTCCGGTCAGTTTGCAAAAGAAGGTTGGTGAAAAATACACTATTTTGCTCACATTAAAAATGCTATTGGTCTGTATAAGTGAGCAACTCTTGCATCTCCATTTTCTAAAATAGAAATTTGGCTTTGCCAAGGATTTGCCAGAGATTTGATAGGTGGAGAATCTCTCAGTTTCTACATTTAAAAAGTGTAAATAACTACCCTTCATCAGAATGGCATTTCCACTTTCTGGTGCCTGGAAAGTCCAACAGTAATGGACGTCTCCATTAGGCTTACCTGGACTTCAATTGATTTTCACAGAAGTAGGGGTGTTATAGAGCTCAGCACAAGAGCAGAGAGAGGGCTTTTGTGCTTCTCCCCACAAACCACACCCATAAATGCATATGAAAAGAGGAGCCCATGACTAGGATGCAGGCTGTGTAGACATGAGGATGACTGGAACTTAATGGAAAAAGATGAGGAAGCTGTCAGAAGAATGAGAAAAAAATGCTAGTAAGGATGTTGTGCTACACTGAAGTAAAGAAGTGAGAAGGTTAGCAGGGTGAAACCATGTACCAGGACCAGAAGTCAAAAATGGGCATGAAAGTATAGCTTGGATTAAGGCATTGGGTTGACAGCATGAGGAAGAAGGTCCTCGAGTATTATGGTATAATGCTTTCAAAGATTATTCTGCAGTAAAATAAACAGATAAATTAAAAAAAAAAAAAAAAAGATTAAAAAAAAGTTGTTTAAGAATGCCTACCCGCTGTTGACACTCATGAATTCCTAAGAAGCTATAGCAGCAGCATACTGTGTTGTGGTTATGAAGCTTCTTGCCCTACTTCTAAACCATTTGCATTTAGGAGAGTTCTATATGAAAAGAGCAGAGGTGTTTGGTTTCTTAGAATAACATGAAGAACAGAGTTTTCAAAAGCTAAAGTCTCACACATTAGGAGATGGTAGGTTTACTGTCCATAGAACTCTAATTCTCCTTGCTCTGTTTATATGTATTATTTTAAGTAGACTGTAATTGAATAATCATGTTACTTTTTCACAGAACACTTAGCACATTAAGTGCAAGAACATACAGGGCTCGGGAAATGGATCAAGGAATTTCAGTGTTATAGGTTGAGGTGCCTTGTTAGCTCCTCTTAAGTACATCCCTCCGGCATTTTTCATTAACTCAGTCTTTCTGCACAGAAGCAGAAAGCCATCACATTCTGTCATTTGCAGACAGTGTTTATAAGCTGGAACTCACTATCTAGCGCCAGTTTGCTCTGTGACAGTAGCTAAGCTAACTCAATGGTAGCTCTCTCAGAGTTATGGCTGACTCTCCCAGAGACACACTGCACAGAAAGCAGACTTTGCAGGCAATCTACATTCCAGCTGTTCTCTCTCAGGTCTGGGGGAGGCTGTTTGCCATAGACAAGTCCCGATGTTATCAGCTCCAGCCAAACTCCCTTCTGTAGGGCACTAATAAACTGTTGGTGTCTGTTTTGAGCCTTGTCTCAGGTGTGAGAGCAGTGAACCCCTTTGTGTTAGCCATGGAAACAGCTAACAGTGTTTTCGCGCTATCATTTCAAGAACTTCTATTTGCTTGTGCTTTCTTGGACTGCACTTCATTTTTAGTTTCATGATGGAATTGTGTTGTTTGCACCTTTTTTTTCACATTATCCTTCACTGTAGCTCTTTAATCACGTTGAGCAACACAGAGTGAGATGTACTCCGTATTTAGAAAGGTAAGAAACGTAATGCCCCGTTTTTCACCGGAATGCAGTCAATGGGGCTGTTTTCTCATCAGAATTCTGCCTCTAAGCAGCAGAGCTCAGACGTCGCTGTTACAAAGAGGTTCCGCACCGGAGGGCGGTGGGCACGGCCCCGAGTGCTGTAAATAAAGGAGCGCTGGGACACAGGGAGTGAATTTTATGTGGCGATGTGCGGAGCTGGGGGAACCGCTGAGCGACCCTCGCGTCTCCCTCCCCACTCGGAGTATTGCGTGACCCTCAACGCGAGGATGCCGCGAGAAGCCGTCAGGCGCGGAAGACGGACGAAACGGGGAGAGCCGCGCCGCCTCACTTTACGGCCCGTTTGCGACGCGCAAAATGGCTGCCCCCAGGGCGCGATGAGGCCGCGCCGGTCCGCCGCCCGAGGCTGAGCCGGGCCGAGCAGCGGCGCGGGGCGGGATGTGGGGAACCCTGCTGCGATGCGCGGGCCGTGGCGGAGGCCGGCGGGGGCTTTCGGGGGGCGGCCCGCCTTCGGCCGCGCCCTGGAGCCAGGTGGTGTCGGAAGCCGAGAAGATCGTGGGCTACCCGACGTCCTTCATGAGCCTGCGGTGCCTGCTGAGTGACGAGCTCAGCAACATCGCCATGCAGGTCCGCAAGCTGGTGGGCACCAAGCACCCGCTGCTCGACACCGCCCGGTGAGCGCCCGCGGCCGTGCTGGGGGGCGGGCGGCGGCGCCTCGGGAGCTGCGCTGCTGGCGGGAGGAGCGGGGCTGGCCTCGCCGCGCCCGCGGCTTCTGGGTCTGTGTTGTGAGGAGATAGCGGGACAGCCGGGGAAACCGATCGGCCTGAATCGCTGTGGCTGAAAGCACAACAACTAAGAGAACGCGAGGTGCTATGCAAACGCGACGTTGCTATGCAAAATATCTGTCAACAGGTGTAAGCCACAAATTAGTACTTACTCAGATCGGTCTTCTACTTTGCTTTTTGAGATTCAAAAATGTAGCTGTGTGATGGCCCTCGGCGTCTCTGCAGTGATGCTGCAATGCTGTCCAAAACAAGATGCATTTTTCAAGGTCTGTGTGTGCAAATCTGAATTTTTTGAACTGAACAAAGAGAGGTGCAGGGGGCAAATGGGGCTTTTCCAGTGAGGTGGAATTTAAATAGTGAATTTAAGAAAGCAAGTCCAGAAGAAACAAATCAACTTGTTAGGAAAAGTGGAAAATACCTGGCTTCAGAAAATACTGCTGGAGAGATTTTTTTTTCTTTTTTGGGGGGGGGGGGGGGGGGGGTGGAACATTTGTACCAACAGCTTGCAGTATTATGATAAGCTCTATAGAAAAGATTGTGATTTTCTGATGTGCTTGTGTGAAGGAAGTGACAGAGAGAACGTTTTTCTGCCTTTGGATCTGTTTTTAGGACTGGTTGGTAGAATGCAGCAAACAGGAGGCCTGGATCACCACACATTCTTCAGTTGTCATTATAGCTGTAGGAATATCAGAGAGTCCCCCAGTGCTGAAACTGGACGTCAGTGTGTATCTGAGAGCCTGCTCAGTGTGTAGTACTGCTGGTTTGTTTGTGGATGAGGCTGAACCCTGTGCTTTGTGACTTTGTGGATGAATATTTCAGGAAAGAGCTTTTTTTGAAGTGATGCTCATGGGCTGCTTTGGACTTGAATCTCTGAGCCTGTAGCTTGTGGAACGCTATCAGGAATACAGTTGGGCACAGGGCCTGGAGAACTGACTCTGTTCATTTCTTTAAAATTCTATAAAAAACAGTACTCAGTATTTACTTGTGTAAAAGTGTGTGCATTTATTTGGCATGTTCCTAATTTACGTCACTCATATTTCCAAAGGTTTGATATACATGCATTTCCAATGGTCTTGACTTTAATATTATAAGAAGAGTAGATTTCGTGCTGTCAAGTTTTAGTACACTTGGAACAACGCACAGTTTGTATGCTCCTGTGTTTTATGGTATAGCTTTTCAACAGTGTGAATCTTGAGTCTGTTGATTCTTAACAAATTGCTGAAATTTGGCTGTTGTATGCTTGAGTGTTACTGAAATCCGTTACTGTGAGAAGTCTGGGATCTGTGGTCTGACCATAGTTATTGAGGAAATAAGTTTTGATTTTTCCCACGCGTATGAACCAGCATAGTTTTATTGTGTGTTCATGCAAATGTTTTAAAGCGTAGGTATCTGAAATATGTTCTTTGGTGACTTTTTTTGGAAAGCTTTTGAGTGTGATGTTGTTCAATTCTAAGCTTAAAGATTATGAATGCAAAAATGTTCATGTCCTTTAAGTACTCAAACACTTGGAGAGATTTTTCTTTTTTGTGACCATCTGAAGACTGCTTAAAATTGATTAATTCCACTTGTTTCTAAAGTTTCCACTTCCTACTGTTTTTTTGAGGTTGTATATAGTAGGTGTTGACAAACAAATTATGATTGTATATTGTCATTTCTAAGTTGTGTTAATTTTCTTTAACTTCTTTGACCAGTAGGATTTTCAGTGCTTTTCTCCTTTGTTTCTTCCTTTGTGGAATTGTAGAATCATAAAATGGTTTGGGTTGGAAGGGACCTCAAAGCCCACCCAGTTCCAACCTCTGTTGTGGGCAGGGCTGCCAACCCCAGCTCAGCTGCCCAGGGCCCCAACCAACCTGGCCTTGAGCACCGCCAGGAATGGGACATCCACAGCTTCACTGGGCAGCTGTGCCAGCGCCTCACAGCCCTCTGAGTAAAGAAGTTCTTAATATCCAATCCAAATCTCCCCTCTTTTAGTTTAAAGCTTTCGTCCTTGTCCTGTCATTATCAGACCGTGAAAAGTTGGTCTCCCTCCATTTCCCTCCTTTTTCTTTCTGTCTAAACTCTTTGCTGCACACAAAATCACAGAATGACCTGGGTTGGAAGGGACCTCAAGGATGATGAATCTCCAACCCCCCCTGCCACATGCAGGGCCACCAACTTCCCCATTTAATACTAGACCAGGCTGCCCAGGGCCCCATCCAATCTGGCCTTGAACACCTCTAAGGATGGGGCATCCACAACCTCTCTGGGCAGCCTGCTTCTTGAAGTCTTCCTTAGACCATAACGTGTTTCTTATGCTTTGGTAGAAAACCCTTTGCTTTGAGGAGCATAAATTCTGAACTGTGACACTGTAGAGCATCACTGCTACAGCACTGAAAACATGCAGTGTAAGTGGAATGCTGATAAGCATTTTTAACCTTCTGCCTTGTTTTGGGTCACCAGGCTGCTGCGGCACGTAGCCCACTGCTGAGAGCCTTAGGGAAAGCAGCTTAAAGATAACAGTCCACATGAGACAGGACATGTGGAAGAGCAGCTGTCGGGGCAGTATACATTTCTCTGATGATCCTATCCATTCCTTCCCCTCGTTGGATGCAGCAGTGGCAGCACATGGGTTTCAGTGCCTGCCATGAATCAGGCCTGCAGCAGGTGTTCTGGGGGTGATGCTCGACGCCCGATGCCTCCGACCCAGACTGCTTTTGGCCAGCAGCCTTAAATTTGTGAGCTATTGCTGACTGTGCAGCTGAAACAGAGTGACGGGTAACTGACCCCTACGACAAGGGATTTTGGAATGACCGTGTGGTAAGGCCAACTGTCTTCTGTTGATTTTTTTGTTAGGCTTTGGTTTCCTGAGTCAGCCACATGAAGCGAACGTCTTTGGTACTGGCCTTGCCAGACTTGTCAGAAGGAGAGTGAAATGGGAGGGAAGGTTGAATTTCATTTTAGAAAGGCTAATGTTTAGTGGTTAACAGATCATTGCAAGTTGGGATATCTGGATTATATTCACAGCTGTGCTTCTGGCACTCTGAGCAGAGAAGTCACTTAATTTTTCATACTTGCTTGTACTTATCTGTAAAATGAATAATGCAGCATCTGTTTTCTGGAGGTTAGTTCATTATAGCCTGCATTGGTCGCTGTGATCTTTCAGTGGAAAATGGTGTATAAACAATATTAATAAAGAATACATTAAACAAATGCTGTCATTAAAATATTCACCTCTATCAGATACTCTGGAAATAGAATTGCATGCTAACTGCTGCTGGATCTTTCTTTGTAGCCTTCTGAGCCACAGGACGGTCCATCAGAGCTTTCATTTTTCTTGCCCTATAATGAAGTGTTTTCAGCAACTACCGAAAACTAACATTAGCATTCTTTTGCTCTTCAGGCTTTGTTGAACTAAAGAATTTTTTCCAACAGTGAGCATGTGAACTTCTTTTCAGATGGGAAGAAAATAAATCCAATCCTCTCCAATCCTCTCTCTTCTCTTCCCCCGCCTTCCTAAGCTAACGTACATCCTTTTTAGTATAGGAAAGAATCTGTAATTGGCACCATGATCTACTTTTCTCAAATACATAGTGCGAATAACATTTTCTTGATTATTTAATCTCCCCTGAGAAGGATATAGCTTATTGCAGATTGTAAACAGTAAACGTTATGGCCAATGCATCACTTTTATAATATCAGTAAATGAAATGGAACACTTCATACACATAAAATTATTATGGGGCACCATTTAGCTCTAGTCATTCCATCATTAGTGTGTGGGAGGAATGATTATATTTTAGTTCTGTCAGAATTGTTTGTTGGTGACAAATCCTTGTGTAGACTTAGTTACAGTTTTCCTAGATTATTGCAGAAATAAAAAAGCCCGATCGAACAGGATTTGTTCTGCTGCTGCCTGCCACAGGTTGGTCTGTAGCTGCTCTAAACACTGAGTGTAGCATGCAATCCAGAGTAGCTTGGAGATGGTCTGCTTTTGAGTTAAAATGTCTGATAATGTTACATTCCTGATGGTTGTGTTTCTCTGTCAGCTTGGAATGGCTCTGCTTGGTGACTTGTATCTTGTCACTTTAGATGCAACGTTCATTTGTCCTCCTGTGTGGATGACTGAGCGTCTGCAGCACAGATACAGGGGCTTGTTCCAGCCCTGCGGGGTGGAATTGTGGCCAATTTGTATTTTGTCTCACAGAAAGGTGACCTTACAACTACCCTTATTCATAATTGTGTGTGCTCTGACTGACTGTGAGTAGCTTTGTTGCAACATCCTCCAAATGCTGGGTTTTTTTTTCTTCTGGGCTATTAAAACAAAGGTGTCCATGTGCTTGGCTGTAGCTAGCAGGGTAACTGCACACAGCCAGCAGCCAGGAGCAGAGGCTCTGCTCAACTGAGGGCTTCTGCCTGCACGTAGCTTTCTAAAGCTCCAACTTGCTGTAGTCTTCAGAGTTGTACTGAGGTCCTGCGTCTGCAAAGGACCTTGGGGATGGGGTATATGACATCCCTCTCCTGCTGTTGCTGGATCAGAAATCAAAATGAATTTGCATTCACCACATTTTATTGGCTTTTCTTCAGCCTCTGGAATGCTTTATAAAAAATGTTTTTGTGATGTAGAGATGCAATTTTTATAGCTGTGGTCAGAATGCTGTTAGATGCTAGCTATGAGGTAGCAGGTGTGTAATTTCCTCTGTTTACTGCAGAAGTCTGTTGGCTTGGGAGGTCTGGAAGCACTGTTCACTAAAGCTAACATCACGTAGTGCACCTCTGCAGAAAGTCTTTGTGGTGATGTCAGAAATGCAGACGTGTCTTCCTGCTCTAAATATTTGATCCTAATTGCCAGGTTACTGGAATGCTGATGGTAATAACCAGGTTAACTTTACTCCGGCAAGACTATTCCCTAAAGCGTTCTGCATAGCTGATAGAAGCAGCAGTGCTCTTGGAAGCAGCAGCTGAAGCACTGGAGTGCAGTTGTGGCTTTGCCACATCAAGAAGCCTTTCTCTTTCAGGAAAGGCTGCTCTCTCCTGGATAAATCAACTTTTGTGAACATCTTTCAATCTGGCTTGGTAGGCTTGAGTAATAGCTGCAAAAAAAATTTCAGAATCACAGAATCACAAGGTTGGGAATGACCTGCAAGATCATCTAGTCCAACCACTCTCCCATTCCTATCAGTACCACAATTTTGTCATGTTACCAAAAAATTTTGTCATGTTATGTCTCTTATAAATGCTTGTGCTCCACAGGCATTTCTATTACTTGGAAACAAACAATTCTTTGCCCCTCAAAATCAGTTTTTCCCCGCATTTTGGCTGGATGATCTCTCAAAAAGCTATCATGGACAGCTTTGGCAGGTGAAAAGACATGGAGGAAATTAAATCATTTGTGGGTTCACATGCAGATTGAAATTTCCTTCTGCATCTGATTCCTTCTTTTTTTCATTGTATTTATAGACTCCACTGTTATTTTCAGTTAGCCATTAAATACTGCTTATCCAGTTAAGGGGAAAGAATACATTTCTGCATGTCACACTCATCCTTTATACCTTAGTAAGATAGAACTAGGTGAATAAATAAACACTGCTTGTTTCCCCCCCCCCCCAAGTTCTACTTTTTGTCTCTCTTCTTGCATATTTTACCAGTGCAAGTTTTTTTTAATTAGTTTTCTCCACCAGTGGCATTACCTTCACATACACAAATGCTCGTGCCCAGTAGTTATTTCTGCTCTTTCGAAGAGCTGTCAGTAGGATCAAGAAGATAAGAATTGCATCAGAACTTGTACACTTGTGCTTGAGCTTCACAGTTCACATTTAAGGGTCTTAACTTTTTATTAAAATCGAATTACATTTGAGCTTAATAAAACATGCTTTTTACTGGGTTTGGCAGTGAGAATCTTATTCCTGAAGCTAAAGCATATTATCCAAACAAATGTTGACAAGTATTCCTAAAGCAGAGCTCAAGAAGGCGAAGACAGTCATCCTCATGGCCATGGATTTGCCAGAGATGCTGAGAGAGGCTGAAGTGTTGAACGGACAGGTTGTTTTCAGCTGAACTGATGCTGAGCTCTTGTCACTCCCTGATTGGATGTTTATGGAAGTGTGTGCTTAAAGATGCAAAGGATGTTTAGCTGTGTGGTACAATACTGGCTTTTGCCGAATGTTGTGCCACCATAAGCAAAGTGTGATCAAGTAGCAAGTTTGCAGCACGGATGTGTAAAAGTTAGGCTGCAAATTAATTTTTCTTTCATTTTAATAGTATTCTTTACAGTGGTTCTCATTTGAATATTTATTTTGAATGTACGTTTCTGTACTTATAAGGAATGTGTTATTTCACCAATGTAGGTTTGTTTTGGTAAATTAAATGTATTCAGGTGAAAATGCTGCTTGGGATGTGCTAATAGAATCTTCTTTCGATGAGAACGAATAAGCTGCCCTGATACTGATAATTTCTACATTTCTATAGCGAATGTGTGTGCCTGTAGGAGTGTCTGTCTTGTAATGATCAATTATGTAGTAATTTGTTTCTTCCGAGTCTGAAGATTTCAGCAGAAATTTGTGTATGACTCATTCTAATTGAATGAAAAACTTTGTGGTTTCTTAAGTTTCGGCTTCCAGTGTGTAAAAAAGAAGCTGAATATATAATAAACAGATTCAAGTGCTGGTCAGTCTTTGAAGGATACTGTATAAATAATAAAGCACTTTCTTTTGGTAGCAAGTAGTGTTTCCCTAAAACAAAAATCACAGAATCACCAAGGTTGGAAAAGACCTACAAGATCATCCAGTCCAACTATCCCATGTCACCAATTGTTCTCACTAAACCATGTCCCTCAACACAACATCAGAACGTTCCTTGAACACCTCCAGGGTCGATGACTCCACCACCTCCCTGGGCAGCCCATTCCAGTGCCTGACCACTCTTTCAGAGAAGTAGTATTTCCTAATGTCCAGCCTAAGTCTCCCCTGGCACAGCTTGAAGCCATTCCCTCTAGTTCTATCAGTAGTTACACAAGAGAAGAGGCCAACCCCCAGCTCACTACAACCTCCCTTCAGGTTGTTATAGAGAGCAAAAAATACAAATAAACAAAGGCAGGGAGTGTATCCAAAATCAGAGTGGGCTGACTGATGCTGAACTAGCCCATAGCATACTTGCTTCTACATTATGTACACAACAGCCTGAGAAGCTTTTTCAAATAAAGGTAATTGTTGGAGTTTACATCTGATCTTTTCTACGCTTAAATGATTTGTAATGCCTGCAAGTTTAATGCAGTGGCGAATGACTGTTATGTCAGTGTTTGCACTGTGCAGGAAAAGAGTACTGAAAAAGTGGGAATATTTTCAAAATCATTCTTTCTGTAACCCAGAAGATAGTTACCAAATATGCCATTATATAAAGCACAAATGAGAGCTGATGTCATAGAGTAATCAGGATTCGTATTTGGATCACTGGAAACAATTTTCACTCAATGAATCTTCTTTTTCAAAAACTTAACTCGCCTTTTTAAATGTTAGGGGTAAAAGTACTTTCCGTGGTCTCTTACTCTTTGTGACATCTGTATGTTGTAGCTTGCAAGAAGTATTTTCTCTTACTCAAGATATTTTCCCTCTGCCATGCTGTAGTTTTTGATGCTGCCTCCCAGTTTGACTTTGCTCCTTGTGGCCTTGGGAAGCCCTGTTAACTAATTCTGGTGATCCCTTTCAGAGGTCCAGAGAACCATATGTATAACACCGTGTCCTCTACAGTACTTTGTATTTTCCTGAATAGATACCAAGTTGGAGAAGCACAAATACAAGCAAGCATCTAGATGTTTCCGTGCTGATGCCACTGCTTTCTCCCGGGGGTGGAAGACCATTGTTTTAAATTATTAATAACCTTCCTTTACCCCACTTCTGACTCTCTTAGTTTCCCTCAGGGTAGGCAGACTGTCTACAGCACTTGCCCTAAAGGAACTACCGCAGGAGACAAACCTGGCAGACTATAAAGGAACACTATGAATTTAAAAATCGGATCTATTTCAAAATTTGTTTAAATTCTGTAGCAGATGCTTTACTGTCCTTGAATTGTCCCTGCCAGTTCTGTGGCATTGACAGTCATTTTTACTTAATTTTTCTTCTCCCTTCTCACTTTGTGAAAGATTCGTGTAAGGGAAGGAGAACTGATCATATAGGAAAACTGATGTGACTCGTTATGCCTGAGCTTTTACCAGAAATGTGCTGTGAACCAGCTAGATTGTACTTGTAATGATATGTAGGGCTTAGAAATTTGACTCTAAAGCTGAGTTAACTAAGAAACTCCAGGAATGGTTCAGCCTGCTGGAGCTTTTTCAGCCACAGTCATTTTTCTTTAATCCTTAGCTATTCCTATAAAGATGCACCAGCTTGCTCCACCTCTTGCATTCGTCCTTCTTGTTCATTTTGCACTTAAATTACAAGAGACGGTTGTTTGCTTTTTGCCTTCCTTCTACTCCATTTCCCTTTTTCAGAGTAACAGTAGCTGCTGCTTCTTTTCTCCTTTTCTGTCATGTAGATATGTTGCACTTCAAAAACAAACAAACAAACAAACAAAAACCAAACGAAAAAACAACGACTTTCTTTCAGTCACAAAGTAGGTCTGGGTTGGCAACAGCATGTGCGTGTGTGAAACCATCCTACCAGTGCATTGTCCTCATTAAGGCAGCGTGAGGCTAATGGCCCATGCCAGCAGCTTTGTGTCTGGTTGTCATCTGAATGATTAGCCAGTAGCAGAAGCACCGTCATGAGCTGATTTGGTAAGATTGCTTTTAATCGAACTTAACAGATAGTTCAAGTTGTTAAAAGCTAAATGGAATCTACTACTTGTTGGGTCCAGTCATAAATCACAAAGCTTTGTGATCACGTGTGGAAACTCATCTCTCTTTCAAGCATTTGAAAAATGGTTGTGCTAGAGTGTGTGTGTTTGTTAGTGATTGTTTTCGTCTGAAGGTGCATTGTGTTCCCAGTTAAATTAGTGGTGAGTTTTGAGACTGAGTATGGCGCAGTGACTCTGCTTTCACATTATGAAAATTCATATATTTTCACAGACTAGAAAGTAAAAGTACCTGCAGTATGTGAGTGTTGCTTGTATGCATGCATATTATGCAGGGAGGGATTTTTCTCCTGTCTCTGATTCCCAACTGCTTTTGATTTAATGTGGTTTGTTTGAAGATACCCTGTGTGCATAGTTAAAAATAATTGCAGCGATGTTAATGCTACATTATGCTCATATTTGGATCTTGCTTTTAAAAATAGACTTCTGAATGTGAATCTCACTGGTTCGACATCTTTGAATAATTAAAAATGGATCTTAAGGAAAAAAACTTATTTTCCCCAAGCCTTTGTTGTCCTGTGGAAGCTGAAGTATAAAAGTACAAGAGATCACTTCAGCATATCTGTTCTTGATCCCTGGTTCCTAGTTTAGATAGTGTGGGAGGTTGTTGATAGGCTCTGCAAGAAATCAGATTTCATGTATTGGTAGGGGTAATTACCTGAAAAGGCTGTTTTCAGAAATAAGGTTCAGAGGACTCGAGGAAGCTGGAAATGCAGAGACCTGCAAGGTAGTGTGGGGAAGCCCTTGTTCTAATACATATTTATTCAACGAACAGAACACGTTGAAAGAGTTTCTAGTATTGGAATTTACAGTATATTTTATGTGTCTTTTGTCCATAATATAACTTCATAAAACTGAATCAAATTATCTTGCCAGCAGGAAAGTAGGAAATGAATCCGCATAATGACTGTAATGTGTCATAGCAACCAAGTTTTAAAATAGTCAAATTCCAAAATAAGGTTATAAAAATGACATCAGAGGAAAAAAAAAGAGCATTCTATGTTATGTTATAGCAACAGAAACATAGGCTTGTTTTTTGTTTGTGAATCACTTGGGATCATATTGCTGCTGGTGGATTTTTTTCTTTCATTTTTCTTTTCTTTTAAGAGGAAGAATATGTCCTAACATAATGCGTATTCTTGGGGAGAACATATTTTGGCAATTCTTGTTTCTGTCACACTTCAAAAGAGCTGAAGTTTTGTTAGGTTTTGCTCTTTCAAAATTTCCCTTGAATAAAATATTTGCTGAATATTCTTCTTCTCATTTTCTTTTCTACTTTTAAGTCTTTAAGAGCTCCCTTGGATCTTTTGCTCCTCTCACCATGGCTTGTCAGAGAACGATTAAGCTTCACTAGCAGAGTGTTACGAACAAAAATTTGAGATGTATATGTTTTTTGACTTACCACAAGCATGATGTTATTGGCAGATGCCAGCCTGCAGTGTGAAGTTTCACCAGCTCAGAGAGCAGTGGTGAGGCTCACATGGATATAGGTACGTGTGTCTGTGTGCTACTTGGTGTGCATGCTGGGCTCTCAGCTGTTAGGAGCCACACGGGAGGACAAGGCAGGCTCCCTCTCTGCTCCTCCTGAGGATGTTATGCTATATAAGATTGGTGCATGCAGTTGGCTGCTTTTAATATTTTCTTTTGAGGGCTTTCATTTTTAATTCTAACACGTCCTCTCCTCAGTCCACAGCATTCTTTCTGATGTAGCATCTTCCTGCTAGTTAATTTATCCAATGTTTTGTTTTGTTTTGTTTTTTAATCTGGCTATTAAAAACTGAACATGCATTACAACCCAAAGCTGGGGGGTCTTCACAGTTAGAATCCCTCTCCCTCCTTCTTACGCTGTAAATGCTGATGACTTACTTGCCAGAAATACCAGGTTTGGGTTAATGTATTGTCCCTGGGTGATTCTGCTGCTTTGGATTACCTTGGTGTGCATGTAGGCATTAAATATTGAAAGCTGTTTTCATATTCTCCAGTGGTGAAGCTCTGTATAAACAAGTCTTATTTACTGAACAGTTTGGGAAGTGTGTACACACTGGTATGCCTTAGGAAATCTACCGTTTAAGCCTTTGTGGTCCTGATTTTCTCTGGCCATGATAAATGGAGCAGTAGACCAGGAACTATATTAGAGAGTGATACTGGGAGGAATAAGTAGTGAGTGTTGAGACTGAAGAAATTTCCTGTGAGTTCACAAATAATTTAAATGCTTACCAACTACTGTCACCTGACCTCATTAAATGTTTTTCATTTGGTTTTTCAAAGAAATTTGAAAGCAGAGGTTTATGCTGTATGAAACAGTGTCCTTTACGCTTGAAAGATTTGTAGGCCAGGTACGAAGTCTGGAGACAAACAAATGTGAGTCCTTCTTACACATATAATTATTAGAGAAGCAAGAAAATACATTGAAATAAAATAATAAAAAAATAAATAAATAAAATAAATAGAGAAAATACATTGAATAACGTATCTGTTATTGCTTCACGTCTACACGGAATGAATATTGCTGCACTATATAGAGTGCAATGCAGGCATATTAAACCTGCAGCTAGTGTTGCTAATTACTGAAAGAGAGTAGTTGTACACTTCACACTTCACATTTAACAAGGAAAACCCAAACCTCACAGCCTTTGGGAAGCGATGATGTGCAAGTAGCAATTTTCCATTTTCAGGCTTTTCTGCTTCCAGAAGTGTATTGTTAAGAGAGCAGATGATAAAACCTTGTATACATTTAACCCTTGTGTCATTATGCATATTTTGGAGATGGTTTTACATCTTTATATCAAGAATGGGAAATGCTTTCTTTCTTCAGCAAGGGCTAAATAACCATTTAGAGCTGGACTAGCTCTAGAAAGAGATCTAGATAAAGTGAGAGAAGTAGCTTTTCTCTGGCTCTGAATTCTGCTTATGATTTTCATGAATTCACAAACCGTTTATTTTTACCACGGAGACACAAAAGACAGAGTCCTGCAGGCTGGTTATGGCAAATGAAAGGTGCTTACTATGCTTAGCATGTTGTGATTCTGTACCTGATTGTTTCAAAATAGAAATTTGTGTTAGCTTATCTCAAAATGTCATCATTTGTTGATATAAATAATTTTACATTCTTCCCTCCCCTGTGAATGTTGAATGATTCTTTCACAAGAAATCCACGTTATTTTAATTAATTACTCGGGGTTTTAAATTAAGTTACAGGTGAGCTCAGCTCTTCCCTGAAGAGCTTTTACTACGTTAGCAGTGGAAAAGGAGAATTCTTGCTGCATAATTCTCTAATGGGCTGTTGTGTGTTGCTCAGCTGAACAAGGCTGCTTCTTTGCTTTTGATTTCTGGTCTGTGTCCAGCTTTTCAGGGAACAACTTGGATGGTTAGAAGATATCACCAGAAACATATTTTTCTTTTAACTGTAAAAGAGAAGAGTGAGACCCATTGATATCTGTTGCTTTGGGAAATTGTTAAGGATTGCAGAAATATAACGTAAAACTAAATGAGGTACTGGTAACCAAATATATGAAGTCTTCCTAGAAGATGGGCAAAATATAGGGACAGGTTTATTGGTGTTAATTTCCTATCCTTATTTCAGGAAATATTCCCCTTGCTTTTAAACTATTTCTTTTATGTGTTTATAACTATATACAATCATAAAATGGTAACTTTATCTGTTACTTGTGGGCTGTTGGGCTGTTGGGACTGAAGCGATGCTTATTTTCCTGTTCTGGAGTATGATTACTTGTTGAAGATGTGACAAATTTAGGTCATATTTGGCATGTGTTTAAATTTAGCCTGAGTCTGATTTATGAAAAAGAGGTAACAAACCTACATTATATTTTCCCTTGTGTGAGTATTGCAGCCAAACTGCAATTTATTTTGTACTATGTTAAGTTACAATAAAAGATACATGCATGAAATGAAGTAGGGTAAAGAGTTCAGTCATTAAACCTTTTTTTTTCTTCTAAGTTAGCTTTCATCATTGCACCTTTAGCTGTGTTAATTACTTCAAAGAATTATCTTAGAGGCTAGCTGAAGAGCAGAATCAAAGAGGAAGGGAAATAGCCTTAAGCAAAATCTTTTTTTTTTCTTTTATGAGAACATTCTTACAGTAACTTGTAGGATAGAGATCGCTAAGAGTCCCTTTTAAAATTCCCCTGCTTCACACTTTTTTTTTTAGTATCTTAATATTTTTGTTTTTTAATATTCCAGAATACTGTACTGCCATACCTGCAGCTAATGTTAGAGAGCAAAGTGCTTGTCCTAAAATTATGATTTTCTCATGTATTTTCATTTTTTTCTGTATGTTGAGGAGGAGAAGATACTAAGCTAGGTGGATTTAGTTGTTCTGGTGCCCTCTGTGGGTGTTTTCCTTTCTTTCTTTTTTTTTTTTTGTTCTTCTCACTTAAGAGGCCCAGATTGGGTTCTTTATACTGCCTCTATGACTGTCAGTGAGTCTTTTTCTGGGCAAATTATGGCAACTGTATGTGTACATCAGTGTTTGGATTTGGGCTCAGAAGCATACTACCATCACTGCCTCTCAGTCTACAAATGTTGTATTAGTTTCTTATTTCCCTGAGCTAGCCTGGTATCCCAAAAAGGCAGGAGAAGCAGAGGCAGTCTGAAGAAGGCACGTGAGGATAGGTCACGTGTGAATGTTCTGCTTCCCATGCGCTCCCATGTGCAGTGGAGATCCCTCTGAGGAGATAGGAAGGCTGCTCTGTCTGGTGACTGTGGCTTCCCAGGATGCAGGAGCTGGAGCATAAACAGGTTTGTGAAAAATGGAATTGTGGGTAGAATCATGGAATGGTTTGGATTGGAAGGGAACCTTAAAGCCCATTCATTTCCAACTCCCAGCCATGGGCAGGGCTGCCACCCACCAGCTCAAGCTGCCCAAGACCCCTTCTGTCCTGGCCTTGAGCGCCTCCGGGGATGGAGCATCCATAGGCCCCTTAATGTGCTGGAAGGTTGCAGTGAGGTCTCCCCAGAGGCCTCTATTCCAAGCTGAATAAGCCCAGCTCCCTCAACCTGTCTTCATAGAAGAGATGGTCCAGCCTTGTGATCGCCTGCCTGTCTGTTCTTTGGACCTGCTCCCATGTTCCTCCTCTGCACCTTCTCCAACTGCTCCACATCCTTCTTGTGCTGGGAACCCCATGCCTGGTCACAGTAGCCAGATGGGGCCTCATGAGGGCAGAGTAAAGGGGGACAATCACCTCCCTTGCCCTGCTGCACCTCTTTGATGCAGCCCAGGGTAGGGTTGGATATATATCAAGTTCTTCTCCACTAGAAATCCCAAGTCCTTTTCCACAGGGCTGTTCTCAACCCGTTCTCTGACCAACTGATATTTGTGCTCAGGATTGCCCCTACCCAGGTGCAGGACCTTGAGGTTGGCCATGTTAAGCTCTATGAGATTCATGTGTAATTGCATAATTGCATTTTGTAAGATTTGTGGGATTTATTTTTTTTTAATGTGTTTGTGTGGATGAAAACCTTAGGAAAAGTTGAAAAGCTTAAACTTGCCCATTAGGTTGTGCAACTGAGATACTACAAACAGTTCTTTTTTCTTTTATCTTTTTCCTTTTTTTTTTGCCAAAATATGTTGGAGAGTATTTCATTCAAATGGTACTTGAAGTTAACTTGGAAAATGCTTCTTTTTTTTACTGTTGACTATGTAAGATGATGTAAGATTGCTTGTTACAAATTAACATAATTGTAAGTTATTACTGTTAAAACATGGCAATAATTTGTGACGTCGAATAGCTAAAACAATATTTACAGAAAATACTGCAATCCATGATACCAACTAAATGGAAGTGTGTTGATTTAGACTAGATATTTGGAAGAAATTCTTTACTGTGATGGTAGTGAGACACTGGAACAGGTTGCCCAGAGAGGTTGTGGATGCCCCTTTCCTGGAAGCATTCAAGGCCAGACTGGATGGGGCTGTGAGCACCCTGGTCTAGAGGGAGGTGTCCCTGCCAGTATCAGGGGTTGGAACTAGATGATCTTAAGGGTCCCTTCCAACCCAAATTGTTCTATGATTCTATAATTCTTTGGTTATTTTATATTTAAAGGTTATCTGAAACCTGATTTATTTATTTTTGCTTCACACACAGCTAGTCCTAACACATTTTCAGACTGAGGCAGAAAGTAATCTCCAAGTAGCAATATTCAGTGCTATTTTAAGTATGTATGTCCTACAGATGATTTTTAAAGCACAAAATAATGATGACATACCATGCAGAGGTCTTGCTTGCCTGAGGCTAGCGGTCTGAATGCGCTAGGTGCAGACACTTCTGTTTGCTGATGAAAGTGTTGAAAAGGAGCAGGATTTCACTGCTTCCTTTCGTTTTGTTTTGTGAAAGTCTTCATTTTTTAATTTTTTTTTAATTTGCTTTTAATTATGCTCAAGTCAATCAACATCTGAAATCTTTTGAAGAATATGAAGAGAGGTATAAGTGCTTTGGGAAGGAGGTTTGAAACTAAATTTTGGCAAAACTAAGATTCAGTTGATTGCCTGATAGTGGCAAGAAGAAGGCCAGGCATTTTGGGTGATGTGTGCCAAGCCAGGGGCAAGGTAGCTTTTCAGGGAAAGGAATGAAGATCCTGACAGACTTCCTAGCAAGTGGGGCAGAGAAGTGTTGCCAGTGAACTATTAGAGAAACACCTAATGAGACAGCAAGGAGTGGAGAAGGCTAAGAAAAAATATGGGAAGTACATTAAAGCAGTAAGGTTAAGGAGGAGGCAGCTGGAGCGTGTGTGCTCAGGGCTCATCATGGGGAGGTTGTCTGAGATATGTACAAAACAGTTCCGGTTTGCATCCAAGGCATTCCTGTGGTTTCCAGATGTTTTCATCTGTGTAATGCTTTTAAAAGCCAACTACTGTGTATGCCCTTTTCATCACTTTAAATTGAAAACAATGGAAAGATACAGTTCAGCAGACTAACAGCTCCCCTTATGGACAGCAGATCATGAACTTTGTTTATCTTGCAGTGCATGTCTGTATTGTTCATATCAGTCTGACAGCCTTTTTCAGCCTCAGTGTGTGCGTGTCATGTAGAAACAGAAATATTTAGCATTTTTCATTCTAATCTTCAGAGAAGATTATGATATGCAGATGAATGTATTGTGACTTTTCTTAATTGAAGAGGTGTATGAATAATATTCTAGAAGAAGTGTGAGGAAGAATAATCTTCACTAATTAGAACTTTCACGTAACAAGGAAGTAATGATGTTTGAGAACACAAGTGACAAAGCATTGCCTTATTGCAAATGCATTTGGATGCTGAAGAGGAGGAAATGCTTTCCTATTCAGCTGGGACTTACAAATATTAAGTATAAGAGCTTTCAATTATGTAGTGAAGTAACTTCAATTTTAGTTTCATGATCTGCTGAAGGATTTATTAGTTCATCTGAAGTCCTGTATGAATGTGGACAGCTCTTGCAGTTTGAATCTATGCAATAGCCATGGGTCGAGGTATTACAACTCTGAAGTTTGTCCTTTATTCAGGTACAGTAGACTGTGAAAAGCTTATTCCTATTGCCACAGTCATTGCATTCTTGCTTCCCTACCTTTTGGTTTAAAAGACTTGTATAGCAGAAAAAAAAGTGTAACAGAATGGAAGAGTGCAAAAAATCCCTAAGATATGAGAATCTCCTTTTTCTGGAGGACAAATAAAAGCTACATTGAAATTGAGAAAATTGTAGAAAATGAGGTTTGGCTGTATCTGAGTACTTTGTCAGAAAGTGTAAAGCCATACAGTCACTGAGTTCAGAAATAAATGAATCTATATCTTTTTTCCCTTTTCTCAGTTTAGTGTCCAGAGCATTTCTTCTGCATAGGATTAGTAGCTCAAGTATATTTCTTTTTGCTGTGTTATTGCTATTTGAGTTTTAATTGCCCGTTTCGGGAAGGAAGGTTTTACAAGGTGAGGGAACTTCGCATCCACAAGAAAACAAGAAATTCTTTTGTGAACTTTTAAATATTTGAATTGGTAACCATGCAGGGAAAACTACTTGCAGATAAAGTGGTTTTATTACTGGAACTGAAAATCATCTTTCTGTATTTACTGAATAGTTTAGAAAGCACGCGAGAAATCTTTTTGCCTTGCTTGGCTGCTAAGTGATGCAGTTAGGAGAACTTTAACAAGTGGCCTGAGGCGGTTGCGTTGAGTGGAAGAAGAACTTGAAAGGAAGCAGAATTGGCTGGAGGGGCCTTGGACTGTGGTTTCACGAGCAGCTGAGCAGGTCTGAGGGCTATGGCAACTCGAAGGAACTGTGGCACGCTCTCCCTGCCCTTGCTGTGCAGGTTTACTACTTCCATGCGTTGGCTTTGGTGATTTTCTGGTCTTTCTGTGAACTGATCTAACTTGTTAATTTGAGAAAAAAAGAAAGGCAGGTGGATTTTTTCAGTTTGGGTTCATTTTCTCTTGGGCTGATCTGGTTTACTGGTAGAAGCAGCATGATGTTCATTCACTTGCAGTGCATGTTTAGTCCTTTAGCAAGGCTCTGCTGTTGTGAAGTTGCTGCTTCTGTTTTTATTATTCTGTTAGCAGCCTTTATGGACACTTTTGCCCCCGGTGTCTGAAGTAGCAGATGAGCTTCTGAGCTCTGTGGCACATCTGGTTTTGTACCAACTCCTCCTTTAGCTGAAACAAAGAAAGTTTTAACAATTCTCATTTTTCTCATTGATAGCAGAACATGTAGGAATGACATCAAATGTTGTAGGTGTCTTTTACTGCTGCTACTAAAGTTAGTTTCATTGCCTAGCTTAGTTCTGACAACAAATAGTATCAAGGCATAAATTCAGGTACATATCTAGATTTTCTGTTTGCACCTGCACTGCAGGATCTATGTAGTAGTAGAAGGGAGGGCAAATGTTGACATTTCTGGTTCCCATCTACCAGAAGTGATCTTTCCCTATTTCATGATAATTTCATTTTAATGCAGAATACAGTGTAGGAAAGGATGTTTGTCTTTTGTGAGCTGTCTAGCCTTCTGAGGTGAGTTGGTGTCAAATATGCCTTGAATATTTTAACTACTAGTTTTGCCTGGATGATTAAATAAAAAGAATCTCTTTCCCTCTTAAGGATAGCCAAGGTCATGCCCAGGCACCTTTATGCATTTTCTGAAGTTAATTTGCCTTAGGAAGTACCTGCTTTGAAATGTTATTTTCTGAAAACCTTATCAGAAGAAATCGCAGATAAGCTCAGATGAGAATGGCTGCCCTCCCTGATAGGGGAAGTGGGATGCTTAAAATCTTCCAGCTGTTTGTCAGATATTTAACTCTGCTCTGAAACTGCTTTACCATCTGTCTAGCTGAAAAAGGTACACTGAGCAAGAAGAAAAGAGTGTTTCCAATTCAGATGAGTCTACTGCATCCTGAGAGATAATCAAGTCACAGATGATTATGGGAGCAGTGAATTTTAAATTTTATAGCAGTAGCTTCATAAAAGACATAGAAAGCTGAAGTTTGAATGGATTCAGCTTCTGGGTACCTCAAAGGAGCAGAATCATACCATCCTGAATTTAAAGTAATGTTTTTGACCGCTACATTAATTCATTGTTCCTCAGCCTTGCATGTAGGTAATTGGTGTTTTCTCTTGTGTAAAATGCATCATTTTCTTGAAATCAACAATACGGGCCTCTGATTATTTCTTGTTAGATGTTGAATGCCCTGAATTTGATGAGTAGAGATTTATAAAACTTATGAAGAGATCTGAAAAGCATGACAGGAGGACAGGGCAAGTTTTATAAATTGGAAACAAGCAGTTTAAATGCTGGTCTACAGTACCATCAATTAACATGAAATGAATGAAATTTAAAAAGCCTCCGACATGAAAAATATATTAAAAAATAACTAATCCACTATTGCCATCTGCAGGATATCATTGGAACAGGCTGGGAACATAGAAGAACAGAAATTTGAATGGCAGTTTAGAGTGACTGATAAAGTATCACCTCCAAGAAAACCTGAAGAAACAAGCTTCATAGCCTTTATATCAACTCATTTCGTTTGTGGGTTTGCTAGGTAGGATGTACTCCACCTCATAAGGTTTCTGCACATATCTTGTTTTCTATTTCTGCAATAGCAGGTGGTTTCTTCTTTAGGTTTCTTGAGAGAAATATCAGTTATTTAAAATTGTACTTCCACTACAAGCCGTATTTGGGATAAGTGGCCCTTTGGCTCTGCTTCCTTTTAGAAAGCTGTTTTCTCTGACAGAAGTAACAGATCTTACATATTTTCCTAATATTATTCCCATCATCATTCCTGTAAATACATCTCTTGCAAATAATTAATTGTGTGGCTTGCCTGCTAAGTCCATTTTTTTGTGATATTAGAAGAGAATTACCACAGACCAGTAGGCAAGTTGCTAGCAGTAGGCAAATTATGTCTATGTGAAAGGTTAATAACCAAAAACTGTGGTTTTAGAAGGGTAGGGAAGAGGGGGGAAGGGTTTAAACCTTGTATGCTGGCTCAGCTGCTGTGGCTGGCCTGCCTTTCCATGTTGACTTCCTGCAAAAGTGCAGGTGAAGGTATTGGTCCTTAATATTCAGAGACAGGGTTCAGGATGCATGAAAAGCTGCAGGAATGTCCAAGGGGAAGCTGAAAGTCCTGCTTGGCAGAACTTTTTATGCAACCGATTTGTTGCCAAAGAAGTAATTCCCTCTAGACTAGAGACCTCTTCAACCTGTGTTGGGTAGTTTCCTGATGGGTTTCTGCTGAATACAGCAAGTTAGTGGGGTAGGCCATTGGAGCATCTTGATTTGGGATCCACATTTCGTATTTGTGAGCCTACATGTCTGTTAGGAGTTCATTTTTTTCCATGTCTATGTCTGTATCTGAGATTAAGTATTACTTTTAATAATGATCATAGGGAAATGAATGTTTCAAAAAGCCTGTGCTGTGTTACTAGAGAAAGTTTGTTGGATTTTTTTGTCTGAGGAGGTGTGCAGAATGGAGTTGAGCAACGCATGCCAGCAGTGCCTCAGGATTACAGACATTCCTACTTCAGCTAAAACTATACGAATATGTGAAACTCACCAGCCATTTTATTTGAAGAAGCCCTTGAATCAGTGTAGGGAAGCAGGTGTGGGGAGAAAAGATTCCTGAGTGAGATCAGAAATCCACAGAGGACTTTACTGCTGCAGAATTGGAGATCAGACCATGTAATGATGGTGTCAGATGCAAAACTGATCCTGTACTTTCATCTTGTTAAGTCCTGAATCGAGAGATTCTTTTAATCCCAGGAAATCAAATTTGTCCCACATACATACAGTACCACAAAAAGGACACCAAAGTGTCACTGACAGAAATTGGCTTAGTAAAGCAGCTCCAATACTGAGCAGTATCTTTACTCATGAGGCTGTTCTCCTGATCTTCTGAAAGCAAGAAAGAAACACTTCAGTTCCTCGCTGTTAGAGGACCATGCAAGTAAGCTTCTCTTCCCCCTCCCCTCTCTAAAAAACTGCAGTAAGTATTTGTGCACATGGTTGAAAGACTGTGCTTCTCTGGCTGGGTTTACCTGGCATTATCTTTCAGGATTGTAAGAAGTTTGCAATTTTTGAAGCAGTTCTTCCCTCAGGCCTGACAAAAAACAAAATTTTGAGGTAAATTATTGTTCCTATAAGCCCTCGGAGGAAAGAAAACAAATAGAAAACCTGAAGTTAAGTACACAGTTTTTGTCAAAGTGCACATTAAACAGGTTGGCTCCTTGCTTTGAGTTCTGGGAATTCTGTCTTTTACTCTGTCCTTTTTGATGAAAAATAAAACATGAAAGTGAACCTCAGATGTAGACCAGTCATTATGAAAAAGCAAAGTATGGAAATGATGCTGATAGTAAATGAATAAATTATGGGAAAGTTGCCATTGGGCACTTACTCATTCTGCAAATTTGAAAGGCAAGTATCTTCTCATAAGGGAGTGCCTAGATTGAGATGTTTGGATACAGAAGGATTTCTTTTGGCGGTAGTACTTTTAACCTGTAGGATACTGTTTTTCTTTGTTATTGTGTTATTTTGATTACATCTTAGGATAGAATATTATTGGTGTTAAGAAAGCGTTCAGAAGTAAATTCTCAAATAGTAGTTTGTAGTATGTGACATCAGTTTTTCATTCAAAAAAACCCTGACTGTGAGTATCTTTTTTGATCTTAAATAAATCAGTGCTTGTTTGCTGTTGCTTATAAGTAGATCTCAGAAGTAGGAGCTCAGCAGAGCAGTTTGGGCAGAGCAGAAGATGTTTCATTATGGATGCCGAAAGAAGTGCTGTGTGCCCTCGTTTAGCCGAACTTACGTGGATGTAACTTTCTCTCGGTAACCGATTTCCAAAGGGCTGTGGATAAGAAGAATTCACCCGCAAGTTCTTGCAAAGAACGTGGGTGCGCTTTTGGCCCAAGTTCTGCTCTAATTTGGGATTTGAATGATTTTCTTCACAAAGAATTTGCCTCTGAATGCACGCACAGAAAAGGGAAGGTTACCATTAGCATGAAAGAGTAAAAGCGGATGCCAAAGTTGATCCTCGATTAGAAGAGATTTCCTCTCGGTTTTAAGTCCCTCACAATGGCACTGTGGGGAGCGTTTTCAGCGCGGTGCGGCCCTGTAACAAAGCGGTGCTGCTAACAAAGGGAGCTGCTTCGCCAAATCCTCACGCATGGCGCTGAATGGCTGTCACATCGCTGCACTTATTAAGCTATGAACCGACCGGGCCCAGCAAAGGCAATACTTAAAGCAGTTCGCAGGATAGTGCTTTTTACAGATGTTGGGAACTTGGATATGAGCAGGGCACCAAGTTTATCTTAAAGTACACGTGCGAATTTTTTACTTTCTAGGACCCTTTATATGTGGGAACTGAGTATTCGGCCCTTTGTGTGTGAAGGCTGAAATTATTTGGATCAATAATTAGTATTTTTGACTCTCCACTTACGATAATTTCTTGTTCTGCGCTGTGCTTGGATTTCAATGAATGAAGCAACATTTAAAAAATCCGTCCAATAGAGTATTTATGTCCTTGCAACCTGACCAGTCACCATTTGGATATTTTTATTCAAAAGGAAGAGCATAGAGGAAGATGCAAGGGTTAAAGAGAAAATCTTCCAAGGTAATTTGATGAAAACAATTATTCTTCTCCCTTTTTTGGCAGTGAGTGAGCCTGTCTGGACCATGAAAACCTTGAGTTCAGAATTTTGATTTCATCTCCCAGCCTTCTTGTTAAAGAAAAAAAAATTAACTAGGGAAGAGCTCTCGAGCCAGAGGAAAGAGGGCATTTCAGTGGTGTGGTTTTCCAGTCCGAATGTGAATTAAGGCACTCCCATTCCCTGTATCTCAGAGCTGTGACCTGGTGGTAGGATGTTTTACTGCAGTACTGGGAAAAGAGACCACATCTGTATGAAGTCAAGTGTCACGTGGAGAGGAGGACTCGATTCTAGTAAGAGACCTTTGCTCTCTCCTCACCATTTTCTTTTATACAGTCCAGTAGTAAACAGTTACATGTTGTTCAAATTGTTTCTGAAGAATCGTATGTAAGGGAAAAGTGAGGAGCTCTGATCAGGATCTGAGATTTTCCAGGTTTTGGACTATTGTGCTTATCTTGGGAACTCTGAAGACATTTTTGGGTCCATTAAAACATTTAGAAAATGAGCAGCTGAAGGATGCTTTTAGAGAAACTTATCTGTTCTCTGTCTTAAACCAGCACATCCCAAGCTCTCACAAAATTAATTTTGGTGTTCATTTGGGTGTAGGTTGTAGGAATACCACTTCAAGTAATAATCGACACTTCCAAAAATGGTGTCATGTTTCTATTCCGTTTATAAAAAGGATTAAGCATCCTACAAGAGAAGAGTTGAGTAAATATTAAACACAGACCAGCAGTAGCCCTTACAATGAAAATTCTGTATATTCCTTTCTTTGCTTTGTGGTGCATCCAGCTGCGCAACAGTGATTCCCCCAATCGTCCCCCCCAGCAGTGTGCTGAATTTTCAGGCTCAGTCTTTTGTGTTGCTAGTGGTAGCATGCTGCAACTGTATCTCAACACTGATCTTTGAAAGATACTTGTTTATAATGGATGTGCAGTCAGGTCACTGCTCATAAAATGAGCTGTAAACACTGAATAATGTGTATTCACCTAGCCCAAAGCAAATGCAAAATAATGCAATGTAGCTTGACCTTTTCTCATGGCAGGTTAACCTGAGTCTAATTATCTCGGATTTGCCTCAGGCTAGGAGTGGACAGGAATCACAGCTTGGCTGAGTAGTAACTGTTTAACTCTTCCTAACTTGCTTTTGTGTTTACATCCTATGCTGCTAGGGGTGAGGCGAGGAATTTGGGGCAGAACAAAAAGGAACAAACCAAAAGTCCTTGTAGCAGCAGTTCCAGGAGTTTGCTGTAAGTGTTAACTGAAGTTCGGGTCCCTGCCTGATGGGTGTTGTGGTAGATGTTCCAGTAGCTTACAATCAGAAGAGTATTAGGGCTAACCCTCAAAATTGCAACAGCACTTATTAAAAAAAAAATATATATATATGTATATATATATATTATTTTTCCTTTTTGACATAATTCACAAAATGCAGCTGAATTGTAAATGTGCAGTGTTGAAATTTATACAAATGTCTAAAGCAAAGTTTTCGAATGTAATTTGGAGCGGGAGGACTTGCAATAGTGGAGGAGATGCTTTTTAAGTATCACATTTGTATCATTAAGCTTGTGTCATTTTTATTAACGGTTATGAAGGTGGTTTCATTTCAAAGATGTATTTTCACCTCAGACTCCAAATATGACGTCTGAACCACCTCTTGTGCTCCAATAAATTATATTTTTTGTATCTCACTTTGAAAATACCCTGTGTGGTGTTAATGAGGTAAGTTATTGGCTATGTGCTGACTGAGCCGGTGCATTGCTACCACAGCTATCGGAGCTTTCCCTCCCATTTAAAAAACTGGTGTTTACCAGTGGGAGCTCTTTTGTTTATTTGTTTTTGAATGACAAATACTCCCATTACTCTTTGTAATTTTTGTAAGGTCTTGGTCACTGCAACTTGAGATATCAGTTGAAAAATGTATAGCTTTTACTATCAAGTCACTGCCAGAGTTTGATGCAAACTTTTGAAGTTTGTATTTGTGTTAGTAGAATCATAAAGTCATAGAATTGCTTGGGTTGGAAAAGATCTTAAAGATCATCAAGTCCAACCACAGCCTAACAACTCCCCTCTAAAATCTTATAATATAACTGGAAACCCCAGAAATTTCACTACCTCACTGCAATTAATCTGTAAAGTAACAAAACTGAGAAGGGTACTGCTGCATACCGGGTTTGTGAAGTGCCATATAGCTCAGCATGGCATTCTATTTCACAGGAGATATACAGATATAAAAGTCACTGTGTAAAGCATTAGAAACCCACACTTAGAAACGAACTAAGTTTGTGATGGTATGTGCCAGGTATTCTCAATGTGTTTTTGCCTTTAATTTGAATGTAGTTTAAAATCTCAAACACTTCAGTCTAGCTTTTGTAGCTAGGAAAAAATGTACCAAACAAGCAGCTTTCAAAAGGGAATGGATTTATGCCATAGCTTTTAATGTGGCCGTAGCAAAATGAGAAGCGAGATGGGGAAGTCTTGACTAATGAATTGCACTGCTAACTAACTATGTTAGCAGCTTTGCCATAAGGCATTTGGAAATGTTATGTTTCTTGAGATGCACAAGTCTTTTTGTGACAGGATATGAACAATTTAGTGCTACACTTACCATTCATGCAGCAGCTAGGTTGTCCCTGATGAATTGTTGAGAAGACTCCGGAAAATATTCTAGCTTTATTTTAAAGAAACAGTGCTCTTTTCTTTCTTGTTGAGATTATGGCTCTCTTCCATTTTACCCTGTTTTCAGACTTTACTTTGAAAAAATAGTTTTGGTCTGGAAAACAACCACTTTTAACCTGTAAAAAATGTCTCTGTAGAACTAGAGAAAAGGACAGAGACTCAATTATGGCAACCCAATTTGCGACTTCGCTGCATTTTTTTCCTTTTAACTCAAAACCCAGCTCTCTCTGTTTCCGTATGAAATGGGTTTACTTGAAAGTATTTTCAGAGTTTCTTGAGTAGGGTATATGTATAATTTTGAGCTGAATTCTGCTCATTGTTTTTGACACTGGGAAAAATGTGTGCTGTGTTTTGCAATTGTAACACTGAGCTGTGCGTCTATTAGTATGCAGTCATTTGTTCCTGTTCATTCAGGAAAAAGAAGGATTTTCCTATTCATTTCTTAAATTAATAACCAACACACTTATAAAGCCCACCCCCAAAACTTCTCTGAAAACGTCTCTCTTCAAGTTGAATAAGAAAAGAAATTTTATTTTTAGGATAGTATAGGCCATGTCTTTTGTTGGCATTGGGTTTTTGGTTTTTGATAGATTTTTGGTAGGTTTTGAATCTACCCTCCAAAGATGCTCTTTCTCTCTGCAAAGAAGTTGAATGGCACAACTGTTGTGCAAGAAGCTTTTCTGGAATAGCTCCCCATGTAGAGTCTCTTACAGAATGGAAATGGCTTTATTCCAAAACAGCAGTTGCCTCATCTGGACAGTGTTATTTAAAATCACTTTATGGTTTGGTGTGGTATTCACTTGTAGTTGCTAACACAAGTAGTTTAAAGACCTGTAATAGTGGTCCCCAAGCTGCATCTAGTGAACATCTTGCTTCTGTGACTGTAGATCTAGAGAAGGAAAAGTCAGAACTGACACTGGCATTGCTGTGTTGATGTGGAGAGCAAGTTGCTGTGATAAGACTGTAGGCCAGTTTGCAGAACGTTTTCACTTGGTTAGCAAATGATTTGTATCACTGCTCCTTGGCTCTTGCTCATAAACTTCATTCTTAATTTTGTTTTGTTTTCTTGTAAGAGAGAAAACAGTTGTCATCTTTTCAGCTATGTCTGGTGATGTTCAGAATGTGATGAATAGAGCACTATGCTTAACTGAATCATATAGCTGCTATCATATAGGAAGCCTGGAGTGTTGGAGTCTGTGAGAAGTGCTCAGGCCTCTTCTTGAGGAAGAAAGCAGGGGGAGCTGCTGAGCAACGGCTGTGCCCTCTGGTAATGGATGCTTTGATCTTCCTCTAAAAGAAATGTGTTTGCCTGACTCCTTGGGCAGTGCAATAAATTATCTCATTCCACTTGCCACCATTGGAGCTTAAGGACTCTGAAGGACTCTTTTAATTCCTGCCCAGTCTCTATAATTTTAATGATTTTGCACAGAAATGGGGGTGCTGATCGCTAACCTGCAGAATCAGGTAACATTAGCCAGCAACGTTGCATACTTCTTACCCTCGGGTGTAGAAGAGGACACTTTTAAAGAAGCGTTCAAAATGATTGAATGGCTGTGAAATCATGCAAGAACTCGGTGCTGATAGTGCTTGTATCTGTCCATAACCTTATGACAACAGTTTGCCTGTGGTGGTATATAAGGAGGAGATCTCCCACTCTTCTTCTGGTGGCTCTGATCCTCCTTCAGCAGAACAGAGCATAATGGAATAACTGTTACTCCCCTGCTATGGGCACTCCAGTGACATCTTCTGAGCTCTTCTGGGATAATGTAACCACATTTTCACAATGTGAAAATAGAAACCAAGTATCGTTAGCCAAAGTCCTCTTGCTATGATCTTCTGGGACTTGAATACCAGAAGAGATTTAGGCAAATTTGGGTATTTTATTGGCCCTAGATAATACTGAAACCTTTCTTAGACAGATCCTCCTCTGAAAGAATAATAACCATGATCTTCCAGCAGCCAATGAGGAAATCTTGCCACTAAATCTGTTGAAAGGAAGTTACAGTAATTGGAAGAGGAAAATAAAACTTTTTCATTCTGTTTTACCCTAAAATGTATCAGATGCCAGATGCCAAAGACCAAAGTCTTTCCAGTACAAATTTTTGTTGGTTTCTTGTGACAAGAGACAAGAAGTTGTCATATATATCCTAGGATATTTAGAAGAGAATTACACAAATTTAAGAGCCAATGAAAATTTTTCTTTTTCCCACGTGCAATGCTTTTCACTTCCATATATGTTTGATAGAATCCCTAGGACCATAAAATTAAATTGGATTAACAAGACTGGTGCTACTGCTTCTTCTAGAAGAGATAGCTTCTTCAGGGCTGCTTTAGCAGCCCGTCTACTCCTCCTCCATTCACACAGTGGGCTTTTCCTGAAGAAGAACTGCTTGTTATGAATCCACCTGCAAGTACCCTCAGCCACAGCAGGAGCAGCTGCCACAGAGCTGCGAGCTGTGACACAACCTAGCTCTGTCCCATTTTTCTGTTGTCCTTTCAGATCTTCCCCTTCTCCTTGGGTGGGCATTAAGAGCAGAGTAGGAGCTTTTGGAGGGGTAGCGTTGTGTAGGGCAGGAAAGAGGTGGTCAGGAGCCAGCATTGTAGGATGTGCTGGAAAAAAGAGCATGGGCATAGCCCAGAGCTCTCCAGCCATGGAAACTGCCAAGATTTTACCACCACAAGCTGTGTTTTTCAAGAGCCTCCAAAGATTTGTAATCTAGGTTAAGAAGTTAACTTCAAATTATGTTGTATCTCTTTATGGGAGTGAAGGATAGTGACGACAGAAAATAATTCCAACTTAAGTTTAAAGCTAAGTTAAATTCCAAGTTAAATACAAAACAAAAGCCACCAAAGAAATAACAAATGGAATCTCACCTCAGTTAGACACTGACTTGCATTCCCCAGCCTCTTTTCAATGGCTCAGTCATGCTACATTGTGTCATTGCACTGGATATGCTTTTCATTTTAATTTTATGGACTAAAAAAAAAAAAAAAAGATTCTTTTATTAGTTGTAGATTTTATTAAGAGAGCTCTCATTTGAGTGCTGTGTGTTTCACTGTGAGTCACTTACAAGAACAAAGATCCTGGTGGTATGTTCTACTTTGACAAGTCATTCCTTTCCCCACCGTCTTGACCTTCAATAAAATTCTGAGAGAGTGTTGTTTAGGAAGGAGCAAACAAGTCCTTCCTAAACAGGAGGAGTTTAGAAGAATGAAGAAGCATGGCCAGACATTCAGAATTCAGGAAGTGCTGATGTGTTTGTAGTCTTGTATGTATGCTTTGAGAAGTCATGGTACACTAGTAGGTAAAAGATTAAAAAGCGAAAGACATTTGTGGTTTTCTTTTTAGCTGCAGTTTAATAGCAGGATAATAGCAGAGCTGCAAGGATGAGTGAGCATACTGAAAGCACCATGTCTATGCTATCTGAAATAAGGGGTCTTTTTTTATAAATAATATTTTATCCTTTCATTAAATCAGCCCTGCAAAAAAAGTACAATTGTCCAGTCTTCATCACTCAGAGCTACAGGATGCAGCTATTCTTCCTTCAGAATTGGAAGGAATTACAAAATTAGCAAGGGAGCATTTGTTCCTGTCTGCCCATCTCGTGAGTTATGTTGGAAACTTACCCAAGAGGAAATAATTCTAAGAGATTGTCAGAAGAACTTCAGATACAGAATCCTAAACTTGAGTCACTGCATTTTTTTCCACCTGAAATTAATGGAAGATCATGACTCAAAGAATTGTCTCAAGGTAAGTTCCTATTGCCTTAGCGTGTTGTATGTTGACTACAGTGATTTTAGTATCAGAATATAATACAGGGGTATTCTATTCTGAGCATCTGTGTTCATAGGACCATTATATTTGTATATTATGAGCATGACCTGTGTAAACATAAAAGTGCTGTGTAATTCCCAGATGATTAAAAGGGAAAGGCTTTGGGCTGTGTTATAGATTGTTGTAAGTCATCAGAATCTGACATGTAAATAACCTTCTATATGCTAGAATTATACGATACATATGTTAGTTGTCATTTATAACTGCTAACTTTGGAATTTCCCTCCTTGATGCACTGAGATGCTGCTCAGCTTCAGAGCTAAATTGAAGCATAATAAATTCTTAAGTCCTAGTTTTGTGGATTTTAAAGATGGTTGTTGAATCTGAAGCAGCATTATTGACTTACAAAAAAGTATTTTGATGTTCCATGTTTAGGTGTTACCTCGTGTAAGTGCTGTCACACAGCTCTGGTACTGTATTATTTTACAGCAAGAATGTGTTGACATTTTGTATTTTACTACTGCTGCAGGCATAATAGGTCAGATAAGACTAGAACACCAGTACTACAAAATCATTGTCACACGTTATGAAGAACTTGCAAGTATAATTAGTAGGATATTGGGATTATCTCAATACATAATCTTTGAAAGAGGGATTGCCTATGCACTGGGACACTCATCAAGGACAGCACATTGAAATAAATTTAATATTAAAGTTACTTGATGAAGCAGCCCAAGAATTAGCATGTTTTTTATTGCCTGAAAGAAGCATTTACGTTAGCTCATGACATTGTCATTCAAGTCTCTAGATGGCATTAACAGCGTCCTCTGACAAAGTCACCAGTGCTAAGACAGAACAGACTGTGTTTTTTATCACAGTGGTCTCTGTGGATTCAATTCTAAAAAGGTCAATAAGGGGAGCTAATTAAACTTTACTTGTTGAGAGTTTGCACCAGGATTGACGTTTTTCTGTATACAGTCTATTAACATATATGAGTTCTTATTTTTAGATTTCAGACTTATCTATAACTTTCCGGTGCATCCCTCAAAGTTGAATTATCAGTTTCAGTCATTAAAACTGGAGAGCTCAAGATCAAACCAAAGTTTGTAGCCTGTCTAAGCTCTGTATAGTGAGTAGAACTACTTGTTACTGTTGTAAGTAAACTCAGTTGCATGAAATATTTGAAATCTTGTCACAGGGAAAGAGTTAAAGCACCCTCAGAAGTTGCTGTATTTTCAAAGCAGCAACTTCAGTACGTGAAGATGGACTTCTCATGAATGGGTACTACTGTATGTATTTGCATTGGTTGAGAATGTGAAATTCTTTATTCTCTGTATTTTTGCTTTGTGCATGTTGATGAAACATATAGTCTTATCTGAGAGATAATAGGCTGTTAGTAATTTGAAGTTTATTTTCTGTCCAAGATGGAGAAAACTGAGAATTTCTCCAGTGCTGTTGCTTTTGGGAGATATTCTGCTTCTTGAAAATGTCATTGTGGTACTGTTCCTCTGATTTGTAGAATTGTATTTCTGCAAAGAGGATGGTGGTCTTCCAAAAGCAGGAGAATCTCAATATGGACCTGAAGGATAATTTTGATTTTTATCTGTTTCATTTTTATACTCCTAGTCCTGAAAGAATAGGAAACTTGACTCTACTTCCTTTGAGGATTAGCGTGTGGGGTTTGGATTTCTCCTTCCCTTCCCTTCCCTTCCCTTCCCTTCCCTTCCCTTCCCTTCCCTTCCCTTCCCTTCCCTTCCCTTCCCTTCCCTTCCCTTCCCTTCCCTTCCCTTCCCTTCCCTTCCCTTCCCTTCCCTTCCCTTCCCTTCCCTTCCCTTCCCTTCCCTTCCCTTCCCTTCCCTTCCCTTCCCTTCCCTTCCCTTCCTCTCCCTCCTTGTGTCTTGCTACTTAAGAATCTGTCCTTCTCTAGTTAATAATGTGATGAAAGAGGAAGTGTGCTGGGTAGCTTGATGAGACTGAGCTTGTGCCAGGTCTGCATATATGGCAAAGCTCTTGTAAGTTTGCTTTGGATTTGGAATCCATTTTGAGTGAGCATGTCTGTGAAGAATTGATTTTGGTGAAATTTGGACAAGTTAAGGAGAATAGTAAGCATAAGATGTAGAAGAAGGTTTCACAGAATCACAGAGTGACTGAGGTTGACAGGGCCCAACCCCTGTTTCAACAGGAAAACCCTGAGCAGAGTACCCAGGCCCACTTCCAGGCAGCTTTTGAAGATCTCCATGGAGGAGATCCCACAGCCTCTGGACAATTGATGCCAGTGCTCTGTCTCCTGCACAGCAAAGCAGTGCTGCCTGGTGCTCAGAGGGAGCCTCCTGTGTTCCAGTTTATGCACGTTGTCTTTTGCCCTGGCACTGGGTACCACTGAGAGGAGCTTGGCTCTGTCCTCATTGCACCTTCTCTGAGTATTTCTACACATTAATGAGATCCCTCTGAGCCTCCTCTTCTCCAGGCTGAACAGGCTCAGCTTTCTCAGCCTCTCTTCACAGTCGAGGTGCTTCAGTCCCATCAGCATCTTATGGTCCTCTCATGGACTCTTTCCAGTATGTCCATATCTCTCTTGTATGGGGAGCCAAGAATTAAACAGTACTCCAGGTGGGGCCTCACAAACTCAAAAATAGAGGGGAAGAATCATCTCTTGACCTGCTGGCAACACTTTGTGTAATGCAGCTAGCAGTTTGCTGCTGACAGTTATAGTGCTGTCAGCCTGTAATTGGGGTTGTACTTGAATGCTTTTTCTTATTTTGGGTGTAAACTGAAAGCCTGCCCATCAGATTGAACAGAAGAGTTGGTCTAAGCCTCAATGGGTATTTTTAATGGCCTTTTTTTTTTACCACTTTTTCAGGTTTATCTAAAGATTATATTGGTTATAAAATATAATATGTGTGTTCTTGGTGGTTTTCTTTGTTTATTTCTTTTTCTTGTTTGTTTTGTTTTTGTTTTTCCTTTCGTGAGACTGAGTAATGTTTGTGGCAGGAGACTCCTTCTAAGGTTTGGCTGCTAAGAATAAGCATAGATGGACAGAAGTGTACACATAGGCCACTTATCTGCATTATTTCTTTCCTCTGGGTCAGACTGCATTATATCTGGAGATTTTTGAATAGTTTCTACTTTATATTTTCCAGCAGAGTGTTTTCAGTTTCCTCATAGCGGGGTTTCATGCCTCTGCTAAAATTTGTAATAAGAAGGAAGGCCCTTATACATTTTTAATTTTTAATTTTTATTATTATACTTGGGGAATGAGTAGCTAGAATAGAGGAGAAAAAGCAACAAGGCACAGAATCTGATACTGTTTTTGTCAGGGAGAATCCAGTTTCTGTATTTTCTGCCGTTTCTTTATTCCTGATCACTGACATTTCACCACAAAATCATGTTTCATTTTAGAAACCTCAAGATCCGCTGCGGCTGACCTCATCAGCAGAAAGGAGACATGTGAGCACAAACACAGAGGCACAAGAAAGTTGTAGCATTCTAACTGGCTGCTTCATAGTCTAATGAAGAGAGTCTAACGAAATCTCCAGATTTTTTTTGGAATGGCATCTAACAATGCTAAAAGCAGTATTTGCCAACTAGCAGGAGCATAGTTCATAGGTAAAGAAAATTGTTGAAAATGCTGTATTATAATTGCAGTGGTACTTTTTTTTAAATAATAATAAAAGAGCTTTAATATATAATTCTAGTGACATGCTTTTAAGATATCTGTACGTTTTTCATTTACATTTTGACATTTAAATCGACATCGTTTTATGATCCTGTAATTTTGCAGCTCATTTCGCATGCACTTTTTTCAATGGCAAATTGAAATCACAGATGAAGTGCGCTTAACTTGAGTAAGGAAGAAAAAATGTTTAGTGGGATGGGGAAAAAGTTTGTAGCACACAAACATATTCCTTGGCTGCAAATGTGTATGTGCAAATTAGGCTCACTTATGAGAACGACCTTTTCCTTTTTTTCTTGTGCTAACAAATCCCAAGGGAAGTGCATATGGTTCCTTGAAGTATTAAAATGTATCCCGCTGTTGGCATGGTAGAGAACACGTTTTGTTATACTAAAGAACTTGCCAGCATACTACAGTTAAAGTATAACTGGACTGTTGGTTTTTTGGTGGAAGGTTAGCAAGTTTGCCAAAGCACTTTGACTGTGATCCAAAGTTAGATTCTATCCTTCAAACATAGGATAATGTAGGAGGAAAAAAGCACAAAAACTTCTTTAAACTGTGCCCCTTTGTCATGTTCTCTTAATTTTTTCATAAATATGTAGTTTTATTTTTGTCAGTAAAAAATCTTGTAGGATTTTTGTCTGAAATATTTGCGTTAGTATTTATCTTCTAAAAGAAAATTTCATATCCATGAGGGCTGCTCTGAAAGTAGTATCCTTTATTTTATTATGTTGTTTCATGATGTCAGAGGTGGATGGTGGTGGTACAGCAGTAGAAGTTGAATCTTCCTGCCAACATCCCATTACATATTGTTGCCTTGTGACTGATGGGAGCAGAGGGGCAGTCTGACAAAATGGTGTCTGACATTGTGTATACAGCAAAGGCGTGTCACTGAATTCCTCCATGCAGAAAAAGAGACACCGATTGACACTGACATGATGAACACTGATGGAGACCAGACAGTGGATATGAGCATAGTGAAGCAGTGGGTGGTTTGTTTCAGCAGTGGTGACAACAACATGAAAGGTAGTCATGCACAGATGTCCCACCACAAAATAAAGAGCATCTCAATCAGCTCATCCACAGCTTACAGTCAGAGAACTGTGTATAGAACTGAGTATCAGCTTCAGTGCATTGGAAGAGATGGTGGCAATATTGGAAGGTCACAGAGTTTGCACGAGGTGGGTCCTATGAATGTTCATGCACGAACTGAAAGAATACCATGTGTGAATTTGTCAGGGACTATTTAATCAATATAAGGCTGAAGGTGACAGTTTCTTGGATTGCATCATTACTGGTGATGAAGTGTGGTGTCACCACTATGAACCAGAGTCAAAACAGCAGTCCCTAGAGTGGCAGTGTGTGAATTCTCCATCGAAGAAGTTCAAGAGCCAGTCCTCAACAGGTAAAGTGATTTGCACTGTCTTGTGGGATCTTGTGGGAAAGGTGTGATCCTTCTGGATTTCCTGGAATCAGGACAAACCAACTCTGACCACTGCATCACAACTAATGACTAAGCTGAATGCTTGAGCTTCCAGAGTCAGGTCAGAGAAGAAGGCACCCTTTCTTTTGCAATACAGTAACGCTGGGCCCCATACCACTTCGAAAACCATGAAAAACATTGCCAGTCTTGACTGGACTATCCTGCTGCATCCACTGTATAGTCCGGTTTTAGTACATTCTGAGTTTCATTTGTTCAGGCTGATGAAAGGTTAACTTGGGCAGCATTCTTCTAGCAATGACATTGTCATGACAGCTGTGAAACAGTGGTTCACCTCCACTGGTACAGATTTTTACAAGCAGGTTCTTGTTCACTGCTGGTGAAAACGCATAGCTAATGGTGGTGACTTTGTCGTAAAAGTGTTTTGTAGCTCAAAATTTGCTCTATCAAGTAGCATCATAGTGCTCTTTTTATCTGTTATATTTTCTATGGAAATAAAGAGGAGGTATCAGTTTCATAGTGACTTCTATGTATGTTGGAAGTAAGAAATACCATTATATGCAGTGTAGCAGTGAGTAAATTTTGTTTGAATGCATGATTTTGTTTCAACCAAGGATAGCAGTATAGAAGAATAGATCAGGCTAGCACTGATCACAAATTTAAATTTTTGAGCATGCAACCTTACTGGTTTTCTTGTCTGTTTTTTCCCTGGACTGAAGTTTTCTAGAGTGTGTCATTCATGGTATGAAGCTCAAGCTCCTCCTCAAGTAGTTGAATAATTTTATGTACAATTAGTACAAAATGGCCATTTCTAAAATCTGACTGAAGGAAGTAGAAATTGATGTGAGGGTTTCAGGGCTGTTTGGTTCTGCAGGGATATTAGCTTTCTCCTGAAATTCCTTCAGGTTTTCTTAAAGGAAAGTGTGTAGTTGCAGGTCATAACCAGAATGTAGTTGAACATAGCTGTGGTGGTTAATTAGGTCAAGCCACATCAAAGAGTGTGCACATTAGGATTTTTTTTTGTTTTCCTCTGTCTCATGTGGAATAAGTGAGATCAGACTTAGTTGGTGTTAAGCTAAAGTAACAGCTGGACAACTAGAGCAGGGAAAACCAGTGTTAAGAGGAAAGTAGAGCCTTATTTTTTCTGCAAGTCAGCACTCTACTAATGTTGATATATATATAATTGATATATAATGTTGTTGTATAGTATATATCAACTATATATAGTTGATATGTAATGTTGATGAGTAATTTGTGAAATACTGTTGCACAGAGGCTTTTATTTCTGGGATAGAAGTTGAAGAAAGATCCTGAAATCTGGAATTCAGTTTTCATGCAACTCTTTCTACAGATGAGATGCAGCAGTGCCTCTTCTGTGCAGAAGTTGTGAAAACTTTTCTAGAGCATTTTTGTTGGTGCTGTTTTTATTTTTTTCTTCATTCCAGTGGTGATTTATATAAACAAAAAACAAAAAACAAAAAACAAAACAAACAAAAAACAAACAAACAAACAAAAAAGTTGTCTTGTCATCATTGTTGTTTGCTTTCAGAAGCATTTGATATGTTCTGTCAGTAAGGCGACGGTTGGATGGTAAGATGTTGGTTTGGATAACATCACACTGTACAGGTACAAGGTACGTCTTGTTGATCTTTGTTCCAGACCAATTAGGTTCTTTTTTCCTAGGATAAGAGAGTTCAGGTATTTTTATCACAGTGTTGAGTTACATTTTTTTATAAATGAAAGTATTAAGCAGAAACAGTCCTTCAGATCTTCAAAGAAGAAACAGGTATTCTTCAAAATATGCTGAACTTCATATTGGAATTTGAGGTTGCATTTTTCATGCAAGATAAATTTTGTCATTTGCTGAAGATAAGCTACTGCTAAAAATGCCAATTCTATTCTGGGTTGCTGGTAATGGGAACTTTTAGTGTAGTTCAGAGCTACATGTCAAAATGAGTGCCATGTTAGAATAAAATTCCAGGTGTGCTTGGATAATCTCCATATTTTTATAAATTGTGTAAAAATGTTGGTTATCTTCCTTGGAAATCACAGCCAGAAATTTCTGTCTCCTCATTCCCATTTCATCTTTTGTCTCAGGAAAGATTTAACATCAGTGCTGAATTCCTTTGTCAGAACCTTTGTTTTTTTGTTTGCCCCTGTATGTCTTGGAGGCAGGATCAAATCAGCAACTTTCAATTTCTTTCCTTGAGACTTTTAACTATGGAGTAATTTTCTTTCTGGCAGCTTCACCTGTAGCTCTCTAGAGCTGAAGTTTCCCCTAGGTGATGGACCTTGGAAAATCTTGATTTTTCAGAAGAAGCCTGAAGAGGATTCCTCTATGTTACCTTTTATCTTAGGGTATTTGTCTTGGAAGTTTTTCCAAGGTTGCCTGGCTCTGTAGTAACAGTTTTCCTTGTTCTGTAGGCACCTGAAGTAGTAAATAGGCTTCTTTAAAGCAAAGAAACAACTCTAGCATGTCATTCTTTTTTTTTTTTCCTTCATTTTTCTTGATTCTTCTCCAAGAATAATATTTTAGTAAAGTGCACTCCTTCTGTGGCAGCTCTGCTGTAGCTCTTTTCACTGTTAGCAGTACTGCTTTCCACATGTTTGCCATGCAACTGAGGTCACTCCAGTGGAGAGAAATGAGGTTCCTGCTTTGCATTCCTGCCTTGTTTTCTCTTGCCATTTTTTTTTCTTCTCATGGACTCCAGTAATTCCCCTAGACTACATCCTTAACTTTGTCCTTCAGACTCTGGCACCAAGCAGTGCAGGAAAAATTGAGGTGATCAGTACCACTAGTGCCTTTCCAGAACAACTGCCATAGCTCTATTGCAAAGCTCCATCTCTTTCTGTCAGTATACTGTTTTTAAGTTGTGGTTCATCTTTTTATGTTATCTCTTCTGTAAATAAAGCAGTCAGAGTAAGGTTAGGTTGTCTCATCTCTTGCATAGCCTAGAATCTTTCTGAATTACACAAGCCATGTTTTTGCCCTTCACTCCATATTCTGCTCCAAATTTTATTTTGCTTTTTAAAACTCAGCTGTTTGGCTTTTTAAAAATTTTTGAATTTTGATTTGCTAAATTGAAATCCCACTGATTTGGAATTCATAAAGGTTTTACCTTTGTACCTCCACCTTTTTTTGTAGTTGCTGTTGGTTTTTTTTTTTTGTTTTTCTTTAATGTATGTTTTCACGTACAGCAAGAAGCGACACTTTGAATCATAGAATGGTTTGGATTGGAATGGACCTTAAAGCCCACCCAGTTCCAGCCTCTGTCATGGTCAAGGCTGCCCCCCACCAGCTGAGCTGCCCAGGGCCCCATCCAATCTGGCCTTGAGCACCTCCAGGGATGGGGCACCACAGCTTTTCTGGGCAGCTGTGCTAGTGCCTCACCGCCCTCTGAGTAGAGAATTTCCTACTAACAGCTAACCTAAATCTTCGCTCTTTTAGTTTAAAGCTATTCCCCCTTGACCTGTTACTACATGACTTTATCAAAAGTCTTTACTTGTAATTCTTGTAGGCCATCTATCTGATGTCTCCAGCCCTCTAAACATCCTCTTCATCTCTGGACTCACATCAACAAGTCTAAGTCTTTCTTATGCTGTGAGCCCAGGAGCTGAATGCATGTGGGGTCACAACTAATGCAGTTCTGTTGATAATAAAGTTCTTCTAGTCTCTGTCAGCTATAGAAATTTTAGATTTTTCAAAAATGGGCCTTAAAGCATTTAGAAAAAAATAAATAGCTAAGTAGTAGGCAGTATAATATAGAATGAATGTAAAAGCTTGTGCTCAATTTCAGTAGTCCTTCTATCTAGGACCAGTGTAACTTTTCACTCTGAAACTGCTATTCAGATGCACTTTAATGCACATACCTTTTTTTCCTCTTCACTCAAGGAAGAATGGGATTTAAATTTCCATTTTTTTTCCTTCATAAGCATAGCACTCATTAAAATTTTAAATTGTATGGCTATTGAATAGAGAACAATGCTCTAGCACTTAATATTTTTTCCAGTAGATGCTGACTCTCAGCCCAGTAGGCCTGTTTCTTCTTTCCAACAATTGCACACTCATGCATTCTCACCAAACTTTCAAAACACATACGCCCTTGTTATTCAGCTTTATGGTTAATGCACGTAAGTGGATCAAATAGTAAATGTTTGCACTGTAAATAAAAGCACAAAGTCATTGACTTTGGATGAGCCCTCTGTAGACCAGCTAGTTCAGCATGCACCCTATGCTCAAAGCACAGTCCCCTAGAACAGGTTGCTCATGGTTGTGATGTGTGGGATTTTGAGTTGGGGCATCTTGTTCCAGTGTAAGATCACACTCAGAATTAACAAATATAAATTCTTGTATATAAATGACATTTCTTTTCTTTCAGCTTCTGCCCATTGCTTCTTGTCCTTTCATTAAACCACTGCTTAGTGGGAAAAAATCAGATTTTAAAAGTCCTATTTATTTTTAACTGTTTTATGAGAACTTCCTGTGCAAGCACTGATTGAAATTGGAAAATGGCATGAGTCTGCTTTATTTCAGTAGGAGGTGGATCCATTTTTAAAAAATAATTTGTTTATAAAGTATTTTTTAATCTGGTTACAGGTAATACTTTGATCTAAAATGTCTGTGTTGGACTCCTGAAATGGTCAGTGTGCCCACAGGCATGCTACATCTCCCTTTTTTCCTGTTTTCCTTTTTTTTTTCTTCTTTTTTTTCCCCTGAGTTATGGCACGAGACATGTTACACAGCCAAAACACAAAGAATAAGCTGAATGCAATGGCAAGAATCTCTGTTAGCATGCACTGCTAGTAGCTACTGCTTCAGACTTTCCCAGAGAGGTACCAAATCAGATTCAGTAACCAGTCAAATTCTCTTGATACTTCCAGCCATCTGTAAAACAAAAACACTTGCACGTTACACACTGTACTACAATTGAAGGATTGAAATGTAAAGAAATGTGATTGTTTGTATTTTACAAATCACCTGCCAGAATAACCTCTGCTTATTGAAAAATACGGAAGGTGAGTTTACAGTTTGCTATGTCTTCTCTGAACAATTCCAAATATAATATAACAAGAACATAATTCTAAAGCACACCTTACTACTGGTAGGTGTAAATACAGTGACACTTTTATTTCCTGTTCGAATTCATTATTGTAATCCCTGTCAGGTACATATTTGTGGTAGTAACGTACCCTGCATGGCAAGTGCTGAGAAAACATTTGTAGAAAGCTTTGCCAAAGAAGTCTGACTGTATAGACTACAGTGACTTTACTGTTGGGGCTCTTCATGTGTTTATGGAAAAAAAAGGCACTAGTTAAGCATGTCTGATTTGTAGACTTTGTTGCTCAAATACCCAAGTTACTTAATAACTCTAATACATTAGATAGAGTAGCACAGCACTTCTATTGATATGCTGGCAAAGAGGCAAACATGACCAGTCTTTACCATCTGTTTATAATGCTATATAAAGAAGACTTTACTGGTTGCCATGGAAACCAGCATTTCCAAAACCACAAGTGTTTGCTTAAATTCTCAAGCTTTCTAAAGTCTTGTCTTTTCTGAAGGAGAAATAATAGGAAATCTCTAAAGTTCTCCAGTGATTCTCTTTCTCCTAACAATTGCTTTGCTGTAATATGCTTTCAGCATTTTTGCACTGTATCTTGTTTCATTACTTCATAAATTTAAGGAGTGCCGTTCGTAAGTTAATGACTCCATTTGATGCTTAGCAATGATCCAGGAAAAGGAGGCAGATATTTGTAGTGTGCTGTGTTTATCTTTGTCAAATGAGTTTTTCCTGCTCACATGAACAATCCTCATTGTACTATTGACAATATGGAGCCATCCTACAGAATTTGAGTAAAGGTCAAATTAAGAATTTTTATAATAATAATAAAAAAATCAATGATCACAGTTGCCTACACGGGTCTCACTGAAAAGTGACCCTCTAGAATGAGTAATCTAGAGAAAAAATGTAATTAAGATAATACTAGAAAGAGTTATGGTCTGGGTTTGTGTTCTCTACTGTTGGCTTAAATTGTTTTTCAATTAAAATTATGAAAGAAGCCACTGAGATGCCCTCAATATGTGGTATTTGGAAGAATATACATTTACTATAGTATCTCAGAATATTTATATTTCTTCCCTTTTCTAACTGTGTGTACGTGTTGTTGCCTTGCATTCTGTCCTAGCTCTCTGCTGCTGTTTAAGTTGTTTTTGTTGTTGTTCTGCTTCCTTTCCAGTTTGTGAAAGGCTTTTACTGTGCATAAGCACTTAACTTCAGTAGGTAGTGACAATTGGAAAGCCTTTAGAAAAGGTGCTGCAGTCAGATTATTGGTACCGGTTGGTTTTCAGCCACTTAAAACAAGTTCTGTTTCTTTCTATTAAAAGGAAGATCTGTATTTACAGTGTTGTTGGTGAATTTGGATTGAGCTACTTGGACTAAGTGAAAAAAATCTTCTGAAGCACAGAGCCTGAAACGTCATGTTCACTGCTACTGAAGAGCTGTGAGTGTTTTTAAAGATTACGTATCTGTAATCCATCAAAATAGTGCAGAAGATCAGTTAAGTTGTTTAGAAATATTGCTGAGTACAAAAGGTTATAAGAACTTTTTAGATTATTCTATCATGACAATGCATGTCTCAACAGTTTCGTCTTTTTCTATTTCCTACGTCTGTAAAACACGTTATGAGCATTTTCACTGTGAGATAATGGCCAGGAGCTGACCTATTCAGTTGTTGCATTTTCCTAGTAAAGTTTATTTAATACAAAATACATCTTCATGACAGGCTTTACTGTTACAATATTGTCAAGGTGACACGGGGCCTCCAGAAGTGTCTGAAATCATTAGCCTTGTGAAGCTAATGATATTCCTGTCATTCGAAGTGTTTATATTCCTTTCATTTAGCAGAATATTCTTGCATCTTTTCAAGGTAGCCTTGTGCTTGAATAGATTTGTTGATACTGGTTGGCAGTGGGGTGCTGTGCTGTACCTCCCACTGAGTTTAAATAAAGTAAATATTGATGGAGAAATCAGACACACAAAAATTAGGCTTCTGTCTAAGTATTTGTGGTTAGAAAAAATAGGAGTGCCAGACCTGCAAGCAACTGCTGGTCAGAGTAATTGCACTCAGACACTGACTGCTTTTTGTGGTATTAGCTTGCCTGTTATCCACATCACATTCCAAGATCAAGCCAACACTGACCAGGAAAACCAGCAAAGGTTGGCAGTTGGCTTAAAAATACTACTTTTTTTTTTCCTTTCTTTTTTTTTCTCGTGTCTTAATGTCAACCTTAAGGTAGTGCTTTTGCCCACCTCTAATGCTCATCTGATGGGGGGAAGGTAGTATTATTATAACAAATCTGTAATGAAAACTTTTTCTGAGTAATTAATATATTTCAGATAATGTGTGATTGTAGCTGCCTGATATTTTTATTGCAGGATCTTCTTTTTCAGTGTAGGTTGTTTTCTGTTCTTAAATGACCGTGCAGTCTGCAGCCAGTTCTACTGAAACTTTGGTTAACCCAGTGCCGTGTTTTTTCAACTCATGAAAAAATCTAGTTGTCCTCTTCCTACCTAGTAAAGCTCTATCCTCTTGGTACTCAGCTGCTAATAAATTTTGTGGAAAATTAGGAGCCCAGAACTGTTTGTTTTTGTTTGCTTGTTTCTAACAAGAATTCTTCCCATTGATCTTTGAGGGTAACCTATAGTAAATGAAGTCAGTGTATCAGAAACTTAAAACAAACAAACAAACAAAAAAAAAACAGTACACAAGTATGTCATGATGATAATGATTCACGTAACTTCTGCCTTTGGGCAGCCCACTAAGTCCAGCATCAGTGAATGGCAGACTGATACTTACGTTTGAATGGGGTTATAAAGGCTCCAAGAAAAAGAAATCTTTTACCAATTCAAATGCTGTGTCAATTTGTAGGAGCCATAAATGTTCCAAGACAGCAAACTGCTGATTAGCCATCATCAAGTATCACTATTTGCTTTGCACTGCCCCCCAAACCTGTAGCTTTTAAAATTATTTTTTTTGATGGCATTTGACTTTTGAGAGGTCTTGCTCATTTGAATCTCCACAAATTTATTTAAACTTTTGATTTCTAGAGTTTTCTTGAAGATTCCATTATTTGTGATCTTTGCTGTGTTTAAAAAGGTGCTGGAATTTTATTTTTGAAAGTACTACAGCATATGGGATATATACTGAAGCCAGAAGAAATAAGTGTAAGTAACAGCCCCAGAAAGAATTATAGAATATCCTGAGCTGGAAGGGACCAACACAGATAATTGAGTCCAATTCCAGCTTAAACACCTACATTTCCTATAAGCTGTAATTTTAATGTATGTTGAATGTTCTTCAGTCAGTCTCCCCATCTGTGTGACCAGGCTGCCCAGAGAAGCTGTGGGTGCCCCATCCCTGGAGGCACTCAAGGCCGGGTTGAATGGGCCCTGAGCAGCTGAGCTGGGGGGTGGCAGCCCTGCCTATGGCAAGGGTGGGACTGGGTGTGCTTTAAGGTCTCTTCCAAACTAGCCATTCTGTGATAACTATGCTCAAAATATGTGGCATGATAAGGTGGGTTTTTTTTGTTTTTTTTTCAATTGACAAATATTTTTAATGTGTTTGAAGATTATGTTGTCTAGAGGGTTATTTAATATGTACTTGAAACTTCACTAGGTGAAAATAAGTCACCATAGACTGCTGTTAACATAAACGAAATATATAATTAAATAGTGTATGCCTGTTTGAGTGTGGTCATATGGTCAGTCATGTGATTCAAGTAAGTGCATCTGTAATAGAGTGGTTTAACATCCGTTAAGAAAATGTCAGGAGAGTTTTCTCTTATTTATTTCTGACTAGTCATTAATAAAGCAAATTGAATAAAAGCCCTGAGGCTAGTAGAAGTCTTACATTTCTAACAAAGTAGCCAATATTCTCACCAAATAGCCATGTCATTTGCTTCTAGCACCACATATAGAATCATCAGTTACAATTGATTAATTTTGATTAAAATTAATTGATTTGACTGATTTTGAAAAAACGTCTTTTTAAATGTAGTTGCACCCTGTAACCATGTGTACATTCTGATAATCTTTCTGTCTTGGACAAAATAGGTGTTACTTTCCCTAGGTGTTACAGATTTAAACTGTGTTTATATTGTCACATCTGAGACTGTCAGGTAGAATTGAGATGTTTCTTTTTCAGAACAGTTTTTATTTCAGCTTAATACTGGGCTGTGTTTTTCAAAGACATTATCCCAGCTTTATAAATCTTTTTTTATCAGCATAATTGATTGTGGTTGTTACGGTCCTTTTCCAGTTGCTTTTTATTAGTGCTGTGTAAACGTGGTGATAAAAAGGTGATTTTTTCCCCTCCTTTTGTTCAACATCTGTGTGGGGGAGGCTGAGGAATGGCTGCTCAGCACCCAGTGTCTTTCCCTGGTTTTCATCCCCACGTAAATAAACAGATCTCCTCTGACCCAAACCAAAATGAACGATTCTGTCAGTGGGACACCATCAATAAAATGTGCGGAAAGGGCAGAATCACCAAAAGAGAAGAGAAGAACAGCCATTTGTTCACTTAGCCCCTAGGCATCAGGGCAGCGATTGGAGCACCCACCTGGGCTGTGAGAGAAGGTCACCCTGGGGGCCTGCTGGGTAACTAATGGGAGGGCTGCAGACAGAGCCTGGCGTTTTTGCATTGGCAATGAACAGAACATTTGGAAAACAGAAAAAAATGTTGGACTGAACATTTAACAGCTCTCTTTCTGACCACTATAAAATACCTTATCATATCTGTTTTAATTAGATCTTTTTTTCCTGCGTTCTTAGCGATTAAGTTGGAACTAGCACTCCTGCATATAGATTTGATCTCTTACACATCCACATTCATTCAGTTGGTTTTATAGTTGGCTGTGGCTTTTTTCCCCTCCCATATTTCACCCACATCCACCTCTTCTTTACAGTCACCACTCTATTTTGCATGTTTCTTATAGTTTAAATTCTGGGTATGATGTAATGAAAAAAAATGGTAAGAACATTAGCTGTATTTGTCTGAGGACCTGCTATAATGCAAATAACTTTAAATCTTCACGGTATTTAATCAACATTGCTCAAAAGTAGGAGTGGAGCTTGCAATCAGCGCTCTGTTTATTACTTATTTCTTTATTTATAGAAACGGAAATTAATGCAGGAGTTAAGCCTGACGCTTATTGGAGGTTAGCATTTTAACTGCAGAATGTACTGAAATGGCTGCACATGTGGAAAAATACACAAAGCATTAAGGGAAATGCTTGTGTTTGCTTGATTTATTCGTTGCAGCAGAGGACTCTGGTAGTAGGAGGTGTAATTTGCAGCACATTAGCTATTAGCCAGTGTCATTGCTTGAGTGGGTGGTGTGAGTCTCTTGTGTCTGTATGGTGTCACACTGCGCATGTTTCAGAGCTGGGCTCTTCTCCCCTGTGCTTTCAGATTAAATTTTTGTGAACAATACTCTGTTTAAAACCGTGAATCTGCGTTTTCGGACGGGTTGTTCTATCACATGGATAATATCTCGAGTAAATGCTCACTCCACACCTCCCCTGAAATTCATAACGTTTTGCAAAACTGAATTGTCGCAGTGTTTGCTTACCTACTTCTTTTGACATGAGGTCCCCTGAAGATGTAATGTAAAGATGTAAAGATGCAAGATACCAAGCCTGTAACTCCGCAGCAAGCAAGCAAAATTACACTCCTGGTTGTTTTTGGTTTTTTTTTTGTTATTGTTGCTTTTTTTTTTGCTTTTTTGGGGGGGGGGGGAAGGGAGGGAAGCTACACTGTGCATGTACATGAACACTTGTGTTCAGCAGAGGTTTTCTAAAAGAGTCTGAGCTGGAAGCATCTTTTTTTTTCTGTGTGCACAATTTCACTTGGGTAGCTTTTAGTTCACTTTTTTTTCCCTAGAGGCACCTGTCTCCTGCCACATACCCATCAAGACTAATTGCACCATCTGGAAGACTTTTGTGTAGCTGTTACTTGTGCAGAATATCTCTTGGGAGCTTAATTCTGAATGTGAATGTGACCCCTGAAGCCATGTCAAGTAGCTGCAGTAGTTTCCAGCCTCTAAAGGATGATCACCGTAGGCTTTATTTGTTTCAAGTCTCCTGCGGTTTGCTTTAGTACGGATATGTTACATGTCAGTAACACAGCTTCAGTCATGTTTTGAAGGGAATAAGACTTTGAATATGGGTCTGGTAATTCATAGAAAATTCTGTCTAAAATTGCACTCAAACCATATGGATTTGGATTTAGTCTATATGACTAGGTGTAGAAATGACAGACGTGTTGCTCCTTACTATTACACTGTGTAATTTTTATGTCCTGTTCTTCCCCCACCCACATCTGCAGTTCTCATTAATAACATTCTGCTAAAAATGCAAGGCATTCTTTTGAGCATGGTTGCAACCCCCCAGAACAGCTCTAAAGCAATTGTTTTCCTTATTGCTATGAATTTGTTCAAGTATTTTCACTATAGGTAATTATCTCTTGTTCTTCACTTAAGCTTTATTAAGTTAAAAGCACTGCAGCACTTCATTTCCACAGTGTCCCTCTGGGCAGTGCCTTGTTCAAAGGTTGGTGCTTTAAAGTCTTGTGGTGATCTGGACAGTTTTCTTCTTTCTGTAATAATGTGTCTGTTGGAAAACCATGGAGCGCTGAGCATGGAAAACCAAAGCATTCTGACCTAAAGTATCAGCAAAATTTGTTATGTTTTGTTTAACAAAACAAAACAACACTACTCTTTTCTCTTGGGATCCTGCATATATTGTGTCAGGCACTCTTGTTTTACCAGTATATGCATGTGGGTAAAAAAAAAAATGTCTATTTGTTTTCCTGAAGTCACTTTTTTTTTTTTTTAGCAATCGTAATTTAGGAATTGTAATAAGTGTTGAGGAAATAGGAGGACTCTGTTTGTACTTAGTTGCATCAGCTGTGTAACTTGTTTGCTTGTAAGTAATGTGGTCAGCTGAAGCTCAACCAGAGAAGCTATATATTTGAGCGTGGTAAGAATAGCCATTCTTTGTGTGCTTAATGGGAATGAAGGTATGTGGGGTGAAAATTCACAGGATGCTAATGGTAAGCAGCTTTCTCCTCCTCTTTAAAATCCCTCCCCATACATACCTGGTGAGCAAAACAAGGTTGTATGTTGCAGTACCGCTCTGTGTCTTAGGAACTGATCTGAGCTGTGTAAGCTTTCCTGGCTTTCAATGGTTGGGAAGCACTGCGTGAGTGGTTTACAAAGAGAAATCATTGTCTGCACTGGGAAGCTGTACAGCATCTTCCTTTCAGCAGTTGTTACGCTGCTGTATTCAGTTTTTTTAAAGGATCTTTGTGGATGGAAGAAGTGAGAGCTGATGGCTGTGAGGGGGCTTTTCCTCAGAAAGTTGAGTCTTGTGTTAAATACTGATGTCTGTGCTGAATTTAGTCTCCCACAGAAATAGTGATTACCCATGTTCTCCTAATTTACAGAAACATTTTGATTAGTTTATGATTTGCTATGAGGTAGCAAGGTAACGTGTTCACAGAATGTCCCAAGTTGGAAGAGATCCACAAGGACCGCCAAGTCCAACTGTTGGCTCCACACAGCACTGCCCAAAACCAAACCCTATGTCTAAGAACACTGTCCCAGTGTTCCTTGCACTCAGGGTCATGCCCACCGCCCTCTGGTGAGGAACCTCTTCCTAACCCCACTGCCCTTTCCCTGATGCAGCTCCATGCCGTTCCCTCGGGCCCTGTTGCTGTTACACAGAGCAGAGCTCAGCGCCTCTCTGCTCTCTGTGAGGAGCTGCAGCCGCCATGAGGGCTCTACTCAGCTCCTCTGCTCTGGGCTGAGCAAACCCAGGAACTGCAGCCACCCCTTGCATATCTTACATTGCTAGATCCTTCACCATCTTTACAGTTGTGTGAGTTGCCATTTTCATTTTATTGCCCTATTAAGAGGCTAACATGGAATTGCACTGTTGAAGGTTAAGACTGGTGGCCGATGCTTGCACCTGGCCAAGTTTCAGCTGTGACTGTGAACCACATTGGTTCTTAAAACTCAGTTGAACCAAACTCTGAAGCTGTCTTAAGCCATAACCGTGTGCATTCCTCTTGGAAGCTTTCCCTCACACCACAGCTGTGCACGGTGCTGCGATCATGGCCATGTGGGGCCGGGCTCACCCAGCACCAGCCGCCTGAGCCAGCTTGTTCTGCACTGAGCTTTTGGAGGCACGAGGTCAGCTCTGTCGCTGTGGGAGTAGTTAGGAAGACTGACAAAAGAAGTGGAGTGGTTATCTGCAGTAGCACATGAACTTTCATGTGGAAGGATATTTAAATTACTTTTTTTTTTTATATTTACATGTCTGCATAAGTGAAATAGTGTATCGAAGATATTATTGTGTTGTGGTGTAAATGTTATGAGAAAAAAATCCAAATGGACCTTCAGCTTGCACGCAGTGTTCTACTTATTCAAATACACTTCCAAGATAGGCATCCTATCCTGTCAGTTAGCTGCTTTACAGACTGGTCTGGATTGATTTTCTTCAGTGATTAGGGCTAAAATGACACAATGGGAGAAATTGGGTTGGATCGCTTAGTAATCTGTGATGTAATTCTTATCTATTCAGCAAATATTTAAATTATATTGGAGATAAGGGCTCCTTCTGGAAAGCAGTTTACAGATTTAATAGCATCTGGGATATATTATCCTTTTTTTGTAGCTATTTAGCCTTACTGATGATCATAGGAAGTAGAAAGCAACTTTGACAAGGACAGAAAGAATATAATTTGAGATACTGGTTGATGCTTGGACATTACTTTGATATACTCATTTTGCAACATCATATGAAGCACAGGACGTGTGTTACCTTTTGGAAATAAACGACATTTAATCCTGAATACTCAATTTGCTCTGCAGTAGTAATATTTCACAATAAGTTACAGGTGAAGGGTGACAAAAGTTTGTGATCAATAATTACAGCTTATTTTCATGCAAACGTGATTATTAAAGACTTAGAGAAATGAGGGGAGCTCGAGATCTAAGTCTTTCTTTCTGTTTTGTCATAAGCAGTGAAAATGGATTGTAAATAATGTGCTTTTCTAAATTTTTTTTTTTTTTTTTTTTTTTTTTTGCAGGGGTTTTGTGTATGATAGTCGAAATAATTTACAGATGCGAGGTTTGGTTGTATTGCTTATTTCCAAAGCTGCTGGACCCAGCAAAGCAGAGCTCTCTTTCCAGCATAACATGGTCAGTGGGATTTATTCCAGGTACGTGGTAACTTTGTTTAGCTAGATACTCACAAATGCATTTGATTGGCAATGCCATGGTGATTTCAGAGCATCCTAGTGGCCTGCTCAGCTGTTAAGGAAAAAATCAATACTTGCCTAATTATAAATCCTTATTCCACAGGATTATTATAAGCTTTCCACGGTGAAAAGCATTTCCTGCCAGTTGGGTAGCTTGTATAATATCCATGTCTAAATCTTAATTGGCGTTTCTTGGTACAGTTAAATCAAAAAGATTTGAATTAAGTTAGGTATTTGAAAGTTTATGTTAAGAGGTACTCAGAATCAAATATGTACATACATTAATTGAGTGGAATTTTTCTGAGTTACTCAGATGTAATTTAGATACACCTACTTACTAGAAATGTCAGAGTCAGATTGACAGTTGTGTGGAATACCAGTTTGTTTCACTGAGCAAATCATTTTTATTGCAGCCACTTTGAAGGATATTTTCTCCTGACACTATAGTGTAGAATAAAGTTCCTTACCTCCCACTTGTGAGCTGAATTACTGAGCCTGTCACTAAGGTACCTCAGGGCCTCACTGATATAATCAGGTTTCATCCAGTTCCTAAATATCTTTTTAAGTATTTGAAGTAAATTATTTGATACTAGTAACAACAGTAATTAGAAATAGTGGTTGGCTTTTTTGTGTGTGTTTGACAGTTAACTGTTCCTCTGAAATAATACGTGATGTTAAAAAGTTCTGGTTGAAAAACTGTAAAATTAAAATTTTTGAAGTCCTTTTGAAGACTTGAGTGTCAACGGGTGAGAAAACTCTTGTATTTTCAGCCAATTCTGCTTCTGGCCTCTGTAGAGTATTAAAGGAAGATACACAAACTTAGTGACAGGTTTGTATCCTATACACAAGGGCACAAATAGCATTTCAAAACTGAAAAGACCAAAACAAATAACATCCTTAAAATACATATAAAATCTTAAAGCAACAGAATAAAGAAGGAAAATAAACATGAATAGGTAAGGACAGAAATAACATTAAGTAAGAAAAAAGAACAGATATAGGAGGCTTGTTAAGGAGGGGCTGTGATGCCCCTTTAGCTATTTAATTCCGTTCTTGTTTGGTTTTGTCCTTAATGTCCCCTTAGGGTTGTAATGTTTTTATATTTATATGCAAATGATGCTGCATGAGAGCATAATTCTATTTAGTTAATTATAATACAGAAAGTATTTTAGTTGATTTTGGAAGTGAATGATTTTGAAAGTTTTCATTAAGTGTGTCTCATAAAAGGAGAGAAAAAGCATTATGTTTTCATAACCAACTTTTTGAGTATGATGATTCTGACTGTGGAGGTAACTAGTGAGCATTTCAAGCTGCCACTGGGAAGATGACTATTGGAAGTATTCAGTGAGGAGCAAATAAGACCTTGAATTAATAATGAGCCAGTTGGTGTAAATGGACATCATTGGAGCCATGCCAGTTCAACCAGCTGAAAATCTAGCCTAATAATCTAAGTTTGAGCAAGTCAATAGCCATTATAATACCTAGATTAGAGTTACCAAGGTATTCCAGAAATGAAACAGCTTTGAATACGTCCGCACTGGTTCACTTAAGGTTCATTACTTTCTGTGAGAGTGATAACTATGGAATCATTAATTTAAGTGAATTTTCAGTGGCAATTGAAATCTGTATTATGAAGCAGATACAAGCAAACTGATGCAGACTAGCAGAATGGCAGTGCTTTATTTCATTCTGTGTCATAGTGAGCCAGGTATTGCCTTCCACTGAAGTCACTTGGAGCTTTATCTTTGACTTGGAACTCTTTTTTTGTTTTTCTCCCTCTTCTTAATGATTTTGTGGCTGTGTACTTTTCCAAATGCACTCTTCAATGCCTGTCTTTTTTCTCATTTTGATTTCTGTACAAAGAGAAAGAGGAGTTCTGTACAAAGAGCAAAGAGAAGTGGCAGCTTGTAAAATCATGAATTTAAAGGGCTTTCGCGATTGTTTTATGTATTACAAATAATGTTTTATAAACTGCTTTCTCTTGAATAAGTACCAAAGGACATTTTCCCTTAGTACATCTTTGTCTGCTGTCTTGGTTACAGTGTAGTTATATATGGTGTGTGTATTAGAATTGTATAGCAAAGGCAAAGTATATTCCTCAGTGATATGCAGTGAAGAAATGTGCTTGATCCTTTAATGCTTATATACTGCTCCAGCTTTGAAAGTATTTTTTTGAAATTGATTCCTACAGAGTTTCATCTCAGCTGTAAATTAAGCAGCTCTTTCTGTTACCATGCCATATAATTACTTCAACTTTACATATAATATTTTGCTGGAAATACTATTTCTGGCACTGTAACCAGCATCTTCGTTGTCTGGTACTCACATGTTGTGAACAATGCATTGTGGACTATTAGCTGGGATATAGCTTGCTTGATTTTAGGGTACTTGGTAGGAGTTACTTGCATTTCTGAAATCTGAGCATGAGTTAAGTTCAAGTACTTGTCAGTGATTGCAGCAGTCCAATGTATTTTTTTTCCTACTGTATATGTTGGAGTCAGCTCTTGTGCTCTCTTGAAATCTTCTGTCCCACAGTGGGTAGCTAGGTTACATCAGTCTGTTGTATCTGGTTGTATCACATCTGTTGTATCACAAAAAAAAAGACCTTTCATTTTGTGATGAGACATGTTCTGCATAACCTTTTTTCCCTATTTGATATCTTGAATCACAGTGTAAACGAAGAATGCAGTATCCATAATTAAAATTTAAGGACACTAAATTTGGAACTGCCAGCTTTTTCTTTATCCTGTTCTCCCAATCTCTAGATGTGTCAGTGACCCAAATGCATAAAAATAGATTAGCTAACTACTTAACTTGCATCTGTTTTTACTGGTATACAATGGAACAAAACTGGTGCCTGCTACTAGAGAGCCATCTTTTTTCCAGAGTAATGAGGACTACAATGTAGGTATTTAAAGGAGCAGAGTTGGTATAGTGATATGATGCTGCCTGTGGCCGGCACTGCTTCCAGCTTGGCACTTTGTAATTTGCAGATGTGAACTGTCCACATTCAGCTAGGGGGGAATTACAAGCCATTGTGCACAGGGATATCATAGTAACTGATGGTTACCTTATGAGTCATGCAGAAGATAAACAGGAAAGTGTTACAAGTGTCTGCTTGGCGTGCTTTTCTCTGTACTGCCACCTCCCTGTCAGGCTGCCAGCAACCTAATTTCATTGCCATTGGCGGGGAAAGGAACCTGACATTACCTCCAGCTCAGCACCAGGGCTCCCAAAAGAGGATGCAGAAAAGGAATGGCAACATGATAAACAGCCCTATTTCACCTGCTGGACAGATTTCCTAAAATTAAAGCTTCCTGCTGGTCTCTTACCATTAGGTAAATATTTCCATGGCTACAGAAGCATGGTAAATGCTATGATGAAGAGCAGCACTCAACAAGTTATGCAAGCAGTGTCATGTAAGGATTGATGTCATTGCCCATACTTAAGCAAAGCGTCATCCTTTATTCAACTGAACCTTGTTCGTGTTCTTTCTCTGCTGAAGAGAACACAGAACATACATTTACATTTAGGTGGAATCTAGCTAATTATAATGATATAATAGTATCGGAGAACACCTTAGATGTGATGCTGCAGCCAAGAGCTGCATAAGAATTTGAGACCCATTTCCAAACTTGTGATTATGTTAGAGACAGACACTGCTCTCTGTTGCCTTCTTTCAGAGCAAATCTTGCTTGGACAGTCATGTATGCAGCTTGCTGGTCTTTGCTGCTGAAGGTTTTTAATAGATGTTCCAGGATCATATGGCTTCTGAACACCTATAGCTTTCTGCTTCATAGCTGAAGCTAGAATTCAACAACTAAATTACAACTGAAGATACCAAGATGGGCTTGGGCTCTGTCACTGTGTACCCAGAGGGGTATCTTCTGCTGTTGATGTCTGGCACTGGCAGACACCATTGGCTGGAACTGAGGAATCTTCTTGGCTTTATACTGTGTCACAAATTCCTCATGCAGCCTCTATATTGCAGCTGAAAGTGTAAGTGATGCCAAAGAGCAAACTTATGCCATTTCTTCAGGCACCAATATCCTTGGCTCTACTATAGCAAGCTATTTTCTTCTCTTTCATGTTTTCACTCTTTCTTTTTTTCTTCTTCTTTTAGTGCCAGTTTCAGGAGTACCTTCTAGCACTGGTACCCATTGCCTCAGCTCTGCAGATTCCTTTGGACACTTGTCAGAGGTTTTTTCTAGTTGATGGGTTTTTGGTATGTTTTCAGCCAAGTCTACCTATGTGTTCACAAGGTCAGATTCTATGGACACTGAGAAAGTAAAGAGATTCTTGTCAAACTCAGCAAGTGTGCTTGTAGAATGGATCACAGAAAGTTCTTTTTTACCAAAGAACTGGTAAGTGAATCATTACAGGTTTCTGGATTAGTACTTTCACTGTTAGGCTCTGCCCTGCCTGTTATCCCTCAGAATTATGCATCTGGCCTTTAAAAGCTCCAGGAATTCATTTCTTGCAAGGCGAACATGCTTTCTTACATGCTTTTACTGCCTAAACTTTTCTCTGAATCCTTTCTGCTGCTTGAAATAGTGGCAGTGAAACTTTAGTGACAGTCAGCGTGAACATGTACTGCTTTTCCTGAGTGTTTCAGCAATGATTTTTGGAACCAGTACTGTTGCTGCTTCCAACAAAAACCTATAAAGTGGCAGTTAACAGCAGATACTAGTTCTTGTTATGGTGTTGAGTCCTTCACTCACCAGGTTCCTGTACAGATTCTTACTAAGTTCCCCAGATACCATTTTTCTTTTATCTTTTTCTGTTTTTGGACACAGCACATGCAAACACATCACACTATCTGATTTTACATGTTCTTTGTCATCACAAATACCTGAAGTCATCTTGTCCTCACCATCTCTAACGGAAAACTGATTTGCAACCTAAAGGTCTCTAGGAATTACCAAGTCTTGACCAGAATATTCGTCCACTGGTTGTTCTTTCTCTCAAAGTTTCTTCAGTTTCGTTAAGTTAGGGCTTCTACTGCTTTGTCCCTTTGCAGTTCTATGAAGTTTACTCCTGGCTTTTCTTTGCTAGATATGAAAACAGAAACACTTTCCATACCCACGTTTTCCACGTTAGTGGCATGGGCCAATCCCAGGCTGATTATGAGAACACAAGTGTAAACTTATCATCAGTCTTAGTGACTTCTGATAGGTATCCCTGAGTCTTAGTGGAGATATAAGGAATCTCTTGTCAGTTCACCATCTGCAGCTTTGTCTGTTATTTCTCTAAAACCAATGCCATGACAGACATAAGAAGTGATGCTGTGCTTGTTGGAGCAGTCTTTAACAGCCGTGTGCATGAGAAGCAATCAGGTTGCCTCCAGGGAATTGATGCTATGTGAATGATGGTGTTACCTGGACTCTTTCAGACTACACAGGTAAATGAGAACTAGCATAGTCCAAGATGTAGTGGTTGTAGGCTTACGACTGTTTATTTCTGAGAGCTATGTTCTGCACAGATTTATACAGATGGACATTGGTTTGTTGACCTCTGTCCTGGACTGCTGTTGAATTGGGATTTTGTGGTTGAGGGAAAACCAAAATGGCAATACTCTTCTTTGGGTAATTAGCATCATAGCATTTGAGGTGTGAGCACATCTTCTCTGAAGACTGAGGAAAATAAAATGTGTTCCAGTTGGAGTGATCAACAGAATATCTGTTATGCTTGAGTATGCACCTTGGGCTCTGCATTTCCTGGGGGCTTTAATCAAATAGCCTCTGTCCTGTCCTGAGTGCAACCAAACTCAGAGTTGTGACTCAGAGGGCTGTCGCATCTCTCAAATGAAGTAGTTGACTACAGTAGCAAAGGGCTACTTCTGGTTTAGGAAAATGTAACAATTAGCCTTCTGGACTGGCTGAAGGAAGATTTGTACCTCTCATGAATAGACTTTTGCTAGCAACTCTAGATGAGTTTAAAAGTCACGTTGTTGTTTGGTTTTTTTTTTTAATTTATTTTTAAACTATTATTTAAATGTGTTCCATCTGAGATATAGATGCCTATACGTAAATCTATAATGACTTTATCAATAGTCCTATACTAAGAAATCAGATGGACTCACTTTAAAAGGAGGAAAATACAAGTCTGTTACAAAAGCTCTCCATTAATAAGCAATGGCAAGCACTAGTAAATTTTGGTGAAGATGAGATCAGTTGTATTGTTACAATATAAGTATCACTTAGAGGTTTCCTTGATCTGTTTGTCTCTAGATTTTGAAAAAGTCTTCTTTCTACCTTGCCCAGATGAGCTTTTATCTTCATAGTCAAAACAGGGGAGATTTATGTGTGAACAAATTCTGTTAGACATTTATTGCAAAAGACAAAACTTGGATGAAATAAAATCAAAGAATCACCATTGAAATGATACTTCAGTACCTACAAAAATGTAGAGTATAAGAGCATGACTTTTCACCTCTCCTTCAGACTTTTTGCTTCTCTCAGTTTTTCTGAACTATATTGTATATTAAAATGAAAGATTGCCTTTCACTGTTTCTTACTTCTGTATTTGGAAGTAAGTGAATGATGGTTAGTTGTATTTTGAACTTCTTTCACCTGGAGAGTACATACAGAATTGTAAGAAGGTTTTGGTTTTTTTCATTGCTTCTTGTCTGTCAGTAGTGGAAAACAAAACGAGATTTACCCTGACCTGATGCAATGTGTTCGGAGTGGCCAAGAACTGGAGTTTGGAAGACCTTATACTGCATTGCTCCTGTCCTCATGAATGGTGTAAATCACTCATAACACATTTAAAGAAAATAAAAAGCAAGTAATGAGAAAGATGTTGCAAGATCAAAAGTGTGTGTAGCAATGCAAAACTCTAAGAAGGTAGAGCTTTTTTTTCTTTTGTCTAGTCTAAGTAGGCAGACTGAAAGTTTTATTGCAGAATGGCTGTTGCACTTTAAATTCATACCGCCTTATTGCTTTCAAGCCCTGGGTCTCAGCTGCAGATATTGCAGAGATTAATCTTATTAATGGAACTACTAATTGGTGTTTGACTTCTAATTATAGTAACAATAGGCCTTAACAATCAATCCTCACCTTTACTGGGACACATTAGGACTCTTTATCATAAAAAATATTTCCTTTGGGTGTTACTCATCTTATTCCTATCTTCTGCAAAGCTGGCTTCCAGTGAAGGTGCAGTATCCTGACTACCATGTTTTTGAAGCTTAGCTAATTAGCTGGTAGGGAAAATGCATGGTCCTAAAATATTCAGTATCTAAGTATTTAAGGAATGCAAGGCTCTTGACAAAATTACTTCTTTGAAAGATAAAGGAGAAAAGCATCTCAAAATATAAGTAGTGATGTCTTTTATAATCTTTAAGAAATGTACAGTTTTGTTTCCCAAACCTTGGAAAACCTCTTAGCTTTTAGTTAGAAGAAATCTAAGTGATTGTTTTAAATTATTCTGTTTAGTTTTTGCTCTACAGGATGAACCCTGTGAGATTCTTCATCTCATTTACAAGATGAATCTCAGGAGATGAAAAGCACATACAACTTGATTACATATTCCTATTGATCATCTTCTACACACAACAATAAGAATCAACTCCAAATACAAATTTAACAATATTACTAATTCATTACAAGCAATACTTTTTTTCATTAACTTTTTATTGTTTTCAGCATACATAGCATGTGCAAATACAGCAATTTTGTGTTGAATAAGAGAAGGTCCTCTCTGCACACCATAGAATAAATCAGAATACTCTGCAGTAAAGCTAATCCAAGACTATGGAGGAATATGGACTTGAAATTTGTTCAAAATAAATCTATTTAGCACCAGATAACAGAGCAAGGTAAACTCAATATGAACACTACAAATGATTTTCATATTCACAGTAGAGAGGGGTTACATTGGAGAAAATACAGTGCTGCCTGCTGTCTGTCTTTCCAGTCCACTCTGTTTCTGGGTCTTCCTCCTCCTACTGCTCGTGAAGTGAGTACTGGACTGCAAGAATCTGCAGTGTGCCAAACTGCACTGACGAAAAACAAACTGCAGTGAGTCAGTGGTGCCTATGGGAACAAGTTCTGCTTCATTGTAGTGGGAGATCTTAAAAAAAGCATAGGTGACCTGTTGATAGGAAGACCTAGCACAGCCTTCCTGGGGAAATGGCATCCCCATGTCCACTTCACAATTCTGTTCAAGAACTTTCATGCTTTCTTAATAAATAAGTTATGTGAAGAGAAACTTCTGTCATGTGAGTGCGACTCCATGCTGTGATGACAGCACTGCAAAGCTGCCCTAAGATGGCAGCTGCTTGTCACTCACAACTACTAGTGTGATGCCAGTGTGACCAGTTGTATCACAGCAAAGTTTTGGAGTAACTTATGTTTATAATTAATTTGTCCTGCAGTCCCAGAATGTCTCTTATGCTTTCCCATATGCTAAAATAACAGCTCTCCTTTTCTCATGCCCAAGCCATTAACTTCTCCCTTTTCTAATTTTACAGTGCAATTGCAAAGTTTCAAAACTAACTTCCACAGTACTCAGAAAATTGGAAAGTTAAATATTACAAAAGTTGCTGTACCAATTAATTTGTTTTCTTATATGTCTCAATCAACACACTGATATAATGTAACTGAAGATATTGCAAAGCATTCCAACTGATGGTGTGGAATTGAGGGAAGATGCTCATATCCCACAAGTTTAATGTAAAGTATGCATGGGTCTTTGCTGTATTTGGCTATGTATGAGGAATATGCTGTTTCTCTTGTGGTAACCTGTTGTCTTGGGACAGAGTTTAAGTACGAGTGAGCCTGATTATTAATGAATGATGCTGTCTCAGAAAAGGTAGCCTTTTCTACTTCGTTTCCTTCTACTTGAAATAATGAGTTGTTTTAGAGCCTGGATTCATGTTATATATGAAGTAAATGAATCTTTCTGATCCTTTAATGTTATCTGGTTTTAAACTTGTGGTAGATTTTCATGTGGAGTTTGACAGCTCTGAGAAGCTTCTAAATCAAAGCATATTGTGGTGGACGTCAATTTTGTTTTGTAGGGGAAGATACATCTGAATGTTCTATCTTTTGACTAGAAATTAACAATTTCTCCAAAATACAAAGTTTCTTTGCACTGTAAGTTTCTTTATTGAATAACTGCTAAGGCCAGTATAAACAGGACATTTCTGCTAGACAAAGTGTGGTTGCTTGTATTGCATTCCAATATAAAAGCAGATCATTGAGTACATACAGAGAGCAGGAACATGAAGAAAACTCAAGGAAAAGGAGAGAAGTTACCAGTTATTGCAGTACTGTAGCTCAGGTTGTTCAAGGCCTTAAAAGATTTTCTCAATCTGGCCATGTCACCAGAAAAAAAACAAGAAGAGAGGCAAGTGCAGAGTGTCTAAATGTGGGTGGATTTTGTGTTTGGTTATGTTTGTTTCGTGTTTTGTTTGTTTTTTGTTTTGTTTTTTCTTTTTGAAGATGGGAAGAAAGGATTTTAAGTTAAATTCTTGAAGAGACTGTGAAATAAGGAGGTCCTTAATTCAGAGACTTATTTTTTTCTTCAGTGGGTGATGGATAGGCAGAAACAGCTTGTTTGACTGACTCCCTCTTAAGTAGACATTGGTCATATTTACTTCTGTGCTTTATTTCATTGCATCTTGAGATCATCATTTGGTAGATATTCATCTTCACAAGCGAGGTGGTTTGTATTTGATGTAAGATATATTCAATAAGAGAAAATACTGAGAAATGATTGCAAAGATTAATGTGATGGAAAAGATTCATTAATAAAAAATGAACTATCTTTGCAGAAACTTAAGATGATTCTTCAGTAGATCAAAATAGAAAATATGAGTCCTTGTTATGTTGTACCTTCATTATTAGAATAAGAGGAAAGTTAAAATATTACGTAATACAAGATTTTAGGATTGTGTGGATTGCAAGACTAGCAAGCCAGAATTTGAAGATAGTAGTTGCATTCTGAGTTTAAGTTGCTAGAAATGTGATAGCACAATGATTAGTGATTTTACAAGAGAAATAGGGAGTTAGAAAAATGAGGATAGAGATTTCATGACTGCATTTTAATAATGTTGCATGAGAAGGTGGTAAGGCAGTCAAAAAAGAAATCAGAAAGGCAAATGGTGTTTTTTTCCTAAGTCGTGCAGCAGTTGAAAAGTTCTGATTGGCACTGATGGTATGATTATGGAGCATATTCAGTGCAATGAGATTCTGGGAGAGCTTGACTGCCAAAACCTGGAAGTGTATTATAGTATTGGCAGTTGGAGTTTTTAATTTTTCTGAAGACTGACCAAACTTCGGTAAATTTTTGTGGAAAGAGAAGAAGTAGCCAAGGAAATTATGCGTCTAGTATTTCCAGAAAAGGAGGAAAACTTGAGTTTCAGATATTGTACAATATTGTACATAATTACTGTGTTTCATCAAAACAGTGTTCTGTGGAAAGCTTACTTCAGACTTGTGGCTGAAATTTCATTCTGGCTTCTGAAACTATGCACCAAAACCAACATAAAAAGTTTGTGTAATTTCATGTGCTGTTTCAGTCAACTACCTGAATGTTATCAGGATTGTAGTAGTAGCTGCAAGCAATAGTAGGCCCTGTTTTGTGGACTCAGAGAGGAATTTTGCAGAAGATTTGCTCTTGGAGATGTTTCATTAACATATAGCTCTCTCTCCAGCAGTACTTCCTTGGGGTTAATGTTCTTGGAATTAATTGATAATTTTTGAATACCACTTATTAAAATGTATACATTGAATTGTTTGGGGATGGAAAGACCAAAGAATGGAAGAATGAGGTTTTCAGATTTGTTATGAACTGATGTAAATGAGGTAAAAATAGTTGGAAATTGTGCCAGTGGGATAATGGGAAGTAATTTTGCTCATCAAAAGACACATTTTCATAGTCTTGTCTTATACTTCGTTTGCATAAAATATATACTCCTCCTCCTCCTCCTACTAAAAATTTGCAGATATCAGTAGTGCCAAATGCTTGTGCTGTACTGATGTGGTCCCAGAAGCAGCAGTCATTGCCTTACTCTCAAAGGTTTATTATCATTTCCCTGCTGTGCTTCTATCAACACACCTGCTCCAAGAGGCAAGGTCTCTGAGAAAGTCTCCTGTCTTCCTTTGGCTATCTGTCTCACTCTTTGTTCATTGCAGGCAATACTCATCTGCTGAATACTGCTCTGTGGAAAGTGAAAGCGTTCCTGTAGTAAACAATTAAAATGTATGGTGTTAGTGTCCCTCTCCAATAAAGTTGGAAAGTTCAGGAATGAAGAGGAGAGCAGGTGTGCAAAAACCACAGGTTTAACTCCCAAGTAATAAAAATGCAGTTACAGATGCTCAGAATAGGACAGCTTTCCTTGTTCACATGAGGTATCTGTGATCGTGCTGTGTAAATTTTTGTGTTCTTTTTTCCTCTGTGAGTTGGATATTTGTCGACATTTCAGAATATATGTTATGATTTTATATAAGCACGATAAAAAAATTGTAACTACCTTGTAAACTACATTCTGGTAATTCAGAGGATTTTGTTTCTTTTCCCCAGTGCCTTCTTCTTATGCATTTAGACATGTGAACCATCCATTCTCTTAGCAGGACTGCTCATTTATCAGGTTTTCTTCACTGCATAAAAAAAGGTTACCTTCTTTTCTCGTGCATAAAAAGGTTCGATGTATTTCAAGTGTCATTAGTAGCAGAGCTTTAATGTCAAGGTTACTGCACCTTAACTTCTAGCTACATTGAATGCAATTATAGACAAACTCTTCAGCGATATTTCAGAGAGACACTTAGAGTGATAAGTCATGATGGCATTTGCTGGTGGTATCTGCATAGTTGTCAGTACATGGTAGTGGGAATTTCTGTTATGTTGTTTCAAACTGTTCCTTTACTCATTGCAAATAAAATTTTATTCATGCTTCAAAGTCTTGGGGGATTGAGAAGTCGCTAATATATAGTAAGAGAAAATATGGTCATAAAATTAGAATTGGAATAGTTCTGTTGGAAGGGACCTTCCTGAGTGCTTCAGGGCTGACCAAAAGTTACAGTATGTTATTGAGGGCATTGTCCAAATGTCTCCTGAGCACTGACAGGCACAGGGTGTCAAACACCTCTCTAGGAAGCCTATTTCAGTGTCTGATCATCCTTATAGTAAGTAAATTTTCCTAATGCCCAATCTGAACCTCCTCTCATACAGCTTTCTGCTGTTCCCACTTTTTCCAAGCATCTGCAGCCTCTCCTCACAGCATATGCCTTCCAGTCCCTTTATCAGCTTTGTTGCCCTCCACTAGACACATTTAAGGACCTTAACGTCCTTTTAATGTTTTGGAATCCAGAACAGCATACAACATTCAGTATGAGCCTGCACCACCGCTAAAGACGGTGGGAGAATCACTTTCTCTGACTGGCTGGCTATGTACCCCAAAATGTGGTTTGATGCCTTAGCTGCCAAGGCACACTGCTGGCTCGTATTGTTAGTAACCTATTTCTTCCATTTATCTGTAAATGTCAACCTTATTTCCCGTTAATTATTGTGTATTTAAATGTTTTGGCTAAAAAGAATAGTATTTTTTTAATCTGTGATGTGAAATTTGTTATGGAATAGATGTTGTATGGGATGCAACTGAAGACTGCTTGTTGTGGAGGGTCTATAGAGTACATCTGAGTTAATCTTGGATGGATGGACGGACTGGATGATGCTTAGTCATTTCATAGGCAGTCTGACTGACCATGCTGCTGTTGTAAGAGAATTTCCATAACAAAATTCCTGATTTTCTTCATTGCCATGTTTCATTCAACTTCTGTTTTAGTGGAAACACAGTCATACAATTCACAAATTATTTAATTTATGCCTCATCTTTTGAGTGTTTTCTTCACAATACTTTTCTCAGTTGTGTCTTACTTTCTCTCCTTGCATCATGTATCTAATTTTCCCCAACGTCATGCTACCACAACTGTTGCTGAAGCTTTTGTTCTCCTCGTATCTTCCCCTTTTTTTTGGACTCCTGGTTATAAAACCTGCAACTCACTCTGTTCAGTAAGCTCCTTACACTAGCTCACCTTTAAAATACTCCTTTTTGCTTGATCTTCTTGCATTTGATCAAGTTTAAACATTTTTATCTTCATATTTTTTCCAAGTTTTGTACAGATGTTTTAAGGGAACAACAGTACTTCTTTTTCTTCAAGATTAGCAACAGCATTGATTGTTGAGCAGAGGTCTTCAGCTTCAGAAACATCAGCCTCTATCCCTTGTTTGGTGCTTTTCATAAAATGCCCATTTCATATTAGAGGCATGTTTCTGTCATAGGAGTAAAAACTGCAAATAAATAAAATTCACCGAGGCCAGTGGTGAACCTGCAGGTATATCCAATGCATGTGCATGGCATACATAAGCTATGACTTCTGACTGACAAATTTCCTCTGCAGAGTCAATGGAAACGTTTTTTGTCCAGTGCTGAAATTTGGTTGTTGGCTTTACTATGTGGTCTAGAATGATCTCTGCAGAAGTTAACGTCCCTTTGGCAATGAAGAAGTGGATTAATTGGCAGGAGAGGAAAAGTCCTCTCTGGAAAGGCTGAGGGTTGGCATAGAAAATAGAACATCAATCCCCTTCGTCCAAAGGATATCAGAAGACAAGTCTGGCTTTCGTGCCTGGGTGCTCTGGCTGTCTGAAGAGGTAATCTGTGTGCTGGCATAGGAGCTGGCTGGCAGCAGGCACAGGTTGTAAGGCAGATGTAGATAAGAACAGGAAGACAGTTTAAAACCAGTTTTAGATGGATTTTTTTATTTTATTTATTTATTTGTAAGACCTTGTTAAATAAGATATTCTTCAGGAGCATGGACCAAAATGTCCATTCTCTTCATTCCTGTTGTCAGCTGATGCTTGCAGTGCTCAATTCCTCCATCTTCCACAGTTTTGGGTTTTTTTTTTTTTGATTTCTGAATACTCACTTTCACTTGGAGGCTTGGAAACATCTGCATGTTTTTAATTGATAAGACTCATCGTTTTTAGTGCAGGGAAATATTCACATTGACCTCAATACATCTTTTCACTCATGTACTTCTATAGACTGGACAGGCAGGAAAATGTCTCCAGCAGACAATTTTAGCTGTGAATCAGCACATGCAGCTGGGTGGAAAGGTGCTTTAAATCATACCTAATTTTTTTCTCAAAGGTGACACTCTTGCTATTTCAGACAACTGTGCTTCTAACCTACTCTGAAAGTGGCCTTCTGGACACTTGAATTTTCAGTGCTGTCAAAGCAACAAATTGAAATGCAGATAGGAATGTTCAAAACTTCCAGTTCAGTTTCACCTTTTAGTTTTATGTCTTTTGTCGCATGGTGTCACAACTTAACTGGCGTTTTCACTAAGTGTTATTAAGTGATGTGGAGCTTGCTCAGTTAAAAGTCTATCTTCATGTCAAGTCTCTGCTTACAGTGGCTTTTACTCTTTTTAGAATGCTGTGTTAGATAATAGTTCGGAGAAGAATAGATTGCAGGGACTTTTGATCCACCATTACTATAAAATGCAAAATGCGGTTCAGTTTTTTTCCCTCTGACCATAATGATTTTAACCTTGTGTACTGATTTGAATGGGCTTGCGGGGGCAGAGTCTTAAATGAGACACAAATGAAGGAAAAATTGCTAATGCTGCCACTGTATATCTAATGAGCACTGTGTAATAAACCATAACCTCTTCAACATTTCTGTGGAAAATGGTGTGATTATTTTGGATGGCTGGCCCTTTGTGTATGGCTCATTACCATTTGGCATAATGTGTATTGATATAGCCTGTAATTGTCAACTCTTATTTGACGTGCTGCCTTTAATAAATGTGACTTGCATGGCTAGAACCCCCAAATGGTTATATAAAAAATTGTGTTTAAAAAAAGTATGTATACTTAGATAAAATATATACCCTTATGTACATAAAATAATTTTGTAGATGGTCTCACTTTTGCTTTATCTCATTTGGCTGTCGTTGTTGTTGGGTGTTTTTTTTTTGTGGGAGTACAATGCCAAATACATCGTGTTACCAGTGTGAGTGCCTGAATGTGTGAAGATGAACATGAATTCTGGACAAAGGTTGTTTCCTCTTGTAGAACGTTTGGTTTTTTTTTTTCCTTTTTTTTTTTTTAAACATTTATTGTCTGCAACAGTAAGATAGAAATAAGCTGTGTTAGCAGGACAGGTTCCCAGCCTCCTGGTGGCTTTGGATGATCTTGTACTGTGATTGCAAGGTAACTTTAATGAGCAAAGTGGTCCTGCTTTTGCAGTCTGCTGAACAAGGTGGCTGAAATGCATTCAGAAATCCCAATCCTGAAAATATCTGTGCATCCTTAAAAGAAAATAGGCTACTCACCAATAGTAAATTTTTAAATTCAGGGTCCACTTCTAAGTGGTGCCAAATCTCATTTGTTATTTGTTTTCTGAAGTTTTCCTCTCTTGGCTTTATGGTTCAGACGTACATGAATAACAGACATCATTTTGATAGATCAGCTTGCAGTACAAAACAGGTCTTAGGATTTTCCCAACTTTAATCAGCTCCAATCCTTATACTTCAGTGGAATTTCATGAAGCATCATCTTCAGTTTTGCCAGTGTTGGAGAGTCTGTCTTTACCTCTTGTACTCCTTTTGGAAAGTACCTTCATCTTATTTTTTTCTTAATTGGTTTAGTTTCAAGCCACTGGATTGTGTTTTATCTTTGCCTGATAATCTCAGTGGAAACTGGGGGAGCAAACTCCCTCCTCCCCCCCCCAACACAGGGGCAGAGCAAGTGCCTCACAAAACTGAGTATGTACAAGTCTATGGGTCTGGATGACATGCATCCCTGGGTCCTAAAGGAGCCACTCTGCATCATATTTGAAAAGTAGTGACTGCCAGGTGAAGTCCCTTGTGACTGGAAAAAGGAAAACATCACTTTGAAAAACTCCAAAAGTGGCCCCATACGAACTTAATGAGGTTCATCAAAGCAAAGTGCTAAGTTTTGCACTTGCGTCAGGGTAATCCTGGATATGTATGCAGACTGGAAGAAGAATTCCTTAAGAGTAGTCCTGTTGAGAAGGCCTTGGGAGTCCTGATAGATGAAAAACATAACAAGAGCCAGCAGCATGTGCTTGCAGCCTAGAAGGCCAATGGTATGGTGGGCTGCATCAGAAGAGGGGTGGCCAACAGGGCAAGGATCAGATCAGATCAGAGGGCTGGAGCACCTCTCCTGTGAAGACAAGTCGAAGGAGCTGGGCTTGTTCAGTCTGTAGAAGAGAAGGCTTCAGGACCTCATTACAGCCTTCCAATATTTAAAGGGAAATTATAAATATGAGGGAAAACAGCCTTTTATCTGGGTAGATAGTGAGAGGACAATGGTTTTAAACTAAAGGAGGAAAGATTTAGATTAGATTTCAGGGGGAAGTTTTTTACTGAGGATGATGAGGTACTGGAATAGGTTACCTGGAGAGATTATGAATGCCCCACAACACGGGGTTCAAGGCCAGGCTGAATGGGGCCTTGGCAACCTGATCTAGTACTTCATCTAGTGGCTGGCAACCCTGCCTGCAGCAGGGTACTTCATGATTCTTGTGGTCCCTTCCAACCCAAGCCGTTCTATGATTCTAACAATCCTATGATAGTCCATGTATTTCCTTCTCTTAAATTTGTTTCTAAAGTCTAGGTATGTACATTTTCTTTAAATAGCTGTGAACAGATTGGTCTACAGATTCAATACCAGCTTTCTCTTTATGTTAAATGGTGGAGTTTCTCACTGGAATATGTATTCTGTATTACTCAGATTGTTAGTGTAACTTCCCCAGAATCTTTTTTTGGCTTTCCCTAATTCCTCCTCAATGAAGTGCAGTTTCCCAGTAATTATTTGACTAGTATCAGAAACCAAGAGTTGGGGGAAACACTGCTTCTGCTGGCATTTTTACCTTAATTCATTGTGTATTCTATTAGCCTGTTTTGACTACAGTAGTGTCTTGTGTGACCCTGTTAGATCTGGCTGATTATTTAAGATGATCTCTTCTGCTGCTTCCTTCCCACACTTCCAACTCTTACGTGTACACAGACTGGGAGTATTTTCTTCTGAAAACAGTCCCTTGTCCTGCAAGTGTATAGTCTGCCTTCTGTAATTCTACCTAAGATCTTTTGACTGTGGGTATTTGCTTGTTTGTTTGTTTCATTTGCTTTTTCCTAATATGTTTATGACTTGAGAAAAACATATTGAACCAGCTTGGCTTACTTTGTATCGAGGTCAATTTGTTCTCCTTGCTATTTATCCACTATGTCATTGCTTTCCCTAGTCTCCTCTCCAGAGAGCAATTTCTCTGGATCTACTGACTATAAAATCGTAACCACTGCTGTTTATGAGCATTATTATTCACTACTGATCTAGAAGATATTTGTACCTGGCTGTGTAAATGTAACACTTAGAAATACAACCGACTTCCTAAAATCCTCTGCCTTTCTGTTATGTTTCTGCCAAACCCAACCTAATGGACCAATGCAATGCTCAAAATTATTTTGACTTTGAGGGGGTTTTAGTATATCATTTTTAAATTGCCTTTGCTGAGTTTTGTGCCCGCCTTTACATTTTCTTATTCCTTTTGTCAGTTTCCTTCCTTGCCTAGTTTCTCTGATTTGCATTTGTTCCATCCATTTTTCAGTTTGTTTCAGACAGAGAGGAAGGGAATTATAGCTGGTTTGGCTTTGTGTAGACAACAGTTTTTTGGCTTTCTGTTTTGCTTTTAATCAGCTTAGTCTTCCTGACTAGGGAATTGTGGGTTTTTGGTTATATAGCAAAATATTCTTGAACAGTATCCAAAAGCTGTTTGTGTTTTACTGTTTAATTTATCTATTGGTTTCAGCTTGTTTTATCTTTGAAAATAACACTTACTTACGATGTTATATACATCTGAACATTACATATCATATTTACAAGAAGTGTTTGTATACTGCTTTGGCTATGATTATATTGTATTTGTATAAGAAATGTGTTTAGATCATATTCACTTGTGCCCAAATTATTTGTTCTGATAGGAGCTCTTTTTAGCAAATTAAAAGCTTTAACAGAGAATTCAAGTTGAATCTAACATTTCTTGAGATAGGAAATTTTCTTTTAGAAATACACGATATTGAGAATTCATTATATTGCCAATATAAATTACTGAGTGTCAGTAAATTCTCATGTAATATATTTACCAAAGGAGGGAAGTAGCTCTTTAAGGAAGTAAACATTTTAGCTCTTGGTATGACTTGATCGTTGCACTAGATATGGTCTGCATGGCTCTTGATATGATCTGCAGCAGGCAACAACTAGAATTTCAACTTGTCTTTTATTTACTAGAAGTTTAAGGCTTGATAATTGCCTTGTAGAAAAAACAATGCTGCATCTGACAGCTATAATTCATTTTGGAAGCATCAGTCTTGCCACATTGATTTTAAAATGGGGATCATAGGACGTGATTCCCGTATGAAGAACGGGAACGGGATGCTGTCCATGCACAATGCTCAGGGAAACAGTTGTACTGAATTCAAGTCAACATCAAATCAACTTAAACATCAGAAAACATTTTCAAATTCTACAAAAGAATGAGGGAAGAGCTTCCTAAGTTAATTGGAGGGGGAGGAGAATGAAACAGCATTTCAGTGGTGGGCAAAATACAGAATAAAAGCTCTTTACAAGGATAAGAGAAAATATATGGACAATTATAGAAGTTGTACATCAAAATGTTTTGTGATGCTAGGATGGGAAAAAGAAGAGTAAGGCAAGGTAGGTAGCAAGTCTGAAAATAAATTGATAAACAGGAGTGTAATTATCAGCATACTTAATAAACTTCATAGAACCAATGTATTTAAAGTTAATTTATCCCTCGGGTGGAAGATGACAATAGCCTAGAGACCAATATAGAAGGAATCACAGAGGTCTTAGTCTTTGACCTTGTTAAAGGATAACAGTGGATTGATAATTTCAGCATGTAAAAAGGCATGAATTGTGGCCATGCCAGAATATTTGGCTTAAGTCTACTGTTTCATCCTAAAGTCTTTTCCTGCTAATGAAACCACAGCACCTGCCATACATGTTGGCTAATTTAACCAATGTTAAATAATGTTAATAATGTTAAATAATTCAATAATGATTTTATTAAGTATGGTGTTGGCTTTGACAGGGTAATGGGGAAAAAAGAACTGTAAAATTCCCTCCTCCCCATTTTTAATGTGTGAATAAGTGTGTTATGTTGATACAGCATTATGACCACAGCAAACAGAATCAATTTAAATTTAACTTGTGCAATGTTTTGTCCTTATAAATGTTTTATTCTTTCTGTTCATTGGTCACAAATATTGCATCAGATATCAGGTTCTACTAAAATACATTGTCAGTGTTAGAATTATAATTTTAATTCTTTCTTAAATGCTTTTACAGTTTTTCAGTTCCTTAGTTATAATTATTGTATTATTTTATATATTATTTTTATATATAGATTATTATAGTTGTCACTCAACTAGAATAGGTGCTGATATTTTTTAGTGTATTTATTTAAAAAATCGTGAATGCAGCATTGTACATTCAAGTTAATCCTTTGTGTACGGAAGGGAAGCTATTGCATTGACAATCATAGACAAAATCTTCAAATCTGGGGTGTACAGTGTTAGTTACCTTTTAATAAAAGGTTCTATGATGATAATTCTTGAAGAATTTTTAATCTCTATTCTGCATTGTCTTCGTTCAAAGCAGTTGTGTTCATTGCTGAGAAATTCAGAATGTGGGTTTTAGTAGCTAGTATTATTCTTTATTTATTTGGTCCATTTATGTGGAATATTATACTTAATATTAACATAATTTAAGCTATTAAGTGGCTCTTTGTGTAACGTATCTTCCTCTGAGAGGGGCAGTATATTTCTGATAGTTAGCACATGAGGAAAGGTAAGCTAACTCATACTTCACAACTGCTACTGAGAGCTTGAGTTTCCATCACAAATACTGCGGAGTATTCAACTTGAAGTGCTTCTTTGTTCACAGCAGATCAATTGAGCTGTTTAATGTTTTTATTTTATATATTGTACACAATGCTATTTTCTCTTTAGAGGAGGACTTGAAATTAAGGACTGAAGTTGCTTGTAAGAACTTCTGAAGAGATCGTGCCCAGTAAAGTTTCATAGCTGCAAGTATTTTATGATAACGCAGACGACAAACAGGGTATTCAGCACTGAAAAAAATTGTGTTTAAAAGTTGCAAGGGAAATTGTTTTAAAAACCTATTTTTATTTTCACAGAAATTTGGTGCAATATTTTACCAGTCAACCTTGCCATTTTGTACAGTTTTGTGTCGTATTCAACGTTTGTGGTGAAACTTTCATGAGATACTTCTCTTTGCAGTAATATCATCATAGTTTCTTTTTTTCTTCTTTTTTTCTTTTTTTCTTTTTTCTTTTTTTCTTTTTTTCTTCTTTTCTTCTTTTCTTCTTTTTTTCTTCTTTTCTTCTTTTTTTCTTTTTTTTCTTTTTCTTTTTTTTTCTTTTTTTTCTTTTTTTTCTTTTTTTCTTTTTTTCTTTTTTTCTTTTTTTCTTTTTTTCTTTTTTTCTTTTTTTCTTTTTTTCTTTTTTCCTTTTTTCCTTTTTTCCTTTTTTCCTTTTTTCCTTTTTTCCTTTTTTCCTTTTTTTCTTTTAGGAGCATATTTACAAAGTGTTTGCCTTATTTTTCTCCATGGGTCTGGTGCCTACCTGTGCGTGGGTTTCATATAGAAGCTGTCTTCCTTCCCTGGGCTGATGGTGTCACAGCAGCACACTGTTGCACCTCCTGGGTCGGTTTATAAGGGCAGATCTAAAGGATTTGTTGAAGTATGTTCAGCAGTTTATCAAATTTCACCAAAACATACTTAAATGCCAAAGGTCTGTGTTGAATTTACTGGGGCAAGGGAGCAAAGAAGAACAGAAATAGCTCTCCTTATTCTGATGTGAGATACAATGCTCTATGTAACTCAATTTTGTATCTTCCTAGTATTTTCCTGCAAGCTGCTGTTTCACAGTCCAGAGTCAGCGTAGTTCCAGACCTTGCTGAGAAGGTGGTGTTATTGACTCTTAGAAATATCCGTGCTTCCTTTCTACTTTTCAGGATATTTCCAGCCACGATGTGCTGCTTTACACACGTTTAGATTAGTTAGACAGGTGCTCTAAACTTGCATAAACAAGGAGTGAGCAAAAAAACAAGAGACAATGTTGATGCTGCCCCATTTTATATGCCTCAGGCAGTACAAGGCTCTGAATTAAGATTTTCATGAAGAGTAGAGCAAGAAAAGAACTATAAACAAACTCAAGGATCTTATTAAAGACTGGAAGAGAGAAAATAGATATTCACTAAAACTGTAGACAGTAATTGGCTTGAAAGGCTAATGAACCAGTCTGTCTTATCCTGCTCACAAGCTGCCCAGAGGCTCTCTCCATGGAGATCTTCAGAAGCTGCCAGGATGTGGGCCTGGGCACCCTGCTGTGAGTGTCCCTGCTGGAGCAGGGGTTGGGCTGGTTGGGTACAGAAGTCCCATCCTGTGATTCTCTTAGCTGAGGTGGAGGGAGAGGGCTGTTTTTCACAGCTAACCCCACGTAGGTAATGCAACTAACAGCGGAACTTGTACCTGTTTGACTATGACCCATCAAAACTTCTTGTTAAGGTCCTCCTTGTTCTGTCAAGCCTCTGTACCATCCTTTCTGGAATGATATCATTACACGTGGGTCATTTTCTGGAAAGGGAGAAAGAGGAGATTGAGTGACTTGTGGAGATTGAAATAATACAATCTCTTGCAAAGTGATGGCTAGAATTTGGGTCTCTGGGGCAGTTGGTGGTGGTTTGCAGGGTGTCCTTGCTTTAGTGGCAAAGGCCATGAAAGATAAATGGAAGTTTGTTGGCATTTGATGGAAAAACACTTCTGCTTCTATTTTAACAGCACACAAACTTTGCATATTGGAAAAAAAATATAAAAAGCCGATTGTTTTCTGGGTGCTACCTTGTGATGTCAGTGATTCTGGTGGCTACTGCGCTCCCTTTTTGTTATATGAGAATGGAAGCAGCAGGAGTTCGTAATCTGGTTGCCCTATTGTTCTGCCTTGGTACTCTATCAGATGTTTCTGTCGTAAGTCCAGCATTTCTTCCAACATTAGCTTTTTGTATGTGGGGATTATGTGCTTTCAAACACAGAACTATTGAATCGCTGAATTGTAGCTCAGATTGAGAAAGCCGTGTATGGTATTGCTTTGGGCATTCAGTAGCAAGTTCATAACAGTGTTGGGTGTTGATTTGTTTTAGTTTGTTTTTTTGCGTTGTGTGTGCCTGTTTGTTGGGTGCTGTACTTTTCAAAGTCACATCAAGACCTCCTTTGTATCCATAGCAGCACCGTGGAGTCCATTTAGTGCCTCAGTATTGTGGGTGTTATCACAGAAAGACGTTAGGAAAGGCATTGCCTGGGATTTTTGCAGTGGCTTTGTTTCTTCTATCTTTAGCTGGCTCAAGAGAGAGGGTAGCAGAGCAGTGTGTAAGATCAGGATTAGATGCAGATTATCTCCATAATACGGTTCTCTTGTTAGCACAAATAATACGAGTATCGTTACGAGAACAAATGGATTATAAAAAAATGAAATGAAAACATCTAGATCCTGTGCATTTGGAAAGCGTGACACTGATGTATTTGTGTAACCTTAGAATGAAGAGCAATGCTGAAGTCAAAGAGGAGATTTTGATTTCCTTCATTAAAAGCTTATTAAAGGAAGAAATGGGACAGTTGCTGCTTTGCTTCAATGGCTGGAGGTCGCAGAGGCGGGCCCAGTCTCCTCAGGATATTAATGTCTGCTTTCAGCTGGGGGAAATGAACCATCACTGGAGCTGGCGACAGCGCTTTGCTCGTCACCAGGGATCCCCATATGTCCTGGGATCTGTGCAGCCTGAGGTGGCAGGGTTGGCTGCGGGCAGCGGGCCCTCATTGCTATTCATGCCAGGTAGCTCAGCTCAGTCTGCCCAGAGCAAAGCTGTTTCATGTTGATCAGCTGTCCATCTGATAAACCGAATTGATAGGGACATTTCCTCCAAGGGCTGCTGTGACAGTGACAGCAGGAGCGTTGGGATGTCTTGTTAGTCCTTTCCTCCAAGCTGGCAATTCTGTTAACCCTTTGTTAGAGACAGGCCAGCAGCATTACAGTACTGCTCCGTGGATGAAGGCTGTAGAGGCTGCTTTTCCTCTTTGAAAAACACTGTCAACCTCCAATTTTCCTGTCCAAAGGGAGAATGGCCAGCTGTTTTGTTTTCACAGTATCTTCACATGAAGCAGAAATGGTGACTTTTAAAACAACTTTGCTTTCTGTGTGACAAAACACGTTGGGGACTACAGCTTCCACTTTTCCTACTCGCCCACCCTGCCGTGCCACAGCAGCCCACATAGCTTTGCTGACTTCTTGTTCTGCTGGCTGCCACAGCCTGTGGGCCCAAAGCAGGTGCTGCTGGGCATCATTGTGTCTGCAGTCATTTGGGCAGGAGGTTAGTTGCATTCAGGTCAGTTTCGGTGGGTGCAACACATCTGCACCAGCCAAAGGAAAAATACTGATTTACTCAGTGCTTTGCAAGTGCTGAACCAGAACCTAACCTGTATATGCGTATGTGCAGTATATGGATATGTGAACATGTGAGGCAGTTTATTTACTCAGTAAATCGGGGCTTAGTCAGTATTGGAATAAGCACAGGGAGCACAGAATCATTAAAGTTGAAAAGACCACTAAGATCACCTAGTCCAACCTCCAGCCCATCACCACTGTGCCCACTAACAACCATGTCACTCAGCGCCACATCTACACGTATTTTGAACACCTCCGGGGGTTGTGACTCCACCACCTCCCTGGGCAGCCTGTGCCATTGCCTCACCAGTCCTATTGTACGAGGTTGCAATTCAACTTAAAGACCTTATAATCAAGGATGTACATTATGTTTTTGCTGATAGCATTAAGTCTCTGTGACACAGAGGGAACTGCTTGAATGAGAAAAAACATGAACACGCTGACGATTCCATCAGAGCAGCCCTGTGCATATCTAGCTGAGCAGAACCAGCAGGGCAAAGTGCTGCTGCCTGCTGCTCTGTTCCCTCCCCTCATCTCTGCCTGCTGACAGCTCATCACTTGCTGTGGGTGGGAGCAAGGGAGGAACTCATCCTGGGGCCCCGGGGGCAGTCACTAGGGTACAGTACCAAATCAGGAGGAGGAGAAGAAAGAGAACTGGTTACCTGGCTCTTCTTATGCCTTTTCCAAAAAAAAAAAAAGTGAAAATAGAGGGCAAGTCTCATCTCAGGAAAGTGAAAATATTGTGCCTGATGCGGGGGTTCTCACAGGGATGAAGCTCCAGAGTTCAGAGGGTAGCATATTGTGAGCTGGAATGAGAAACAATTTGTGAAGCTACCCATATAAAATCTGACCTGTTCCTGTGCTGGACGAGAATCACTGTGTCTTCTGACCAGTGAAATGTCACTAGTGCACCATATGTCTGGCTGTCTCCCACCCCCCTCGATGTTATGGAACTGCAAAGTATCCTGTTATTAATTTAACTCTAAATTGAGCAGTCATTTACTGTAGCATTCTTAGAGTGTTCACATTAGCTTGCTCGTCCTTCGTTCATTCCTATTGACACTTTCTGTTTGGCAATTTAAGCACTGGAATAGGCTCCCTAAGGAGGTGGTTGAGTCACCATGCCTGATGTGTTTAAAAACTGTTTGGATGTGGTGCTCAGGGACATGATTTAGCAGAGGGTTCTTAGAGTTAGGGTAGTCTGGTTTGGCTGTGGTTGGACTTGATGTTCTTTACAGTCTTTTCCAACCTGAGTGATTCTATGATTCTATTATTCTGATTTCTTCACGCTGTTGTCCCTCAAGCTTCTGCAGACAAAACTAGAAAGAAAATGTGGTGAGAACCATATTGATTACTTAGCTTTGTTCTTTTGGAGAATTCAAACAAAGGGCAGTGTTCCCCTGAACAGAACCAATGGTACCAGCAGCCTATCTGGAAATTCTTGGTGGTGTGATGTGATTCTCTCTATGCTTAATGTTGCATCTGAAAATAAATAAATATTACCTTAGCGTATAGCTTAGCATGGCCTTTTTTTTCCCCCCTGAAATCTTTATTTTATTCATAGCTTCAAAGTAATTGTACTTTTTCTTTACTTTCAGTCAAAGAAGTCTTGCAGAGATTACAGAACTGATCCACACTGCCTTTCTGGTGCATCGAGGCATAGTGAACATTGGTGAGCTCAAGTCCTGTGATGGCCCGCTGAAGGATATGCAATTTGGGAATAAAATGGCTGTTCTGAGTGGAGATTTTCTGCTCGCAAATGCTTGCACAAGTCTTGCTCAGTTACAGAATACCAAGGTAAAAATAAAAAATAAAAATTCTTTTACTGCCAAAGCAACTATTAGTAAATCTTCTAAAACAGAAGTCCATTAGAAAATCAGCTTAGTTATGGTGTGTTGTTTATCTGTGGAACACCCTTTAAAAATCAGCATGCTTATACTATAGCTGTGGATGGATTAACAGGATGCTACTGCTGGGAACGTCTACCACTATCGTGTAGAATTGCTGTGCTGACAGCTTCAGTGGATGTTCTGAAGCAGCGTAGCTATAGGTAGTGATGAATGACTGGTTAGTTTGGTGGATTTTAGCTGTGTGCTGTGGCATCCTTGTGACACCTTGAAGTAGAGCCCCTCTAGCAGGCTGCCATCTGCAGGCACTTTTGGTTTGGTGTTTCACCTTCAGCTTTGTGAAAAGTTTGACTGTCGTAGAGAATTCATAAGGGAAGACACTTAATCTCTTGTCTACGCAGCTCTCAGGTAATAAAATTATTTTGTTAGGCATTTGGTCACCCTTGAGTATTGGATTGCCCAATTAACATGGACGTACTGGCTTCCAAAAGGCATCTGCAACTTAGCTAATCCACCAAACCTAACAGGCAATGTTTTTCATGATGAACAATTTGTGTATATGTGTGATCTTACAAAATGAATCTGATGGAAAACTTAAGAAATCATCTTTCTGGTTGGTTTTCCTGTCCCCAGACAGAATCAGCTGCACTAAATCATTCTTGATTTGTCTAGCTTCTCCTTAAAATTTGTCATGATGGAGAGAGATTCGTGAGCATCCCTCTGCAGTCTAGTGTGTATCACCTAGCTACATGTATGGCTGGAGTTTTGTGGACTGAAAACTGTTCTTCTTGACAGGGAAACCTTAATTCACGTGAACATGTCTTCCATATCTTAATGGAAAATAAACATATCATGTGTATGAATGTCAATGATCAACACAGTTTTAATTCTTAGCTTAATGAGTGCATCGTTTTTAACTTCTTCTGAAGTTCCTCATGATGGTTACAGTTGAGTATTTCCTGTATATACTGCTTTGATCATCGTTATGACAATGTCTCACAAATGTGGTGTCATTTCACAGTGTAGAGCTGATATTCAGAAGAAGGACAGGAGATCAGGTGTCAATCTGCTTGAATATTGGGTTAAGCTGTTACAGGGAGAACCAATCGTAAATATTTTTTAGAAGTTTTGTGAAGAGTTTTAGTTACACCATAACAAAATGGGTGGTAATTAGTTTTAATAATTATTGTTGATTTGTGTCCATTAATTTTTTTCGTACACAATAAGAATCTGAAGACAAAGCAAAGCATTTAACTCTACTTAATTTTTTGTTGTTGTTGTTTCCTCTTCTGTGGGAACGTTTTATAAAATGCAGCACCTACTACTTTGCATTTATTACATCATTAAGTATTGCAGCAACAACTCCCTTAAGGCTTGCCAGGAAGCAAGCCTACAGTGAAATGAAACACAAGTGCTAAGAAATATTTCCCCCCCCTTTTTTTCCTTACTATCTTTTAAGAAGTAATCATATTGTATGTCTGAAAAATCCTGCCAAAACATTTTAGCACTTTTTTCATTTTTCTGACATCTAAATACTTTCATAGCTTCTAGATGCGATAAGTGGGATGCCATTATGGGAACTGATTGACTTAGTAAATTATTCTTTTTCATATGTCTAACCCCACTAGCAAAGTTAGAAAAATTGAAGTACAAGCTATAGAAATTTCTTGACAGGTGCAATGATTTAAACATACTGTATTTATTCTTTTGTAAATGATGAATTTTCAAATCTGGCATCTGTTTTTCAGCAGTGTGAAATAACTGTGACTTTTTTCCTTCATAATGTTTTGTTTTCTTTGATGGAAAAAGTAAAAATCTCAGTGCTGCTTTTTGCTAGCACTCGTTTGATAGCTCATCAAATTGGCTGGTGAAATGAGCAGCATGCATTGTACATGGCACTGACCGTGGTAGACTATAACCTCTATTTAGGCATGCATAATTGTTGTATCATCTAGAATTTAAAGGGGATTTGAACATTACCTGATACCACTGCTACCAAGATAATTTTATTGTGCCATTAAACTCTTGTCTAAGCTTGCGTATGATGCATTTATCTCTTTGCTTCTCTCGGGGCTGACAATTAGATGTGAAATTCTGTAGTCGTAATGAAATGCAGAGCTATTTTATAATTGCCAAGGGTAAAATTAGCAAAGTCAATTATTTTCCCTTAGGCTTTTCCCTGTAGATATTAAAAGGCTGCAAGGTAATTGCCTTAGGTAACACTTTGATTTTTAAATAACATTAAATATAGGAATTGTTGTTGTTAATTTGTAGTAATTTTCCTCTTCTTGCTAGTGCTGTAGAATATAACTGCACTGATGTTAATTCAGGGCTCAGGGTTTGTGGGCTTTTTTCTTTTTTTTAAATCAAATGCTCATAGTTTCTCATTCATACATTTGCTAATGTTATGCAAAAGGAGATTTTTGAGATGGAGGGTTGCTTTTTTGGGTGGGGGTTGGGTGTTTTTGTTTGTTTTTGTGTGTGCTACAAATGCTGAGGATTTCTTGAAATGTCAATTATGATGCCAGAAACAGTACAGCCTCCTATAATACAAATACTGTTTTTGTGCTGTGGTAAAGTCATGTAAAATTTGTTGTTTGAACACACACAATAATTTGGAAGAAAGCATTCTCATTTTCTACTCTGTGAAATTGAGACATTAATTATGATTACAAAGTTGGCATTAATTGAAAAAAAATTTTTTAAAAAAAAGCTACAAAAGGGCAACTGCGTACTATATTTGTGTAAATTACAGCAAAGTTCTCAGTTGATTTGAATAATAAAATCTGTTTCAAATGAATGGTGATTTCTTCAGCTGTAAAGTCTTACATTGATCAGATTGCATATTTTCTGTTCTTTCATGTTAATTTTTTGACTGCCTTTTTTCTTGTACTTTTGATAGTGGCTTTTCTTGGCTTTCTGATTATCGTGGTAAGTTGTGTTGTTGATTGAAGATAATATGGATATAACCTTATTCCATAATTGCACCCTATAGTAGATTGGACATTGGATTTTAAAACTGAATTGAGCACAAAAAGCATCTGGGTGGGATTTTTTAGTAGATGATGTATTGGCAGTGGTTTTAGAAATTATTAGCCCTCAACAAGGAAGAGGATGGGGGTTTTTGCTAGTTAAAAATTACACAGTAACATCTGGTAACGTGCTGATTTGTTGGACTGGAATGTTTATTTGGGATGATGGGAGGGGGTTGCTTGAGAGGTTTTCTTGTTTTATGGTGTTTTGATTTTAGAATTTTGATGAAGTGTTATAGAAGTCATTGTAAACATGTATGTTGTGGGAGAAACAGAAAAGCAAATGATGCTTACCTAACAAATGACGGTATCTCCAGTGTGCTTAAAGAAAAATTGGTTGGTTCTTTGTTGCCTTTTGAAGGTGATGTGACCTTAACATATCTGATCTTGCTTTGTTTAGCCATGGATGAGGGGTTGAAATTGCTAGCAAGATTTTGTTGTGTGACAGTGCTTCTTTAGTAATGAAAGGTATTAGTTTGGTCTTTGAGTTCTGCCTAAGTAACCTTAACCTCTTATAATAATTGTAGACTGGTGTTCAAATGTGAATGCAGCAAACGTAGCAGGCATTAATTGTAGTTTTACCATCTGTTAGCAAGAAATGTCATATGGACATTTTTAACTCAAGTGATGTGTGAATATTGACCAGTGTTGTCAAATATTTTTCTTTATTAGGATATATTACAGATGAGGTGAGTAAAACTTGTTGCAGCTTTAAAGCTGGAGCTTGTTAGATCATCTCTAATGTAAGTTCTCTTATCAAACTATAGATAGAGCGCGTTAAAGATGTAGTTGTGACCAGTTTTGATGCTCCCAAAGTCTGAAGGCAATGACACGTAGAACTCGAGAAGGATGAAATCAGTCATTTTAGTGCAGTGCCTACTGTAATGTATTGATGGCTAAAGAAATGATAAAAGAATCTAAATATATTGCTTGCAACTCCGTAGACAGACAGGAAGGCATATCTCTTAGAAGAAAAAAAAAAAAAAGGAGAAAAAAAAAAAGCTTAATCCAAAACACTTTGACATACCTGTAAGGGTCGTGTTCTTTGTACTTCTTACTGAAATTTTTGGAGTGGCACTGTTCTTCCCTCTGTAATTCAATGAACTTTTGTTGGAATGATTGAGCTGCACCAAAGCACTTCAAATCTGCAGCCTGAAAGCTTGGAATTGAGTTCAGGAATCTTGTCTGTCAGTGCAGAGCTCTGCCAGCAGACCACATCACAGAGAGTTGTTTTATTAGGCATTATTTGTTTATAAATGAACAGTAGCACAGTTGCAGTACTTACATAGTGGATGCATTTCCTTATGTTAAGTTTATGTGCTCCTAAATGCATGTGTTATTTACAAGATAGGACTTGTGTTAGCGTGTTAACAAGTTATTCGTGTAGATCCTTCTATTGAAACAGTCTGAATGTGCACTTTGCTTCCTCAGAGTTCTGCTTGTCTTGAGCCCTGGTTTATGCTTACATAGCATCACTTGTGGTCCTACGTGGAGGGAAGGGGCATGGGTTTTGAATTTGAGGGACTTGATTCCTTGGCACCAGTGAAGAGTAAAGGGTTTCCCCTTTTTTAAATGATTTTTTGAGAGGGGAAAAAAAAAGAATTAAAATGAGCTTCAGAATTAACTAACTTAGCATTGTCTGTCTTGCTGTACCTTCGTCTGAGGGAGCATATTGCACTGAGTGGGGAGTAGGGCTGCTTCTATGTTGCTGAGTGGTTTGAGTATAATTTAGTATTTAGGAGTGTCATGGAAGTGTGTCTGAAAGACAGACACTACTGAAAATTGCAGGTAGGATTGAAGAATTCTGAAAGTATTTACAGAAAGTTATGATTAAGGAGCACTGTTTTCTCTGGGAAATGGGGGAGAAGGAAACCAAGTGTGTTTTGAACACTTAACCTAATATGAAATGACATAAGACACCACAATTGTTGTGATTGAGAGTTGTTATAGCTTTTGTTTGGGCAACACTAAGAAAGTAGTTCTGTATTTCAGAGTATTTCAGTATTAGTATACAGCTTATCATAAATTCTATTGAAGAATGCAAGAAGTTTTCAGTACTGAAAAATGAGTTGTTATAATAAGTCAACTAAGAATACAGTTATTTAATATTCTTAGAGTGTACCAGAATCCAGTAATTCACATCATTCCGAGAAATGAATTTGAAATCCTGCATATTAAAGGCAAAAGATTAACAATTATTTGAATTGATACTTGATAATGTCTTTCTTCTCCCGTGGCACTACCTTAAAACTTTTGTCTAGCATTTCTGCTGTCAGTAGATATAACAGTTCTCATGGTGATGATGATAAAATTGTAGAAGTATGCTTGTGAATCTCTTAATTAGTTCTTTCTGCAGTCCCCACTGCCCCTTTGCATGTCTGTGTCAGTGGAATACTTTCTTAATAAGCACGTCATTTGCCTTTGTTTTCAAGAAGTACATTTATAGCCTCTTAAAATAACTCATGAGCAAATGAGGCATTCAGTTTTCTGAATCTTTTTCATTTTTTTTTCTGTTTCACTTTTGCTATCTGTAACTGGTAATAAAATACTTGTAGAATTTCATTACCTTAATGGCTGTGATTATATGTTTGAAAAGTAATCTTTTGGAGAAGTTAAATTGGAGGATTAGGTGACACAGCTTATTAACTTATTAATTTAAATGAAATTCTAAAAATTAGAATTAATCTGTAATTGCAGTAATAGGTTAGAAACAGTCTCCTTTATGATGATCTGTAAAAGAGTTCTTTTGCATTGCAGTGAACACGGGGTTGGGGATTACAACTGCATAATTTGGTTTTGCTTCCTAATCAGTGTGTTCTACATGTAGGTCTTTTCTTACCTTAGTCACCTTTTGCATCTGCACTGATTTTAAAGCTAATACAATAAACTTTTCCAAAACTAGGCTCCACTGGGATTAGGTTTGCTTCTGTAAAATACGTCTCTATTGAAAGAGTTTATTTTCCTGTGGTTCTTGGCCATGGCAGTGCTGGAAAATTTTGTGTTTAGATTTCAGTCTGTTTTCTGTCCTCCCACTTCTGCATGAAAAATTAGTTTAAAAAATAGAGAGAAAATTCCACCATTTCCCTTATGGACATACATATGACTTACAACCAGTGCCTTGTAGCAGAGCAACTGCTGCAGAACGTGGAAGGGCTGAAACTGAAACAGGTAGCAAAGTACATTCTCATAGACGTTGCTGTGAATCATCAAGTCTCAGACTGAAGATCTTTGCCAAAAAATATACCACAAAGGTTGCTGCATCCCAGCTGCAGAATCCAGCACTTGCTCTTGTTAAACTTCATGTGGCTGATGCATGCCAAGCACCTCCAGTTTGTCAAGATCTCTCTCTACAAGGCCCCTCAGCCCTCAGGGAAGTCAACAGCTCCTCCCAATTTACAATCATCTGCAAACTTACTTAGTATGCACTTGAGTGCTACATCCAGATCATTTATAAAAACAGTGAAGAGAACTAACACTAAAATGGTACTGTCACCATCCAGGTTTCTTAAAGCATGGATGTTCAGTGCAGCTTTTCCTCCACTGCCGTGAATAATCATCACAGGCAAGTTCAATGCTAAAAAGTTTTAGTTCACACAGAAATTATGAAATGAAAGTAGATTTTTCATAAAATTGCAAGAAGTGATCTCCTCAGTCAGCGATATTTGCATATCACCTCCGTTCTTTTTATAGCTCTAACAGTGGAATATCACAAGTTCTGTTTTCTTGGCTTTATTTAAAGCCTGTTTCTTAACTGTAATAGAAGATTCATATTGAGAGTATGTAGCAGGGTGAATAACAATCAAATCTGTTTGTGGTGAAATACTGTATGGACAGTTTTTTCTTAAAGAGCCTTTTTTGACTGAGGATTTATTGCATTTTGACACTCATCTTTCCTTGGATGGGGTCTTAGGACACATTTGTTCAAGAGGTGGACTTCTATTATTTTCTAACAACGCAGCTAAGAAATGATTTTGCAAACTGAAAGTGACAGTGCATAGTTGGATGTCCACCTGAAGTACAACTTCAGTAAGGAATATGCTTTTAAAAAGTGAAATTAGATTTTTGTAATGATTCGTTTGCCATTCAACACTGAGCAATACTGATGGAAATCTAAGATTTGTCTGGATTGCCTCTCTTAATCTCTCAAGAGCCTGGCTGCTCACGGAAGGGAAATCTCTTCCCAGGGCATACACTAATATTTGCTGTTTCCTAACAGAGTATTTAGCATCTGCTTTGTAGTGCTAGTTCTCTTTCTTTAAAGAGAAAATTCTCGTTGTATGCAGAGGTGCGTATGCAAAATCAGCTGTGGTCCTTCTCAGACAGCTGCTACTATCACCGAGTGGTTGTGGTTGAAAGGAACCTATGGAGGTCATCTAGACCAAGCCCTGGACTCAAGCAGGGGCACCCAGAGTGGGTTGTCCAGCGAAGCCATGTCCATCTGGGGTTTGGAGCTTTGTCTCTTAATGGAGACAGCCCCTTTGAGCAGCCTGTTCCAGTGTTTGACTGCCCTTACTGTAAAGCGCTATCGTGTGTCCAGATGGAATTTCATATGTTTTAATTTGTGCCCATTGCTTCATCCTTTCAGTGGGCACCACTGAGAAGAATTTAGCTCCGTTTTCTTCATTCCTTCCCTGCAGATGTTTTTACACAGTGTGCTGCTAGGAAAAAACGTATGTTGTAAGTAGGGTGATAGATTAAGTATCCTCCCCTCTTCTTGCACTGCAGGAGTGCTAGTCTTTGAAGCAGACCTTCCCAGAGTGATGAAATTTTTGGTTAGTGCCTTTATATCAGGAGGGGCTTTACTTCAATAATGCAATTAAGTACATAATATGATAGCAATTTTGTAGATAAATTAATTGTATTTTTAAATAAAATGCTCCTGTTGGCTAGCAAGAGGATTTTATTTTTGGATTGACAGGAACTGCTGGTTAATAATAGCGTTTTGAAGTTCAGCAGCATTTCACTGCAAGTTTAGAATCTGATTTCTGCTCCCTGGTACATCAGAACAGGCTGTTGATTTGCTAGTTTAACAAACATCTGCAGCTTGGTTTAGTTGATTCCATCTGTCAGATGCTACATGATACTGCTGCTGATCCACATTTATTCAGACATAGTCTCTGCAAAATAGTTAATACCACTTGCAGTTAATCATTTTTGTCAACCTGAAGCTGATCAACGAAATTTTTTGTTCAGTTTAATCCACAGTTTATTTGTGAAAACACTCCGCTGTAATGGTTGTCTGCCCCAGCATGACTGGGCATAGTGTCTTTTCAACCATGCTCTCTTGCATCATTTATTGATCAGGAGGGTTTTATAGCTCAGTGCCCTGTAGTCCCATCCTTGTTCACTGTTTTTGTATGTAAGACATGCAGTGAAATAGATACCCCTTCCAAAAAGGTCAAGTTGAAGGAATCACATACTTCTTTAATCTGAGTCACTCAATAATAGATGGCTGAACGCTTCAGTGCAAAGATATGGAAAGATATCTGAAGATATTAGTATACTGTGTAAGAAACCAGTTGAAGGGAGGAAAGAGATAGCAACATTTCTTCTGTTAGTTTTGTTATCGTTCAGGAAAATAACTGAATTATGCACTGAAAGTCTTCGTGCTTGTGTAAACCCCTTCTGTGGATAGTGTTACATCAGTACAAAAAGGAGACATGTAACACTGTGGAAAAGCCTCAAGATAAACTGACCTGAAGTTATGTATTACAAATATTAACAATGTTCGAATTGTCTGCTGATATTTATTTTGAATATCTATATATTGTTTTGAATGTGAATATAAATGCATATACTTACGGCTAGGAAGTACCTTTTTTATCAAGCTGTATGTGTGGGTGATGTGTGTACTTTGTGCCTTGTATTTTTCTTCCTTCATTATTAATAGAGTGAAGAAAACTATAAATTTGTTTTCAAAGAGCATTTAAAATTTGCTTAGAAAGCAGATTGCTGTGAGGAGACCTTTTCATGTGCTTCAACAGGAAGAGTGGCTGCTTAAGAAAAAAATAAAAAAGAAGGAAGAAAGAAAGAAAGAAAAAAGCTCAAATAAGTAAATCCAATAGGGTACAATAAAGATAACAAAATCTTTTAGCTGGCATGCCTCTCTACATGTATGACTAATGATGTTTCAGGAAATCACCAGGAAAGAAAATTAAATTTCAGTATTCTTGGCATTCCCTAGAGTTTTTACTCTCTTTTTTTTTAGGTATTATTGAACAATCAAAATCCAATTTCACCAGCTTATTGAGTTTCATCTGTAGCTTCTTAGTGTGGCAGTGTGTCTGTGTCAAATGCAGGAGAGTATACGATTTTAAGAACTTTTCATTGAATTTTTGTGTGTGAAATATTTCCAAAAATTAAAACTTGTTTTGAGAGGAGAAAAAATAGCAATATAGTCAAATGTATATTGAAGGAACTTTTATCCTTATATTTGATGTTTCTTGACTATACAATTTTCTTATTTACTTGGACGGTGAAGTCTTGCAACATCTTCAATTTTGTTCCCCAGCAGCAAGGGGTAGGGTCTGTCACAGTGGATGTCTAAGGAAAGAGTATCATTTCAAGATCAGCAGCCCAAAAAGACAGACTAAGAAGGGAAGGAATAACTCATGGCTCTTCTTGAAAGGAATTTGGCAAAGCTACAGAATTTTTTCAAATTGGGAAGGATGAGGAGCAAAGACTTACCTGTTGTTGTGTTCTCCCTACTGCTGTTTCCCACTTCTCCCCAAAGGGTCATCCTTTCCCTGACATTCCCCTTGAAATATCTGTTTGAGTCTGGAGAGATACAATGCTGCTGCTTCTAAATAATCTGTATAATCAATTCCAGTTCAGATGCTGAATTTAAAAAACTAAAATTAAAAAACACTACGTATTGAATGGAACTCAAATTCATTCTGTCTTTCAACTAGGGAAATGGGAAAAATATTCAGTGTTGTGTTGGAGTGAACTTGAAAAAAATATTTCAAAGATGAGTGCTTGAGTTGCTAAGCTGATGGCAGTAATGTCTTCCTTTCATCCAGTGTGTTCAGAACTCCTGTGAAGAATGAGTGTGGCTCAAGATTCTTTTTTTTTTTTACTACACTTGAAGGAGTTTGTCACATTTACTAACTTTTGAAGAAAGCGTTCTAGTCCTACCAAAAAATGTCTCTTATTCTGCACTCATTCTTGTTTCAAAATTTCACTTTAATCAAAATACATGGCTGTTTTTTGTTGGCACTGGAAGCAAGAACTGGGCTGCTACTCCTGTGTCAGAATACTTGGCTCTGTTCTTTGTCATTGCATAGAGAGAATTATTTGAGAATTATGGATCCTGAACTATCTTATAAGTTGATCACAAGTGACCTATCGAAAAAAAATTGTCTGAGTTCAGGAAAGGGAGAGAGGAATTTCAGTGTGCGGTTATTGGAACATCCCAAGCATTTTTTTGAACCACCGGGAAAATTACAAGCACTGTGTTGTATTTTTTCAGTCAACATCTGAGCTTAAGGGACAGAACTTGAAGTAAATTTTAAGAACTTTGAAGAGCTAAAGCTATGCTTTTTTAACAAACAAATTACTGTACCAAAAAAAGGGCAAAATACATTTCACCAAACCTCTCATCTTCAAACCTACAGACTTCTTCTGGTTTTGAAACACAGCACAGACTTCTAGCCTATTTATATTTGCATCAAAGAAGTTAGAATGTGAGCTCTACTTTGCTGTGGAATCAGGCATCTCATGCTTATGTCCAGAATTTGTGTCATATACTTTCTCTGCCTAAATAGTAGGGAATATTCTAACTATCCATATATTTCTTTTCCCTGTGTTCATAGTGAACTGATGGTCTGTGTCAAGCTTTTCATCAGCCTTACTCTCCAAGACCTTCTCTGCAGGGCCGTTCTCAAAGAGTTCTTTTCCCAGTATGTATACATATCTGGCATTGCCCTGACCCATGTGCAACACCTTGCACTAGGCTTTGTTGAACCTTATTAGGCTGATTTGGGGCCATTTCTCAGGCTTGTCCAGGTCCCAGGATGGCATCCTTTCCTTCTATTGCATCAGCTTTGCCACTGGTCTAACTAGACAACTAACTAGACTAGACTTTTGTGTGCTGAGTGTGCTGTCAAGGCTTGAAGAGTTAATTATGCAACACCCCTACCTCCCCATGGGAGAAGTGAGGGGAAATAGGAAAAAACAACTTGTCAGAGATAAGGGAACTAATTTATTAAACGGAATGTGAGATAATACAGAGTAATTAAGAATAATAAATCAAATGAACCGAAAACAGGAGGAAAGAGAGAGAGTCCAAGCCCTTATTGGCCAGCACTCAAGACTGGCCTCCTAGAAGGGCAGAGAGCTCTGTCTCATCACCCAGATGCAGAAATCATATGGGGAATACTGGAGACTTCTGGGAGATTTTAGTTTGTCTCTTCTCACTGTATCCACCTCTAACAGAACTGGAATCCTTGTGAGAATAGCAGAGACTGCCAGAGCTCATACCCAGGGAGTGCATTTCCCCTGTGCTTTGCTCCAACACCGAACAGCTTGCTGCATAATGTCATGATATGGAATACTGATAAAACCAGGACAGCGTGCACTAAATTCATCTTTCTGTGTTGTTGATGAAGATATTGAAGAGCACTGGTCCCAAGACAGGTCCCCAAGGGACACCGCTTGTCACCAGCCCCCACCTGGAGACACTCGCTACAGCCCTCCAGCTATGACCATCACATCTCTACAAAATGTGTTAGGTTCTACTTCAGGGGGAAAAAAAAGAAAAAGAAAAAACTGGCAAAACTGTTGCTGCATAAAATGTGTTAAAAGAGTGTGAAATGATCTATGAGATCATCTTTAACTTGTCACCTGCAAATCCTTGTCCAGACCCTGGTTTGCTACTAGGCCTCCTTGCTACCAATTTGGGTGATACTGATGCAGAATGGAAAACGAAATATGGAGTGGAAATTTGTTTTCTATCAATGCAAAGCTACTCCTCCACATCTCTAGTACCTAAGAGGGACTAGACTTCTCAGAAATGCGTGCAGGAATGAAAAATAGTGGGGAGAGAGACTGTGAATAGCCTGCCTTTGGTCTGCAGAGATCCTGCTGCTTTGAAGCACTAGTTCTGGCAGTTCTTTTTTCTCTTTGCCAGTCTTTGAAATTCTTCAAAATGGAGCTCAACCTTCAAATGGTAACAGAAGGAAAACAGTTTGGAGCATGTCATTTTCATCTACCTTTCCTATTCTTCAAACTTGCTTTTTAGAAATGTCGAAGAGTTGAGCAGGGCACTGGTCAGACAAAAGCACGGATGAGAATAGAGGCGACCTGGATACTGTATTCTGCTCTTTCACTGGCATGTTACATGACTTTGGGGAAAATCAATTCCCTGTTGTTCTTTTTCTCTTATATAAAACAGGAGGAAATAAATTTTACAGTGGATTTTGATTGCTTTCAGATTTTCTGATGAGTAATCCGAAAGAGGAACAAGTCAGCGTATCATTGACCACATGAGTACTACTGAATCTGTAATAATATTTCTTCCTTTTTGTCAGTTGGGGACACAGGAAGAATACCTGTTTCCACATTTTTCGTTGCATTTGCCCGCACCCAAGACCCCAAGCCACTGATGTTATGTAGCAGATACTTTTCACAGATCAGATTAAGGAGCGATGAAGTAACAGAGCATGCAAGCATCCCACTGTGCTCTTGAAACTGGAACTTCATTCTTGGTAATGATCTATGTGGCCTTGTGTTTACCTTAGAAAAATAATTTGTGAGAGAAAAGGAGAGAATTGGAAAGAAAGGAAGTATTGCTGTTATTAACCTCTTAACGTTTAGTGAGAATATGTCACTGAAGGCCTAATGGTGTTTAATATATAGAATCTTCTAATTAATAAATGTGTAATTGTCCAAAGATGTTTTATAAGTTATGAGAAGAAGAGGTACAATTGTTCACAAATGTTTTCACTGAGATTGTTTTAAAGTCTGTTAAAATTGCCTTTGAGAGTAGAGTTGCACTAAAAAGAGAGGAGAGATGGAAAGAAGAAACCCCAGAACAGGGTCTTGCATAGTCTAGAGTTTCAGGAGAGAGAGGAAAAGGTCTGGTTATCCAGAGCCAGATGCATTGTTAAAAGTTCATACTATCACTTTGACATTTAGAGTAGGACTCAGTGTCTTTGTAAATTCCTCTTCGTATTACCAGTGTAGGTCTCTGAGCTCAGACTGTTTCACAAACCATAACATTTTTTAGCGGGTGATTGATCTGTATTATGTGTCCTAGCCATCAGAAGAATCTTGGGATGTTGCTTGTATAAACTGTAATACAATCTGATCTCCGGCATTTTGTTACAGACTTTCATAGACCTATTGGCGATACTCAATCCTCCTGGATTTGGGAATAGTGCTTATCTGATACCTCAGAAAAAAAAAAAAAAAAAAAAAAAAAAAAAGAATGAAAGAAAGAAAAAAAGAAGAAAAAAAAAAAAGCCCTCATTTTCTCTGTTCCCCACTTAAATAACTCAACACATCTGGTAACACTGTAGGATCATTGTCCTTTCAGTTCCTCTGCAGTTCATATTGCTACAATAATTCTTAGGGATCTAGTTTCCTAAAGGGCAATGTGATTTTTTTTTTTTCAGGCTGTTTTTATAGGTCTTCCAAATTAACCCATATGCATTGCAAGAAAAAACATGACTTTTAATCAGCAGCATTTCTAAAGTTAGCGCTTGCTCTGTGTGTATGAATATGTATATGAACCAGTCTTTAAAAAAAAAAAACCCACAATCTTTCTGCTCGTACTGAAAACTAGTATGCAAATGTGTTTTTATTATCAAATAAAGTCTGCCTAAATGTTAAAATATCTTTCTGTTAGGGGTTCTATCATTTGACTTCTTGTGTTCAGTTACAAGAATGATAAAAACTGAAACTAAATCTTTTAATTCAATAAGAACAAGGCTGAATTTAGGAAGCAAAAAGGGGAATCAGATATAGAATCATATGCATAGGAAATGAAGCATTCAAGAAATTAAAACTACAGGGGTAGCCTTAAGGTGTGCTTATTTGAAATGCCTGCATTTAATTTTACAGTAAATCTGAGTATTTTGTTCCAATTAAGACAGTTCATGTGCACAACTCTAAATTGTACAGTAGTTCCAGGGAGACCATGGAATGCTTGTTTTACATTCTGGATCAAGTTCAGATTTTTAGGCTTCACTTGAATAAAATAAAAAGTTTGAACCCTGAAGATAATACAGATTGATAAATCTGATTTAATCATTCCCATGTTGCAGACTTCCAGTGTATGTGGTACAGCTGAGCCTCAGGCCATGCGCTAAATACATCCACAGTGCATTCCCAGGACACCCGAATACCAAATGATCACATTTGAAAGGTTACCTTTCAATGGATTCTGACTTTTCTCTATAGACGCGAAGATTAGAATTTTAACAGCTCCCAATGAGAGGTATTGTGAAGTATTTACTTGGCAGGAAAAAAGAACAACAAAACAAAACTAAGCCCGGATGAAGTATTGTCTTATATTCGTGAACTAGGATTTAGTAGCTCTGTGAATGTCCTGTGAATACACTCTGTCGTTCATACTTCAATTTTTTTATCCTTTTTTTTTTTAAATATTTCTTTAAAAATATTGGGTTTTATATACTACTATCCTTTTAAAATTTTTTTAAATATTGTATTTTATAGATTACTTAAAACTTTGATAGAAGAGTTTCAGCAGTATAGGCTTTAGCAGGAAGACAGGATCATGCTTGTGTAGAATATATCCTGGTAGGTCCTGCAGTCCATCGCATCTAGCTTTCTGCAAAGGAAGTTGTAAACTATTTACCTCTCTAGAAATCTGGCAGTAGCTTTTCTTTAATTATGACTAAATTTACTGGTAAAGATAAGTCTGTTTTTTTTTTTCCTCCTTTTCTTTTACAGGTTGTGGAACTCATATCAAGTGCTATTGGTGATTTAGTTCAGGGTATCTACTATGAAAATTCAAGATCATCTGAGGTAAGAATTTCAGTAATTTTACATACTCAAGACATTTGGTGATATTAATGTGAGTACAGTAAATGTTGCAACTTTTTAATCTGAAATGGAAGAGGAAGGGGGAGGAAGAGAATGAGCTGCAGTCATGGCGAGGTTCAGCAGTAACGTCACTGTGGCACCTGTGAACACTGAGCCTTTCCAAAAATGCTTCAGTGTGGGTTTTTTTCAGTGTTTAAGTTTGATAATTTGAACATCTGTTTTGTGCTGAGGAGTTAGAAATGCAGCACCATGCTTTTCTCCACTGTAGATCGTGTGCATGTATTACAGAGTCGGTGTGGGCAGCGACAATAGCCAGTGTTTCACACCAAAGAATCATTTCTCTCTTCAAGGGCAATTGTGGATGTCTTGTGTCACTGTCCTGTGTTTTAATTTGTGTGGCAAGAACCATAATGAAGATCTAGCAAATCAGATCTAGATGCTTTTGTCTTTCGTAGAATATTTAAGGAAATTTGTAGAGATACAAAAAGCTTACATGAAGTAAGTTGGCTTGAGCAGGATGTTGGAGCAAAACTGAATTCCATTTTGTATTGCCTGTATCTTAGCATGTACAAAAATTGATATTTTAAAATTGTCATAACCTCTGCAGGTCTTAAAGAGCAAGTTTTCACAGTATAGTAATGGTCAGCAATGTGTGTATGTAAATATGTATCTTAAAATCCACTGCAGTATATAGTTTTATTTCTTCTGATGTTTTCTCATGTGCCTAGTTTGCCTCAGACACTTCTGTCTTAATGTTCAGTGTATAAGATGGCAGAAGTTTATGAATACATTTGTATGTGCTGTGTATTCAGATTGCTGTTCTGGCTTTCTATTGCCGTGTTGTAGTGTGCAGCACAATAAATCATCAGCTCAAACAGGTTACTGCCACAGTAGGTACCTGCATTGGCAGCTCCACACCAGGCAAAAGCAGAATGTGGGCTAAGCAGAATGTCAGGCTGTGGATGTGCGGCAGCTGGGCCACAGAAGGTGGCATACAATGAAGGCATATTACTTCCTTGCTTCAGCTTATCCGTCTTCTGGCTAAAACCAGTTAGCAGGGAGTGCTCACGCTGATCTGCTGAGCAATTCCCTCTGAGGAGGTGAGGGCCTCTAGCAAGAGAGCTGTGCTGGGTGCTGCAGGCAAGGGACGATGTGCATAGAGCCATCTCCTGGCACCTCTCCACAGTGGAGGTGTGGGAGCACCTTCTGGGTTAGATCTATGAGTAAGCAGCACTTCAGTCTGTAGGTTGCTTGCAAGGACGGCGCTGGGGATTCTACAGTAAAGTAGATAGTATCTTTGAGATCTTTGCAAAGGAGCTAAATTGTACTTTCTGTGTTCAGGCAGTTTTCTAAATACAACTAAGCTCCAGATACATTGCATATAGAAGAGCAATAGCTACTTTTATTGGTAGGAGCTCTACTAGTTGATCTCATGAATGAGACTGTATTTTAACAATGGGTGCTGTATAAATGAGAGGTGTTGAGGATCCTGCCATCACAGAGGGTCAAACTCTTCTTTTTCTTCATTTGGCAAAGTGCTGAGCTGACAGTTCTGGCACAATTACATCATCTTAGAGGAACTTGAAAATAGTTGTTTTCTATTGCAGTACTGAAGCACTCCAGATGTAGATTGCAGAGGAAGTGTGAGATACACTGAATACAGCTGCATGGCGTTTGCCTACCCTGGCCCTACTACAAGTAGAAAATACTTTGTTTTAGTGACTTATTCTGTCTAACAAGAGCTGGAAGTACATTTCTCCTTCCTAGGAGAAATCCAGTTAACTCAAAACAGAATTTGTGTGATAGCATAATAGGTACTGAAAATTACATGATAGTGCCTGAAGTTTAGTTTTATAATGTATGTGGCCTCTTGAGACCGAGAGCAAAGAAGTGTAGCATCTTTTTTTTCTTTTTCTTTAATTTTGCTCTTTATGAAGTGCAGCTTCTTGTTGTGTATTTAGATGTATCCCTGCTGTTTTCCTTGCTATTCTGCTGTGGCAGTGTCCCATTCATATGCTGACCATCTCTTTAGCAGAGACTGCAAAATGGTTTAAGTCAGTTATTAGTCTTATTTGTACCTTTTGTGCATCATCTTTCCATCACCAACTGTCATTTGACCAAAACCAAAATTTGAACGACATTTCCTGGAGGTAAGACAAATACTTTAATCTACTCTGCAACTAAGCCTCGAATGTCAAGCTTACTTTCTTTTAATGGTAGGGCATAGGGATGTTAGTAATGACATTTTCATTGCTGGGAATATCTTAAATTTAGAAAAGTGGAAGGATGTCTTCTCACTTATTTTTTTTTTTCCTGAGGCAGAAAGGTTGTGGTTCTTATGTTAAATATGCCTTTAACACAATTGTTATAAAACTTTTCAGTAGCATAAAATGGACTCATTTCTTGTTCAGCACTGAGTTGTTTGAGCTTTGCTAGATTTTTTTTTTTGTCTTTTAGTTCAGATAAAAATAACTTAGCAAAATTCACCTTTCCCCTTTGAGATCCTAAGTGCATGTTTATCCAAGAAAGTATTTTCAGCTTGCTTCATTTGGATGACCTTATGGGAAAATTAAAAGGATCTTTTGACCTGACAAGGCTGACCTTATTTACTACTGAAGATGTATAACGAATATAATGATTCTACAGCTCTCATTACCACTTCTCTCTCTGTAAAACTGCATGCAGTCCTGCAGCCATCCCACTGTAGTATGTTCTGCTTGGTTGTTCTTGATTGGATCTTTGCAGTGAGTCATTAGGTCTGTGTAAAATGGGGGAAAATAAAGATTCAGTGTTTTAACTTTTCATCTTTATTTGCAGTGGCAGTTCTACCTATAAAGTGTTGTGAGCATAACCTAAAGATTAGGGCTGCCACTTTTGTTGCAAGTAGTATATAAATGTTGTGGTTGAAGACATTGCATTAATGGCTTAAGCTAATGTTCTGAACTGTAAACTGGAGCAGGAAGGGGCAGCGCAATAAAATTTTTGCAGCTTTGTGCTAAATCCCATATCAGAACTCAAAATTCTGTGACTAAAGGACACCGTTCCTGCTTCCCATCCGCCTCTCCTACATCTAGTTCTAATTTGGAATTAGAAGCGTATGCCCTTAGTGAGTGCAATGATTACATTAGCCTAACATGGCCCTCCTTCTTGATCATAGTGTCTGTTTTTAACAGAACAAAACATTGTGCTGGATCTCTAATTCCTACTTTTAGAAGACTGAAGGCTTCTGAAATGTTGCTAGCTCACAGAATACTTTTGCACTTTCAGAAATCTTCTGTCTTAATATCCCAGATCATTTAACAAGTATTTGAGTGTTTTGGATCTTGTATGTTACTTGGCAGACTGTTTTTTATAGAATTACGGATTTCCATGGGAAACTGTAGTGATCTTTTTTTTTCTCACCTTCAAATTATCCAGCTGATGCTAGATGTGTGTTACCAAACCTCATTTTTAGTATCAGAATGAGACTGTTACATAAGATATTACTTTTTCAAAGATATTCTTCTGGTGGCTGGTAAGTATTTTTGAAATTTTCCATTGAATTGTTTGAATAAGTATGTAGAATTAGTATGTAAAACAATTATGAAAAATAAATCTCTTTGTAGCAAGTACTTGTTGTACCGGATAGTGAATTAATCAATGTTAACAGGCATAGACTAATATGGAACAGACTAATATGGAACTAATATTTTCCTGCAAAGCGTAGCTATATGCAGTGAGCTATACCAATTCTTCATTCATGTTTGATCACCAGTCCTGCTTTGAGGAGTTGTGTTTTGGGATTCTGCACATGTTCATCAACTGGAATGTTGCAGGTATATGTTGCAAGTAATGGATTTGCTTATAGATTTTACCACAAGGGTAAATCAAATGAATTATGAGTCATGCTGACCACCTTTTAGCAGGGCAGCAGTCAGAGCTTTTACTTTTTTTTTTAAGTATGTTTCTTTTGCAGGACGAAAGGGAATGATAAAATATGGAATCTGAGCAGAAAGCATCTGTGAAAAGAATAGGTGAATGTGTCGGAGTGGGGGAAAGCATCCCTGGAAAGAAGGCCATTGCTACTTGTTTATTCCTTTTGTTCTTTGAATACTGGGCTTTTCCAGGAGATTTAAAAGTAGCAGATGTGAAGAGAGGTTTTAATTTACTATAATTTTTCAGCTGTTTTTTTTATTTTTTTTTTTTACACTGTGTCACAGTAAGAAGTGTCAGGTAGTCAGTGGCAGTGGCATGCTCTATTGACCCATTTGCAGATTCTCTCCAAAAATATAGAAGGCATATATTAACAGACCAATAAAAGATGCCTTGTCATGTCCAGGAAGCAGGAATACATCTGTTTAAAGCTTGTATGAACCATATGCAAGATGTTTTGCAAGGTCTTGCTGTAGTTAGAGAGATTTGTAACTGGATTTTACTTATGTAAAATAGACATTCCTGAACTATCTAATGTAAAACTTTTAAATGGTAGAACTATTTCAGAATATTTCTCTGTGTTTATGTGGGTTATTTGCCCGTTGAGAATTGAGCTATAAAGCTCAGTATAAAAGTGGTTCAGACATCTTGATCATTTTGTGAGACACCAGATGGCTAAGAAAGAGCTGCCATCGTATTGATTAAAATAAAGCTTCCCTTTATGTGATCTATATCTGACTTCTACTCTTTCCTGTTTTTGCATATGATTTCGTGCACTTCTAAGAAACAATTTTCATTCATGTTTCTCTGAATATGGTTTCATCCGAACTCATGTTACCATTTTCTCTGGTGTGGCAAATCAAACCGCTTTTGCACTGGGGATACTTGTAACTGTAACTACGAAGATCTGCCCCTCTATGACTGCATATTTTGTTCCGCGAGTTCATTTTCTGACAGTTCTACCTTTCCTGTTGCCTAGGATGATTGTTTCAAACTTAATTTAAATTACAGAAATCGTTTAAGGGAAAGCTTCTCTCAACTATCCAATTTCTTTCTCACAAGACAGTAACTGACCTTGACGTTAATAAAAGTGTGAGCACCCTCAGCTGTTCTTAATTTCCCTCTTCCAGGTACTGCTTTGAAAAATTAGTTTTTAAAACACTGATTCTTGGAGTTTTTAAATTGGGAGTGTGAATTGTCAAAACATGTTCACAAGAAAAGCAAACCTGCTGTTAGACCCTTGAGGACCATTTTTCTTGAGCATAACTGGAGTAGAAGTGATCGACAGAGGTGCTTCAGATATGTTCATTGTGCTCCCATGCCAGCACTCCTCAAAGTGTATCTGGACCTGAATTGACTGCTTTTTTTCAGGGATGGTGGGGGATTCACCCAGCCTCTGCTGCACGAACAGCATGAGAGTTGATGGGGATCTGGACCCATTTCTTGAGGGCATAACTTTGTAATGAGGTCGCTCTGTAGGCATCAGATGTCTGAGCACTGTCCACTATAGCTAGAATTAATAAAAATAATAAACATCACCATTGCTTCAGATTTCACAACATCTTGAAACCAGAACTAGTTTCATTTCTTTCTTGATGCTTTATAGTCATGCTTAACTCTTAGCATAGGCAGCTGTGTAGGACTACAGTGTCATTGGCATGCTACAGTTGTGTAGCATGAAATTTATCTTTGGGAAAAAATGCCATTTTGTTTGTAGGAAAATTTTGCTAAAGAATGGCTGTATTTGCCTCTATTCTCTTAACAACCAGAAGCTTTAGAAGTACATGGTCACAAGTGTGTGTGACTAAAATTAGCTATATTTTAGCTTGCAAACTTATATGCTAAGTCACATCCATATGAACATGTTTCATTTTTAGACCTTGCTTCTGTAACCCAGGGATTCACAATACATAAGACTTCAATACTACATTTTCTAATGTCTCAGATTCTCATCATTTTTTGGAAGTTATATGTCCGTTTTAGATGTATGAAGCTTTACCTTGTTCTCATCCAGTGGACAGGAGCTTCTTGTGCAGTCACTTCCAAACATTGTAGAATCAATTTCCTCATGTGTATCGAGTTGGAAGGACTGTTTAAGCTGCTTCAGTTCCTGCATTATTCGATAAAGTCTGCATTTCTCTTACTGTTCAAGGGCTCAGGCAAGCTAAAATGTTCAGCTTGTGGATGTTCTGAAAGATATTTGAACTTCATAAACTGTTTAAAGATACCTTAATATTTTTGTCTTGGTTGGATTTAAAACAAATAATTATAAAAATCACTGCCAGTATCCATTTCCAGTATCATCCAGCAAATTTCAGTAAATCCTGTTCTTTTTTCTGAGCAGATTGGTTGTTAAGCAAAAGATTGTGTTGTGTCTTCCAAGAGCTTCTGATTTTGAATTTAAAATAAATGGATCTATATCTGATTGGAAGGGTGGAGGGAGGGACCTATAACTTGATACATAGGAAACTACTTGAATTAAATGCTCATTTTGACATTTTGCCAGCGATGGGAATTTGCACGTGCTCTGGGCTGAGTCAAGATATTAAAACAAAATTACAACAGTAAAATGAAACACAAGGATAATTCAGGCTTGACTTCGTAAGTTATCAAATACATAATAGCAAACATGTGGTTTCTCTGATCTTCACATTCCTTGTATAAGTTAATCGTGCGTCTGAAAGCAGTGGAATTTTGATACAGCACTGTGTTATTTGGCATTGCAGAATTCTACTTTTTCCATTAGTCTCAAATTATTCTCTCCCTTGTAATGCAGCACTTCTGGGTGATATACATAAGGGAGAAAAATTTGTGCTGAATGAATGGATTCTATTTCATTTGTTACCAATTTCATTACAGATAATAATACCTTGTGAGAAAACTATAGGGTCACGCAGAATTACTACGTGCTCATTGCTAAGTAACTTAATTGACATCACTTTGAAGGAAAATTCTTGTTATGTTGGAGATTTTTGCATTACTGTTTTGAAGAATGTTTTGGTTTAGTGTATGCTATCGGTTTGACTGAACTGAGAAATTACCAACTTTTTAACATTATTTTCTTTTCTGGAGCTTCTCTTTACTTATTTTAGGTTTTCATAACAAAACAATCTTTTGCATTTATTTATTTTTCTATTTGGAGAAAACCTACAGTGATGTGTATGTGTGAGAAAGTTTACATGTCGCATCTAGCTTTGGAAATTTATTAGTAAAATAGTGAAATACCAACACAAATGAATTTATGTTTGGGGAAGAGAAGATGGGATTCACGTTAACTAAAACACATTTCCATTTTGTAGAAAGTAATTCAAATTAATGTTTTAGATATAGAGGATGTGGGGAAATGTTAAACGTCTTTGACCTTAGAGTCAAGGTGATAAAGCTCACTAGAGACACCACTGCAATCACTGTCGCTCCTCTTGGAAAGTTAATACCTTTTCTAAAACATGGCTTTATTTATTTTGAAATGCCTTCAGTCTTTCCTGGGGAGGAAGAGGTATGACTCCTTCATCACTCCCCTTCATCTTTCCATTGCAGTTCTATATGCTTTTCTAATACTTTCTCCAGAGTTGTGGGGTGGGGTGTTTTTTGTTGTTTTTTTTTTTTTTCTTAACTGCAAAGAAGAAATGAGAGTGACTTCTGAGATGACATCCTGTTTGTTTGGGATTGCTGGTTCTTAGTTACTGGCGAGAGGCTGAAATACAGACGTAGTTTGCTTTCTGCTTTCTTTTTTCTCCCAGTACCGCAGAGGGAGTGTAACTGACTGTTAATGTTCAGGGTAATAATAAAGTAATGTAGAAAAGGATCTGTGTGGAATCTGTTGACAATTCCACATATTTTGTTTGCAGTTCTTTTTGAGCAGAAGATGAAAATGTTGTTTGTTGAAGTTTCAGGCATATTTATTCTGGTATTTTTCTCTACCTATCCGTAGAAGAACTTATGTTTAGCACGTTGGCATCCAGAGTTTTGTTACTTACCACATGTTGCATTTTCCTCTGCCGCAGTGCTAACTTCCATGAGCTGACACAGTTGCAGTTTTGGTGTTTTCATTTTCACCTTTCTTTCATTTGCAGAACTGTCTTACAGATGACATCGGGATATCTACGTGGAAGGAACAGGTTTTCCTGTCACATAGTGCCTTGCTGGCAAAGAGCTGCCAGGCTGCAATGGAACTAGCAAAGCATAGCTCTGAGATTCAGGACATGGCATTTCGGTATGGAAAGCACATGTCCATGAGTCATAAGGTACACCTTTTTCTTTCAGTCTGTGATTTTAAAATTGGAAAAACTTGCAAGATATGTTGGTCTTGAGCTCTGTTCTGTACCACCACTATGCCACAGACCTTTGTCAGCAGGTTAATGGTACTGAGAGACTTGACCACTGCCTGGTATAACGTTTGCAGAAACTGCTGATATGAACAGTGCTTATGAGCTTGCAAAATCACACTTTCTGGCTGTGTGGTTTATTTCATTCGAGGCTCTGTTAAAAGTCCCTCTGGTTCGTCTGTCTGTAGCAGCTTAAAGCTTTACTTTCTGTGCTCCTGTGTTCTTCTTGAAGCTATAGTCCCAGCAGCAGGAATTGCAGAAGGAAGCAGGTGTTGGGTGCCAAGCTGCCTCCATGCATATGTTTGTGCCAATAAGTTCAGCTTCCTGCAGCAGCACATGAGACTGAGACAGGAGCTGCAGTGGCTGAAGTACCTGCATGTGTTCTCTTCTGGCTAATCTGCTGTGGAGCTAACTTCCAAAGGGAGTAAATGATGCGTAGCGAGGGAGGTAACCAGATGAGAACAGTAGGAGCATAAACTTCTGCAGCAGTAGGATTTCCCAGAAAAAGTCTGACCCTCCCTCATGCTAGAGTGAGACAGTCACTGCAAAATGTCTGTGCAGGTTTAAGATTTCTACGTGTCCTCTGTGGGAGCTCACTGGCCTTACACAGAGGCGTATCTCTGGCAATTTCAGTTCAAGTCAGGAGTGCATCCACTTAGTCAACTTATGTTTGAGTTGAAGTGTTAAGCTGCATTTTCTTCACTGAAAACTGGACGGAAATATTTTCTTCAGTCTTTCAGTCCACAGCTAGACGTAGTACAAAGCAAAAGATTCAGATCTTCAGCACTCTTGTTTTGCCTCACATAACCACTCCATCTGTATTGCAGTACTTGTAAAGGAAGATATCGTTTGAGACAGGCAAACAGACCTCCCATCCGCTCCTACTCAGTTGGTTTATGTGGTTTCTAGTTCCTCCAAGAAAAGGAAGTGGTTTTCAAAAGCAGGACTTCATTGACATACAAATATTGCTAGGTACTACTCTGAGAGTAAACTACATCTAGTTCAGACTATAGCTTTAATATATTTAGTGTGTGCTTTAATATTAATTCTTTCTCTAGTGATTAATATGGTTGTGTATAAAGGATTACATGATTTTCATAGAAGGCTATTAGCTGTGTAATATTTCCTTTGTCAGAAAACAGATCGTACTACATCAACTTCTTTGGTTACTGGAAGTAGAAAGAGTGCATTGCCCTTAACAGATGAAAAACTGATCTTCCCAACAAAGACTAAATCGTTCTTTCTTTTATGGTTTTTTTTCCACTTCTTTCCATTCAACAATTCCTTACCTGGCTGTCTCATCACTTGCCCAGCTCTGCAAGCTGTCCTTTACCTACTTATTTGGAGATACTCTATGTACTTGTCTTTATCACAACTTTCTGCCACTGCAGTGCTTCTCCTTCTTCCTTTCCCTCCTTCAGTCTTGAAGTGCAACCAGAATGCAAGTGTCAAAGCAGAAAATGGCAAGTAGCTATAGAATTGGGATACGGGCTTTGAATTGGTAGATGTGAATGTATAGTCTGCTTCTGGAAGTTGAAAAAAACTGTTCTTTTCTTTCAGCTGCATTCAGACCTTCAGCCGTTTGTTAAAGAAAGTTCTAGTGATGCCATGGCCTTCAGTTTGAATTGTGCTCCTGCAGTCCTTCATCAGGAATTCCTTGGAAGGGATGCATGGATTAAACAGATCAGAGAGGTAAATTAAAACATTGTTTAGAATTGCCAACTTCTGTCATTTGCATCTCTCTTCCCATCTGTGCTTTCAATCTACAGAGAAACTCAGAAACTGACATCAGATGAGATAATGCAAAGGTTATTACCTCTACTTTCCAATACCTAAAACCACTCTCTTTCATTATTTCAAGAGGGTGAAATCAGAGGAGCTGACAAATGAGCTCTTTACGACTTCTGTGTGTCAGTGTAACGAGCAGATTCACTTCCATGGAGCATCTGTCCCTTACTATTTGTGCAAAGTCCTATATCTTAGCTTAAACCTACTTTCAGTGGCAGTGTAATGCCACCAGAGTGGTCAAAAGGTAAGTACACGTTTTCTTCAGCTAACTTTTCTCTGGGATCTGTGATTTTCAACAGAGGGAAAAGACCTGGGAGACATGGCTTCCTGACCACTACAAAGTATTGGAGAGGTCTAGCTGGTTGATGTCCTCATGCTCAGTTCTCTTCATTCAGTTATCTTTTCTCTAACACATAAGGAAGGATATAAAAGTGAGATGGCTGTGTAGCATATATCTGTTCTACATTACCACATAGAACTGTGGCATTCCAGCCTATGAGTATTTCCTGTGTGCTGAAATACAAATAGATAACTATACAGGAAAGCAGGGAGGAGAAAGAGGGGAAGACACAAAAAATATGACCAGAAATAAGCATTCTGTTGTGTTCCTGTATCAGACAGACATGTTTTGCCTGACTAAACAGCTGTGATGTGTACTGTTTGGAAATTCCTGATGTTGTTACACTGATTTTTCAGGAGAAAGTCTGCTGCCTTTGATAATAAGCTAGCTCCCTGCAAACACGTTCTTTTAAGATGCTTGTTGATGGCTTCTTTCCTTCTTGGTTTGAAAGCAGAACTCAGCATCGCAGGATGTAAAGTTTGAGCTTCTGCCTAGTTCTCCATTTATGGTGGCCAGGTTGCAGTGGTACTGTGTGTGAATCTTGAACCAAAACAAGCTTTATGTCAATTTGAAATTAGACGACGATGTTTCATAATGTATGATGAGAAATTTTCAAATTCTGCAGTCTCAACACAAGGCTCAGATGTGAGTTGAATGTAAATGGATTTAGATGATTGCAGTTGGAGAATAATGGTATTACCACAGCGCACTTTATAAAGGCTTTGAAACCATTTCCCATCTGCAGAATCTAGAGGAGGTTGCAGGATTCCAGGAGTGCCGTCTGTCTCCTTGCTAATTCTTATACCAAAAATGGGCATGATAGAAACAATGAAGCGGTTTTTGCTGAAGGGGAAAAAAGTGACATGCTCTACATAGAAGTATTGTACTTACTATTATTTTAGCTAAATACAAAGTATGTGGCCAGGACTTACTGCCTGTCATTCGTGTCTTAATCAAGGATGCCTGAAATGCTGTGGAGCCCAGGACTTTTTGTCATTGTTTCCCCAGAGTTCTCTTGTCACAAGTCCAGAAACAGGCGCTGTTCCTACGGTAGCTTTAGAATAGAGACAGGCATATGGCACCTTCTTGCTGCTGAGCTGGAGACCATTTAAAAACCCTCTTGTTTCTTTATTTGAAAAGAACAAAACGCACCAGATCACCACATGTGGAAGGCTGCATCAACACTTAGAATGTGTGTATTTTGAGAAGATTACCTTCAAATTTGGATGTTCAGAAACTGCCTTAAAAGAAAATTGGGATGTATACAAAGGGAAGCTGTGTCATAAAAGAGAAAAAAAGTTGTAGATGTATGTATATATGTGTGTGTGTGTGTGTGTGTGTATGCATGCATACACAGATACGTACATGAATGATCATACACAAAGGCCAGAGATCTATTCTCACTGATTTTACCACCAAACCCCTCCAACCTTTTGTATTTAAAAGTAAAATAGCCAATGAATGGTCAGCTGTCTTATTTGAAAAGCAATATGGGCTGGGGAGTAGAGTCCTGAAATGTCTTTATTTTGGGGGTGTTTTTTTTCTTTTTTTCAATAAACTTAAGTCCAGCCCTGAATAGTTTCCAGAAAACACCACTGTAGACAAATGCTTGAATGCTGACCTCTAGACAAAAGTGTTAAAATAGCTGCTAAATGCAGTCCTGCTGAGATTTTGGAAAGCCTTGTATTCTTAAAATTAAAAAAATAGGTCTAGAACTCATCTTAGCCCACAACATTTTTAATTCAATAAGAGAATAAATTAGAAACAATCTCACTTAGGCCAAAGTAATCCCTGTACCTTTTACCAGGTCTTTCTGAGCCTTCTCTAAAGAATCACAACTAGAAGAAAAGCATTTCCGAAATGCTTTGTAGATGATTTATCAGATGCTTTGTTAAGTATTGTGAAGCGTAGGTTTTAAGAACATACATAAGAGGGTCACCTCATCTGAGAAAGAAAAGTCAATCTTCAAAACCACTACTCCTGAAAACCTGCTTCAAAAGCATTGTCATAAACTGTCTGCTTGTGATCTGCTTATCTGATGCATTTTGAGCCATTCCATGGGGGATTCAGGGATCTTTCTTCCTGGCAAGATGAGCTGATTTTACACCACCTGATTATCAATGAAGAATGTCTTAATATTATTGTCCCTCACTACTGGCATGTGGTATTCAGAAGGAAGGCTGAGCTGAGTTGCTTGTTCATATCTTGAGCATGCTGGTACACAGATCCTTTTATTTGAGGCCCAGAACCTTTGCACTCCCAAGAGCCTTGGCACAGCCAAGCAGTGAGACCTGGAAAGTTACCCCAATTTTTGCAAGTCAGTGAGGAAGCTAAACCAGATGCAGAAATCTTATGTAATAGAAGAAAGTCTCTGTGCCCGAAATCAGGGTCAGTAAAAGTCAGAGAGCAAACTACTGTGAGGATAAAAGGAAGAAAAGGGCAAATGTGCTATTGTAAAAAGAAAGCTTAGGAAACATTAGCTAAGGCTGCTGCTTGGAGAAGTGTAAGTGCTGTTGGCTCGAGTGTTTGAGAGGAGCAGAGAATGAGAAAATACTCCTGCTGCTTGTAACATCTTACGTTTAGGAGAGGGCATGCCGAACACACCTCTTCTGGTATTACTAAGACTAAAAAGCCTGATTCTGTGAAACAGAGTTGGATAAGCTGGTAATAACTTCAGTTGTATTTTTTCTGCATCAGATTCCTAAAGAAAGTCAATTCTGTTTAAAGTAGTAGGTCTTCTAATTGCATCTTATACTCTTGCTACTGTAGTCTATATAGGTAATGTCTTATATAAAATCTCTCTTTCTCTTTAAGGCACAAGGAAAAGGAAATTTGATGGACTACAAGAAGGTCAGTAAATTACATTTAAACCTGCTTTTTATTTTTAATATTATGTGTGACATTTTCAAGGTTATTCTTGACAGTTGAAATTTCCTTATTTAAGCCACTTTACGCATGTATGCATGGAGAGAGGAAGAGAGAGAGAATGGCTTGTACTATTACTTGATTTGAAAAGTCACTAACAGTTATCTATCCTGTATCAAACACAGCCATTTAATGATCATTTGCCATTATTTATTCCATTTAATTCTCCAAACTTAGTTCTGAAGTCAGCTTTTTGTCAGCTTTTGCTGTCTCCTTTTCTGCAGTTGTTTGCAGGTTAGCTGCCAGCAGTGATCTCTACTTATTGATAGAATATGCTGTTATTCTTTTCTTAATCTCACCTTAATACTCTGCTTCCTTTAGAAAAATACACACACCTACACACAGGTGTTTTATAACAATTTGTCTTTCTTTCAGTTCCTGTTACAGCTTTGAGCTAAGTCACCACAGCATTTGCTATGCAACTGCTCTGTAGTAAAAGCAGATGTGAATTAACTAGCTTATCAGCTGAAAGTAGCTGGAGCATTGTGGTGCTCTTAGAGAAGTGCAGGAGATGACATAGAAGGCTCCCTCCTTCAGTACTGGAGAACAGCTTAACTGTGGTGGAGATAGAAGATGAGCTTTGTCTCCAAGTTACTCAGTGAGCACAAAGCTGAGTTGTTCCGAGTCTTAAGTACATCATGAGGGTCCAGTTAGCTTCCTCCAGCATCACTGGGAAATAATTGTTAAGTTACTGCTCTCACACAATTGAGAATCACCCTCTTGGAGTAGAGTTTAAAGAACATTACAGCTATGAATGTTTGCTGTTAATATGGTAAGTTAACATGTATACGTGTTACAGGTCAGACTTCTAATGTAGTTATACCATATTAAGAAAGTTTGAATTGCTATTTTTTCTTCTTGTTCAAGCATGAAAAGGATCTCAACTTTAACTAACTATTTAAAATCATCTTCATTTTGATTTGGTGTTTTGATTTGTTTTGTTTTTAACAATAGGAAAAGACTGATACAACTGTCACTTTCTAAATCATTGCTGAGAGTACTGAATTCTTTTCCTCAAATATGTGAAACACTCCTTTGAATGTTCAGACGACGCTACTTGCTTTTCTAACTATAGAATGGATTTCCTTCTTATAAGAGTTACAGTTGTGACATGCCCGGTGTCATTTCCATAGTTTAAAACAAAAAAAAAAGTGGGAGGTGGGAGAAAGGCTTCTAAAGGCTTCTAAAATTGCTTTACTGAATTATGTATTTGTTGTTATATTCTAATTTTTACTTGCATGATTTCATATTTTGAATCCTTCATATGAAGTTGGAAAACTTAGTGTGACTGTGCAACTTGGACACTTGGATGGAAGGGAAGGAAAGGGGAAAGGAAAGGAAAGGGAAAAGGAAAGGAAAAAGCCTTCTTGAGGTTTTTATTTCATGCAGTCGACTTCAGCTGGGAAACATGATTTCAGTGCTCTGGCTGATCATCTCTTACACATTCATGAGTATTATGAGTTCAGTAATGAAGAACTAGTAGTAGTTTATTAGTGAAAAATTCTCCATTGCTTTTGCACACTCAAACAATAATCAACTTTGTTTTTTGAGAACATCAGTTTCAAAATTGGTGTCACATCCCTCTCTTCTGTGTTTCTTCATTTAAAATAAAAGTGGCCAGTAGTTACATCCATGCTCAGTAAGCTCAGTAACCTGTCATCTCAGTGTAGTAGCTTGACCGGTACATGCACACAGCCAATTAGAGTATATATTGTGCCACACAAATTTGTATTTCTTTTTTGTTCTTTGCTGTGATGTCTTTACTCCTGTACCACCAAAGTCAGTATTTTGCACATTTGCTGTTTTTTGTGTTGTTTTTTTTTTCACAGCGTCAGTGTCTCCTCTCATCTCTATTCAGTTGCTAGATTTACTTTAACATTTCTAATCAAATCCAGAGCCTTGCTTCTCTTTGAGTCTCTGAAACACCTCTTTCATTTTGAAAAAGCTATGGTCACCAAAACTAGATGCAAAACTTCATTTTTACTATGAACTTCAGCATGCCATTTGCACAAAATAAAAATGCTGTTTGTTTATTTAAATTCATAACAATATGTACATAAAGACCTTTTGCTGTTTTGTCTGCTTAAGAATATTTCACCTTATTCACTGCAGATTTCAATTAAAATAATGAATTAAGGAAAGGATGAGAAATTGAGATCTATCCATCCAAAGTGACTACTACTAAAAGGCTGCTTAAGAACTTTTTAACTGTTCATATGGTGCATGTTATATGAAAATGATCTTTCTGAGCTTTTCCACTGACAAAAAAAAAGTCTTGATGGTGCTAGAAAATTTTGTTAGGGCTCTGAGATAAAAACAGAAGTGAAATACTTTTCATTAATTTAATTAGCCCTAAGACTATCATGTCAATAAGGTCACTGTTCTGCAAAATTATCAGTACTTTTTTTTTCCCAGCGTATCAATCTTCTTATTAGAAAGACTTTGATATCAGAAAGACTCTTATTTTCTTGCATTATTATCTGAATGTTTCACTCTGAATTTTGCTGTACCATCACACCACATCCAGACAAATTATTGATCCATCATTATGTTGTTTGAAAGTCTCTTACAGAGATGAAAAAGTAGTTGAAGCTCTATTTCAATGGTGTTTCTCAGATAACAACAGTAAAAGTACCAATATATGGCAGAAACAAAGCTTGTGTGTCATTGAAATGTGATTTCCTGTCATCCTCATTAGTACGCTGAATTTCAACGAAAATCTCAGGCTTCTTTGTCCATTTTACAAGTTATTTGCCACAGATAAGCTGTAATTCTACAAAAACAAATTGAGATCCTCAGTGAATCACTTATTTATAATTTTGGTTAAAAATCTTCCACTGAAATCAAGACTTAATGGTGCGAGGCATTATGCAGTCTTGTTAAGTGAGAGTAACAAAAGTACAAAAAGTAGCAGGAGTGAATAATTCTTGTTCACTGGCCAAGGCTCTAGAAGAATTACAAGACTACAGTGACATCCTATATTTTGCATCCAGATAGCATGCCATGGAAAGGACCTGTTGTTTTTCTTAATATAGCATTCGTAAAAGATAAATTAGGTCAAGTGAAAGAAGATATGGCAAAACAATTTTTTTTTTAATGTAGGCCTACTCACTTGCTTTCTTGTGGAGTCCTTTCATCCAAACTGGCACAGGAAATATGGCACGTCAGCAGTGCTGTGATATACTTTGATAGTTTGTGTATAGAACCACCACAAGATTTTAACAGAGCTGATTTTATACTGGATTGGCAGTAATATGAGTCAGGAAGTGGTAGATCCATTCATACAGTGCATGGTGCTAATGTCTTGGCTTCACATACAGAAGGAAAGAACTAAAGAAGAAAAATGGGTAAGGTCACATCTGGAAACAGTGAGGTTTCTTGGTGTCAGTAACAATAACACAGTGCCATCCAGCTGCACCAGCAAGGGCGTATGACTCTGCTTGACCAGCTCACTCCTGACTGCCTTACTCAGCGCACGTGTCCTACTGTGGTGCTGTCTTTGGAGTAGTTTTACCATCTCACACCATAAATTACAGTGCTCCCTCAGCTCTGATTAATTAAATGCCAGAGTATCACCATGAGAGGTGTCATGGGACTACAGGCAGTAGACTAGCTGCTGTCCTGCTCCTGAAATGCAGCAGAGAGCTAAAAACAGAATTGGTATTTGTAGATGGTAGTGACCTCTGCTAGTTTTCTGTTAAAATCTCTTGTTTGCAACAATTGCCATTAGTTTCTTTTGTTCTGTATATTAAAACAACACTTGTTAGAGAGTATACTTATTCTTGATATGTTAGCAATATTACATAAGCAGACAAAGCCTCTCAGGAGAAGCAGCTTACTGCACGTTGGGAATTAACCAGATCTCAAAATGGATGATGCTCACCTCATGGGACCCTGTAGGACCGGTCCCATGCCCTGCTGGGAGTCATCTCCCGTGGCTCCCTGTCCCTTATGGAGAAGTTGGCCATTATTGCTCGTTGGCATTCACTTTTGTTCCCTGAAATAAATATATCTTTTGTTAACATCCAAATTATTTGATACGATGAGTGGGAATGGCTTCGAGTTGCACTAGGAGAGGTTCAGGTTGGATATTAGAAGCAACTTATTCTCAAAAGGAGTGATGAGACACTGGAACAGGCTGCCCAGGGAGGTAGTGGAGCCACCATCCCTGGAGCTGTTCAGTGAATGTGTAGATGTGGTACACAGGGACATGGTTTAGTGGGCAGCATTGGTGGTAGGTGGATGGTTGGACTAGATGATCTTGCAGGTCTTTTCTAACTCTGACGATTCTATGATTCTGTGATTCTATGATCACTTGTTAAATGGGGGATGCTGTTATGTTGTTATTTGGGGTAAATTTAGGAGGTTTTGTTTTCTGAGTCTGTGTGTTTGTTTCTTTCTTTTGAATTTAGATTTTGGCTAAACTAAAGAAAGGTAACAGTTATCTGAAGTACTCAAGCGCATATGCAATACCAAAAATCAGCTGTATCATTGTTTTTAATTGGTGGATGTCTTCCATGGCCTTTTTAGGATGAGAATCCAACATAACTTTGTTTCATTAAACGAAACAATATCACTTCTTTTTTTTTTTTTTTTTAGCATAAATATCATATTAATTACTTGTGTGCGCTAAGATGACGCGTTTGTATTGGCTACCTGTGTTACTGTGATTAGAGCATGTCATACTTTTGGGTTCATCGTACATCTATCACTGTTTAGATTGAAAAGCTAATAGGTCTTGTCAAGTTCATTGTGGAAGACCTGGAAAGGCATAAGGAAGAGAAGTTAGTATCTTCTCTAGAAAGGTAAAAGGTTTATACGTTCTATCAGACACTCAAGATGGCTTGCAATAATTTGGCAAAGTGTCCTTCTGTAACTGTGTAACAGGTGGGGCAGAAGTGTTCTCTATAAACAGGACATCTTTCCTGTACTGTTAGGGGTGACTCATTCCAGATTTGGTCTCTTCCTAGAAAGGGTTGAAGTTTGAAGTAGAAATGTCAGCTGTTTGTCAGATAAGTAAGGAAAATAAATCCTGTTCTACTAATGGCTGTTATGCTCTTTAAAGGTGCATTTTTTTTTACCTTTTATATCAAAACAAAAAGGCAAATATTGCATAAATGTATTTATCATTCCTTTTTCAAATGGCATATTATTTTGCATATAACCAACAAAGTCTGAAAAAATGTATTCAGTGATAGTATGAAGTAATGCACTTAAATGATTGTCCAGCCTAGATTGAGAAGGAAGAGTATTAATCTGTGTTTGGCCACAAGGACTGCGAGTGAGTACTGAGACACCCCAAGGTACTTCAAAAATATAGGAAAAAAATCAAAAAATTGATCTACTGGCTGTAAAATAGGCTTTAAGACTGTTTAAGGTGACGTTTCAGCAGTGTAATATAGTTCTTACCAAGTAAAGAGAGAACAGATTTAGAAAAGCTAGTTCAGAGCACTGTAAACAATGCATTAGTCAGTCACTCAGCCACAAACCAATTTACAATTTGTATTTGGGGGTTCTATTTTGGTAAATAATGTATGTTTCAGAAATTTAGAATAGTTCAAGATCAGTTCATACAGGGTGTTTGAAGATTTCAGTATAGAAGAAATTAAGGTGTTCAGGACCATTCAAACAAAAAATACATTTTTTTTCTATAGTTGCTTGTTATCTTGTCACTTAATTCTAAATTTGATCATTACTAAAAAGAAAAAGGAATTCCTGTGCTCTTCTCCATTTGCACATAAAATTTAGTGCTATCAAAATATTTACTACATATTCACAGTCTTTCCCTCTGCAGAATGTATTGCTCCCTGTAGGTAGAACTGTCTAAAAGGAATCTTGTTTTTCCTTAGGCTGGAAAATAAGGTAAAGATATATCAGCACAAAAGAATTGAAGTTGTTCCTTTATACTTGAACACCTGCTGGTTTTTTGTCTTCATGATTCTTCAGTCTCCAAAATCCAGCAGTTCCTAGCTTGCCCTTTTGTCCTTTTGTTGCCCTCAGTCAAGCAGTCTTTTCCAGTAGGAGCCCAGAACAGTTGCTCTGGAAGGCAAATATGTAATTTCTGTGTTAAATTTTCTTTTTACCTTCTAAGACAAGGAGACTAGAAAACAGTGCTCAGAACTCCGCTTTAGTCACAAAATGATATGGTAATTGAAGTTGGAAGGGAACTCTGGGGAACATCTGGTCCCTCGTTTTGCTCAGAGCAGAGCTAGTGTGAATTGATTAGCTCAGAGCCTTGTCTGAGTTCTGGAGACCTGCAAGAACTTGAGTTCTTATAACCTGCCTGAGAAACCTGTTGGATTGACTGTCCTCCCAGTGGAAAAGAATTTCCTTGAGTCTCATCAGCATTTCTCATGCTGCTACCTGAGCCCAGTGCTTCTCCTCCTTTCCACATAAGCCTTTGATCAGTGGCTCCTTTGCACTGGTCCTTGAGATGGTCGGGGCAGCAATTCCAGCCTTCTACTCTTAAGCCAAACCAAGCAATTTGCAGCCTTTCCTTGCTAACGCAGCCTGAGGTTGGTTCATGATCTTTGCTGCAAGGGCACACTGTTTCAAGAAAAGATAGGTGTGTAGGTAACTGTGAAGGAAGAAGTATGGTTCAAATATGAGAGAAATGGGACCTATCAACCTATTCCTTGTTGATTTGAATTTAGTTGAAGATTTTGTTGTTGTGTTGCTTTTTTTTAGACTCATAGAGCAACCTTTCAGACAAAAAAACTTTGTGTTTCTGAGCTTCACGTGTACAGTGAAAAACCACTAAGCCTGGTAAACATCTGGATAGATTGAGGGTGCTGAGGAAAAACAGTGTTGGTTTGCTGGGAGGGGTTATTGCTTCCCTTATGAATCTTAATTGGGCTGCACTATTTTAAAACTATTCTTAAAGCTGAATTGAAACAAGAGCCCTTCTGTGAACTTTCACATGCTTGGCACCTTTAGAAAGAAGTAAGGCTTTATTGCCAGTGGTTGGAACAAAAGCCAAAAATTTAAAATGCAGTATTCCAGCATATCTTGCAGTTGAACTGGCAAAAAAAAAAAAAGTCTAAGTAATCTCTATCTTGACCTGTATTCTGTTTTAATTATTGAATGCTGCTCTGAAGTAGATTGTATTTTAATGATAGATGAAATTGTTCCTAGCAGTGGAAATATGCTAGCGCAAAATGAAGCCTTGTAAGTAGAGACCAGAAGATGTGATCCCTTTGTTTAGAAGAAATTAACAAGGGAGCTTAATCGAAGTTTATACAGTAATAAATTGAAAGAGTTTGTTTTTCTTTTCTATTAATTTGCCTAAAAAATTATCTGTTCCTATCTAAGTGAAATAATAGGAATAATACATCTAAACTGGATACGTGGATTTTTTAATGTACTTAATTTGTGAAGTTCATTACATGAAATCACTGAAGTTCAAAAATTGAGAGCAAGTGTAGCTCCAGTAAAACTAACAGTGCAGCTAAATACATAAATCAGTTGTTTTGTGTAAAGCAGGACTACTGAAGCCTGGTTTCTTATGGAGTTACATCTTGAATTTCTTTAATAACTTTCTTGCTACAAAAAGCCCAATTTGTACTCGTGTTTTTTTTCCCCTTCCTTTTTAACAGCCGTGTCTGAGACAGAGGTAACGCTCACTCTGATTAATCCAGGCTGGTTTACCTCAGTGTATGTATACTTACTTGAACTGGCTGGCTGGTTCTGCAAATGGAGCACAAAACAAAGTTGTTAAGGACTGTGAAATTGTTCATGACTAAAAAGCTGAGGAAGGAACCTGTCATACAGGCAGAGATTTTTTCGCTTAGAGGTTCCTTGAACTTTGCCTGCAAACGCTCAATAGTAGATTGGTCTGATTTTTTTTTCAATTGTTTTGTCTTCAAGGCACTGTATGAGTCTACAGGTTTGCACAAAACAAGCACATAGATAGGTTGTGTCCTTCTGTTAGTTTTTGAATTCTCCCTCATTCCAGATTGTAAAGATTTTTTAGAAGTTGATTTCTTTCCAGTTTACATCTCAGTGTATACTTACACGAGCACTAGCAGGTACTTTAAACATTTCTAGTGAGCTTTAACAAATCAGCAGAGTTAGCTTCAAGTGTGTGGGCTCTGCCATCTCTCAACGTTATGACTGAAGGAAGCAGAGAGGAAATACCTTTCCATGCTGTTCACGTACCTCCTCACTCTCACCTGTCCCCACCTTCTCAGCAGAGCTGTGCTGTACGGCTGAGTCCTATTTGTTAAAAGATGTGTTGAATTAACGATGCAGTGCAGTTTTGCCTCCAGGTTAGTTCTCCAAAGCACAGCACAGAAAGATTCTAACTGAAAAGGAAAATAAAATTTTTATGAACTGGGACCTGAACACTCAAGTGCTGTAATATGCTTTCAGCTAATTTCATCTTTAAATACGGATAATGAATCCACTTCAGTTTGTATTAAGAAATATCATTCATTTTAACTAAATGCAAGTATCTATAAAATGGATGACTTTTACAGTTTGGACGTGGCTTAGATATTTTTGACATGATTTACATCTAGGTTGCTACAGTTTTAATGATGTGTTTGTGAATGAATTGGGGCATTGTGCTACGTGTTGGAGGAAAACATAATTTATAGAACCCTGTGTAATTAATGTAGGCACCTGTGTTCAAGAAAAGCCTTTTTAAAACAAACAAACAAACAAAAAGCTGATACCGTGATGAAACTAAACAATGAAAGCCATGTGGGACATATTAAGGATGATGAAATGCTGTCATGGTTTAGGGATAATTGTCTGTATTATTTTGTGGGAAACTTATCCTGTCATTTACCCAAGTTTTTTAGATACCAGATCTTTCCAGCAGCTTGCTGTGAATGTCACGGGGAATTTTACTTTCTCATCGGGTGTTTCACTGAACCATTCTCAGTTTGCCTGTCCTTATTGAGAGGATGGGCCTGGAAGGCCAACAATATCCTGGGCTGCATCAGAAGAGGGGTTGCCAGCAGGGTGAAGGAAGTGATTATCCCCCTCAGCTCTGACCTCCTAAGGCCCCATCCGGAGTTCTGCATGCAGCCCTGGGGCACCAGGACAAGAAGGATGCGGAGCTGTTGGAGCAGGTTTAGAGAAGAGCCTCAAAGATACTCAGAGGGGTGGAGCACCTTTCCTTTGAAGAAAGGTTGAGGGAATTGGGATTGTTAAATTTGAAAAAGTGGAGGCTCCAGGGAGACTTCACAGTGGCCTTCTAGTACTTGAAGGGAACTTACAAGCAGGAGGAGGACTGACTTTTTACACAGTCTGATAGTGATAGGACAAGGGGGAATAGCTTCAAACCAAAAGAGTTGCTGGGAGGAAATTCTTTATGCAGGGGGCAGTGAGGCACCAGCACAGGCTGCCCATAGAAGCTGTAGGTGCCCCATCCCTGGAGCTGTTCAAGGCCAGGTTGTATGGAACCTGGGCAGTTGAACTGGGGAGTGGTGGCTCTGCCCGCAGCAGGGGCCTGGAGCTGGATGATCTGTAAGGTCCCCTCCAACCTAAGCTGTTCTATCCAGACTTAGTTGAGTATGATAAAGTTGAACAAACCTTGCTTTACTGACAATTTGCTTTTGTCCACTGTCAGAAATGTAATCATGCAGTGTATTAATAGAAATCTGTAGTACAGAAGGCAAAAGCCCCATGCATGCCGTCCTTAATGAGCATTTATAAAATCCAGCTTCTCACTGCAGCAAATGGGAGATCAAATGAGTGTGCAGTGTGCCAGTGCTGCACAGCAGCTCTCAGACAGTGGCGTGGAAATGCTCAGATGTTTTGAAGTCTTGTATTGTTCTGTGCTCCCTGGAGAGCTGGCAGCTCTCAGTGGGCGATGAGCGTTAAATCACCTGCAGTTTTATTGTAGTCTGGGGCCAGAATGGAGCAGCTGTACACCTGAGACCATTCTGAGAGCTGTTTCTAATTGCTTTGGTGATTGCCTTTACCTCGGGAAAAGGTGATGGAAGCACCGCCATCACAGCTAACCGTGCGCCGGCCCTGCCGGAGCAGTCTCTCCATGCCTGTGTTTCCCAACAGCTGCAAGAAGCGATCAAGGCTGGCAAAGGTGTGACTTCTGCCATCGACCTGTGCCGTTGCCATGGAAACCGCGCACTGGCAGCCCTGGAGAGTTTCCCTCCCTCGGAGGCCAGAGCCGCCCTGGCCAACATCGTCCACGCCGTGACCCGGTTCTCCTGAGCTCTTCGTGGGAGCTGCCTGGTGCCCATCGGCAGGGACCCGCCTGACCTCCCTCCATGACAGGCAAAATTCGGGGAAGGGGGAGAAAAAGGAAAAAGAAAGACGGGGGAAATAAAAAAAGGTCACGCATTCACTTGTCGTGCCAGAAGCACACTTGAGGCTGCGCCGGCAGAAATAATTAATGAGGCCCGTTTCCGTGACCTCAGCAAATGGACAGGAAATAAGTGCGTATTGATTGGGCATCGGCGGGGACGGCGCCAGGGCGGAGGCCGGTGGTTTTCCTGCCCAGGGAGGGCGTGCGGAGGGAGCGGGTGTCACACGAAACGCCCCCGGCTGCCAGAGCCAGCGGGCACCCCATCTTCCACTGCAGGGCAGGGAATTAACAGGGGAAAGTCCTTGATCTGTCTGCGCGGCCGGGGCTCCTCGCGCTCTTTTCATGTATTGCAATGTAAAGTTGCCCTGTGTCTAATGCTTTCCCTATCTGAGAAACTTGCCGAGAAAATGTGTCAAGCATGGTAAGTAGGAGCTTTAAGATATTTAATCAAATATTAATTTGGCTCTGCTGAGGGAAGTGGCTGCCTGGTTTTTGTACTGTGCGTACAGAATGTGCTTCTCTGGGTCAAAGAATTGAAGGAATTGAGGGAATACCCTTCTCTAAGATCGAGTAGTTTGTTTCTGCACAACCTTACACAGAATAATTTCCTGGATTTGCGATGCTTGTATTCGTTTCAGCCAAATAAATGGTAATTTGTAAGGCTAGATGTCAGCCTTGGGCAGAAAAGAACACAAATTCTGTGTGAAATTCTTCTGTGAGCGCAGCCTTTCGCGGCTCTGAATGAAATGGAGAAAACATTGGAGAAGTTCTGAATCTCAGTGTTCTGAATTTTAAAGTCCAACTACAGAAAGCTTGAGGTGTATCAGGAGCTTGCAATGTGAGACTGTCTCTGTTTTGTTCATAGGAGATGATTTTTGTGGTTTGCATGCATGCAATCTGAGAACATCGTTGACAAGAAGGCTGAGTTTACATAAATGATCTAGATTGAGACTCAGCTACCTTTCTTCCTTCTGTGGTGTAATTACAGCCCGATCTGGAGACAGCTAGCACAGCAAACAGATTTCATTACATCGTTCACTCAAACACTAAGTGGAGTTATTTCTGTTAAATTCTCTCCTCCCTCCTTCTCCCCCTGCACTCCTCCCCGCTCTGTCACACAGCTTATTTATCATAGACCAGCGTGTTGCATTCCACCGAGTGCAAAATACAAATACAAACTGTATCCTCTAAAAATATACTGAAAATGTATCCCGCATAATGTACATAATATTCCATGTAATATATGTCTATATTATACTGTAATATTGCATGTATAATAAGGACGCTTGAGACAATCTTTGTACAGGAGCAGTGTCCAAAACTCAGGACTTGTTTTATTTTGGAGAATGTCTTCAGCATGAGACCACTTCTTGCTTGCACTTTGTTTTCCATGCCTGCCCTGGCATTTTCTGTCTTCCCAAGCTCAGGGCACTTCTGCCCATGTTGGTGCTGCTGCTGCAGGAAGGCTGGAGGCTGCAGAAGAGCACACAGGTGATGGCAGCCATGGGCATCTGCCTTAGAACTTCAGGGAACTTCACAGGTGCAAATGTACACTGGTTAGCTAACGTAGGCACCAGGCTTGAAAGTAAATACTTAAATTCAACCCCAGTTGTATTTCAGACAGCTTTTCTGGACCTGATTGTTACATGTTACATATAGAAGAAGCCATACCTTGTCTTTATTTTACATCTACGCTAAGTGCTTCAAAATGATTAAAGGCTACAAGAAACTGGGGTCTGCTGGAGTTATTCTGAGCTATCTTACCTCGGTTATATGAAGAAAAAAATCACACATGCAAAACAACTGTGTACACCTGGTTTATTTTTTCATGCAATTACATCTTTTTTATTTGTACTTTTTACTAATAAAGGCAAATCGACAAAACTATTTAGAATGGTTTTGTGTTTTTACCACCAGAAAGTTCTGCTTGCTCTTAAACTGTTCCTTAAGAGTAATTTAAAAAGAAGTCAAAATGAGTTGTCCGTACCACTGTTATTGGGTAATTTTATATTCAATATATTTATCTATAACTATTGAGAAATTTTTGTTGCCTTGGTTTATCCAGGTAAAACACAAGCAAAGAATTACACCCCTCTGTTAAACTGTGGGTTAATTGGGTTCCCCACACCATATGCAGTTGCTGAGCAGTGGTGGAATCTTTAGACCATTCTAGTTTTATTCTCCTGGATTATTTTCCTCACCTACTTCTATAAGGATGTCGGGGAGGGGAGGTCTGAGTTCTGGTTGTGGAGGGAATTCATAACATTTGCTTCAGCCATCCAGGTGACAGAAGCTGTGTTGTCTTCAGCTGTCTTAGTAGTACATGAATATATATAGTGAAATTCTCATCCGTAAGACTGAAAAAAAAAAACACCAAAAAACTGTTTTCAGGGTCACGTTTGTTGTGTTTGTTTGTTGTTTTTTTTTTTTAATTTTCTAATGACCAAGAGAATTATCAGAATGTACATTAATTAAAGAGTTTGAGGAGTGAGGTGATTTTGGTTTTTAGCAAAGCCGAGGACATGTGCCGTTTCCTTTCCATGCCCTTGTATTTCAGAAGGGCTTTGGCACAGAAAATTGCACCTAATGTTTATGTCTGCTTTTCTTAATTGCCACCAGTACTCTGATCCAAAACACAAGTGACTCAACCAGAAGCACCTATCAGCTGCTCCTCTGAACTTCGTTCCAGGATTTGTATTGCTGGCCCATTCCATGGGTATGCAAAATACAGGACAAGGTCCCAATTGCTCATAAAACCAAACTGAATTCATCTGCAAAGAGCACAGCTGCAGTGGTTAGGATGGCTGTCTCATATGTGTCTAATGGAACTTCCAGCCTGGTTTTTCCAGCTTCACAATTGTGATAATGTTGTATAAGAAGGCTGTAAAATTCAACTTCTAATTGTTTGGAAAACAAGGTACATAGGAGCTTAGAAATGTTTGGCTGGAAGGGGAGTGCTAAGGGTCATGTATTCAGATCTCCTGTTCACAGTGGGATTGTTGCCAACACCAAGCCTTGGAAACTTCTTACAGGTTCCCCATGCAGCATGTCCCAGTGCTGCTTCACCTTCCTTGTGAAGGAGTTTCTGATGTCCTTCCTCACAACAGTTGGTGGTGATGGCTCATTACTTCTGTCACAACTAAGAAGAGTTTGGCTCCTGTCTTTAATTCCCTGTACTTGTAGGCTGGTAGTGTTTGGTTGCCTGTTAGTCTGCTCTCAGTGGTCTAAGCAGTCCCAACTCTATCAACCCCTCCTGGTGGCCATCCTTGCAATGTCCTGAGCAGCAGGGTAGCCGTCCAGGGACCAAAGCCATTTTCATATTATACTTGTTGGGCTGCAAGCCCAAAACAGGCCGCTTCGGGAACAGCCTCTCTGGGTATGGTGGAGAGGAGAATAAAAACTTACTGTGGTGCACTGGATGGAACTAGCTGGGATAGAGCTAATTTCCTTCATTGCAGCCTGTATGGTGCTGTGTTCTAGGTTTGTGACCACAGCAGTATCAGTAGCGGACCAATGCTTTGGCTGAACAGAGTTTTCACAGCACCCAGGCTTTCTGTGCATCTCACTCTCCCCCTACAGTGAGCAGGCTGGGGACAGGTGGACAGCTGACTGCAGCTCACCAAAGGGACAATCTGTGCCATGGAACGTTGCGCTCAGCAATAGAAGCTGGGCTGTCTTCCAGGGGAGCTGCTGCTTTGGGTCTGGTTAGGCATCAGTTGGCTGGGGTCATTGCTTCTGCATCACTTGTTTTTTTGTGGTTTTTTTTTCCCTTCCTATTAAATTGTTTTTATCCCAACTCACAACTTTTCTTTCTTTTGCTTTTCTGATTCTCTGTCCCAGCTTGCTTGGGAAGTGGGAGGCAATGAGTGTGAATAAGCAGCTGCACAGTCTGCCATACTGCCCTCCAGGGTGGGCCCACAACAATCCTTTCTGGTGCCTAATTCGGGGCAGAACAGAGGTAGCGACAGATTTGGATGGAGCATGTTAGAGGGAGAGCTTCTGTTATGCCTGTTGCTGGTCACAATATTTATTGTTCCCACCACTGGTTTATTTGGTTTCTTACCTACTCCATGCTAGGCTCCTTCTCTTGCTGTACATCAAATTTGAGAGCTTGTTAAAGGCTGTTCTTGCCTTTTGCGGTTTACTGTGCTCTGCAGCACCTGCTTGTGCTTTGCCTGGGAGAGCTATGATAAAAGCACTGGCCTCGAGCCTAATCTGGTATTTGGGCCCTGCATTGCTGCTCTCCCAGTGCTTTGGGAACCATCTCGTGGAGACAACTAATAACTGCAACTTTTCCCACTTTTCTGAGAGCCAGTTTGTAAAGGAGACAAAGAATGGCACCTTCTGCTTGTGCAGGGCAGATGCTTCTTCCCTTGCTCCAACAGCTCTTCAGTACCTTGAGTGTCCTGGGCTGCTCTGAGTGCTTGTCTCAGAAATGTGATTCTGGCTTTTCCTAAGGCTAACCAACTATTTAGGAATGTCTTGGAAAGATGCGTGAGTGAATGAGAACAGACACCAAGAGCAGTTTTTCCATCCAGCAATATAGAATTTCGCCCCCAAGCCCCAAAAGATGGGGCACAGCATTTGAGAAAGCGATGCTCTGGCTGTGCCAGAGGGACATAACTCCTCAGGCTGTGCTGGGGCCTGGTCTGCACCTACTAACCACTATGCAGTGCCTTCAGGGTGAGACAGGGTCTGCAAGAGACCAATAGCTAAGCCAGAAACCCAACCTCAGCTCCCTCAGTCTTCAGACTCAGGTACTTGCTACAGCCAAGTAAAGAAGCAATAGAAGCAGAAGTCAGCTCATTTAGCCTCTGGAGGCAGCTTCTCCAGTTAAGCATATGGAAAAGGTATCTCTTTAAGGAGGATCCTGTATACTGCTGAGGTTAGTGGACCACTGCTGAGGAAGGTATCCAGTAACTGATGGAATTAGCCATGGTGGAGGTGGTCTGCCACAACGTGGATGTCAACCAAGCACCCAAAGATCCAGATTAAGTCCAGTGCATGTGGACCATGTGGCAGAAGTTTACGATGAGCAAGCTGATATTATATACCAGCATCCTGGCTACAACGATCTGGATGATTTGCAGGCACCAGTGATGGACAGGTCAGTTGTTCAGCTAATCAAAAGGAACCTCTCTTCTTCTTGACCCTACATGCCTGCATCTTGACTGTGGAGAGGCTGTCCCAACAGCTCCAGTAACTCAGAGATTGTCCTCAACCATATAGGCCAGCATCTCAGTTGCTGAGAGTCAGCTTTCCTCTGCTTAAAGGAAAGGATTCCATGGATGCATCTACATGACCAGGGGAGGACATGAGGAAGTGGGGTGGTGAACCCACCTCGAATCTACAAGATCAGATACACGAACAGTGAGCAAAAATGGTAGCCAAAAAAAGTCCATCCAGTAAAATTACCATTCCAGTTGCTGATTCCTTAGGGAGAGGAGGGCTGATGCCCAGTGAGGTTATGAACGTCTTATCCCTGGAAGCAGTCAAGGCCAGGCTGGGAGGGAAGATTTAGGGTGGATGTCAGGGGGAAGTTCTTTACAGAGAGAGTGGTAAGGTGCTGGAGCAGGCTGCCCAGAGAGGTTGTGGATGCCCCATCCCTGTAGGTGTTCAAGGCCAGATTGGATGGGGCCCTGGGCAGCCTGGTCTAGCATTAAATGGGGAAGTTGGTGGCCCTGCATGTGGCAGGGGGGTCGGAGATTCATCATCCTTGAGGTCCCTTCCAATCCTGGCCATTCTGTGATTCTGTGGACGAGGCTGTGAGCAACCTGGTCTAAAGGGAAGTGGCCCTGCCTATAGCAGAGAGGGTTGGAACTAGATGACCTTAAAGATCGCCAAACCATTCTATGATTCTAAATGATTCCATGGTAGTCCTGGCCCTAATGAAGGGATTTCTGGTTTAAATTTACAAGACTCAGGTAATTAATACTCTGACTAATCTAGAGGGGCTCTGCCTCCAGTCAGATGGATGAAAAGGCAAGTGGGCAGCGTGGATTTGATGGCCTACTGTAACCCAGGCTGTGCTTTGCCCTATTGGCAATAGAGTGCACACATGACTTAGCATGCAACCAAATTGATTAAAGTTGATAAAGAATTGAAAAGGGTTTTTTTTTACTCTCATGGAAGTATTGAGAGAGCATTCTGTGGAGTGGCTGGGGAATACCTCTTGCCCCAGGTACGTTGTTCAGGTGTACCAGCTTGTGGTGCTCTGAAGTATAACCTATTGCTGAAATCTCTCCATTGCTGCTTCTCAGTCTCCCAAAGCAATTCAAAGGAAAGAAAATGTCCAATTCTGAAAGTGATCTGTTTTCACAATCTTTGCAATAAATTCTCTTGGTTTTTTTTCCCCTTTCAGAAACCAATCCCTAAAATGCACTAATCATTTAAATAACCAGCATTCACACATTTCTCTTCTGGGGTAAATCTGACCTGTTTTTCTAAAAATCATTAAGCTCAACTTTTGATAGCAAGTTGACGAATGCTATTAGAATTACCCGAGCCATAAAGCACAACACTTGCTGTAGGTTGTGAAAAGGACGAGGGGGTGATGAGCAGATAGATGCTGGATGCCCTGTGCTTGGTGCTGCCCGCTCTGTCCCCATGTCCAGGTGCTGCCACTCGTGCATGGCCGTGCCTGTGCATCACCGGGTCCCTGTGTTGTGCCAGCTGAGGAGTGCTCTGGCTCCCCCACGTGTAGGAGACTCATGCTCTGCAGCATTGCAAGTTGGCTTTCGTTCCTCCCTGTCTGCAGAATGGTTTCTTGCCAAGGCTCATCTCCGTGGAAAAAGAGCCTTTTTTCTCCAAAACAGAAATGGTGAGGTGAGGTGATTCCTTACTGAATGGGAAGGCAGCATCCTGGAGCAGGGTGCGAACCCCCTCACATGATGGGATCACTGGTCTGCCCAGAGGGGTCACATCACACGAGGACATGGCAAACATGTGACAGGTGAGCCCATGAGAATTAAAACAGCATTTCACAGATTTGTCTGGTTTCTATGGAATTTATGAGTACAATTTAATTTGAGGGCTATATTCTCCTATATAGGATTACGAAGGGCAGTTGCCGTTCTGCAGCCATGTTATCAAAATCTTGCTCAAAAATATTCTAATTTTTCCCTATTTCGCTTTGTCTTCATCCCTTTGCTCCTTCCCCCAGATATCAAGGACTGAAAATACTCTTTGCTAGTAGAATAACGATCAGTTTCGTTGTATTTTTCTAACAGTACACAGAAGTGAGCATTTTGCTTGCACCAAAGCCAGCGTCTTATAACCAGGCCCTTTTCTGCCTTTGACATTTACATCAAATTACTTGAATCAACGGTAGCGCTCATATTTTAGCAGTTATTAAATGTCAAATTACAAAAAGGAAATGTTATCTAGAAGTAATTAGTGGAATTAGCCTGCAGATTAGATTACGTGTTGTTTTTTTTCTCCACAAAAACATAAACACTGATTGCAAAAAAGCCTTACTCTGTGTATGAGCAGGATGGGATGCTCGCTGTGTGAGCAGCTTCTCCAAAGCAGAGCACGATCAGGAGAGAAAGCCTTTTCCCCCCCCGGCCCATCCTGATGAAAGCTCTCCAAGTCGCACATTGTGCCGGAGCACTTCTTCATTCATCGCATGCGCCCGTTGAAAATTGTTTTCTGTTTGCAGCACTCGAGCTGTACTATTTATAACCCAGCCGAACAATGCAAACTGGAGGCAGTAAAAGGTGTGTGTTTCATATGCAAATCGCTAGCAATAATTTCCTACAATTACACTTAGTTGCTCGCATCGTTATTTTCAGCACCGACATAAAGAAAGCACAACAGAGCCCTGGCAGGAGAACACTAAAGGAAAAATGCCTGCATTACTGAGTCTTATTTTAATAAAACAATGGCATTGCTTTTGTCAACCTGTGGAAGCGAACGCGTTAAAGTTTCGTGCCAATTTACAACAACTATGACTATCCCTTTCTCTGCTCAGGAGCTGTAAATGGCTTTTGGATGTGCTGAGATAAGATATCTTTGCAGGAAAATAAATGGAGTTCAAATACCAAGTGTTTCTTAAAGACCGGTCCTGCTGCAAATAGTCACACTACTAGTGACTGGGAGTGTTTCTTACTTAAACTTTTATGGAAAGGAATGTCTTTTGATATTTTCTTCTAGCAATAGCCATTAAGCACATGGGATTTCTTCCGTTCTTGGAAATGCAGGCCCCCGCACCTTCCATTTTTAAGAGGGAAAAGAAAAAAAAAACAGCAGGTTAAATTTTCCAATTTCCAAGGCAGATTTATTTTCTGCTCGGTAAAAAGCGTTCGCAGAATCACAGAATCACCAAGGTTGGAAAAGACCTACAAGATCATCCAGTGCAACCATCAAATACTTTTCAAATGCGTGACTGTTCTCCAAGTGGCTGTGGCAGTTTGGGTTGCAGTATCTAATAGCTGCGAACCAGGGATGCACACAAATGCACGTCCAGAAGGAAAGGTTCCTGTCCACTGAACAGCTCTCCCAAAGCACTGGGGGCAAAGAATGAAAAGGGAAGATCTCAAGCTGCTTCTGAAGTAATGAGGGTTCCTTCCACATAGACTTCTGTGACCTGAACGCTGTTCCTCTCACTTATTAAAAAAAAAAAAAAAAAAAGAGGTCTTTGCTCAAAAAAAAAAATTACTCAGCAAATCAGACAGATGAGCTCTCAGTGAAACCCCGTTTTCTACATTGCTTGCCAAATTATTACTATTTTTTACATATTGCTACAAATATTTTGAATGCAGATATCTTAATGAGCTATGAGACTGCGCAACAGGCCTAAAGCATTATTTCTGCATGTAACGATTTCATTGCCAAGAGGTTAAAAGGGGCTTACACTTCCAAGAGTGAAATTGCTCAGACACATCAATTTTTAAACAGTTGTGGAGGCAACTGATGTATGCATCAACTGCTGCAGCACAGAGGGAGATTTTCAGTTGCTCACTCAGTCAGTTACTCTGTTCTTGATGCTCTGTTACTGTTCTGTCCTACTCCCATCTTCCATTCCAGTTTTGATATGATTTTGGATTCTCTATTTTGACATCTCAACTAGCAATACTACGATATATATATATATATATATATATATATATATATATATATTTGCCCATATTTGCAAAGTCTGGCTTCCAACAGTGGCTATCATCATACTTAAGAACAAGATGCAGTGTTGCTACAAAATTAAAAGTATCACATACTAATTTTGTTTCTGAGAAGAAAACCCGCACTTACATTAGCTGGCACTCCAAGCCACTACTTCCCAATCAGTGCAGGATGTCACAGGCAGAGCCCCCCAGCACTGCTTGCACCCATGGAAAGTTTGCAAATAGAAAAGAAGCTTGGGTGTCTTCTGCAGTTCCTCCACCCCTAGGTTGCAGCACGGTCTGGATAGAGCCTGCAGCACTTTACTTGTTCAGCATTGCTGCCTGTGGGCTGGCACAGGCTCTAAGCAGGCACGTGCTATTTGTCCATGGATGTCCCATCAGTTTGGCTGGCAGTGAAAGGTTCTGAGGAGTGTGAAGTGGGCCACCATGTGACAGATGCTCTTGCCTTATTTGCCATTGAATATTTCAGGCTTGTATAAATTTTGAGTCACAGACCACCTTTTACTGTAGATTCAATGAGTTAATTGGACTGATTTGTTTTATTTTTATTTCGGGATGTTCTCATGTACCTGTCCAATTCTGGCAGGCCGGTGCAAACTCCTGATTTCACCCATGCACTTACAGGAAGCACTAGAGGGCAATCCTGGCCCTGGCAGTGTGCTGGCTTCCAGCAGCAAGCACTGGCCCCATCCTCCAGGCATTGCCCTCCAGCTCCATCTCTCAGTGCACCTGCACATTGAGCAGAGTGTGCCCTGCTCCTGCAGGCAACAGGAAGTCAGGCATAGGGCAAGAGGAGGCCCTGCTTGCCTTCCTACAGGAATGGGACTTGATTTCACTTTAAGGTCTTGTGCAAAATGCATATGACTTGGAAGGAACTCGCTCTGCACACTAAGGCTGTTTCTCTTCTGCTTTCTGGCTCTTGGGTCTGGCTGCAGGGTGGCTTAGGTTCAAGATGCGTGCTGGAGGAAAGAGATTGACTGGTGCTACAGTGGTACATTTTCCTGAACCAAACTGCCATAACTAGCACTGAGAGCACTTTCAACATCACATGCCACAACACTGCCTCCCCAGTGCTGCAGGGAATTGCAGCAGTCTGCAAGAAAGGAGCCGTGCCAGAGGTTTGGGTCTTCATTCATGCCAAACGTGCACGACTAGAAGCAGAGAGGCCTCTACATTCGTGGCCATTCTCTTTCCATGTCACTGTACCATGCTGTGGCCTCAGCACACTGAGCTGCTCCAGCTCCTCACTCATGCCTGCTGCAGTGGTGACCCCACCTGTGCCCTCGCTGCCAGTCCGACACTGCGGATTTAGGTGAGATGTTCGGAGGAAATTCTTTGCTCAATGGTGATGAGGCACTGGCACAGCTGCCCAGAGAAGCTGTGGGTGCTCCATTCCCAGAGGCACTCAAGGCCAGGTTGGATGGGGCCCTGGGCAGCTGAGCTTGGGGGATGGTAAGCAGCCCATGGCAGTTAGGGTTAGAGCTCAATGGTTTTTAAGGGCCCTTCCAACCCAAACCATTCTATGATTCTGTGAAAGACAATCAGTTTTGGCAGCTTTCACATTTTGGTTGATGTTGATGGCTGAAATCTTGTTTCAGCTTGGCAGGGTGAGCGATGGGGCATTGTTTGCACTCAGGAGTGATGGTGATTTTTTTCCTGAAGAGTGCTCATGTTGGAGTACCAGAGCTTCTCTTCCCAGCAGAATTTTCCAGAGATTGCTGCAGTGTCACAGAGTGGCTTTTGAGCCAAAGGCATGAAGGGAAATAAATGAACATTTGAATAAATGAGTTGTTCATCACAAGTTCAAATGGTGAAGGAACTGCAAGCTATCTGGCCAGGAAGCCAATCTACTCTGCTCTCTGCATTGCCTGGAGACAGCTCAGCCTGCTCCCCTCTCAGCGAGTGCTGTTATGGCAGCAATATGCTGTGTTTCTTTATGCTTAGCTGAGGCCCTTCAGGTCTCCTCCTGGGCTTGGGTCCCTGGTAGCTGCAGTGCCTCGGGCCAGCGCCGCAGAGCAGAAAGGAGGCGGAGTTCAGACTGGCGAGTGTGTTCTCAAGGGCTCTGAAATGGAGTTTGGGATTCCACTGGCATGCTCCTGCCTTACGGTCGCCTCTGCTCAACCCCACTAAGTAAAGGGCTCAAGCGAAATCCAAGTGGGACACAGCACTACTCAGCAGCTGGGCCAGGTGCTAAAGCATTGTACCCTTTAGGGAAACCTTCAGTTAGCTCTGTGAACAAGGCAGAGGACAAATCACGCTGGAAATTTCACCTTCGTAGTGCTGACAGACCCAGAAAAGTTATTGGGAAGTGTCCTTATCGCTAAAGGGTCAATGAATTGCTGGCTGTAGATTCTTGTCTCGTTAATAAATCGTGTCCTCGTTAAGTGCTCCGTCGGAGCAGTCTGGAAGCTGGCAGCTTTGCTGGGAAGGGCTGCTGTAAGAGCCGTCCCTTAATAAGAACAAAAAGAGCAGCCAACGTTAAGTCAGCAAAGCATTGTCTGTGAGCAGCATGCAGCCACTGTGGCGCTGCGAGGATGTCCCAAACCCTAAAGTCCAAACTCAGAGGAGCCACACAAACGGAAGACAGAAATTTTAGGGAGCTGTTGCTAAAGGCAGCACCTCAGATCACAAACTTTTTAAAGATTCACTCTTTGTATCACTCAGTCACCTAGGGAAATCGGGAGTACCTAGAGGAGAGCTGAAGTACTCGTGGGGCAGCGGGTTATCAGAGAGGTTTCGTTCCCGGAAAGTCACTTCCCAACTGCTTGACACTGCATTTAACGCGGTAACACGAGAGTCGGTTCCTTCGGCTGCGGGAGAAGTGAAACAATGACGGCGCAATGCGAGCGCCCGCCGTGTGCACGGGATCTGCGCGCGGGGAGCGGCGGCCGCGTGATGCCCGCCGTGACGGAGCGCCGCGAGGAGCGACGGCAGTCGGAGCGCTCCCGCTTTGGGTCGCTGCGTACCGCGGCGCAGGCGGCCAGAACCCGCCCGACGGGGCCGTACTCCTCACGTTGATGCACGGTTTCATCTTTGGGGCTTTCCCACAAGCTCTGAGAAGAAAGCGCAGGATTCGTCGAACTGACGTTCCACACGTTGCTGTCAAAACAGACAACATCGACAAGGATACTCATTAAAGCAGAGAGCACTTCCCGTTTCACAGCTCCGTGCAGCCGGCCCCGGCCCCGGCTGCCGGTTCTTTCCTCCCGCACGGAGCCGCGGGGATCACCTCAGGGCCCCCTGCCCGCCGCGGGGCCCCGCGTGGGGCGGCCACGAGGCGACGGCCGAGGGAGCGAAGGAGAGAGAGAGGGAGGAGGGCGCGATAACGGCGCCCGACGGCGGCGCGCGGCGCCCCGCGGCCACGTGCTCGGCGCCAGCCCACGTGCGGCCGGGTCTCGCGGGCGGGCGGCGGGCGCGCGCGTGGCGGGGCCGCGCGCGGGGGTCTCCGGTGGGAGCGGCGCGTGCCCCCGGCGGGGCGGGCGGGGGCGGACTGGGGGAAGAGAGGCCCGCTTCTCCCCGCCCCCCCCCCCCCCCCATACCCGCCCCCCCCGCCTCTGCCCCTGCCCCGGGGCGGCGGGTGGCGCTGGCCGCGGCGGCTCGGGGCTCGGTGTCCTTGTGCGGAAATGACACACGGTCCCGTCACGTCACGCGAGAGCGCAGCGCGCGGACCCTCGCACACAAAGAGCGGGGGGGGAGAGGCGGGCACCAGCGGCGGCCGCTCCAGCCGCCCCCGCCGTCCCGGGGCCCCCGCGCCCCCTCGCCGCGCCTCGGTAAGTGCCGCCGCCGCAGCCGGGCGGGAAGGGGGATACGGGGAGCGGGGAGGGGAACGGCGGGAGGCCCGGTGGAGGGGGGGGGGGGGGGGGTGAGGCGGCCCCTCGCCCCGCCGCGGCCGGGCCCCGCTCCCCGCACGGAGCGCGGCGGGCGGGGGTTTCTTTGTTCGCCGCTCGCCACGGCGCTTTGGCGCACGGCGCCCGGCCGGGCCGCCTCCATCCGCGCCGCGCTGCGGGGAGCGCCGGGCTGGAGGAAAGAGAGCGGGGCGGCCGCTCCGCCGTCGCCTCCGCCCTCACCTCGCTTCCCCCTCCGCACCCCCCCCGCGCGCACCGGCCACATAGATCCGCCCGGGCAGGGTTCGGACCGGAAGCGCCAACCGCCGCCGCAGCCCGGGCTCGCGGGTCTGACCGCGGAAGCGACCGCGGCCGCCGCGTGCGGGGTGTGCGGGGCGGCCTCGCCGCAGCCTCCGCCTCGGGGCGGGGCCGCGCCGCTCCCACGTGGCGGCCGCCGCCTCCCCGCCGGCACCGCGGAGGCACCGGCCGGGAACCGGGCGGGCTGGGGGCGGCCGCGGGGAACGGAGCGGACCCCGGCGGGTGGGGGGCCGTCCCCGTGCCTTCGGCGAGGGGTCGGATCGGACGTGCCGAGAGGGGCCTGCTGGCGCCTTGCCCCGCTGCAGGTTGAGCATCCCGTCCTCCTGCGCCCGGTGGCGAAGGAGGTTTCCGATCTGTCCTCGGCCCGGGGGGTTGTATTGCCCGTTAAGGGTAAAGCTTCTCTTAAAATTGTCCTTTTTGTGGTTTTTGAACTTGCGATACGTGCAGTTGTGGTTGTAGCGTGTTCATGTTGTTGGAATACTGTTTTTGAGTACTGGGCATCAATAATAAATTGTATTCCAAATCTCCATTTTGGGGTCACCGGCAGCACCCTGCTGTCACCAAATTGCTGGAATAGAAAACATCTGCTTCAAGTATGCTCCCAGATTCCCCGTTTGCATTTTGCGCGTTTGGATAACAGATGTAAGAGTCCTGTTTCATAGGAGCCTGTTGGGATGCTGCTCCAGCATCCAGGGGGTTGGGCTGTGTGATCCCCAGAGGGCCCTTCCCACCCCCACGGCCCTGTGATTCTGTGAAATAATAAGCATTTTCAGTTCATGTGGCTTTGGGCATTGGAGTTGTTTCTTGAACCTGCTGCTCGAGTGACTTCCCGTGCTTTTCCACAGTTCTCTTCAGAAAAATGCAGTAATTTATAGGGAAAACTGACTGAACGAATGCAAAGCGCAGCTCAGAGTGAGAAATACAGAGTCCTTTATCTGTCTTTCTTTCCGCTTTCTGTCTGTGATGGTGGTTTTAGATGTAACTTTTAACATGATTAATGCAGATGTTTGAGGTAGCGGTGTACTGGCAGCGAGCTGCAGCTATTTGCTTATTCTCCATAACATGCAAATGAGTGTGGTGATGGTTTTCAATAACAAGAGAATACTTAAAGAGGAAATTAAAATATTAATGAAAATGCCAAAAAGCCTGGAGTAAAATACTTGTGTTGTTGTGTTGTTTGAAAAGGTGTTGAGAAATTTCTGCCTTGTTTAAACTCAAATCGCTGACCTGTTGAACAGAAACCAAGCGCTGAAAAATTTTTGGAGTGGTGTTTCCATGTAATTCTGTTAAACTGAAGTTGAATGCTGTTTTTTTTGTTTGTTTTGTAAACTGGAAGAATCAAATGCACGCCAAGAATAATTGTAGCATATAGACCCTTTCACATTGAACCCAGTGCTGCAGGCAGGAAGCGAAAGACCTGAATGACATGGCCAAAACCGGAGGTCTGTAGGGTTGCTCCAGCAGAAGAGCTGCCCAGCAGTTGCTTGGTGAGCAGTGTGCCTGAGTGGAAGGCAGCTGCTGGGTCACCTGAACAAGAGGTGAGGCTTCCTTGTCCTCTCAGAGAGCTACTCTAACCTCATCCTTCTGAGACATTACAAAGGACTGTGTGTTCACTGTTACCGGGGTAGTTAGAACCACAATGAGCTGGATGGAACTGCATCCAGCCAGCTGCTTCCTAGCTTGCAGAACTTCTCCGAGGGAGGATCAGAACAGCCCCGATTGGAAAGGTCCTCAGAAGTTCAGCAGGCCCGGCCTTCCTTGGAAAAGGGAGCCCTAGGTGAGATGATCCAGCGCCGTCTACCTGTCTTGAAAAGCCCCAGTGATGGGGACTCTAACACGGCCCTTGGGAGCTTGTTCCAGAGATCAGTTGTTCTCACTGTAAAACATCTCTTTCTTACATCAGGGTGAAACCTCTCCTGGTACAGCTTGTATCCATTGCCCCTCATCCTCTCCGCGCAGCTCCTTGTGAACGGAGATCTTCCGTCTTCTTTGTGGCCACCTGTTGAGTTACTGGGATGCCCCCCTGAGCCTTCTGTTCCCCAGCTCAAAAGGGCCTAAAACTCCTTCAGTCTTTTCCTCTTGCAGCAGCTTCTCCAGCCCCTTGAAAACCTTTGTGGCACTCCTTTGGACTTTTGTGTGTGTGTGTGTGTGTGTGTGTGTGTGTGTGTGTGTGTGAGAGAGAGAGAGAGTTTTTGCATTGCTTTATCCAACGCATGCTTTATGAGAAGTACAGACCCAGAGACAGGGAACAGAGACAGGGAACAGGACCTCAGACCCTTTATTGTCTGAGAAGTCTCTTAACTAATAAACCGTCCTTGGTTGGCTTTGGATAAACCACACTGTCGTTATGTAGCATTGACTTGATTAAGTGCTGATGCAGCTAGGCCAGCTGCTTTTTCTCTGTTAAATAACAGCAATTCTGTGCACTGGTCTTGTAAAATGTAGCCAATGTTACATCCTTACAATATCAGCTCCTTAGCTAGTGTTACATCTTTCACTGCATGCTGAAAGCAAGGGAGTTGAACAAATTATTTAAATATGCTTTTAAACATTCTTAATGTGACTAGCAAACACCTGTCCTATCTTTTGACCAAAATGTAAATAACAGTTCACCTCTTCGGATGTAAACAAAACTCAAGTAGTTCTCATTAAAGCCTGTGACTTTTATGCATGAAGCAATGTACCACCATGAGGCATTAGAAGGAATAAACATCTCATAATACACAATGTCTAAAAAAAATGATGTTATTTTATTGGTAACGTATCAATAATGAAGCCTTGTAGACCTACATCTCCAAGGCTCGGTGTCCAACCTACGTGGAGCTATTAATATATTTAGTAGGATTGTGTGCTTTGAGAAGCAGCATCTACGCACCGGCCATGCAATACAGAGCTGAACAACGCAATGTTTTGCAAACGATTGAATTAGTGAACAACTAACTTCTATAAAACTGGAAACAGTAATTATTATATTAGTTAAGATAATCATTTTAATTTGTAATCATATATTTTTAAAATGTGTTATAAAATCAGAATTATATACAGTATCTCTGCACTTTTGTACTGTCTTTCATGGTTTTTATGCTTTTTTTTTCCCCAGTTGTCAGGGCTTTGATTGTGTATGGATGTTTAATGTGTAATAAGTTGTTTTTTAGTTATAAATGATTGAACAACAGCATTTTTTTAAGTCAGAACTTAAAGGTGATCAATCTGGCTTTCTTTAAGAGTGATTGCAAGGGCGGAGAATTGGCTTGGTCTTCTATTACCAGCGAGGTCTTTTCTCTTTGCATTGTGGTTTTTGTAAGGGTTGTAAACATAAGACAGAAAAAAAAAAATACTCTGAGGCCAACAAATCAGTAATTGTTAGGTATAAATAGGAAGTTAGGCTTATGTTGTGTTCATACGTTTTTTTCTACCTATGTGCTCTTAATCCTGAAGGCTTTTGTGCATATCTCAAGTAGGCACAATTTTGACACACAGATGATGTTTTTAGCTCTATTTGCAACAGCAGCTTCAGGGCAGTAGTTACTTCTAAAAGGACAGACAAGCATTAACATTCCAAAACTTTTTTTTTTTTTTTTTTTTTTTTTTTTAAAGTCATTATTCCATTATCTCAAATTCGCAGCTTTGAGCTAAGTGTTGAGCTTCTCTGTTAGCAATGGGTATTGGCCTGTCAGCCTCTCCTCCATCCCTGGGAAAGTGATAGAGCAGCTTATTCTGGATGTCATCTCCAAGAGGTGGTTATTAGGAATAGTGAGCATGGGCTCCCAAAGAGGAAATGATGTTTGACCAATCAGGTAGCCCTCTATGGTAGATGGGATACATGGGGTAGATGAATGGATGGTGAGATGGCTGAGCTCAGAGGGTTGTGATCAGCAGTGCAAAATCTGTTTAGAGACACGTAGCTCATGGTGTTCTCCAGAGGCCAGTGCTGGGTCAGGTATTGTTTGATGTCCTCATCAGTGACCTGGATGAAGGGATGGAGTTCACTCTCAGCAAGTTTGCTGATGATACGAAGCTGCGAGTGGTGGCTGACACACCAGAAGGCTGTGCTGCCATTCAGTGAGACCTAGACAGGCTGGAGAGATGGGCAGAGAGGAACCTGATGAAGCTTGACAAAGGCAAGTATAGAGTCCTACAAATGGAGAGGACCAGCTGCATGCATCTGTACAGGTTAGAGGCTGATCTGCTGGAAAGGAGCTCTGCAGAGAAAGACCTGGGTGCCGGTGGATAACAGGTTGGCCATGAGCCAGCAGTGTTCCCTGGTGGCCAGGAAGGCCAATGGGATCCTGGAGGTCGAGGGAGGTGATCCTCCTCCTCTACTCTGCCCTGGTGAGGCTGCATCTGGTGGAGTGTGTACAGGAGCCCAGGAAAGAGAGAGCGGGGAGAGAGTCCAGAAAAGGCTACAAAGATGATGAGGGGCTTGGAGCATCTTGCTTGTGAGGAAAGGCTGAGTGGCATGGGACTGCTCAGCCTGGAGAAGACTGAGAGGGGATCTTATCAATGATTATAAATATCTAAAGGAAGGGCTCCAAATAGATAGGGTCAGGCTCCTTTCGTTGATGCCAAGTGACCAGGGGCAGTGGGCACAAACTGGAATACAGAAAGTTCCATATGAACATGAGGAAAAACTTTGAGAGTGATGGAGCACTGGAATAAGCTGCCCAGAGAGATCTTCTGTGGAGATATTTAAAAACTTGCCTGGACACTTTTTTCTGCAAGTTGCTGTAGGTTGCAGCTTTAGCAGGGGGTCAGCCTAGATGATCTCCAGTGGTCCCTTCCAACTACTATGATTCTGTAATTCTGTGTTATCAGTTGGATGTTACTAAATGGAGTCATGTGCCTAAGTGATGTGAGTGGAATTAGATAAAGTTCTTTTCCTTTATTAAATTGTCCCTTTCCCTTGGCTAATCTGATGAGATCTGATGAGGACAGGGTCTGTGGGAGGGAGATCTGGCCAGTAGTGGCAGCCAAGGAACCCTGGGACACTCCCTTCTTTGCTTACTTCCTCGTGCCCAAGCTTGCCTTGCAACCTGCCCTTCTGTGTGTCCATCACCTGGTGATGAGGCCAGTTGTGTGGGATCTGGGGACCTGAGTATTGTCTCCAGTGTGAAATCAATAGCAGGAAAATAAAAAATTTCCCGAATACCTCTTTAACCATTGTACCACTGTTAAGTGAAATGCCTTGTGCTCGTTTGTGGCTGCCCTCCATGAGAGTGCTGAAGCACCAAAGTCTTTCTATTGAATCTGAGCAGAGTAATTCCTCATGCAGGACTCTTAGGGTTTTGTGTATATGCTCCACCAGAAACTTGATGTCTAGAAGCTGTAAGGAGGAGGGAAAATTTAGGTTGGATGTCAGAAGCAAGTTCTTTACTATGAGAGTGATGAGGTGCTGGAACAGGCAGCCCAGGGAGGCTGTGGATACCATGTCCCTGGAGGTGTTCAAGGCCAGGTTGGATGGGGCCCTGGGCAGCCTGGTCTAGTATTAAATGGGGAGGTTGGTGGCTTTGCCTGTGGCAGGGGAGTTGGAGCTTCATGATAATTGAGATCCCTTCTAATGTGGGCCATTCTGTGATTCAGGTAGCTGAGTGGGATTTCTGGATCTTGGTGCAAGTCTCGAGATTGCATATAAAATGCTTAGATTAATGTCTAGAGTTTGAGTGTAATGTATGTTTATTTGTTTGAAGTAGCTTGAACTTGCAGCAGGAGTGCGTGATGCTGCGTATTGAATCAGTTCTCTGCAAATAAGCTCATCCGTGTATTAGGATGAAATGAATAGTTTTGTCTTTATCTGATTGCTAATTGAGATATTATTCACATTTCTTAGAAAAACAAAGCTGTCACTACCTTAAGAAGAGTCCTCTAAGGTTCATCTTTTTTAACTGTTTCAAAAGTCTAGAGGACTGAGCTGAAAGGAGTGCTTACGTCTTCCAAGGTGAGAGCTGAAATTGTACAGGTTCATGACACCCACTTGTGCTTGGTACAAGCATCTCTGCAGCTATGTATAAGAGCTATCAAAACAGTTTAGATAGGAAAGATTTTCTTTCATGATAACTTTTTGCACTTGTTGCATCCCATGTTCCTCTTTTCTTCTCCAGCCTTTATATTTGCACAGTCTGGACCAGAATGATGCCTTTTCTACTGAAGAAATAATTGTTATTCCCATACACTCTGCAAACTGCATTGCAGAGAATGTGAAGCACGCAGCCAGACTGATGCTAGCCATACCTGGGCAGGCACACGTACCTGCACATGGACCTGCCCCATGTGGCCTCCTGGCCTATAGCAGCAGCACTGCATTACTTGCTGTCTTCACACCCCTTGCTCACGGTTCAGCTGCAACCTACATTTGAAGTGAGGTGGTGGTGTGGAGTAGTTGAACCGTGCCAGTGACGTGTTGGTGTCAGAGAGATTTCTGCTCCTCCTTCCCATTCCAGACCTGACGTGTGCTTGGAGCCAGGTCTGGTTGCTTGCCTTACCCACTGTCTCTCTGGATTAGAAGAAAAGCAACCCACCAAAAAAAAAAAGAAGTGAATTGTTTTATGTTAGTTTATCAAGCTGAAGAAGCTCAGTGGAGGATGAGGTGAGCAGCCATGCCTGACGGGAAGCAGGTGGGGCTGTGTGGCAGGAAATTACAGGGGCAGCTGACTCCTCACTCTCAATAGAAGCTGCTGTCTGTGGTTAATTTTCTCGTAATGCCCATGTTTTGACAAATATCGTAACAGAGGAAACCAGATAAGGAGAGAGAGATTACTAGGACTCCCAAGAAGGAACAGTTTGGAGCTCATGCTTTGTTTGATATCCGAGAGCTCAAACAAAAGTCTAGTCATTGAGTCTGATGTTCTTTTTACTATCTGCTTCTAATTGTATTCTGGCAATTTTCAGATCAAAAGGTAATTTAAAACTAAGTTACAGCACTGTGTTTCGAACGCGTGGGACAGAATGTTCGGACTCAACGTTTGACCCAAACTGAGGATTGCTTGGCCTGCTTGATGTTTAGAAAGTTAACTGTTAACCAGGGTGTGCGCTTTGATTCAGTTTTTACTTCTTTTCCAGGTTTAAATAGCGATCATTTAGATTCTTGTTTATCTTCTACATGCCATTTGCTAGTATTTTCCTAGAGAAGTTCTCCTAACACAGTCTCCTGTTTGAATAGCAATTATAGTCACAGTTAGAAGAAAAAAGTCATTCTGTATATCCTCTCAATATGTTGCATCATTCCTCCCAGCGCTGCCTTTACGTTCTTTTGTCCTGGCTCTGTGTTTACCAGCATACCAGCTGTTAGTGCTCTGCTCTAACAGAGCGGTCCAGGATTGGGCTGGGGAGCTCTAGCACTTTGATTTCCGTTACAGAATGCTCTGCTGCAGTGCTATCAGTGTGTTTGCTTGCTCTCACCTCTGGCCCTGACAAAAACGTGTGTGTGTCGCAGCTCATGTCCCTTAAAGCTAAGCCTATTGCAGTGAACTAAGGTAGAAGAAAGGTCTGGAAGCTGAATGTCAGCTTATCTGGGACACTGGGGCAAATACAGATGCTTAGTATGATGTGCTCTTCTTCAAGTCCCACATAGCTTTCTGGTGAAGTACAGTAATATTAAGTATGCTGTCTTAGGATTTTTCATAAGGAACTGTAGTGGCTGTTGTTAAGACTGGGTATTAATCCTCACTGGTTCTTACCAGGTGGTTTAGCAGGTGGTGGTGGGTCACATGTATTTCGTGCTGTTTTGTCTCTGCAGTTTGCTGAAGTGTAAGCACAGTGGTTTTAGTACCATTAAACTGGTGTGAGTTGTGTGTGGATCAGCTCAAACACAAATTCTGAAATTATGGTAAGAGCAGCTGCTAGCTAAAGGGTTTGTAGTGTTGCTCTGTATAAGTGAGGCATATGTTTTTCTGGTGATCAGATGAAGACATTCTCTTCTTAAGGATGCTTTCTACAGGGCTGCATACAAGGGCCATGCTCAGGACGAGTGTGTCAGAAGATGCTATGCTTAAGAAGTCGCCTAGGATGAGCAGATTATAACTCCGTGCATCTTTTGTTTGGATGTGTGTGTGCCACCCGTTGCTTTACAATCGTATGAAACTTTCTGAGTGTGATCCCATGCTTACCATTAACAGCCATCAGTTGGTGACAGAAATGCCTAGTGGTGCAATATTCAAGTGTTTGCACAATTTTTTAAACAATATTGTGAGATTATTTAAGGAAAAAAAAAAGCTTCAGTGCTTTGAAAGTAAGGTAAAGATTATTTTTTGTTCTAAAGCAGACTCTTGTCCCTCCCCACTCCAGTTTCTTTTTAGATTTCTTTATAATTCCCTCTCATGGGCTATACGTAAGCTTTTGATGGGCTGTTTGCTTTATTCACTTGCTACCTCAGTTAAGGGATCTGCAGGAAAGGTTGAAAGACAGCCATATTAAAAAGGAGTCTGACTGTGGAAAACGTAAAGTAATTATGATCTGGGGCCAATTAAACATGAGGCTACAGTAGGTGATCATGAGAGATGTGTGACAGCTCTTCAGTCACTGGTTTACAAGTTAAGGGTGTCAGGTTGCAGCTGTGTGCCTCCTAAGGGCAGTGAGATCTGATTAGGTTGTTTGCTTTGTAGATCTCCAAAGGCTTTAGAGTATCTTTCAGGAACACATCCACAGGCTGATGCTTATCCCAAGTGATTTGCCAAATTAGTTCCTAAGGAGACAGAAATACAGCTGAGTCTTCTATATGATCTGTAACGTCCCTTCCTACCCAAGCCGTTCTATGATATGGGAAATAATGCTGAAATTATGTTAGGATAGTATGGATTATTTGTTTATCCTTACAAAGAAACCCAGCAACATTCTTACATTATTAGAGGCTATTGTTTTGCAGTAGGAAGAAAAGTAGTTATTGCAGGTCTCTGCAGATTCTCTATTCCAATTTATGCAATCCACAACAAGAGATCAAGGATTTGTAATTGAAAACTTACTCCAACATACATGTGTTCTGTTTTATGGTGAGTTTCCATTCTGTGACTCAGGGTCACACAGAACAACAACATAAAAGCATTTGACCGTGTTAAGATGTGGCAACAGGCTGAGAGAACTGACTGCAGTTAACTTTCATTTCTGTACTGACAAGAGACTTCATAAATACGAGTGAAGTGACTTCCACTTTGCTTTGTACCAGAAAAAACATGTGTCATTTTCAATACGTTCCTGCTCCTGTATGTCGTCTGTAGTATAGGTTGTGTGTTCACAGGTCTACAGGTTGTGAAATTTATTGAAAATAGCTGGTGACTCCAAAAATAGAGATTGGAAATTATCCGCGGGCTGTTAATGCACAATGGCGGTACAGTAAAAGTAATCACAAAAACACGTGTAGGTGTGTCTTGTTTCCAGAAGATGCTGATATCTGTGCTTTTGTTTTGTTTCTTAGTGAGATAGAAGATGAACTCAGCTGAAATCACTGATGACGATGAAGGTAAAAAATCATACGTTGCGTAATTTTTGATCAGGCAAAAATACTTGTTGAAATGAAGCTTTGTAATCTGATAAAGAACGCGCTTGGATCAGGACAAACTACATTAACAGTTTCTGAAAAGCTATCTAAAATGCACCATTGTCTTTGTTATTCATTGTATTTTCTGCTCTGCATCCTTCCTTCCCCTCCAGAAAAATCTTCCTACTGTAACTTTGTTTATGCTTTAAAACTCTTCTTTGGGGAAGAAACTGTCATTTACTGGATGACTGTATGGTTCCTAGCATAATAAAACCTTGACTTTGGGGTGGCCTCAGCATACACTTATTGTGCAAGTCATAAAAAAAAAAAAAAAATTATGATGTTCTTCAAAACACATTTTCATAAAAAGAAACAAAACACGAAAGATTGTATTAAGGCTGTCATGGTTTTCCGGAGAGAGTGCTTTATCTTTCTAAACCTTCTCTTTTTCCAGTAAAAATTCCTAAAAAAAATATTGTGAAAGTAGAAACAGAAAATGAAGATGAAGCTCTAGACTGCTCGGTAACATCCAGATCTTCTGAGAAACACTCAGTGGATGGCGCAGTTACTTGCCTACAGGATTCCAACAAACGGAAACAGACCTCACTTGGTTGTGATGGTTCAGGGAGCCAGCAAGATGTCTTACCCAGTGTGAAGAAAAGACGCTTTACACAAGAGGTGACTTCTCTATACATGACTGTGATTTTTCTGTTCATATTTTATAGGCTAAATTCAGTGCTGTCATAAGCAAAGATGCAAGTCATTTAATAAGATTTGCATTAGTAATGAGTTGGAGTCAAATATGGCTTCTCTTGACCCAGTTTGCACACAAAATTTGTCTGGGCATTTCTTTAACTTGGGAGCAATTGTATCAATGACATACACTTGTAGGTTAATTCATTCATTTGAAGTATACTTTTGTTTTTCAGAGAACGTAGGAGCAGGTAGGGGTTTGGCATAACTCGGTATGACTGTGATTACAGCCTCTCTCACGTCACACAGTCCTTCAGCCGGATCCTCAGTGGCAGTAGCACCAGGGCTGTAATTCTCATCATTCCATGACACAGATTTTGATGTCAGTGTGACATGTATAGATTTGCATATTACTCAAAAACGAAAAACGCGGGGATGCAGAACCCTCCAGCACACCTGGAATGGCATGTATTGCAACTTCTGCAGCATCCCAGTTGTGGCAATCCATACATTTGTCCAGCCAGTGAAGGAGGTTCCAGATCTCTTCAGTTACCCCTTCTAGTGTTTCACCTCCCTAATAACCAGAGGTGTTTTCATTAATCTTTGCTGAAACTGCACAGGTTTCTCTTTGCCCTTGTTCTTTGCAGTGGGGAGAGCGGTGACCTTCTGTTCCTTTAAAAAAAAAATTAAAAAATTATAGTGCCATCCATGCTTGGCCCTTCTTTTCCTAGTACTGAAATTCTATTTCCTCAGCTCCTCTCCAGGAGTCCCCTTATGTTTTTGTTGTTCTCTTTGAGATTCCCAGAAGAGTCGTGTTCAGTGTTGGATTGTCACATCTCTCCTAACGCCCTCCAGAGCACTATAATGACCTCCTGTTTTTCACACTCAGCACTTCTTTAAAATAACCTAGATTCAAATTCAACCTCTTTCGAATAACTTCAATCCTGGGGTTATATTTAGTTTATGACCTACTCTAATGCACATATCCTTTTCTGCTGTTCTGCCACTTAGCCAGTTATCCCGAGTTGCATTTGTGCATTTCGTTTCTCCTTTCTAGCTGTGGCTCTTCCTATTTGTTTTTCATGCCTGTCATCTCTCTGACTTCTCAGAGCTCTGTCTCTGTTTTTTCTCCTGAGTGCCTGTGGTAGGTAGGTTTTAATCTTATAACACCGTTTCTTTCTTTTTTTCCCTTTCTCTTCTACTTTTTACAATTATTTTACTTACATTCAAAATCTTAAAAGAACTACTTTCTGGTCTCTGAAGTGTGCTTTCTTTGTGTTTTGCTGGTTGCTTTTAATACATTTTAAAAATTTATTTGAAATGAATTAACCTTGAATTTATTATGTCAGAAAGTGACCCAGTTACAACGATGAAAACTCGCACTCAGCTGACCCCAGTGAATCAGCATGTTTAGTTAAATAACCAACCAAAGCCAGTCCTCAATCCTAACAACATTTTTAAAGTGTACTGCTTTTCTAGTGCAAATATTTTGTTTTAGTTGATGACTTCGTTAACTATTTCTGCTTAAACAGAGAACAAAATATTTTCTCAGAGTATTGTGGTTGTGTTACGTTTCACATAGACATCTATCTATAATACAATTAGAGCTGTACTTTTTCTTTTACATAATTGTACTCTCAGGCTGGTGTTGATATTACTCAGTGACTTCCTGTCAGAAGACATTTCACTTTAAAAAAAATTATTCTGATTTAAGCCAGAAGTCAATGTTTTTCTACATTCCATAAAAATAATTTTAGAGAAATCTCATGTAGGAGAATGTAAATTTTAAGAATTTCCATGCAAGACGTTTCCAAGCTGAAGTATTTGATAGAATTGTTTTCTGTGTTTCTTGCTTAGACATATTTATTCTTATTATTCATATGCTAAAATGTTTTGTTCTTTATTCTTATGGGCATTGAGATTTTGTGTATAAAGCGTGATAAAGCTCATAAATTACCTGGGCTTTAACACTGAGGAGAGCAATAACTAAACAACTTTTAAAGATCGGTTAGGACACTGAGAGGTAATATGGAAGATTATTTCACAGTCAGTTGTGTTGGTCAGTGTTCACCAAAATGTTGCATTTTGGACATCTTCAAAGAACATATAGAGTCCAACAACTTGCTATGCAAATATAATATAAAAAGCAGCACTAGATTATGTATATTTAATCTTACAGAAACTTTCCTTTGCTTGTATTATTGATAGTACATTAAAATTGTTCATCCTAAATCAGAATAGCATTTTCTGAAATAAGCTAATTGCCACTAAAGATTTTTCTTTAAAAATTACAGAAATATAGTTAAAAATATATTAAATATTAACTTAATTGGAGAATGTACCCAGAGCCCTGTGTTTATGCTGTGAGTAGTGCTGTTTCCAGCTGGAACCTGTATAAAAAAAAAAGCAAAGCAAAAGGGAAAGATGACAAGAAAACTTCTGACATGGAGAGTGCTGAGGCATGGGCCCCAACTTGTTGTCATCCATTAGTCGAACGCTGAGTATATTTCTCTGCAAGGCAAATGCCCAGGTCCTTGTGGCAGTGCTGAGCTGTTGGTGGCGGGGCCCAGCCCTGCTCCTGCACGACCACTGCCTTCCCCCAGCACGCTGCATCCAGGCCTGAGGGTGCAGTAAGATACTGAAGGCAGTGAGTCTGTGCTGCTGGGTACACAGCCAAATCATGCTTTGTCCCGGCAGTGCGCGTGAGGTGTGCACTGATCGGAGGAACCCTCACATTGCCAAGTTTTGTTGTATAATTAAACAGGGAAAGAACGGCAGGAGCTCTTGAGGAGAACTAGCAGACTGTTGGTTACCTAGGCAAGCTATTTGGTAAAGAAGGAGCTGAATGAATCATACTCTGCGTGTGAGGGAATATTTGGAATACTCTCTGGGAACAGGGGTGTTATCCAAAAGGTATCCTGCTACTTGGGTAGCAGATTTCACATTATATGAAAAAAAAAAAATAAAAAAATTCTACATTCACATCCAGGCTGGATGTGGCTCTGGGCAGCCTGGTCTAGTGGCTCGTGACCCTGCCTATGGCAAAGGGGATTGAAGCTAGATGATCTTTACGGTCCTTTTCAACGCAGGCCATTCTATGATTCTGTGATTCTCCAGAATTGCAGCTTTGTTTTCTCCTTTGGTCTGAAATGGTAAAAAGAAGGTTTGTTTTGTTGTTTTTTTTTAGCTCAGACTGGGGGCTCACTGGGAGACAGAGGTACCCATAGGTCTGTGTTGTCTGGGAGGATTGCCCTGACCTGCCACCAGGTGATGTCTGCTTGGAAAGCTAAACCATCAGCTGGAAGTGCCTCTGTTCCTCCACTGACAAGTACAGGGCATCTGTGCTAACCACAGCCCCATTGCGGGAGCTGGCCATGGTCAGCAGTGGGAGCATGGGAGCAGTTTGGGTGGCAGTCTGTCTGCAGATCAGCCTCTGGTGCTTCAGTGTGTTATAAGTCATGGAGATGCTGATGTAGGTGGGGTGTGTCGTACCACGTGCTGGTGGTGGTCTGCAGCTCTGGCTTCCTGCTACACCACAGCAAATGGGCTCTAAGACGAGTGGGATTGGAGGTACAGTCTTCTAAATGGAACCTGAAAGTCAGCTGTCCTAAGCACCACCACTGCTATGGATTCTTTGGACTTTTACATTATGCTTTCATTTATCATCTGTCCATCCACACAGCCTTGAACGTATGCACAGGTTTTCATGTGTAGGGCTGCGTGATGTGAATGAGAGCAGAAGCAACTCCAATTTCATTGGGTCTGCTGGTTCCTAAACTTGGAGTAGAAAACAGCTTGTTCTGTTTAAGCATGCACTGACTGCTTTAGAAATTGAAAAGTAATTAGATTCAGTTTGTCACTAAAATAGGCAGATGCCAAGTAGGAGGACACCTAGGGACCAGATTAATGTAATGACTGTTACTGTTCTGCTTTTCAGAAAGGAACCTTAATTCTAGCTCCTCATTGCAGAATGCGCTGGAGTCTTTGCTAGCATTTGAAATTGCTTATGGTTCTCAGCTCAGACCTGAAGTCTGCATTCCATCTGTTATAATCCTTGAATGCAAATTCTGTATTTTTTTTTTTTTTTTAAATCAAATTGATCTATTGTGGAACAAGCCATGCCAAAATGTTTCAGTACAGTCTTTTCTAAAATCTGTGAGTATTTTCTCACGTTTGGAATCTGTATGTTGAATTTTGATTTTGTCGTATCTACTTAACTTAATAAGAATTATCTGCAATATCCATGTGTTTGCAAAAAAAAAAAAGCCAACCAAAAAAAACCCCAAACCAGAACAATCCTCAAGCCCTATTTAGTTACTATGAGCAGCTGAAAGTATTTGCTTCAGATTTCAAAGAAGGAGGAAGAGATTGAGATGATCAAGGGCAGGAATTTCTTTTGAGTTTGTTGCTGTATTTTTTGCTGTATAGATTATTTAGACAACTGGGAATTAAACTTCTCTGCCCTTCAGAAATAAAATTGCCTTTTAAAAATTGCGATGTCAAGATAATTTTCACATGAAGAAAAAAGTTTTTATTATTTACATTAAAGAATGTTTAATATTTTACTCATAGAATTTTTTTAAGATTTGTGCACCACTCTAAAGATAAAAAAAATAAAGTGAAACAACGTTATAAACCTCTGACATCAGCAAGAAAAGAATGAGAGTTTTAGTTACAGCCTTCATGGCATTTTCAAAAGCTAACATAAGGAGAGCACTAAGAATGTTAAATGCAGGTGGTGGAAGCAGTGGCAAGGTCACAGGACGAAGAGTCAGAAAATCTAAGTTCTATTCTTGGCTCTCCTGCTGACTTGTTGCCACCCGAGTTCTCTGCAGCTCGAGATCCTCGTACACATAAGCATAATGATACTTAATTTGGGAGAGTATTTAGAACTCAGTGGGAAAAGAGTGCTAAGGATTATAATTTAATTTCTAGCCTGTGGAGAAAGCTGTGAGCCAAGACAAAATAATAATAATAATAAAACAAAAACAGTACTTTCCTGTATTTTTGTTGTTTTATTTTACTAATGGATTTACTAACTTGATGTATGTAACACAACTGAATCTTCTAGAGACAGTTTGACCTTGCACTTTTATGTAACAATGCCTGCTTAAGGGGGAAACATCTATAACTGATATTTTTAAAGCAGTCTTACTAATACAATATTTATTCATTCAAAGGGCTCCAATTCAAACATGAAGAACAGAGATACTGGCTCACCCACTCAGGTAAATGCAGAGCAGCCAAGCAAGAACAAGAATCCTAATATAACGTGGCTCTGTGAGGAAGAACCCTTCAGCGACATAACCACTTCATCTTACAAGAAACCCCTGTATGGCATCTCACACAAAATTACAGAGAAGAAGAATGCACCGGGAGCAGAGCAGTTTGCCTCTTATGACTTGTATGAAAAAATCAGCCCCAGCAGTCCCTCGCATCTTCGGACTTTGAATGACCAGCGCAAAAGGGACTCTGCTGCAGCCCTCGCTGCAGCGGCTGTTGCTGTCGAGTCTGACCCAAATATATATTCTTTGATACAGAAAATGTTCTTCACACTTAACACTCTCAGTTCCAATATGACCCAGCTTCACAATAAGGTTGACCTTCTGTCTCTGGAGGTGAGCAGAATTAAAAAGCAAGTCAGTCCAGTGGAGTGTGTGGCAGATTTCAAGCCTCCCCCTGAGTACACGCTGACTTCTGCTGAGCTCAAACAGCTCATGGATCAAAGCACATCAGGTGGAGACCTTGCCTGTCGCTTACTGGTACAACTCTTCCCAGAGCTCTTCAGCGACGACGAGTTCAACAGGAGCTGCAGTGCCTGTGGCTTTCCTAACAAGAGGAAGCTGGAGTCTCTCCATCTGCAGCTTATCCGTAGCTATGTGGAAGTCTGTTATCCTTCTGTGAAGAGTACAGCTGTGTGGCAGGTGGAGTGTTTGCCTCAACTGAATGATTTTTTCAATAGATTTTGGGCTCAAAGGGAATTGGAAAATAACCCACAGAATGTGCAGTCCTCCGAGTTTTTACAGGTGGATTCCTCTCATTTTCTTGAGGATAAAGAGCAAGAAGAAGCTTTGTCCTTGGACAGGAGTAATGCCATTGCCTCAGACTACATTCTAGATGCTCAGGATCTCAATGAATTTTTAGATGAAGCTTCTTCTCCGGGGGAATTTTGTGTTTTTTTGTTACATAGACTGTTTCCAGAACTCTTTGACCACAGAAAATTAGCCGAAAGGTACAGCTGCTATGGGGACTCTGGGAAGCAACTGCTGGATCCTCATCGGCTTCAGATAATCCGTCGGTACACTGAAATTTACTTTCCAGATGTACAAGAAGAGGAAGCTTGGTTGCAGCAATGCGTTCAGCGAATAAATGAAGAACTTGAAAATGTATATATGGATGGAAGTGAATGTGATCAGCTGAGAGATGACTGTTACGACTCTTCCAGTTTACCGGATGACGTATCAATCATAAAAGTGGAAGACAGTTTTGAATATGAAAAACCAGGTAGACGCTCAAAAAAAATATGGCTTGTGCCCATTGACTTTGACAAACTTGACTTTCCCCCTCCTGATTTTGATGTCCCTGTTCCCGATTACCTATTGAACAAAGAACAGATTAAAAACATCTACGAAAGCAGTCTTTCCATAGGCAACTTTGCTTCTCGGCTGCTTGTTCTCTTGTTTCCTGAGCTGTTTACTCATGAAAACTTACGGAAGCAATACAACTGTAGTGGGTCTTTGGGGAAGAAGCAGCTTGATCCCACCAGAATTAAATTAATTCGGCATTACGTGCAGATACTGTACCCAAGGGCAAAGAATGACAGAGTGTGGATGTTGGAGTTTGTTGGGAAGCTCGATGAGAGGTGTCGGCGAAGGGACACAGAGCAACGGCGCTCGTACCAGCAGCAGCGGAAGGTCCACATGCCAGGGCCCGAGAGGAGGGAGTTCCTCAGCTATGCAATAAACCCCGAAAGGTTTCGAGAGGAGTTTGAAGGGCCGCCACTGCCACCCGAAAGGAGCAGCAAGGATTTTTGCAAGATACCACTTGATGAACTCGTTATTCCTAACCCAGACTTCCCTGTGCCTTCTCCGTATTTGCTGACTGATAAGGAGGTAAGAGAGATCGTACAGCAGAGCCTTTCTGTTGGAAACTTCGCCGCCAGGCTTCTCGTAAGACTCTTCCCAGAACTCTTTACTCCCGAAAATCTCAGACTGCAATACAACCATTCAGGTGCTTGTAACAAAAAACAGCTGGACCCTATCAGACTGAGACTGATCCGCCATTACGTGGAAGCAGTTTACCCCGTGGAGAAAATGGAAGAAGTATGGCATTATGAATGTATACCGAGCATTGATGAAAGATGCCGGCGTCCTAACAGAAAAAAGTGTGACATACTGAAAAAAGCAAAGAAAGCAAAGAAATGAGGGGCTCTTTGAATTCCGAAGACTTTGACCACTAAATTATTGTCAGGATTATGCTTTGTTTTAGGCTGAAGGGCCTGTCAGGCTGGGGCTGCTCAGCATCCGGGAGAACTAGGCACTAAGTTTGTTGCATTTTAACGTGTGTGTTGCATCTATGTGGGTACTGCAGCAGTGGGAAGTGGCTTACTAGGTTTGTACATGGGTAAAGATCCTACGTCGTTGGTGACAGAGCTCATAATGACTCATTAAGAGCATGGCTTTCACTGGTGCAAGTACATGTATTGAAACTCTACTATGCCATTCCCCATTTCTGCTTCCCCCTTTTTTAACACTTTTTAATAATAAAGTTGTTTTTTTTTAAATGTGGTGTTCGTCAGGGGCAGTATTTCATTTCACCCTTATACACAATTATGTTGGTTCATTTGGAGTTTGAAATTTAAACTTCATCGAAATCTACAAAACTAATGCTTTTTGAAAGTGCCATATTCATTGAAATCACTGGAATGTCTGACTTTGCTTCTAAGTAAATCACAGCTTTAATGTGTTTTGTTCTTATTGATACTGAGATACTGAAAATAGTAATGCCACGTCCAAGAATGGGTCAGAGCGGTGTGATTTCCGTTTTTGACTGTTACTCATGTTGTGTTTCTAAAAATTCTAAGAATTGAAGTATTGAAGAGTTGAGACGTGAGCATAAACACAGTGTGAATGTTTCTTTACGTTGGCACCCCAAGCTTGATCATGCCCCTGTGAGTTTTCTTTCTTGCTCAGTGTTGCGGTTGGCGTGACTGAAGGTAGCTTGTGAGAGCAGAGCCAGCAGCACAGACCCAAGCCAGCACCTGTGGAATGTATTGCCATTGCCTGCCTGCCTGCTTGCCTCTCTGTAAAACAAGAGTAACTAGATAAGCAACAAGGACTTTAAAAACTTTTAGATCTTACTGTATCAAAATGATGATTCCAAAGGTTTCCAGTATTAAGATCAAATTGCATAAATAAAAGGTACCTGCAAAGATTAGTTTTGGGATGGAATGAAGTGCTACAGGGTCCCCATGAATGAGCTGTTTGCATCATTCTTTGCATCAGCGTGGCACCGTCTGGATTTTTCAGATGTAGGGATATTGAGCTCGCTCACTTAGCCAAACTGATTTAGTGTAATTAGTAGCTATTTGGAGACATAATTGTGTATGTATAACTTAGATTTATACGGCCAAGTTTGCATCAATAATATGTTCATATGTAACACAAGCCACCCAGAACCCACTGTGACTCTACTATATGATTTATCACTGGAGAGCACAGCTTTGAAACAGCTTTCTTCTTTTTTAACGGCGATGTAAATGATGAGAGAGTGTCAGGTATGTATTTTTGAGTCAGTAGAGTCAGCGACTGCGTACTGACCGTCACTGGAACACCTCGGAGCAATTGTTAATGTTCTCTGTGGTCCTTTTTAATGGTTCCTAAATGGGTCATAGTATCGAATTTGAAGTCTGTTCCAGTGTGATTTTCTATTTTAGCATTTGTAAGAAAATACAAAATACTTGATATTTTTACTTCAGATTTTTAGAATTTATTGCTCTTAGAGTCATATTGATCTCTCCCTTTAAAAAGCAAAAGAACATTTTTTTCCTAATGGTGAGTACTAGCAAAAGGATAGTGTGTTAAACCAGGAGTAAATCATAACAGATTAGCATTTGCTCATTTTCCCCACGTGCTAGCAACATTCTCAAAGAATGTATGAAGAAAGTCATGAATGTATTAAACAATACACTGATACTATTTGTATCCATCTAAATGTTTCCCGCTGGTTGAAATAATAGCAGACCATGCACAAGATGGATATTGGAGCTAATATGGCTAAAATAAAAAGAAAACGTTTTACCAAAGATAAAGAACTGATACCACAATGTCTGCATCTTATCTTTCATTTCAGTGCATAAATTTAGCAAATTGAATGTGCCAGAAACTGAGACCTTCTAATGTAACTGTATGCTACCGAGCGCCTCTGTGAAGTCTTTTACGTGCATTTGTATGGGAGATGTAAAATCACAGAAAATATCAACAACCTGTTGTGAATGCCCCACCAGATGGCAAGAAATGCAAAGTGTGGCTTTCCCTTATAATTATTTTTTCTTATCTTGATGTCGTACGTGTTTTACCACTCAGTGATGTTGAAGCTCCCAAAGAAGTTGATAACGTTAAACTGTTGTACCACTGGCAGGTGTTACTAGCTAGCATGTGAATTTAAGACGTACTGGGTTTTACTGTAGATGTTGTCATTTTGCAATATCTCCTGACACGTCAAAAATCAGCCCGTTTATCTTACATACTGATGAGTGAAAAAGCGATTTTCAGCTTTTAAAATGGTATTTTCAAAAGTGGGTACAGAAAGATCCTCGCTGTTTTTTCTCTTAACTTATGTCTAATGGCTGTGTACATTCCTTTGTCTCACTGTTCCCAATCTTCCATGATTTGACTGTACGCTTTGTGAAGAAAATAGAGACATACAAATAGTGACATGGGGTCGCTAAAAAAAAAAGCTCCTGCAGTGCATCCGAAGTACAGCCACTTCATCCAGTCGGTCTGTCCTGTAAATAAATTAAAGGTATATTATTTTTATACAAGAGGAATGTTGTCTGGTGATTTCCTGAGTACAGTGACACGAACAGATTCATGTTCTTTTTCCTATAGAGGCTGTAACTAAGATCCTGTGTAATCTTAGCAAGTCAGACTGAAGACATAAACGAAAACTCCCTGCTTTGCTGCAGCCATTTTTCTGCCTTTCAGATGGCTTTTGTGTAAAGGAGCAAACTTGCCCCCTTCAAAATAGCAGGAAGATTGCTAGGTGTGAAGATGTCTGGAATGTACATACACTGACTTCCTATAGACCGGCGTTGCCTTCTGCCTATCAGGTCAGTACACCCTGCTGAGGCGAGTTTCGTGTCCCTATCAACATACAGCTTGAATGTCTCACCTCTAACAGCCTGAAAGGAACATTAATACACCTCAGCTCTATATTTTTCTGCCTTTCCTAGCCTGCACAAATTAAAACCTTTTCTTAGAAGCTCTGTAGAGGATGCAAAACGAAACATCAAAAGGGAGATCAAGCACGTTTGTTTTCTGCCTATTAACTGCATTCAGCTGGCTTAGGTAACAAGGTTTGAAATGAGAAGGATCCTGACTTACGAAGTCAACCACTTTGTTATACATTACAGCCACCAAATGTTTCATGTTCTAGAAGATGTTTGCACCTCTTTTTCCTGCCCTCAGATATATATAGTACACTTATACATTTTTGAGTGTCATTCGTCTCTGAATTGTTATTTATGTACAGCAGTGGGAAACAGAACTGCATCCTCAACGCTCTACAAAGGCACACTAATTTTATGCTGGAAGGAGCATTATTAATTCTACAGCCCCAGGAGACACAGAGAATAATGTGTAGGCTCTGTTGGTTATTTAGCTTTTGTTTCAGCAATTAAAGGGTTGTGAAACAGCTGGAAAATGCAATGTCTGGAGCTTGCCTGTGCTGAGGTAATGGCATGGGCTGACAGGTGTTCTCACTTATGGTGCACAGTTCTGTTGATTGCATTTAAAATCTGTGGTAAGGCAATGGGGCAGGTTCACATTTATGGCCTTCCAGAGTAAATCTAATTCTGCCAATGTCACTGCTAAAGTTTCTTCATCTCTGACTTCATGGGTTTTCTTGTGATTGTTCTGGCCATTCAGTTGGCACCAATGCAGGTATGTTTGCAAGGTTTTTTAGCTTGCTAATATTCTGGGAAAGAGGAATGCACTTGGAGTTGTTTAAATGAGTTGCTGAAATGAGATGCTTTAGTGCCCTCTCTTAGGGTTGTCCTTGGTAAGGCTGAGAAAAAGAAATAAGTCCCCATCCACAAGTCTTTGTTCTACCTATCTAACTTCTTGTCCCAGCAGAAATCATGACAAATACCTAATGTTTGCAGTGTTACCTCACTGTTACCCTCCCTGTTACAGAAATTGTTCATGTTACCTTCCCACCAGTAGGGATGGTCTTAATTTCTTATGGGCTACACGATGCTCGTGGTCATCTCCGTGTAAGCACTGCTCTGAGAGGTGGTCTCCTGCAGCAGAATGCTGGAAGCAAACTCCAAATCAGCATCCCCTCAGATCTGGAATACTTTCCTTGCAGCTCGTCTGATGAGCAGGGCATCACCCCATGCTGTATCATTTCCATCCAGCATATCCCTTTTTATTTTTGTCATTTTTCTGAATGGTGTCTCTGCTGGTTACTGATCGCACCAGCAGAAGCCTGTGGTGTGGGCAGGCTGCTGCTTGCTCTCTTTCCTGATTCACTCCATGATGAGGCTGCAGTCCCCTCTGAGCGTTTTTCTTTTCATTAATGGCAAGCTGAAAGGCCCTCGGTTCTTATGGAAAGAGCTGTAACAGAGATTAAATAAAGGTGCTCTAGAGAATGCTTCCCTGCCCCAATCTTCCCCCTCACAAGATAAATGTGACTAATTAAAAAAAAAAACAAAAAAAACCACAATTTTCAGTTTAAAAAAAAAAAAAAAAAAGTAAAGCATGATCAGTTAAAAAAAACAAAGGGGGCAAAATCACCACATGTCCAGTTGCTCTAAGATTTGCATTAATAGATGTAAGCAAAACAAATGGTGATTGTCAAAGGCTGGAGGAAGATCACCTCATTAATATCTCCCCACACACACAAATGTCAGATAATCATTCCCCATTTCCTTCACAAATCTCATTATGGTGAAACAGCGGTTTGTCACCATTTCCAGGCACGCTTTGTGGTGTTGTGCCTTGGTGCTGAAGCTCCTCAGAAGGCAAAGCGTTCCACCCATCATGATGCTTTCAGGAGCGTGTAACTTCAGTTAGCTCCAAGGCGGTGTGTTAGCACGGTCTGCAAAGGTTTCCTGTGAAAAGAAAATGCTGAGGTGTGTGGGAGCAGCAGGAGTGAGTCACTGATAGGATCACATCCTATTCCTGAGGTTTTACTCCTTGTATGGAAAATCCAGGAGTCTGTTTCTGTGGCAGATAATGTTGTCCCTTGTTTCTCTTGTGTTTCCTCTCAATAATTTAAAAACCCATGTTCTCCTTGGAGTGCTTGTCTATAGGTTCACTGGATGCTCCAGTATGAGATGAAGATTTTTAAGTTTCAGCAGTACTCACATTTGTGCCGCTCTCCCTACCATATACACAGACTCTCCACACCCCTTTCCTCATGAGGGCTGTTGCAGACCAACCATCACGTTGAACGCTGTAATTAATTCACAGAAGCTAGAGGTTCTGGTGTGCCATTGCAGAAGCTAACAGAAACCAGGAATGCTTCGGTGCTACTCTTGTCCCTATGGAAAAAATAACTGTCTGTTCTTTTGTGGAGCAAGTAGAAAGCGAGTGATTAAAATCACTCTGTTATGTAGACATTAGAACTGAGAAACTGATGCAGTTGGCACAAGCAGCCCAGTTCTGTGAGCATTTCCCTGCTGTCTTCCCATGGATGATCAGAGATCCTGCTCTGCAAGGCAGGCTGGCCTCCCTGCAGCACACACTGCAGTGTGGGAAGCACGCAAAGCTGTCAGGTCATCCTGGTGCCGTGCCAGTGCCATGGTTCTGTATGGGCAATCTGACAGTGCTAGGCAGAGCCTTCTGGATTGGATCCAGCCATTGCTTTATCAGTGCATACCAGATATATCTGATAGTCTGACACCTTACATTTGTTTTGTGAGCAACAACTTCTTGCCTGCCCACTTAGATATCAGGAACATGCAAGGAAAAGCAGACTGCTGTGTGCTTCTGCTGCTTGATCTGGGCTGCTCTCACCTCTGGGCTCTTCTCACTTGGTAGGGAACAGACCGTGGGCTGAATGAATGCTCCCACCTTGCACACACACACACACACCACACCTGGATGTGTAGATGTTAAACACCTATAAACATGAAAATTCTGTCTATGCCACATAGCTCATACAGTTTGTTGTTTCTGTTGAAAAAAGTGTATGATCAACATTACAAGTGTGGGTGATTACTCGAGACCACAGCTCCAAGGCTGCACTTTCCTGCTGTAATACAGGCGTGTACTTCTAATCACAGTGTTGTCTGATCTTTGATCAATCAGATCTCTACAGCCACTTAAGTGATAAATACTCTTTTAAATGCCACGCTGACATCAGTATGCAATAAAAAACCAAGATCTCATTTTCTTCTGTTAACTGTGTGCCTCCTGCCTGAGCTACCTTTTCCATGAGAGAAGAGAGGATCTCTGCCTTGACAAATCCTCGGACATTGTGAAGTTTCCTGCTTAAGAACATGCTGCTGCAATCAGTATCTTTCTATACTGCATCAACGTGTATGAAAGCACAGAGTTGGTACTGTTAACCAGGATCAAATTGGTAATTAAAAAGGAAGCAATTTTACGCATACGTATATGTAATATAAAAAAAACCAAACTATGTAACGAATCTAGAAATAAAGCTAAGAAAGCAGTGCTGCTTGTGGCGTCAGCTTTCACATAACCTGATTAACAGAAACCAGGCAGCAATTAAACAGTGATCAAATTTGTCTTTATTGAGTCATTTTATATAACGTCTGTAAGGAAACTGCCTGGAGATATGAGGGCAGAGTATTTTATCCCACAGTATCATGAAACAAAACTAACTGCAAGAAGTGACAGGCATTTACCACAGGAGCATTGATGTACACAGCAGAGGGAGATATTTCTAACACGAGCCCTTAAAAAAGGGTACTGTCATTTTGTTTAACCAAAATTCGTATTTAACAACAAACAATATGGTTTTCTGCAAAACAAATCTCATGCTGCCACATGCATCCCCCCACTACTTCAGTACGTCCTGTTTGGGCACCTTCAAGTTTTTCCAACGTCTTAAAATTACTCTGTATTTTTCACTCTCAGTCTTGTTAGATACTTTTTTTAAGACTACCCGCATCACTACAGCAGTTCCTGTTTCTTTATCTTCACCTACTAAGAGATCCAGCGTGTCACCAATTTTCACCTGGAAACAGAAAGAGAAGATGAGCAATTGTAAGCATTCTCTGGAGAAAACAAATTCCCACAGTCGGGGCCACATTAATGGTGCTCCTTTCGTGCCATTTGTTCTCCTGAATCTCTGGGGGGAGGAAGTGGGAAGGCTACACCAGACCCACTACAGAGCCGTCCTTCCACTGTGAGCTTTTAGGAAAGCCCTGGCAATAAGCAACAAATGTCTCCTTATGACCTTCTCTGCCAGGAGTTTTGCCCTTACTGAATTACAGCCAATGCCTAACTCTGGAAAAGCTATCATACAGGTTTATTACCAAATAGGGTTTCCTGCCAATCTTCTTCTATCAATACAGACACAAAGCAGCCAAATGCAAAATTCTCCTCCTTCTTTTAGAACACCTGAAACTGTTGTAAAGAACAGCGTGGGTCAACAGTCTGTGTCCCCTCGTAAAATCCACAGCAGCAGTATGCCTTTAAAAACGAGCCCTAACTTGAGGGGAATGGGAACTAAAACTTCTCTCCTTCCTGCCTTTTCACCACAGTAATGCCACCTGATCCCCCTCACCTGAAGGGAACGTAGAGGTATGCTGGTCACCATTTGGGTGAGCTCTGTTGTGAAAGAACGTGGCCAGCTGAGCCTGCAACCCTTTGGCTGTGTATGTGTTGTGTGCTCTCTCACAGACAAAATAACCTTTCCTGGGCTACCTCAGTTTCAGTCCCTTTCTATCATCAAACTTTAACCATGTGCCTACTCCACTAATACCTCAGATTTAATCACTCCTAATCCATCAACCTCATATCTATCATCGCTTCCTTCAGCAACACATAAAGCTCTGTCCTTGCTGCCACCTGCCTTTTCCTTGCTTTCAGCCCATTTCAATACCACAGGTCTCCCATCTGCCTTAGGGAGCAGCACCTTAGGGGCAGGAATAGCAGTCACACACACAGAAAGCTGGAAGTGGTGTTAGCAATGCCCTTCACCTAAACGGCAGAGCCATTTAGCGGCTGCTTCTTCTGCCCCAAGTAAAAGGAAGGAGAAGAGCTCACAGTTTAGTTATTTTCTTGTACTGTATTAAAATATTTAAATGTTAAAGAGTCTTACAGTTCTACTTTTCTTCCATAGTTTTTCTCCATTCAGCCTGAGTTCATTATTGTAGAATGCATCTTCTACTTTACTGAAGAAAAACAAGGTTTTATTGCATTGACAGTATGCAGCAGAACAAATGCAACTGTTCACTTGCAAACACACAAGAAAACCATTCACATGCAAGGCATATTTCCACAACTCTAGTTTGCACAGAAAGGATTACTTATTTTAGGACAGGACAGTCTTGAACTGGAAGAAATCTTTCACAGACGGTAAATGAAATAGTAGACAGAAGGTGCTCTGTGCTATAGGTAAAAGAAACAAAAAGCTGTTTCTGAAGAGTTGTCTCCTGAATACCCAACAAATGAAGTCCTCCGTCCTGCACCAGCCAGTTCAATTGTTTGTAAGTGATCAGATTATAGTAACAACACTGCAACGTAAGGCTTTTATAGGTTCAAGATCAGACTTATTGATGTAGAGTGTACATATCTGGCTGACCCGGTGTGTTAGATTGACCTTACCCTCATCTATTTCTACAGCCATTAAATAGCATGTTATTTATTCTCCCTGTCTCAAATTAGATCTTTTTGCATTACTTAGTACGTTTTCTTCATTTTAAATACATGGTAATTGATAGAAAATGCCCCAAACAAACAACAACACCCCAGATATCCCAACTCAAAACAGCTATATTAAAAAGTGGGTATTCTAACAATAAAGGGGATCAAACCTCCGGTGTTATCTACATGCCATCTCTCTCACCAGCAGGTTCTTTTTCATACTTACTTTCTTGCAATGTCTAAGCCAGCTTTCATGACCACGTCATATCGTAGAGACTGCACCACTTTTTCAAGATCTTTGTAATCTTTTACTACGCTGGGGTCATTTTCCAATTCATCTTCCAAATCACTTTCTTGTTCATCTGCCTCCTCCTCCTCCTCCTCTTCTTCCTGTACAGTTTGTCTGTTCCTCTTAGAGCTTTTGCTACTTTTGTTCCGCAGAGAGAGTACTGAGACATACTCTGGAGAAAGTCTTAGTGTGCAGAGTTTTACTGGGAAAAAGCTAAACCATCTTCGGTCATTTATTGTGCTTGCCTGACAGCTACAGAAAATGCTTCTTCTCCAAGAGGGAAAGAGTTTATTAGAAGGGAATTTCTCCCACAGTCCAACCCAAACATTCAGTTTTCTAAACACAGTGATGGGGAGCCTGAAGCCAGCCATAGTACACCCTAAAATGAAATAAGCATTCATAGTTAAAAACAAGCAAGCGCTTTGACTACTGGGAAGGATTTCTCCAGGGACAGCACAACAGTTAAAACAAACAGACAGATGGTTATCTAGTTCCCTTGCACAGTGCATCATCTAAACGCAGTGGGCATCCTGCTGTGTTTTCTCACACACTGCCCATCGCTACCGAGAGGTAAAGTATCAGATAGAAGCCAGTGCTGAAACCCCCAATGGAATAGGAAATGGAATCTGTTCCTCTTCTGCAGTTTAATATTAACTGTTTAAACATACCTGTGGCATTTTGCTCCCTCCATTTAACACACCATTCGTAAAAGAAGCAGCCAGGTAGCTATTTCATATATTATATGAGGGAAGATTTAGGTTGGATGTCAGGGGGAAGTTCTTTACTAGGAGAGTGGTGAGGTGCTGGAACAGGCTGCCCAGAGAGGTTGTGGATGCACCGTCCCTGCAGGTGTTCAAGGCCAGATTCCTGGGCAACCTGGTCTAGTATTAAATGTGGAGGCTGGTGGCCCTGCATGTGGCAGGGGGATTGGAGATTCATGAGCCTTGAGGTCCCTTCCAATCTGGGCCATTCTGTGATTCTGTGTGATATTTCATAAAAAGCGAAGAGAGAGTTACGCTTGCTATGACTCCTCCTTGGTGAAAGCAACCTGTTCGATACCGTAAGTAAAACCCCAAGAGTTGAAGGTTTCTAAACTCCAGGCTCTGCTCAGACCATGCTCCTGGCTGAGGGAAGGCTGCAAATTGCTCCAAGTGGGAACGAGCACCACCGCAGCAGTCCAGCAGAAGCAGCTCAGCTCTGAACACCGCAACAGGACTGGGGCCAGCAGCCCTGGTGCTGCTCCTTTTGAGGCCCACCTCTCAGCTGGAGGCACCTTTCTAGCCAGATGTGACGCTGGCTTTTGTACAACTGTGTGTGTACTGCTTGACACCAGAGGTTGTGCTCCTGTCCTGATACCAGAGTGAACTCTGCTGAAAGCAGAACGGGATTCCTGTGCAGTCAGCCGCAGTAGTGAAAGGTCCGTGACTACTGGTGGCAGAAAAATAGCCACAACCCCCACGGCTCTGCTCACACCACAGCAATTACAACTACTAGGCATACAATTGAAAATTTTAGGACGGTGTGCCGCTCCCTGAAGACTTAACGCCTTTCCTCAGGCCGGGGACAAATTGCTAAAAGTTCTCTGAAGCGATCGCTGTTATTTTAAACCGCCGATCCAAACCCGCCCCGGGGGCACAGGAGCTGCCGAACCCCGAGCCAAGGGCGGCTCCCCGGCCGCCACCCGCCCCGGGCACGGCGCTGAGCTCGGAACGGAGCTCCCAGCAGCGCAGGGCCGCAGACACTGCCCCAGGCAGGCGGCTGCCGCAGCTGAGGGCCGGCTCAGCGCGGCCCTCACCTCGGCCCAGGCCCCGTCGCTGACGGCCGCCCTAGGCCGCCGTCCCGGCGAAGGCCGCGCAGCCCAGGCCCGATCGCGGCCCGTCCCGTCGCTGGGGGTCACGGCGGCCCCGCGCTTCCCTCCGCCCCGCGGCCTCGGCGACGCGCCGCCCCGTTCCGGAGGGAGCCTCGCAGCAGGGCAGGCCGCCGCGGTTACCTGAGTACCCCAGAGCCCCAGGCCCGGGCCCGCCGCCGTCCCTGCGCCGCTGCTGGCAGACCGGAGGCGGAGTCGCCTCAGCCCGCGGTCGGCGCCCTCTGCCGGGGCCCGGCCGGCTGCCGCGGAAGGGGGGGAGCGGGCCGTTTCGCCTCTTTGTACCCTGACGGCCCGCCGGGCGTCAGGGACTCGGAGGATCCCCCGGCTCCGCTGGCTCCTCAGCCGTCTGGAAACGGAGCTGCGCTCGCGAGAGACAGGCCTGGCCTCGGCCATCTGCCATCGCACTCAGGCTGGCACGGACCGCATCCCGTTTGGTGTCATAGAATCACAGAATATCCCAAGTTGGATGAGACCCAAGCAGCTCCACACCGTACCGCCCAAAATCAAACCCCGTGTCGAGAGTGCTGTCCCAGCGTTCTGTGAACTCTGGCACTCGGGGCCGTGCCCGCTGCCCTGGGCAGCCTGCTCCATGCCCACCGCCCTCCGGTGAAGAGCCTTCCCAGAATGATATATTTTTCCTGTGTGTGTATATATACACATATTTATTTTTTATTATATTTACAACATGCCTATAATTTTCCCTTTACAACAACTGCTGAAAGTGCAGAAATAAATTACTAATTTAGGTCTGAGTACTCCTCCTGCCCCGAAACCTCTCCATGTAAAACCAAAGATGCTGGATTTTCTCATCTGTCATTTCCAGAGCTGCTTTCTGCCACCGCACGACCAAACCACAGGGACTTCAGTGTTAAGGGCCAGAGTGTGTGCTTTCTGCCCCTCTGCCTGCATTCCCAAGCCAGGAAACGGGAAATGGAAACCTCTCCCAAGAGAAATGCCTCCAGCAGATGTCCAAGTCTCTCACCCACTGATTCATTTGCACAATGACAATCTAATCCCAGTCACACCATATCTTGGGATTCTCACGTCTTTAGATTCGTTTCTTTCCTTTACTCTGCATTTCCCTTTTCACACCTCCACCACCAATGGCTACCCATTATCCCTTCTCTTTGCAGCTCAGCCATTAGCCAGGTCCATCCCTCTGCCACACCTCACTCGCACCTCTCCTCGTGACCACTTTTCAGCTGCTCAGCCTTTGGGAGATTTTCCTTATCCACACCAGATGGGTACAGAGTGCAGTCACATCCAACCAACAGCATCTTGTCCTGGTGCAAAGAGCTGTGCAAAGTTTGGGGTAATTTTGGCAGACGGAAAAGCACTTCACTTTTGAATTTCTACTTTAAAATGCCCTTCACCTCACTTGGCAGAGCAATCCTCTCTTAGAAAGTTATCAGCCAGTATAGGAAGCGGTGTGGGGGTATTGTTGCATGGCAGCTGTGCAATTAGCGTGGGCATTATAGTTGATAGCTTAGTTTTAACACCTGCGTAAGTTTTGCCATTAAATTTTTGAAGGAAAGGTTTTTATGTCAGGGATATTTTGTAGCAAAGCAGTTCTTTGGAAAGTTATTTCCCTCCTTGAAAGCCTCATTGGAAAGGAAGCTGCAAATATCTTTATATCTTTATGTTTTGAATGTTCCATTGCCCAGGTCAGAGAGATTCTGACCAGTCTCAGTAGGGAATACAGCTGTTAGTTTTTTTGTAATTTTCATCCATGTATCTTAAAATACACATACATCATTATCAAGGAAAAAAATCAAGTACAAGCCACTTTCCTGCACTCATAGTGACATATGAGTCAGAACAGAAAATGTATCTCTAAACAGCAGAGATTCCCTGAGCAGAGTTGCTAGCTCCCCAATGGAAAAACAGAACAAAACTAAACCAAAAAACAAAACAAAACAAAACAAAACAAAAAAAAACCCAACAACCAATTTTCCATTCAATCTGCTCTTTTCAGAGCCTTAAAATGTGATTTGACTCATGTAGGATTAAAGAACTTGTCTGAAGTGCCTTTATCTTCTATATCTTTCAAATATGATGATATAGAGGCCCATTTCAAATCCAGAATGCAATTAAGTCACTGCTCAACACCCTTTCCTGTAAGACTTACAGTCTTCAGAATGTGAATTTTATTGCTCTCAGGTCCCTCTTCACTCACAGAGAAAATGTAACTTGGCAGCCAAGAGCAGGCATCATGCACCTGGTTTATCTCCCCATTGCACAGCTCCAAACTGGACATCACCTCTGTCACACTTGCTCCATCTCCCAGTCTAGCTACAACAACAACTGCTGCAGTTGTTTTACTTAGGAATACTTCATGTTACTACTTTGTCTCTGCCATGATGCCAGACCTTGCCAAGGTTATCATCAGGATCCATTCTGCCCTGGGCTGCAAAGGGCCTTGTCACCAGGTTCCTCTGTGCTGCAGTTAGAAGGGCCATGAAAACCCTCATCCTTAAGATTTACGCTCCAGCTATGTGGGGTCTTGGAAACTCCCAACCTAGGTTATTAAGTGCACATTTTGATGACCAAAAAGAAAAAAATAAAGGCAATGTTAATGACTTCTACTTTAATTACATCAAACCATCTTTGTAACCAAAACACTCAGACTGGGTAAAGATTGCAGTGCAATTTATCTCTTTCTCCAGTTTACCGTTAGATGGCAGTGATTGGCTCCCTGACAAAGCTCTGCAGGCTCAAGCTGCACCCACAGAAGCTTTTCTCAAAAGCATTTTCATTTTGTGCACTTCCATATATATTCTACGGCATTCAGCCATAAAAAAAATTAGTCTTCTTACTCTGATATCTCAGAGAAAATTCTTGCTAGCATTTAACTTGTATGTTGTGTCTATAATCAAGAAATCCTTCCACCACTGCTCAGGATTTTTTGTTTCCTTTCTTTTCTTGTGAAGTCAGTCAAGTGACAGCAGTACCAGATCTGTTGGTACTCGTTGAATCTAAAAATGAAGTCGAGACCACCATACAGCTTTCCTAGCCCTGTTAGTAGCTGTAGCTGTACCATTGTACTCTAATGCTATAACTCTACCTTTACACAATGCTCACCTCACTAGACTACTTGTCACTGCAGAATTATCTTCAGAGTTACCTTGCTGTAACTACACACCCTGTAAAACACACTGCTTATTTAAAGGTGCACTGAAGGTACACAGCCAATGTTCTATGCATATGTATATGGCCTGGGAAAACAGAGTGTCCCGGTGTGAGCACCACCCTTAACTTTGTCCATATTCATTTAAATAATGAGCTAAATCTCCCTGACCGCTAATTCACCCCTTCCAGTATTACATACCGACTGCAACTGATAGATACTCTCTTCTCTTAGTCCACAGTCTGGAGACAATTCCTCTAACTTGTTGTTTACATCCAGTCCATGTCCAAATAATCTTACCACCTCTTTCTCTAAAACACATCTCTGAAAGCTGATCCTTCCTGCAGCAGACACTCTTTTTCTGGTCCTTCCACTGCTGCCTTTCCAGTTGGCACACTGTTCTATGCAGTTACCCATAGCATATACTGTGTACTGTGCCATTTTTACCATAAAATGTTGTGGGATTTTTTTTTTCCTCTATAGGATTCCTTTAATGTCTCTAGCCCCTGAGTATGCTGAATCTTGTTCCTTTACTGAAGGAACCTTGTCTCCTTTACTTACTAACTCTTTGAGTTGCCATTTCATCCCCTCCAATAGCAGTGGTGTTACGAATTTCTGTCACTTTTTATTGCAGCCACTGTGTCACCCTGCACACAGAATCCATTTCTCTTTTACACTAGAATGCCCCATTGAGCCATAATCAGAAAGAAAAAGAGGATAGGCAGTGCTGACTACTTTAATCACTACTAAAGAAGCTGATAGAAGCCATCCTAATAATTCATAGCACGGTAAGCCACCAAGATTAGAAATTAACAGGCTGCTGGACAGTGAAAATCAGTTTTACATCAGTAGCTAAGTATCGGGGAGGAAAAATAGCAGCTTCCTTTAGTTAGCCTGGCATTCAGTCCAGCTACCCACAGGTTAAAGGCTTCATGGTTTCACTGCTAATTCTTCAACTCCTCAGTTTGGTGAGAGGTTTGCAATGAGAAATGTTTTTCCTCCTTTCCTTGTTTGGTAATAAGATACAATGTCTTTGTTTTTGTAGAAAAAGTTGATGTACTGGTTTTTAATACAGGCTTGTGGAAATTCATTCATTCTGCAGTGACCATGATTGTGCTAGCTTTGATTGCAGCTCTAGGATTTATCTAGCTCCTGCTAACATCAGGCGGCAAATGCAACAAGAAGGAAAAATAATCAGCTAAGCATTTGTTATTTGAAACTTACTTATTAGCCAAAACAACTACATATTCCATGAACAAATGTTAATTCGTTTGAATTACTTATTTACTTCTGTTTTCTCTGTATTCTTCTCAGATTAATGGCTTTACTACTTAGAATGTAGCATTCTCTTCTCTAATTGATAGCACCTAATTCAAGATACACACACAAATAACTTTAATATAATTAATCACCAAAGAGAGATTTTAGATTGTTCCCTCATCTGTGTACAGTTAAAAAGCATTTATTTGTTTGCTTGGTTTTTTTTTTTGTTTGTTTGTTTTTGTAATGCTTTATCTTGGGTTTGCTTTTAAAAGCAGAAAAAAAGGCTGTTTTCAAAGTACTTTACATTTCATTGTGACTCAGAGACATTACCTTCAGTAGCATGTACAAGCAGTACTGCATCAGGAAAGAGAAATGTATCTGTGGATCTCAATACACTTTTGATATATATAAAAAATAAAGAAAATAATATAAATAAAAGTGCATTGGGGATGGATGAAATGTCAGAACAATCATATTGTTTGGAGTCAAGGATATCTTGTCCAGCATTCAGGTCCAGAAGTATGAGGAGAATGTGTGAATTACACAGAAGGAAAATCTATCTTCCATTAAGGCGTGTCCCTGCAATATTTTCCATTTAAACTCTGGATGTTCTCACTGATAAATGTTCTATCCCCCCCTGTACCTTGTCTAATATCTTGCAGTAAAGAATTTCCTATCTGAAAAGATACCTGAAGTCTTAGCATGATCCACAATGCAGCTGTCCATCTTTTCAATTCCCCAACTGGTCCCTTTTTCTAGGACGAAATGGAAAGAACAGCTGATCTATCTTCTAAATCTTGTTCATTTATGCATCTTTTAATAATATTCATTCTTGTTTTGTCTTATAAAATAAACAGCTCCAGCCTGTTCATCAGAATTTTCCCTTCTTCCTTTAAATTTACCTTAAATGAGAAAATGGAGCAAATGACTTTTGCTCCATGTCTTTAGACCTGTTATCCAACAGTATGCCTGATGAGTTCAAGGAAAGCCCTGCCTTGGTTTCATCCCATACCTAGCAATACGATACCAAACTACTCCTGGGCAGGATTCAGGGATTGGCCTGGGCCGTGGACTACTGCCTTACAACAGACAGTTTGGATTCAGCAGCTCTTTTCTGGAGCCTAGCAAAGCTTACTATTTTGTATGTGGCTAGACATGTCAGTTGGTTTGAAGACTAGAGAACAGGCTCACCTTCTGTTTATTTGTGTTGATGTCACCCAAGAGTTTATTTGACTTAGAGAGAAAGGTGTGCTTTCAAGCAGACCTGAATCCACACTCTACTGTCCAAACTGAACAGGAAATCATAAGATCCATTGGTATTAGGGCCGCTATTCTTAAACATTTATTGTTGACATTATTTTAGACTTAGGATTCCAGGGCTGAAAATTGTAGATTAATTTACCTCCATAACTGTACACCTCTAATTAAGCAGCCTGATTCTGTTTGCTTTTTTGTTTGTTTTTGTCTCAGTTTGGCATAGAAGAGAAACCTGTTACAGCGATGGTTTGGATCATACCAGTAAAGGCCCATTTATGAACAAATGTATAACTGAGTGCAATCATAAGTTAACACCAAGTGGATATTTACAGTCCCACCAACCCTGTCTTCCATTAAAATCTCTACTAACAATGCCAAAAAACAGACTGTAAACCCTCAAATGGAAGAAGTAATCCTCAAAATATATTCCAAGTGCTCAAATCAATATGCACACCTAACAGCATTGGCCAGATATATAAAATTAGTTTCAACCAATCAGAATTTCAAACTTGTTCTGCAATGCTACTGAAGATGCATTTGTAAAGAAGGGTGCTTCAAAAGAGCTGGGAAGATTTGATTATGTGGCTGGAGATCTGATGCTCTGGCAAGATAGATCCTTCCCACTAAATCAGCAGCAAGAGAGCCAGCCTAGATAAGGAAAAGATACTGTTCTTATATGTTAGTAAATATTGACCTGGGAGTTTCTCAAGGCAAAATCCAGGAAAAATGGACAACAAAGAAGCCCACCACCAGAGGATGTCAGCATAGATCAGCATATGCAGGCTAGACAGTGTACACTGGGAAGCTGCATTTCTCTCTTCCAAGTTCTCCTTTGTAAAACGATCAGGATCTAAAGTATCAACACATGCTCGCAGTTGGGGATTAAGTAAAATAATACAGTTATGACCCAGGTGACTACTGAGAGCTGCAGTGCACTCTGGCATGAGCTTAAAATGGATGAAGAGCCTGAGATGTGCCATAATGTGAAGAAAGATTCGATCTATACACAGCCAAAGAGTGAAGACCTGGTTGGGAGCACTGGATCCAGAGATTCTCCTTGGCAATTGATGCTCCTAAAATATTTAAGCTTAAATGGATCAAGACAGAAGATAAAGGCAAGAGAAAATTAATGGCTATGTCAAAATTAGTTCTCATGAATTCCATTCAGTGCTCTGACTACACTTATTTTCCTAAAGCTTGTCCAGATTCAAATGCATTACTTTTAAGTTTCAGAGACTACTTCTCCATTTCCTTTTATGGATGACTTCTGTTTATTGATACCCATTTCAGCGGATCCTGTTTGCTAATATCTTATGCAAAGTAATGCAAATTTTGCTTCTGATCACTAGATTGAAAATGATGTCTATTGCAAAGTTGAACCAACTTTAAAGTCATCAGCAGAATATGCAAGTTGATTTCTATTTAACCCAAAAGATTGAAATAGTTTTAGCACTTCTCTTTGTTATGTGTTCTCACCAAATATGACATGTTTAATTAGGAGAGATGCTGAGTGCTCTTCTGACTTTAAAACATAAAGGAAACAGAAAAGTGAGCGTTTAAAAATGGTACCTAATAACACATCTCAGCACCATGGAACCTCTTAAAATACACAGCAGAGGGTGTTTTGAGAGAGTGCATCACCTTTTAAGAGAAAAAAAAAAAGATCAGAAGTGCCTATTGGCCACCAGATAGCAGTACTTCACTTTGTACAGTTCTAAACTCAGTATTTCTCATCTCTGTACAAACATCCATACATCGTGTCCTGGTGTCTTGATCAGATAAATCTTTAACAGAATCCATTGGAGAGTTCCTCTTCCTTGCTGCCAATACATATGCCATACTTGCCTGAGTATTTCAGGAATATTTCAGAAATATGACCTCAGAACATAGCCTTTACACAGTGCCCTTATTTTAGTATTTTATCACTTCTGACATATATTTTAAAACCTCTGCATTTTCTTTCTTTAAAAGACCATTAAGCAAATAGCTTGTCTAACATTTTAGCAAGAAGAAATATCTCCTTTTCCAATGTAACTTGTTAAAATACCAGAAGTGCAATATACTGTATAATGATAATTAGCAGTGCTCTGTATGTTCAAGTCACCTTACATGACCTTTGCACAAGCCTCACTAAAACTGACTTCCAGACCTCAGGTAAATGCACTGGGTAGAGAGAATGCGAAAGGCTGTCTGATTGCTACTTCATCATTCCCACCTGTCTTTGCTTTGACTAAGTGTCTCAGCTACTGCTGTAACCCTGGAGGATCATGCAACGGCTGTATCACTGCTTTTTCTCCAATAAAAGGTGGGAGGGGTTGTAAAGGAAATTATCTGCCTGCTTTATGCTACAATAGTCTTTGTTGCGGCTGTTGGAAAGCCCTAGCAAGGTTACATTCCTTTGGCATCTCCTGCAGTAGCAGAATGGGGATCTGGTGTCAGAATAGTCTAAGGCCTCACTTCATTGCTGTGATTCACGTGACTGCTCCCATAGGGGATTCAGATATCTGGAATCATGAAAATCCAACTTCTCATCATCAGCTTTAAGCAGACAACCAGCAAACACTCAGAAACATAAGATCTTCAGTTTCAAAGATTGGTACAGACTATACCTCTAATAGTAAGGAGCTAGAGCCTCAATATGTTCAGAGATTTTAAAAACAAACACACACCAAAAACCAGAGAAACGTTACCCCAGGAGTGCTTCACAAGTGCTTTGTGTAATACTCTGAAGATCTTTCATCTTGGTATAGAGTAAGGATTGCATCAACTCAGTGAGGCAGAACCTACCTGGGAGGATTCACAATACAGCTACAGTGTGCCAGAAGCTAGAATCTTATGTGCAGGTTACAACTGGAAGAACCTCCTATTCCACTTCTTACACAGGTTTCCTGCTCTTGGAGGAATAATGATAACAATAAAATATTTAGATCCAAACAGTGTCTGAAACTGCGAGCTGTGTCCTGAAGCCTGAGTACTGGTGGAAGGCACTCACCTAACAGCCAGGGGAAAGGTGGAGCCTCATCTCCTCAACCCTTCATCTTTTGTTTCTATCATCTGGAAATACAGCTTTCTCTACCTGTCCTTCCTTCAGCTGTGAGCTCAGTTTTTAAATGAAAAGCCTGATGTTCTGAGGGAACTGAGACTGTCCAGTCTGGAGAAGAGCAGACTTCATAACTCTCTATAACTCTCCAAAACGGGGTTGTGGTGAGGTGGAAGTCGGCTTCTCCTGTGTAGTGATAGGACCAGGGGAGGTTCAGGTTGGAGATAATGAACCATTTCTTCTCAGAAGGAGTGGTGAGGCAGTGGCACAGGCTGCCCGGGGAGGTGGTGGAGTCACGGTCCCTGGAGGTGCTCAAAAAACGTGTGGGTGTGGCTCTGAGGGACGTGGTTAATGGGCATGGTGGGGATGGGCTGGTGGTTGGATTAGGCGATCTTAGAGCCCTTTTCCAACCTTAGTGATTCTATGATTCCGTGATCTTTATAAGAATTTATCTCGAGTAATTGCAACTCAACCCCTGCCACGCCGGGGTCAAGTGCCAGAGCACGAGATGGGCACAAGACAAAGGCACACACGTTCTGCCTGCAGTACCCATAGCCAGGGAAACACAGCTCTGCCCCGAGGCCGGACATCGGCCGTGGTGGCTGCGCACTCGCCACTTCGCGGGCGGTGCAGGGCCGGGCCCGGAGGGCGGAGGTGCGGGGAGGAGGCGGGGAAGGCGGCGGCGGCGGGGCGTGACGGCAGCCCGCGCTGCTATAAAAAGCCCGGGCGCGGCTCAGCCGTCTCGTTCGCTGTCGCAGCGGTTGGGACGGCAGTAGTATCGGTGTGGCACGCAGCGGAACAGCAGCAGAAGGGTATGGGGACGGCCGTGGGGACAGCGCTGGCGGCGCGGCTCGGCCTGGGGCTGCTGCTCCTGGCGCTCCTCCTACCTACGCAGGTGAGCCTTGCCGCGGGAGACGGCAGCGCGGCCTCGCGGGGACCCTCCCGGAGCGGGTGAGGGGCGGGGTGCTCCTTCGGAGAAGCCTGCGGGAGGGGCCCGCCATCTCGCCGACCAGAGCCTCCTGGCTCTGCAACGGGGCGAGCTCGGGCGGGGAGAGGCAGCTCGGCGCCGGGCGGGTGGGCTCGGTGCTGTGAGGAGAGGTTGGCTCTCGCCCCTTTGTCTGCGGGATCCTCGAGGGAGCGGTGCGGGCGCTTCGCCTCTGTACAGCGCCGCGTGGCGAAGGAGCATCGATTCCCCACTGAAAAGAAAAGGGGTAAACCCCTCAAGTAAAGCCGAGCGGCCCCTGACAATAAATGAGACTTAGAGCCCGAGGGCGGTCAGTCTCGCTGTTGCGAGCCCCCAAGGTGCGGGTGGGGCACGGCAGGGTGGGCGGCCCGGGGCTGGCTGCGGGCATCGCCGTGCTGGCCGAGCTCCGCCAGCTGCTGGGGGGAGGGCGGCAGCGCGGTGCTCGTCCACGATGCGTGGACGGGTTCCTCAGAACTCTTCGTGAAAAGGGCTGGTAACGCTGCACGGTGCGAATAAGCAGCGAGGAGCTTCTTAGAGGCTGTTTCAAATAAGCTTGCGCTTTTGTTTGGGAATAAAAACTTCGTCCCTTTTTCGTTGGCCTCAGTAGAGTAGGATCAGATCGTGTGGGTGCCGATGTCTGTAAAGGGAAGGTAGGAAGCTTTGTCTGGAGTCTCTGAGCCCTCCCTTCATGCACCCACCCAAAATCCGGGCTTTGTGCTCGCACCCAATGTAACTTAAAATAAAATAAAATATATATATATCCCAGTGGGGAACAGGGAAGGAGGAGTGTTTGTGAAGACTAGAGAAAATTCTGGGGCAGGGTGGGTCTTACCTCCTAACCAGTTTATAGGGTATTAACTCTGCAGTTCTGTATTGATCACTTACTGACTGGTTTCAACAGAAACTTCACTGTTTTTTCTTTTTTTTTTCCAAAGTTCTGCAGTCTTGAATTGTTTCCAGTATGTTTCTGCTTGCCAAAAATCTTAACTGTCAGAGGCTTTGTACTAGCTTGGTATCTTTCTGTGATGTGCTTTCCCTCAGAATGCTGGAGGGATATGGTCATGCAATGTATTTAACACTGATTTAGTAGCTCCAGTGTTGAGAGGTACAACATATATCACTTCTGCTAAAGGCAGTAATGTTCTCAGCAGCCCTGGCAATACAAGACAATAAAGACTTCTTTTATGGAGAGTATTTACCAAAGTAGTTGCTCATTAAAGAAAAAAATAAATGTTTTTACTTCAGCAAACCCTCCTCCAGTGTACCAGAAGGCTCTAATTTAACACAGGTTTGCTGGTGCAGAACTACAGCCAAGCTTGCTGAACTGTGCATTTTTTCCCCTCTCCCCCTCACAAGTCTTCCCTTTGTTTTCCACCCTTACATATTGCACATCTTCAATTTGAAGGGAAGAACCAGCTTCAAAGCTTAGCTTTCAAAGTTTTCCTGTGTCTGTAGGGTATAGCTTGATACTGAAGTTACGGAAGATGCAAATTTCTACTATTTTGCCACTATTAATGCAGAGTTGTGTGGGGATTTTATTTCTATTGTTCTTTGTCAGCATCTTTTCTATTTGTTGGTATTGTATGGACTTTTCACTGCACATCTTATTGTCTGTGCATGCCAATAGGTTTTGATTTAATCAGTATAATTCCATTAAGTTCTGCAGTTCAGTACCATTACCACAGCATTTTAGCCTCCCCTTTATTGTCTTGCAAAGCCCGCTTAAATAGGCCCATCATTCCTTGAAAAGAATCCAAAAGACTGCCTACCTCCTGATTTTGTTTTTAAAGAGGGAAAAAAAAAAAAAATCACTTTTCATTAACTTTTTCTACCCGTATTCTAGATCTACTGTGATCCCAATGGAACAAGTCCAATACCTTCAAACAATTCTTCAGCAAGTTCCACTTTGCCAGCCACCGTAAATTCACTGAACAGTACCACCGTTCAGGGACATGGAAATGCCCTTAACTCCGCCACAAGTCTCCTTTTCATTCTCTCAGTTTCTCTTCTGTATTTTTGCTGTTAGAAGAAGGGCAGGAAAATGGCTACCACTCCCCACCCCGTTTCCTGAACCATCTGAGGTGGCTAGATCTTCGACCTAGCATGAAAATGAATCAGTCCAAACTCTGCATCAAACCAGCTTGGTTCCACTCCATACTGTAACTAGTACCAGTCTGATCTAGAGAAGCACCCCCACTGTTTCTGACTTTCCAAAGCTGACCAATGTGAAAAGGATTTGATCATCTTCGGCATGGAGGTGAAACAATGTGCTCTTTCACCAAACAAGTTTGAAATTGGCATAATGATGGAAGCAAAAAGAGACAGAATTGACACCCCCTGATTTAAAGCTGAGAAGAAATACAGCGTTCACAATAAGGATGGATGATAACACTCCACCAAGACAGAAGGCTAGAGACTTTATCTACAGCTTAGAATGATACCTTGAAGAGGTTTTTGCCCTCCATTTAAGTTCAATAAAGTCAGAGCTCCTAAAACCACTAGGAAACGAAAGCTTGAATGGTTCTGTTTCTCACACAGCCCATATAGTTATAATCTATGGCTGGTAGGAATGTATGCAAAAGATGCAAAGTAAAAGCGAGAGAGGTTTCTTCCACATTATTTGTATGAAACTGCTGCAAGTCTAAACACAGAATACCACATCTTGCAAGAATCCTCTCGTTTTAATTTCAGAGTTCTAACCAAATGGATAGTCAGACAGGGCTAGTTTTGAAACTATAAAAAATTACCAGTTTTCCTAAGGGTTGAATTACTGACCATGGGGATTTGGTTTTGATATTTTATTTAAATTGTTTGCATATTGAACCTGATGTGCCAGAGTAAGGAGGTGTGGAAGCATTGGGAAATGTACCAGGAGCTTTTTGTTAATGAAGTTCAGAGAAAAAAGTGAAGGGTTCGATAAGCATCTCCTCTTTTCCCCTGTTTCTCCTCCCAAATTGTACAAGGTGTTTTTTTTTTGTTTTTTTTTTGTTTTTTTTTTGTTTTTTTTTTTGTTTTTTTTTTTTGTTTTTTTTTTTGTTTTTTGCTCCTGGAACTTTTCTTAATTATGAAGGATTTATAGAATCTCTTGAGTAATGTTTTAGTGCTGCTTTTTTTTTTTTTTTCTTTTTTGGCACAAGGTGAATAACTATTTGTTTTGAAGAGTTCTAATTGTGATGGTTTACCTTAAACGTGGGCTGGCTATTTGTGGTGGGGAGAAGGAATGGGGAGGAGGGGGGAAAAAGCCGAAAAAAGAGACATTAAATATCAGCTGTTTGCAATATGAAGATTGGAGTCTTAATTTAATCAGTCAATTTAAAAATGGCCTCTGTAAATATTTTTTTAAACCTTTCTGAATCAAAATTGCATGCTTGCACAGATTGTTTCAGTGTCAGTCAACACTTCATATCTGATACTTGGTCAAAGCAAGCTTTGAGGAAGTTCAGTTACCTTAATGATAATACCTTCTAAGGAGGGGGTGGAGGAAAGGATGGTGAGCATGAGTATATATGATCCTATCACTCTGTATGGATACATATCTCAGTATAAGATCCTGTCATACAGAAATGGCTCTCGAAATATTTTTTTTAAAATCAATGTGCTTCAGTTATATTACCACCAATCCATAATATCATATATTAATAACAGACTAACACAGATTTATGTTAGTGACTCATACACGGACATTTCCTTACGCTTATCATTTGTATCTAGTAAAATGTTGATTGTATTTTTGTTTGTGTAATTATGCTTTGACTTACTAGCTACTGATTTTCATTGGAGGGAAAAACCTGTAAATAAAATGGTGGAAAAGCAACGCATTCTATATGCATTTCCAGACACCACAGAAACTTGTAACTGCATAAAATGAATGAGCTGTTAAGTGAGACAGTGTATGTGATTAAAAACCCCAAGGTCTAGAAATGCTGAAGTGTGATTAGTTTTATTCCTCTCTACAAGGTCTAGTGATATTGCAAGCCTGGATTCTGCTCTGAAAGCAGCGAGTGAGGTTCCATTAACATTTCTAGTAATGAGTAAGTTTTCCATGTTTATTACGGCCTCCCTTTTGTAGTAGTATGCATTCATTTGAGGCAAATGGCGCTTGAACAGATTTTTCCTTTGTCTCTTGTGGCAGTGAGTTGTTTCCCTTACACCAGCTAAGGTTTTTTTTTTTTTCAGCTTGTGGTTATAGAGCATATGAATTAACCGCTTCAGGTTTCAGCTTCCCACACACTACATTAATATAATAAGAATATCCTAATATGGCAAGTTTCACCATGCTTGATGAAGACAGAGGCTAAAAGTAGGAATGTATGCAGTGTTTTCCTGAAGAGCAAGAACAACTGAATTGGAATTCAAAACGAAGTATTTACAGTTCATGACATTCTGGAGTTGTCTGTGTTTTGTTTTGTTTTTCTTTTCAGGTATGCTCCTTCCTAATAGCTCTCCATTCATGCTGATTGTCTCTACTCCCTAGACGTGCAGCAATGCATTTAAGAGTGCCCAGCTACTTGGAGAATCTGCTCAACAATCTGCATTTTTTCAGTGGGAAGGAGGCCCCAAAGAGGCCTCCTTAGTTCCAGAGGGAGTGCAGAGCCCAGTCCTTTGTGTTCCTTTACTTTTCCAGTAGGCTGAACAAACCCAAGAAGCAGAATGGGTTTATCAGATCTCACTGTTTAAGCATATCTTGGGGTCTGCAGGGACTATCAGAGCACATTGTTCCCTTACTTAGCTTTTCTCTGCATGCTCAGAAGATAAACAGATAGCAGCCAATGTAATGTTTTATCTTTCTTGGTAAGACAGCAAACTGAAAATACAAATATTCCACAAACTGAGAACCAAAAAAAAAAAAAAAGCTGAAACAACAGGCCTTTGTTCTATGATGTATCAGTAAAATGGATGAAATGGAGGAATATGCTTGGAGAAATATGTTTGCCAAATTCCCAAATGAACTGGAGTGGTTGGATCAGTTTGTGGCATGCTTTATGAAAAAAAGGCAGATTGCTTTTTAATAGTATTTATGCATATTTAGGCTCTCTTGAGTTTTCAGTAGACCAGATGAGTGAGTTAGAAAAATGATCAGGTAACCTTTGTTCTGTTCCATTCCGTCACAGAACAGTGGAATCACTGACGAAGCAATCCACTCAGCGAAAGAGAACATGATGGATTTATTTAATGAAATGGGAGGGATGGGAGGAAAATAGAGCCCACGTACTTCATGACTTTTTTAATAATTTCACCTATAGTAAGTGGGACCAGCTCTTACCTATGCTTTTCTTTCACAAATTTGTCCAGCTGGAGCGTATCTGGATTAATGTACGTTGCAATGACTGAAACAATTCTGCTTCTGTTTGTTGCATGGCACTGCTTTTGTTGTAAGCATATGCTAGCCACATAAGTCATGAATAAAGTATAGTGTTATTATTCAAACAAAATAATCTAAAACGAGCAATTAAACTTGTGTGCAGCCTACTGTTTCTTCCTTCTGAATATTGTATTCTGAACAGCCCTTTTTTTCATTGGTCTAGAAATCTGCAGGGACTTAGAGCGTGTTCAGGGATTCTCTCTACAAGGTGAAATATTCTGGGCCATATCCCACACTGTTACACCCATAAGCTTCTTCAGCTAGCTTCCTTGTTTTCAGCAAGATGAAATGGTTTGGCTTGAGCCTTTCTCCACGTGTGATAAGGCAGCATCCTAGGATGGAAATGCTCCCAAGCTCGCTTACTGTAGGCACACACTCTAATTTCATTAGCACAGCATTTCATGTGGAGTCATTTCTCCCCAGAGCAGCAATTAGGAAGCCTGATGAGCCATAGAAGGACTCCTGGGAGCAAACACTTGCAGGGCCTGGCTCCTTGTCACGCATCTGTGCAAGTCAGCATTTCCCTGGACTCAGGTTTCAGTGGGCTCTGCAACAATGCTCACAGTAACACCTTCTACCTGAATGTGAGGGTGTATAGAAACATGCATGCATCAGAGGCAGTTCAGAGTGATTTGTGTTGCATGTGCCTTCAGGCTTTGCAGGGAAGTGATTTCCCATATATGACTGAAATGGCTTGGGTAGCAGATATTATCATCCAGCAGCTGTATTGTAATAGATACAATTGGAAATGTTTCTTGTTTTTGCATTAAAGATAACTGAAATTGGATCTGTCGGCTCTGCTTAGTAGCACACAAAGCCCTTCATTATATAGCACACACTACATTTATGCACTGTACAGGTCTACCAGGCCCCCACAGATGAAGAAGCTGGTTGTTGTAAATCCATCATTTTATCTGCAGCAGCTTTAAGCAGCAGGCTTTCTGCAGTTTGTGCTCTAAACTGTCTTGTTTTTACCATTATGCAGTAGCCTTGGGAAAGATACTCGATCCTTGCTTTGGTTATCAGACTTCAGTTTTCCAAGCGAAGCCCTCAGCTTCCTTCTCATGAATGCATAATTGCTGTGTTTTAGTCTTCAGTAAAATGTCCATAATGAATGACCTGGAGCTGAAGAAAAACAGTCTGTTTTATCCAGCCCAACCAAAACCCTGATCTAACAAAATCTCATATAGGAAGGGCTATTCAAATCTCTTTTGAATCCAGTGATACTCCCTCCAATGTATGCGCTATAAATACATGAATAAAACATTTTCCAGCTTTTCAGAAGCGATCTGAGACTCTTTCTTCTATGCTTTCAGCTTAGCAGGAGCTATGCTTTAACAACTGATGGGGATACAATATAAAAATGGAACACACAGCAGAATTAAATCGTGGCAGCTTGGTTTTGCTGCATAAACTGAATGATCGCATTCCACCAAAATCTCTCTTGAATGACCTAGTGTGAAAAGTATTCTTTATGTGGCACAAATTATTAAAGGAAGCAACGCCTCTGTAAAGCAATTGTTCTGTTTCCCTCTTTTCAACAACTGCTGCTGAAAACACAGCCTGAACATTGCTTACTGTGCACTATTGGACTTAAGTGCTGTGATTGCTATACTGAAAAGTGTAAACTTTATGTAACAAAACCTGTATATTTTTTCAGCTGAGTTTTGTAAAACATGTTTTTGGGTTTTTTTTGCAAGGAAGTAAGAATGAGCTTTGAGACCAGAGAAGTACAACTACTAGACTATGGTGGCAAATGCAAATTATCTGGTTCATCTGAGCAGTAGAATTCAAAACCAAATGAGTACGTGCAAATAACTGTAGTGTTCAGAGCTATAATAGCAAGGACGAAAATGCCATTTTAAATTGGATGGAAACTCTCCTGTACTGAGGACCCTCATTGGCATAGGAGTCAGCAAGCACATGACCTTGTAGGTGCTTGGTGCATTCTCCCTGAAGAAGCCAGTCTGGGGGCGTGGTAGTAGCATGGAAATGGGCTCAGTGGGGCCTTTGCTCTAACATGGCAGTTCCAGTGTTTCAATGCATAGGTACAAAGAAGTTGTTAAATAACAAGCAAGAAGAGGATCTAGCCTTTGTCAGGGTTGTGAAAATAATGCAAAAACACGACAGGCATTAGTAACTTGAGACATTATTCTAAAATTTGCTGTCATGTATCTTCTGTACTTACTATCCACAAAACTTACTGAGGTTTTCAAAAATGTGCTGACAATATCTTTTTGTAAGTTTATATAAAGTATCTTCTGATTCCTTTTATAGGCTTATCTCGCTACTCTCTTCTCTTTCAGGAAACTAATAGAAAACTTCAGACATCACAGCAGATTTTTTCAGCTTGAAGTTACTCTTTGTCTCCATTCCAAAATTCTCAATCTCCATAAGGTGTGCACTGTTGTGAAGTACTGACTGTAAACAAACATTTGAAGTATTGTTTGGTTTTCCTGCCGCTCTGCTTTTACTGAAATTAAAATCTTAAAACAACACTCAGTCATTTCCAGGACACAATGCAATTCCCACATTAATTTGGCCCTGGTAATGTGGCATTGATCTAAACCCTCTGCCACAGTTCCACAGTAAGCAAAAGGACATTGTTAATGTGGTGGAGAAACTGAATGACAGGGAAAACGTCTACATAAATATCGGTGACCTGAGCAGGATGTCAGGCTTGATCCCAAAATGTATGATCTCATACACTAGGGTTCTGTGAATATCGCTATCTACCTGATATGGGTCTGGGACTCTAATGAATGTTTTAATGTGTTTACTTAGCATGACTGTTCTTACTCAGCAGTGGAGGCTGGTATTGTTCAACTAATGCTTTGCTGGTGCTTTTCCTTCAGTCTTACATCATGTGTTCCTCAAAGCTAGGGTAGTCATTACTGGGTGTCTCTTGACGTCTGTATCCTTGTGGATTTTAGTCTGAATGCTTTCCATGCCAATTAGTAACAACACTGTTGTAGGGAGAGTAGCTGGATTCTTTTGGTCATTCAGACCAGGGACATTTGATGCCTTGGTCAAGCTTCACATCTGGGCTTGGTCCAGTTGTTGTGCTGAAGATCTTGAACTGAGGAGCTGAAGAACTGGCAATCTGGCAATTGCATTTTCTTCCAGCTGGACTGTTCATATTCAGTTTCCAATAACACTGAAATAGGAAATTCACTCTCATCATTTATGTTATTATCACTCTAAGGCTAAGACATGAGGTAGCCTTAGCCCTGAAGAACTTGCAGCCTTACCAAAAATCAGGCACAATAGAGGGATAGACGAGGAAGGAGAAAAGGTGATTCTTCTCAACACACTCATGGGGAATACACTGATAGATCATCTCTTATGAACCTCCTGGCAGTCAGTTTTTAAAGAGGTGCAGTCTTTAAAGTGGTGCTTTGAAGAAGAAGAAAGGCATGAGCTTATGAGCTTATGAGCAACTACCAGATGCTTCGTATGAAAGTACAAGTGATGAAAGAATCATAAAATCATTAAGGTTGTAAAAGACCTCTAAGATCACCCAGTCCAGTCATCAACCCATCCCCACTAACCATGTCCCTTGGTGCCACATCTCCATGTTTCTTGAACACCTCCATGGACAGTGACTCCACTACATCCCTGGGCAGTCTGTGCCAGTGCCTCACTGCTCTTTCAGAGAAGAAAATTTTCCAAATATCCTGTCTGTATCTCCCCCTAGCAAAGCTTGAGGCCAATACCTCTCATCCTATTGCTAGTTACCTGAGAGAAGAGGCTGACTCCCAGCTCATTTCAACTTCTTTTCAGATAGAAAAATGCAAAAGAAACTCTCCTAGTAAGGCATAGGTGCGGGATGGTACTTTGCTGGGAGCAAGGGCTTATGCTGTCTGCCTACCAAAGGCCTCCTCCCCATCCATTCCACCTCACTCAGGAACAATCATCTTACTGCAGGGCAGTGGGAGGTGGTTTTTATATCTGCTGTTATAAATAGGTTGCCATAAATGCAAGTGTGGAGGTTCTTGGCGCAGCAGGGTTGACTTGTTTGCCTAGAGGGCTGGAATGTGAAGGAGTATTGAAGAGGGGAGAGAGGGGAAAACAAAAGGGATTGGTATTAGGATGACATGGAGAAAACAGAGTAATGACAGGGTTGAAGGAGGCAGTGACAATGCCAGAGAGGCAGAGAGTCACAAGCCTTGGGGCTGTGTGGAGGCAATGTGGTCCTCTGCTCTCCTCCCTCCCACCCAGAGCAGGCAAAACCCTATAGTCCTGTAGCCCCTTGGGGTCAGGGGCAGCTGCTGACTACAGATAAGGAGTAGGGCAATGCCCTGGGCTGTGACCAGAGCCAGTTTCTCCCTCTACTGGAAGATGAAGCTGGGCCCCACAGTGGTGACACATATTTCAGAATTCCTCAGACTTGAGAGCAAGGCCAGCAGGTTGAGAGCAGGTTGAGCGAGGTGATTAACACGCTGCATTTGTCTCCCCTGGGATCACAAACACTGTGTGTAGCATGAGGTCCCACCAGCGCAAGAGTAAACTGAGAGAGCCCAGAGGTAATCCACAGATGTTTTCTCATACGAGCAAAGGTGTGGTGAATGAGGTTTGTTCAGCCAGGAAAGAGGAGGACAAATAAGGATTTAATTGAATCTTTCACTACCCTAAAGAAAAGTGGGGGTTGGGAAAGGACATGGCTGGTCTAGTATCTACTTTGGAAAAGGGCAGAATCAAGAAGGTACTTTGAAAAAGAGGGAAATGTCTGAAAAATGCTTGTAGCAAATAATTCACCAGAAGTCTTTCAAGCCCCAAAGATTAGTTTTGTGTCTAATTTTGAACGCTGCTTTTAGGAGACATATGAGCCTTTAGAGTTGAGAGGTGAGCAATGGAAATCATGAGAGATGTAGTTGGAGGCAAGTCAAAAGAGTGGAACTTATTACGTGAGTGAGAAGTGGAGAGTATCTTGCAACTTGCAGGTGAAAGGCAGTTGCTAGGACATGGGGAATTGCCTCTCCTTCCTGCATACTGTGAAGAAAACAAGTCACCTGCTTCAGGTGTAGTAAGGAGGATTTCAGCTCAATAGAGAGATAAAATAACCTCTAAAGAAAGTGGCAGAGAGAATGAGCGCTGAGATAAATTGCTGGAGAGCTTTGGATGTTTCTGAAAAAAAGATAAGAATCATTCTGAGAATAGTTTAGATGAAGCTGATCATACCTTTGGGCAAGAAGAGGGATGGATGGCTGTGCACAGACATTTTTTTTCTCTAATTCCGAGATAATAGTATTGATACCGTCCCTCCATTCCTCCCAGCTGGAATTTTCTTCTGTGAAAAATGACCCTTTAAACAAAATAATCGGAACAAATAGTGTCGAGTTTCTCTAGTTCCTCTCTTTTGTGCACTTCCTCTCTAAATCATTTGTGTTGGTATTACACATTCAGATGGATCCTCCAATATTTAATAAAGGTATTTTCAGGTGGATAATACACTCAAGCTTAAATGTGGGCTTAAATGTGGCTCCTCAGCTACGCTTCAGATTTTTATATATGTAGTTAGTGCCCAAAGTAGAGATTATCTATTTTGTTTCAACAATGCTAATACAGTAACTGCAGACAGAGTTGCCAGCAGGCTTCTGCAATTATGGTGTCGTTTTCTCCTTTATGTGACCAGTTAGCAACAATCAGAAGAGGTTTGGGAGCATCTCTCCTCAACAGCTGGTAGCAAGACTTGTGGATACCTCCAGCTCCTACTCATGATCCACTTAGCAGATACCCATAACTTGACTGTCCATACAGAATCTTGGGTGGTGCTCTGCTGGGTGCATTTCAGAAAGGGCAATCTTCAATGCAGCCCAAACCGCAGGATTTAGGAGGTGTGAAGCCACATGTTTCTGGCATAAGCAGACATCAGCCTTAATTTTAGTGTCCTCTAATTGACAATGCCATGAGCACTGAAGTAGGGGGAATTGCTGCGGATGAATCTTGTGATTTTTGGTGTCTACTGGACACCCTCCTTGAAAGCTGAGCCTTTAGAAAGGTTCGCTGTCTCTCACATGAGACAAGCATATGTTTTTTTCCATTTTCTTAATCGAGGTCTTTAGATAGAGGTTATTTCTCTTTCTCCAGCTCTCTTTTTTCACGAGTGAGGATGCTCTTTGTTTTATTGAGACTTTGACCATCCTGCAAATCTGGCTGAGATGTCCAACATATGAATTAAAGACGTGTGGAGGTGAATGTGCTCCATATGGTTGTGCAAGCTAGAAGTTATCCAGGCTGGAAATTAAGGGAGTTTTAAAAGATGAAGAAACTGTCAGCCATTTGATGGCATGGGGAAGTGGTTAGGGAAGAGAAAAGTGAGTTCAAAGAAAGCGTTTGTAGACGCATCTTTGCTTGAAATATGCTTCTGTATGTGGCAACACTTAAATAAAACTGTGATAAAAGGTTTGTCAAATGGCTTGAATTTATTGTGCTTGAAATTGAAAGAAGAGTTACTAAAATTTTAGTAAATGCACAGGAGACCTGGAGCTCATAATAAAGTATGGAACATTTGTTTGTTTATTTGAATTTGCATATTTCAACCTTTCACTTCCTGTGGAAGGAGATATAGTATGAAATTATCTTTTTAAGACAGAAAGGATTCTCCAAAGGCTTCTGTAGTCTCTGTAGTCCATTCAACATATTCAGAATGCAAATCAGTTCCACATCAGAGTCTTTATGGGAGGTTTTTCATTACAGGGGGGCATACAAAGCACGTACCTAAAATTTTTTAAACATGTTAAGGGTGGATCAAAAATTAGTAGATCTCCTTACCTGTATTTTCAAGAGGCTTTTTAGTACTTTTTCATATCAAATGTAAGTAGTAAATTAGCTGTATTTCTAGGTATTTGGAGGCTTCTTTGAAGCAGTGAGCAAAGGAACATAATACTTTGAAACCATTATTGACACTATCAATCATTTTAACATCATTTCTAAGGCAAAACAGGATCCTCACCAGACCGGCTTTGTGTCCTGTTTGTCTTGTTCTGACAGACTGTCTACCTGTGCTGTAATGAGAAGGTGGTCAGACCAGCTTAATACTTGGCACATTACGTTTTTCATCTTCAAAATGCTTTGTGAACATCAAGCAAGCATATCACCTTCTGTTTCTCCACTGGATACTTCTGTAGCTGAATGCAAGGAACAGATCCGGAGTCTTTATAAAATCTTGTGAGAGTGATTAGATGCTGGTGGTAATTTTAAAGCCTTTCAGATATCGAGTAGAGCAAAATTAGACTTTTAAAGCAACTAAGTTAATAGCCATTGGATTTCTAGTGACTAGTGGCATCGTCAATTGAATTTATAGCTTTACTGAAGTCTAGTTTTGTGATTTTAACTGAGATTTTTGTAGAAGTCAAAGACTGCTGCACAGATTTCTGAATGAAACAGCTGTTTTATTATTAGCAACATATAGGGACTACTAGTTGTTCTTGTTCTTACTTACTTTTTCCTTCTATTTTCAGGGATGCATCAAAGCCAGCTAGTAATCTACCTAGTGCATGTGCTTGGCTCTGGCAAAAGAAAGGTAGAGAATACAGAACAAATACAGAAAAACTCTTCCTTATTTTCTTCTTATTTTCCATAAGAAGCAATTTTCTTTTGATATTTCATCCATTTTCTTCTCCACTATTCTATTGCTAGTGCTAATGAAATATTTTCTTATGATATTCAGTGTATGAATCTGTGTCTGGTTTTGACTGTTAGCACCAGCTCTCATGCACCCTCCGTGCATATTTTTGAGATGTATTTTTATGACCTAGAAATTTGTATTGTATCTCAAAGATTTATTCCCTTCATTTCTGCCCAACTCCCAGCATTTATGTTTTTCTTTACTTCCGAAGAAATTACAAATTTTTAAATAATCGTGCAGAATTGTTCTCTTTTACAAATTTCTACTAAAATTCTGTTATTTTCTCTTGCTTTAAAATCAGAAATGGATTACACAGTAAGAATATTGTGAAATCATTGAATCACTGCAAAAGCTCTGTGATCACATTTATTATTAATGCTTATCATCAGTAAGTTCCTTGAATTTACACCGGCCCTTTCATCTGAAATGCTTATGTAATAAAACATCCATTACATCTTGAAACATCTCTTGAATACAAATGAGTCCTCAACTGAGAAAAGATGCCAGGCAAGGGCTGCATACCAGCCAGGAGCAGTGAGCCAATGGCAGAGGGAAGAACTGTTCTGAGGCCTGACATCTCTCCTTAAGTTTCAGCCATCTGAATATGTCAGGCAGCTATGAGAGAGCTATACCCACACGTCACCAAGTCACAGCATTATTTTCTTACAGGGCAGCTACTTTAGGTGAAGGATTTCCTGCATGTTAATGGCACTGTCTGAGAATTTTTCTTTTTTCAGAAGAAAGGAGGAAAAAATAATGGAACTAAACAAGAAAAGATATGAAAAGATCAAAATTAAAACCACCTATAAAGGATTCTTGGACTACTAGGCTAAAAGTGTGGAATGTGCTGACCAGCAGCCACATGCTATGGGCTATAAAAGACATGAACAGACTACAGCTCATCATGTAATAAGAGTGTATGGTATAACTGTGATTGATTGGCATCCTGCTAATATATTTCTGTATCTGTGTCTGCATTTGACATTCCTACTGCATCATCTAGAAGCAACCTAAATCAGTTGATCATCTTTACTGCTATACCAAATACAAAGATTTCCTTTCCAAAACTAATGAGTGTACAGGATGGGGTACCATGTACAGTTCAAGAACAAGGAACAATATTATCCAGGTGACCTAAAACTTCAACAGTTCTTTTGTCTGGGACATTTCCAAAGCCAAAGCCCCCTATAAGACAACTTCTTAACTAGCACATGGGCTGCTAAAAACCACTTTAGGAGTCAGAGCACTCTTCTTCCTGCCTTTTTTGAGGTAAAGCTGCTGACTGCCTCTCCTCACTCCAGCAAAAGCAGGTGTTTCCCAGGGCTGGAGTTATTCTATGCACAAAAGCATGACCAGGAGAGAACAAGAAAGCAGGGAATTTCTCTCTTCAGATGCTTGTGTTTATCGTGGCATGGTGGTGTGAGCTGTAAAATGCATCTGTTTTTGCTCAGCTCCTGGTGGACATGGTTATCAGAAGCTGGAAGGCTCCCTGCAGATTTGTATTTGGCAGAGTGGTGCTTGGACATGCACCCAGCCTTCCTTCAGAGTGTAAGACCATGCTGCAGCTCTGCTTTGGCAGTACTCTTTTTCTCCTTTGGATGGAGAAACACACTGTGGTGATAACATCAAATACCACTCACCTGTGACTAGAAAAAAAAAGCCAGAAAAGAAGGCACCAGAATGAATTGTGTCAGCTAACCTGGATAAGCATTTTTTTTTTCTTTTAATAACAGAAAAAAAGATAACTCATTTGGTAATTTTTACCCACCTTGAGATTGGAAGTCTAAGGAGCTTCCAGTTAACCGCTAGTTTACTGGAGCTACAGCAAAAAACAACATCCACTGCTCTGGGGAAGGCAAATGCCTGAGCTGTTTGTAATGAATAGCTATGAATATGATAGCTAATGGTATGATCTTTATTCTGACTGATAAACAGAAACTTGCATTGATCCATGGGAGTATGAGAGGACAAGCTACATATCTAGTACTGCAGCTTGCTGATGGATGGATGGATGGATGGATGGATGGATGGATAGATGGATAGATGGATAGATGGATAGATGGATAGATGGATGGATGATACTTCTGTACACAGTCCTTCCTTGCATTGTGGAGACTTCCTTTCTCTTTCTTTTTTCTTTTTTCTTTTTTTCTGGGGGGGTGGAGGGTGGGTAAGAGGGGTAATATCCTGATGATAGCAAGCTGTCAAGTACTGACACTAGAAGGGAGGACAAAAGAGACCTTATTTGGTATGTGCTTGCTTTTTGCACCTTCTACGTTGGAGGCTCCTGTTTCTCTTTTCAGTTCAGTTGAACCTTCTTGGCTCTTATTCTGGAGCTAAGGGCAAGGAGATAAGAGACTTTGGGCTGCTTTCCTTTCAAGAGTCTGACATTGCATCTGTTCACGAGGAAGGAGAAACTTCCCTTCTGTCTGTCTGAGAAATCTCCCTAACTGTTGCTGAACAAGTTACTCCTCTTCAGATGTTGGTAGAAATGTTCACCTGTGATCTCTACAGAGTGAGGACCTTTGATATAGTGAAATAATACCAGCATTTCTTGAGGGCTTGGAAGAAATGTTCTAAGGAATTGGACTTTCTTTTACTCAGCCTAACAATTTCTTCTACTTCCCAGACTTGCTAGCTTCTGAGTGTAGCCGTGCTGTCCATCTGATTCAGTTATTTGCTCTTCTCTCTGTTTTTTGCCTGTTTGAGAGCCTGTAGTGGACTTCACAAAGAAGATACGAAGAGGAAGAAAAAGCTATCAAATTGTACCAATCCATTTATGTCCAAACTTTCTTTTTGTCTCAAAGAAAATGTTTTGGCTTTAAATGTTTTGATAGTTATTTCTAATCAATTTCCATCCCTCATTTTTTTTCCTATATTCAATTTGAAATACAACTAACTCACTTCTTCAAGTAGAAAACCTTTTTATAGTAAATCAACATCTAAGGCAAAATATGGTCTGTCTGAGCATCAGTGTTAACTCAAAACTATATATATTATATTTCTTGGAATCTATCTTCATCCTTCTGGGTTAAAATAACCAAATATGTCTTTCATTCCCTTTAAAGGGTCACTTGGATACAAGTAAATGCAAAACTATTGATGACTCAATAGATGAATAAGTTCAGGAGACCTCAAAGGAGACACGTTCATTATACTGAAGTAATTTCATATGACTATATGAACTGGCTGCAGTGTGATGAGACATTAGGAGTGTAACAACAAGAGTCTACTTGGCAGAAGAGTAAAATGAGATCTATTTAAAAGAAAAAAAAAAAAAGCAGGATCAATCTGTACTTTATCCTGATCTCAAATGTAACTTACATTCAAAAAAATGCTAAAGGCAGAGATAGACAAAAGGTAGACAGAAAATGGAGAGTCTTTCCTTCTTCCTGAGAGCGTACATCATGCAGAAGCAAAATCCTCTGTAGTTGCTTCACACATTTGACTCCAGTGATATTAGTTTCCAAGGCAAATAATTTCAAAACAGTCTATAGTTTTTGTTAGTGGTTAATAAAATTCCTGAAGTGGTGGAATCATCATGCAACTGAGTGACTGTAGGATATTCTCAGCCTGAAAAGTTCCCAGCCAATAACAGGTTGAACTGTATGAGCTAGATTGACCATAAGGAAAACTGAATCCTGACAGTAAATGTCAGGAAAGATGTATTAGTGTACAGTAATGGAGTTAGAAGATGATAGCTTTTTTTCCCTTCTATTGCATCTTCAATAATCATTAGCACAAAATGTCTATTAAGTGTCTTTTTAAAAGACATAAACCAAGTTATTCTATTCCTTATATCAATGTTTGAAGTAGGTTTAAAGATTAATTGGACATGTGTAAGAGGAAAAATTGACAGAAAAATCATCTGATGCTTTGTAATAATGAAAAATGTCTTAATAAACATATTTTTTTTTCTTTGTCCTCTTAGGCAAATAAGGTGAAATGTTCAATGTACTCTTACTTTATTTTACTGCAACTTTTTGAAGGAAAACCAGGAGAATCTGCATCATGTTCCCTGCCACTCTTTCCTGAATGAGCAACGTGGGTGACACGAAGGCACCTGCTCCCAAACCCCTTTTCTCTGAAGCCTGAGAGCAGAACTGAATGAGGGGACAGCTTTCCAATCCCAGGGCACATTCTTGGGATTTCTGAAGTCTCTGTATCTTTTGTGGGAAAAAAATACAAAGCACCTCCTTTCAGATGCCTTTGTGAAAAAGAGCTGCGTTGAAATGCCTGGTTTGAGATCAAAAGCCTCCGGCAAGCAATTGGAAGTTTTAATTCTGGTCACAGGCAAAACTCTGTTGAAATGTTCGTGTTCCTCTGAGATGTTTCAGCTTTGGTGTAATGGGGTATTTGACTAAATACCACTTTGACAATGTTCTGGCCAGGTCTATGTTTTTGGTGCCTTTGTGTTTGTTAGTGAGGAGCTTAAGCAGAGAGAGCCGATAGACAAGGAATAGTGAAAGGCCTGGAAAGGGAACCTGAAAACTTAATAAGGTGTTAGCTCTGTGCAGAGCCCAGACTGCTTACAGTGAAATTTAGGTGCCTAGAGCCCACGGCTCAGACAATAACTAGTCTGTCTGCTTCCTGCACTGCAAGGCACCGCTGTACTGTGCTTGGAAATTTTCTTTCTGTAGTCACCTATTCTTGCCTGAAAACACCTGTTAGACAAGAGACAGGTATTTCCTCCTCCCCCAGGCCAGCAGTGCTTGGGCAGACCAGCACCTGAGCTGCGTGACAAGTCTGGGATGCCAAGAGGCCTCAGGGTGGTCTGGAGGCATGGGTGGCCTGGAAGCCTGGTCGTGCTGGGCTATGACTGATGGGTTGGCGTCCTGGTGGGACAGGGCACCCTGCTCCTGATGAAGTGCCATTCTTGGCTGCAGTGCTCCTTCTCACATTGCATTCCTGTGTAGAACCACCCACAGAAGGAAGGGTGAAGGCTTTCCCCCAAATGCTCCAGGGCTCTGGAGTCATAGAACTGTCTTCACTGTAGAAAGTCTAAATTCAGTCTTTTCTAGGCCATATAGAGCTTAGAAATTATGTTTCTTTCCTCACTAAATTCTCCAGTCATGGGGGAGAATCATAGAATGGCTTGGGTTGGAAGGGACCTCAAAGATCATCTCATTCCACCCTCCCTGCAGGGTTGCCAGACACTGACTCAGTCACTAGACCAGGTTGCTCAGGGCCGCAACCAACCTGGCCTTTAACACCTCCAGGGATGGAGCATCCACAGCTTCAGTGGGAAGGAGAGGCTTGCGATTTTGCCTCAGTTCTCTGCCCTTGCAGCAAAGAAGCAGCATTTCCTACAAGTCTTCCTGCACATCTCCAGAGACCTTATGGGAATTCAGGAAGCTGGGGTAGGTGAGCTGAACAACACCCTACTGAGGGATTTAAAGCACCTGGAATTTTTGCAAGGTGATGCGTAAAATGAGTGTTGAAGTCAGGTGAGTATCACAGCTCTCTTTCTATTTCCATCAGAATCGATGATAGTAAGGTCAGGCTTTTAGTGTGCTGCTGCCTTGCAAATGTGTTGACAGGTATTGGTAATTGAAGATGATATGCTACACAGTGCAGTGATGCCTCTTCCTACTGCAGGTGGTGAGCATGGAAAACAGCATTGCTTTAAAAGTTATCTGTATCTGTGTAGATTATAGTATTCTTACAGAGGTAAGGGGAATGGAGAATGTACGGTCTCATGGAAATGGAGGTAAAAATCAATTTAAGTGCTGCCTGGAAGAATTCTCATGTTCTGATCTAGTACAGTTACAATGTCTGCTCAGTACTAGTGAAAAAATAAGTGCCAGAGTTGGGAAGGTTTGAGAAGGTGTGGCTTTGTTCTCCCAGGTGCAATAACTTAGATAAAAAAACCTCCTTCTTCTGAACCACATCTGCCAGCACTGATGATAAACAGAAAAACAAGAATACCAAAATAAATTTAAGATGTTGTATCACACACACAAATTGAACATCTGGATGTGAATACCACTGTCTGTACTACATCCTCCCCCATAGAGACTAAAATACTTCACTTTTGTCATGTGGACAGGTATGAAAGTTCAAATTCTTTTGGAGATTTATATGGAGTAAGTTGGGTAATTAGAAACTATGCTTCAGAAAGAATAACACACAAAGATGACATTTGTGGCTCCTGTACATCCTCATAAAAACTTTCAGTTTTGCCCTGCAGTTTGTCTTAGAAAGATGGCCCAGTGCCAAAGCTACTGGCAAACATTTATGGCAACTCAGCACCAGTTCTGCCCCACGTTCCCTGAACTGCACCTCAGATTGAGTGGCTGACTTCTGCATCCCATTTCTCATCAGTAGAACAGATGCCATGTGTCTTTTCCCTGCTAGAGTGTTCTTCTCCTCTGGTACTGTTTATTATGAAGAATATGAAGCAAGTAATCCTGTTTTGTGCCTCTGAACTTCACAGTACACAATTATCAATGTTAAAATTCAAATTGATTGAGTGACTGGACCCAGCAGATTGCTTTGTTGTTTGTGTGCTGTGCCATTATCAGCATTCATTAAAAACAGGTATATCTAATTTTTCTAGCTCTCAGCAAGCTGACTACAATGACACTATTATGGGCTAGGTTAAACCGACTAGAGCTGGTGAGTGAAACGGTTGCCTTCTGTTACGGATAAATGCAACAAACACAGAGCTAGGCAGATAAAACGGGGGAGGCAATAAAAAGGCTTGTTCAGTACATGAGCAGGGATTTAAACTGCTCAGAACAGGAAGCTTTGCTGGGCTTTCCCAGGGCATTGTTTAACTGTGGGCATGGATCTTCTCAATGAGAAAACAGAAGGTGAAAGAGGTGCAGGAAAGAGCCAAACTGGAGTTGCACTGTAAACATGCTTTAAGGGGATATGTGCAAGAGAGAATGTGTTTAAACAGCATTGCTAGAAACTGACTCGCAGTGGGAAGAGAAGAAGAACCTGCTGTGCCCAGAGACACTGGGTTTTGGCCAGCCTACACGAGTACACGGGATTCTATCCTCAGCTCCAGTGTATGTGCATATATACACACACACACACATATATATGCATATCATCAGAAAAAGCGTTCCTGATTTTCAAAAGCACTGCTGTCTCTTCTTTTTAGTGTGGATGGGAGACTGAAGCTGCACTTATAGTCTGCTTGTCAAACCTTTTGCAAGCACGTTTACTATTGGTGAAAAACAATACCTAATAAGGAAACACTGGCACGGGAAAAAAAAAATATCTCACACAGAGACATATCAGGTGTTTAGATAGAGGCAATCGGTGTGTTACCCTGATGTTCTGAGAGGGATGTTTTGAGGGACTGCATGCACTTCAATGGGGACGGAGCTGGTGGCAGCTGGGAGCTCTGCACCACTGCTTTGCTGTGCAAAGGACAGCTCACAGCCCTGGGGTGCAGAAGGGAGAGGAAAATAGGATTTACAAAGCTCTGCTGAAAAAAAACTGTATCTGGGAAAAAGCGCGAAGATACTACTGCCACTCTGGACACCGGGGGCAATGTTTCCCTTGGTCTCGATAGTAACAGAAAGCGTTAGTTCTTTGTTCATACGCTGGGAGTGGTGAGTTGGCAGGAGGAACGCCCCTGCTGCGTGCTGGTTTGCGGAGGTCAGTGTGCCAAGAGAAACTGCAGGGCTTCAGGAGAGGTGGGATGCTCCTGCTGCCTCCTGTGCCGCTGCAGAGGAGTCCTGCACGTGGCTGAGTCAGCAGCTCAAGGATAAAACAAAGGTCAGCCAACTAGAGCATCGTCTGGGAACAGAGAAATATGCTTTGCTGCACAAGTAGTCAGCTGAAATGGGTGTGAGCACTTCTCAAGGAGTAGACACAGGTCTAAATTTCTGCACATGCCAAAAAAGAAAAATCTTGCTCTTGCACTTCTAAATCTAAGCAATGTCACACCATTGAACTAATCCTGCAGCTTTAGGTCTGAACTGTGGGAAACAAGATAAATTTTTCAAATCATCCCTGGTGATGTAACGTAGCCATCCAAAAGCACTAGTGAGAAAGAATTTCAAAGTTTCCTTGTCTGGAAACAGAATAAATAAGTTGAGTCTGAAGAAGTATTTGGTACTGGAGTTGATTGGGCCCCATCAACATTTTGTGAAATCACTGCAGAAATGTTAAAAGTTGAGGCCCAGGGCAGGTGACACAGAGATGGATGACCTAGCCTACTGTCTAGAAAGGCTACCAAAGCTATAGTAAGTTAAAGGTGCTTGACTGTTAGGAAATATCAGAACTGGTATTTCCCATGCAAGTTCAATTCTGTCCTTTACCATGCTTCTACATGCCATTAATGCTAAAGAGCAGCAGCTGTACCAGGGTGTGATAAATTCTTTTCCCCTTCATCCCAGTAAGCATCTAAAGCCCAGCAAAAGGGGCTGCTGGCAGCCAGGCTCCTAACCTTGCTTCAGTGAAGGAAAAGGTTTCCTATGCTGCTCTTACTTGGTCCTATGAAGGCAAAGTGAAGTGGAGTGGGGTGGAATTAACAAAAAGGAAAAAAAGCATCAGAAGAAAAGGTACAATACTTCTTTTTATGAATAATGTAAAAAGTCTCTTGATTATGCTTTGTGGGTGCTTTCTTTGACTTTCATTTTTCAGTCTATTACCACAAGAGAAGGCTGTATATGAGCCTGAGGTCTCCCTGAGACAGACTCTGCTTACAAAAATGACTGAATATTTTACCTTGTGCTTGTGAATATTCTGCTGCTCTGCATGCACTTTGCTTTGTGAGTGCTAGTTAAAATTCTAGTGGGTTACCCTCCCATTAGAATACTTTTAATGTTTTATTGGGATGCCTCCCACCTGAAAATGGTTTAGCACATAAAGGTGTTTTGCTCATCTAAGAAAAAAATAAACTGTATTTCTGATGAAAAAGCAAGATTGTTTTGGTAGGTCTCCTGTAAATTGCTCTTTATGCAAATGGTGCCTTGGGAACCAGGAGATGAAAGCACTCCAGGGTGGTATGGTGCTGCAGATGTTTCACCTCCCTGCCTCAGAGAGCTCTGATGCAGAAAGGGTGAGGAGCAATGCACAGAACCAGCTCCCCTGTGCTCTGCTGACTTACCTCCTTCTGGCTGAAAGCTTTGTGTCCACTCTTGGAACAAATTCTTCAAATAAAGTAAGGAAGGAATGGCCAGTGTGTCTGTTTCTGAGCACTTTGATTTAAGAAGATAGATTTAAAAGTTTGAGTTGCGCTCTCAGCTAAAGAGGAACAAAATTAGTAAAACAGGAAAGGGTGCTGTGGATGCAAGAAAGAAAGTAGTTGAAATCTAAATAACAAGAAAATGTAAGTCTATGTAATTTAGTTGTCTTGAGTGACCAGGACAGGGTTTTTTACAACTAGAAACACATGCTTACTAAAAAGTGTGTTTCTTGAGGTAGTCTAAACAAAATAGAAGCTTCACTGCTGATGGGAGGAGAGGGGAGTAATCAGCTTCAGCTAGCTTTGCTCAGTCTTTATTTTAACACAGGTGTTAACTCTCTCCAGGCCTTCCTTCTTTATTGTTGTTCTTTTAATTAAAGTATATGCATACTGTCTCGTATTTTTGGGGTGAAATAACCAGCTCCAGCTCCTCTCCCTGCAGAGTGAAGGCCTCCTTCAGTACTGAATTTCATGCATCAATTTAACACTCTCTGTTTGTGCTCCAAGGTGATGCCTACAAGGCGTTGACTGAGCGAACTTTGTTTTTAATGCCAGCACTTCAGGCTGGCAAAGGAGAAATTTGTGTTTGAGTTATCTGCAGCCCCCCCCAGGCACAACGGTGTGTGTAGGAAAATCTTGTGGGTAGCAGTAACCATGGCAAGAGTTTTGTTTGCCACCCTTACACAACATTTTTCTTGGCCACTGAATCAGCCTCCAAACAACCCCCTGTTACTCTCCTTATCAGTGTACTCACAGTGAGCAGGCTCTGTCAAACACCCGCTACTTGAGATACAATAGGTACTGCAAAGAACTAATAGGACTTCTCTGTCCTGCAAAGGAAATCCTCTTGCTTCCCCATAGCAGCAGCCAAAACCTTTCACTTGACCTCTGTATGAAGAGTAAGATGTCAACCACCCCTCATCAGAATGTATTATTCCAAATGGTGTTTGTAAATCAGGCTTCTGCTATTTTGGAATGTTTCTGTAATAAATATCTTTCCAGGTATGTAAATAAAATGCAATCGCTGCTTCTCTCAGAGACTTAGTTCAGCCTGCTGCAAAAAATGGAGTAAGCTTGCTGTCCCGGTGCTGTGGTACAGACCTGCTATGCTGACTTAATTTAAACAAAAAGTCTAAAAAACAGTGAGTCTCCGAAGGACAAAATGCCTTTTGCTTTGTGCAAGGGCTGTTACTGGAATCTCTTCAAACACTACTGAAAGAGAGCAGATGTTCACTTCTTGCTTTTCTCTTCCCCCTCATCCATCCAGAGGAGGAGAGCCCATTTCCTCCACTGATTTAATTAAGGACTGAAAATGCAATTTGAAAGGGAAGAGTGGAACTGAAGATTTATTTTGATGTGCAGAAATCTGGGGGTTTTGTCTGTTGTTTGTTTCTCCTTCATGCCTGGATGAGGAGGGCCCTCTGAGAGGTAATGGCTACTTAGAGCAGTATTTTCAGATGTGTGCTCTGTCTTCCATGCTGAAGAACTGGTAAGGCAGAGAGGGTGCAGAATAGCCTCAGTGTAGTCAATGGGTAAAAGTTATCGTGTGTAGAATGAAAAGACCATCGGTCCCAATGCCAAACAGGTCTCTACGCTTCATGCAAAAGTACTGCTCAGAAAAGTCAATAGAAAAGTTGAGATGGAGGGGAATACTGCTCATACTTCAAATTCAATTTTAGTGCCAGTACCCATCGTCTACTCAAATCAAATTTTCAGAGCAGAAAAGTATTTGGAAGGAGACAAAAAAAAAAAAAAAGTGGAAATATGGCATATTTTATATATCTCAGGAATTAAGAGTGGTCAGATCTGGCCTGTAGAGGAAGAAATTGTTAGCAGACTACCAAGAGAAATGTCTTCAGAATTTTGAGGCCCTGCTTGAGGGGGCCAAACACCACATTCAGCTTAGGATCAGAACTGGGAATGTATGAGCCCTCCTTGTTAATAACTCAACTAAATGATGCTATTATTGGTGAGAATAGCCAAGAAGCACATTTAACATTTTGAAGGGTTACCTGTTTTGTGGATTTTTTTTCTCTTTGCTAGTCTCATGCAAGAAAGAAATTTCAGGAGCCTTTATTTGATCTGGTTCTTATAACTATTCTTATCTTTGTTTGAACTGGCAGTGCTTTTCTTTTTTTTTTTTTCTTGTTACCTGAAAGCCCATCCTGAACAAGACTTCACACAGAAGGTGGTTACAAAAATGATTCCAGAGGTGGCAGTATCCTTTAGGCTGCAGGGAGAGAGGTAACATCGACACCTTCCTTACACCTGGCTCAAATGTCAAGTGATCAGGGAAGCCTGGGGCAGTGTTTCTTATTAGGTTTCTGTAATATGATGCACAGCCAGATAAGTAAGCCACTCATTTTTGTGTCTTGAGAGAAAGGTAGGGGGAAGTGTGGGCATGTCTGGTGAGGTTTCTGTCCTCTCCTTGTCTCATGCTACAGGCTAAGAGACAACTGGTTACGGGCAAGCAATGACACAGGCTGAACTGTAGTCAAAAGTACTGCAGTAGGCAGTAGTTCTCCCGTGTGCACTACTTATTTTCTGAGAAGATCTATTTATTTATAAAATCCAGCCTTCTACACATCTTGAAAAAGAAGATCAGAGGATTATGCACTCTGCTGGAGGCAAGGGTGAGTCCAGGGGAAGATATGTAGATATTCTGAAAGACAGGGAAGAGCAACTTCATAGATGCTCACAATCTACCTACTGAGTATACCCAGAGTGTGAACTGCTTAAGAAGGAGAGAGAGCATCCTAGAAAGAGGAAAGTATAATCAAGATTTAACTTGAAATATAGACACTTGCACACATTTAAAAAAAAAAAAACCCCAAACAACAACAATAGAGGAAGGTGTGGTGGTTGTTGAGGTTGTAGAGGAAGGCCTGGAATTCCCATCAAAAGTCCAAAGTCATGTAATCTGTGCAGAGAAAAAGACCATGAAAATTTCCAAACCTAACTGAGCATCTCAGTAGTAGATAAATAGATGAATGAATGAATAAATAAAAAATACCCTGGCAAAAGGTGAAGAGTTTTTTCTGGAATGGAGCAATGTCTTTTCAGAACAGGGAAGATACACTGTGCCTGCTGAAAAGTGCAGTGCTGAAAGTTGCTGCAAATCAAGTCAAGACTTGCAAAGGATATTGAAAACAAGCCCTATTGCCATACAAATTGAGGGGAGACAAAAGAAGTTAAGTTTCCACCTTGGCATAAAATAAGGAATGTGCTAATGAAACTTTCAATGTGAAATTCTTAGAAAGTACTGGTAATGTGAAGGAAAATGAGGATACTGAGCAGAAATAATTGGATAACAAATAAAGAAATATGCAATGAAGTTTAATGGAATGAGGTCAAGTGAGAGCACTAGCAGCAGATTATGTTGCAGGATTGGGCTGAACAAGTTGAAAGAAAGATCAAGATGCCTAATGGTTGCCTGTGTAGTACAGACATGAGAGAGCATTCTAAATTTGTTTGAGGAGATATTTTTGCTTTCAATTAGGAATTATTAATATTGCTCTTGAAAATACTTGTAAAACCTCTTCTACATAATTTGCATAAGAGTAAATAAGTAAATTTGAATATTTATAACCAGTAAGACTTTGTAAGCAATATTTTTGACACTTTCGTAGTGAATAGGCTAAAGATAGGGTTGTAAGCTTCTAACCATGTGAGGAAGGAGGCCCTGGGATGACTTTTCAACAGGAGCAGTATGGACAGAACTAGCATTATGATGGAGCTTAAATATGTAGCAGAAGGATACTGCAGGATGTTATTCTTCGCAGGAACTGGAACCTGTATTTAACAGTCCTTTGTCTTGTGTTTCTAGCCAGTGGATGCAACAGAAGTATTTTGCTTTTCTCTACAGAAGCCAAAGCATTACAGAACTATTTAGCAAATGGTAATACTGATGGTCACTCAAAGTAAGGATCCTGCCCAGAGTACAGGAAAAATGGGGAGGAGGAAGAAGAAGAAGAAGAAGAAGGAAAAAAAGAAAAAAGAAAAAAAAGAAAAAAAAAAAAAAAAAATTGCTAGATGAGAAATGTGTGCTTAGGAACCAGTAATGAGTGTGGTGAAAGAGGATTTTTCCTGGTATCTGCTCTTCCCTTTTTATTCCCGCTTGACTATATTTTGGACTTTTTTTTTTATGGACATTTTTACTTCTGGACTTCGTATCCAGACAGTATTTTGATAGCTTGCTCTCTCTAGAGAACAACAGATGTTGCATCTTAGAGCAGCCTCTGCATGGTGTGGGCTAAGGACCTGAAATTGTAATTCTCTTCCATTCCAAATAAATTCAGATTAGGCCCTGCATATTAGGCAGTTGTTTCATTCATGGTGCCGTGAGTAATGACGTGATTTTCACTTGTATGCTGGTATTCATCTGCCTTACACCAGAATCTGTAACTTGTTCTATTTGTCCCAGATAAATGAGCAGTAGATGTGATTTTTTTTTTTTTTTTTTTTTTTTTTTTTTTTAATTTAGGTGACCAGTTACATACAACAGGTGGTAGAATGAGCCAGGGATACTCGGATGCTTTCTGAGCACCAGCATGAGCAATGGAATGTGCAAAATCAAGTCTCCAGTGCTTGTAGGTTTACCTAATTTGCAGTGAATTGGCTGAAGTAGCTTTGACTTGCTTTTCTGCTTGTGATTATTCAGTCTATCACCTCATCATAAAACTAAGGTTTTATGTTGGAAGCTCATAAAATGCAGCTGTACTCTTGAGGCTGTTTCTCACCTCTGCTTTCTTTAATTCTCTATCATGAGAAGTCAGCAAGTACTCCCACTTTTGCTTTTGTATATAAAAGGTCTATCTATGACTGCAGTTATGGGATCATTTTTTGTTTTGATTCTTCTCTGAAAACTGTCCCACAGATCTGATCATCTCGTTGCCAACTGTAGGCACTTATATCTCTTTGTATCAGAAACATGTCTCCCTCTATACCACAGTACTGCTGGCTCCCATGGATAATGTTATAGCTCTGGCCAGAAGTGTTACCACAGTTTTTGGAAGCATCTAGAAGGACTGCAATGCCTGCTCACTCATAAATAACTTATGTAAATAGCTGTCACTGAAACATAGTCTTCAGTATGTTTGTAACAGTACTGTTGTAAATCCAGATTCCACAGGGAGACACAGCCTTTTCAGCCTGTCCTTCTCTGTTATCCTAGGGAACAGAAGGATGAGGGCAAAGGGGGGTAACTTGGGCAAAGCAAAACAGTGATAATGTGGAAGCTTTGTATCTTAAGAAAATATTTACTTGGCTTCTGCTGGCTGTGTTTCTCACCCTCAGGTTCATCTTCTGCCTATCAGAATTAGGTGAAATAAAAATTAAAAACTTCTGCTTTGCAGCCGCTGCTTGGAGCATCACAGGAATGCTGGACCTTGATTAATACTTGTAGGATACTACCCACAGCTTGTTCAAGGTCTGGCTAAAACCTCTAGATGAGGTGCACCAGACCTGAGCGCGGTGATGTGGCACTCCTTGTTTATGTCCTTGGGATGGAGGCAGTGCGGAAATGAAGGAAACTGTTCCTTCCCATAACAAGCCCTGGTATGTTCCTCTGGTGTAGTTGTAAGATATTTCCACTTAGAAACTAAACCTTGCAACTGGGCTGAGATAATAGTTTAGAATAACATCAAAATCAAATTTGCCCATAGATATGGCTTTCTACTTGACTGCAGGGGCTGTGTGCACAAAAGCAGCTCCCTAGTGATCCAGGAGACCCCGCACCTATTGGCCTGGATGGTTTTGGGATGTTGTGAAAAAGGCTAAAGACTGATGAGAGCTCTCTGAATGCACTGGAGGGCTCCTCCTTCAGCGGGCAGGGTGTTCCCACAATTAAATACATCATCAGAAACCTTTTGCCTGAGGAGTGAGTGTGAGAAGCCACATTTACTTCCCGACTTCACTGAAGTTTCACTTTCTTCCTCAATTGTTTATTATTTTCTCTCTTCAAACAAGAGCTAGATACACTGCCTTTTCACAAGTCTAAATTGTCTCATCGGCATGGATGGGCAGGTTGCCTGTAAGGTGCACACCAGCTATGCTGCCTCTCATTGCAATAATTGGACTGGTGAAAATTTGAGGGAGTGTAGGGGTGGTTTTCTGTACCTGCTTTTGTGTGGTGCAATACGTTCTTCTTTGATTAAAGACTTGGAGAAAAGTTGAGTTACTACAAGGTGGATCAGCACCATGGCTTTGCGCAGGGCCTGGCAGGTGCCACCTCTTGATGAAAGCCGTGAGTCACGGCACTGTGTCCAAGCTCTTGAATTCCGGTGACCCACTGTTATTTCACAGTGTGTCAGAGATGTAATTTGAGAAAAACTGCAGCTAATTGACTACTGTCCTTTCCCAAACAATGGAACGGCTCCAAATGTGAAGAAGGAAAATTAAATCTGCTGTCTAGCAAAGTGTTGGGGTTTTTTCTTAGAATTAGAAGTGAGAAAAGTAGAAATCTAGACATCATCTCATGTATGAATGTGAAGACATTTCTGGTCTTCACTTAGTAAGTGATAGGTTTATTCTTTCCATGAACTATTTTAAATTGCCTGTTAAGCTGTAGTTGTAATTCAGATGAACTACAGCGGAGTTCAGAAAACTAGAGCAAAATTCAAATAAAATTTGTAGTGGGAAATTTTGCTTGAATAATATGGAAAACTGAGTCCACATCAGTCAGTTAAATGCTATGAAACAAATGACTTTCCTCACTTTTTTTTTTTCTTGCTGAAGTAGTTGTCTCATTTTCCTATAGTCTCATAGTTGCCTTGAGTAGCTACTATTTCATAGCATTATAGAATCTTGGGAGTTGGGAAGTGACCCTAAAATATCAACTAGTCCAACTCTACTGCACTGAACAAGGATACCTACATGAAGTTGCTCAGAGCCCTGTCCAGTCTGGTCTTGAATGTCTTCAGGGATGGGAGGAACAGCTTCGGGGGGGGGGAGGGGGGAAGCTGTTTACAAGGGTGGGTAGTGATAGGACAAGGGGGAATGGTTTTAAACTGAGACAGGGAGGTTTAGGTTAAATATTAGGAGGAAGTTTTTCACACAGAGGGTGGTGACACACTGGAACAGGTTGCCCAAGGAGGTTGTGGGTGCCCCATCCCTGGAGGCACTGAAAGCCAGGCTGGATGTGGCTCTGGGTAGCCTGGTCTAGTGGTTGGCATGGGGGTTGAAACTAGATGATCTTTAAGGTCCTTTTCACCAAGTCATTCTATGATTCTATGGGTTTTTCACTGCATCTCTGGGCAGCCTACCAGTCCTATTGTAGTAGGGTGCAGTTGCACCTGTAGTAGGGTTACAGTGCAGTACCAGTCCTATTGTAAAATAAATAAATTAAAAAAAAAAAAAAAATATTTATGTCCAACCTAAATCTCCCTTGTTTAGTTTGAAACCATTTTTCCCTTGACAGGCTCTCATCTTCCTTTTTGACAGGACCTGCCAAAGTGTCTGTCTCCTTCTTTCTTATAGCCCCTCTTTATATACTGAAAGGCCACTATTAGGTCTTCCCTGAGCCTCCTCTTCTCCAGGCTGAAGAGCTCCAGCTTTCTCACCATGTCTTCATAGGAGTGGTATTCCAACCCTTGCATCATTTTTGTGGCCCTTCTCTGGACATGCTCCAATAGGTCTGTGTCTCTCCTGTACTGAGGACTCCACATCTGGATATGGTATTCCAGCTGAGGTCACAGCAGCACAGATCGGCTGGATCCCATTGATCTGACCGTGCTTCTTTTGATGGAGCCCAGGATACTGTCGTCTTTCTGGGCTGTGAGCATGCATTGCTGTGCCTTCACATCCAGCTTGCCACCTCATGAGGTTCAACTGGGCCAACTGCTCAAGTCTGTATTTATTGTTCTTTAATTTAGTTTTCCTTTGAATTTGGACTGTGATGTCAAAACAAGCCTTACCAAACATGCCATGATCCTTAAGAGAGCATACCTTCTGGGTTCGTGTGTTTTAATTGTGCTAACTTCTGGGCTCAAACACCTAGTTTTGTCTCTTGGAAGCTCACAGTTCCCTGAGATTTTCATGGGGTACATGGGGGTCTATACCAAGTGACAGATTCTTTATGATGCTGAAAACACACAATTTTCTGTTCAAGGAAAGAGGTACGAATAAAAGATCAACTGGTGTTGCGTGGTTAAAAATAGTTCGGTGTAGCCTACTGGCTGAGTTGTAGCTAAATAATTCAGCAAGAGTGATAAAGATTTACAATTCTGAAATACCTTATTTTTCCTCTGAAATAAATAAATATCTTATATAAAACTGGAAAAAGTTTCTGTGATAATCAGACAGACACTTAGCACTTCTCTGCATTGACCCAGAAGAGGAAGACTCCTAACTGGGAAGTCTGAAAGGCAGACGCTTGAACTGGAGCAGCCACCCCAGTCTCTTATTTATACACTAGATAAAACTCTCATTTCTTGCTTTGCTGTGGCACAGAAGGCCTGCATGTTTCAGCTGTTAAGTGATTCACACTGCAGCCACTAATGAGCCAAAGTTTTTCAGAGATGATGAATTCAGTAACACTTCTGTGTTTTTTTTTCCTGCAAAGATGATACCTGCCTTTGCAGGGAAGGACAGCCTCACAGCCAGGTGCTCAGCAGTGTGTCCCAGCATGTTGATCTTACTGTGTACTGCATCACAGGCCAGCCATGAAGCAGACATGTTGTGATCTCTAGTTTGGCTTACTCTGTTGTACAGTGATCTACCTGTTCCCTTACGTTTAAAGGAGCTGAGCTTTTTGCTGTTGAAGTCTTTGTTGTCTAGGCTTGCTTCAGTGCTTAGCTCTTTGGGAAAGCCCTGGAGAGTTCCCAAGCCAGAATGCAGAGGCCAGGATTTTCACAGCAAGTTGTACTCTTCCATGAGGTGATGCTCTCAACAAATCCTGCCTTTTTCAAGCAGGAAAGACAATAGGTTTTCTTGGAAATGCCTGGACGTTTGTTGGGTACTTTAAGTTCATTAAATAAAATGGAATGGTGCTTTTAGCAGCACTATTAGCAAGGTGAATATAATTTAATAGTGTAGGAGAGTGCTTCGTTTCCTACCTTTAGCAATAAAGAGAAAATAAAATGTAAATGTCAAGTGGCAATGTCGCAGCATGCTTAGCAACCAGATTCTCAAATGTTATGAAAATGCCACGCGCAGTAAGTCAGGGCTGTGTGCTCGTATGTTTGTGTGCATGTAAATAATCCTCCTCCCCTTTGCAGGGCCTAAGTGTTGGCAGAGGTTATTTTGTTCCTTTCCACTTCTCCATCTGAGTGATAATTAGCTTAATGAGATTAAAAGATAGCAGAGAGCCAACATAACTTTGATAGAGAGGCAGGCCTGAAATCTCTGGATCTGCCTTGATGGTAGCCTTGCAATCAAAACTGTATTAGACTGGACAGAAATATAACAGACCTCCAGACTCTTCCTGATGCTGAAGATGCTATGAAGAATGGATACCTGATAAGCAAGATATTAATTGAAAGTGCCCTCAGACATCCAGATAAAGATCAGCTATGTTTCAGGGGTTAAGATAAAAACCAGTGTGCAAAGGAGCACCCTCCCACCAACGGATGTTTGAGTCCTTAATTTCCATTGGTAAGTCTTGAGAGACAAAGGGAAGGCATTCCTAGGCTTTGGAAGAAACTTGTTTGAACTGTCATGACGAAATAAGGAAACTATTCCACATGCTACTCAAGCTGTCAAGTATGAATATGGGCTCACTGATCACCACTTCCTTGTTTTAATGTTTTTCTGGTTATACCATACTGCATTTCTCTTGTTTCTCAAACAATTATTGAGTGCTACCCATTCTTGCAGGTATGCTCTTAAGGATTTTTCTTTTTTTTCTTCGTTTTTCATACTTTTTTTTCCTGTTAAACCGTCTCTTCTGTGGCATCACACTTTCTTTGTGGCTGGTTTTTTTTTTTTTCATTGAACAACCGGTCTTTCATAAATATGTTTTAGGCATTAAGTGACCAGGTCTCACTGCTATTTGAAGAGTGATTTCACGAGAGCAGAAACTACAGCTCCTAGTTCTGGAGCACCTGCACTTTACGAAGGAAAGGGATGTTTTTCCCTCCAGCTGCTTCTAACAGCCTGCAAACACTAAAGGGCTTAGCTACTCCACAAGGAAGCTCTTCCTGTACCACCAGCAGTGTGCAAGTTTTATCCATGAGCGTACAGCTGGGTATGATGCTAGGAAACAGAGAACACACATGGGCATCACCAACAGGAACAGCCTATGAGATTTTGCCAGAGAAATTCTGGGATAATATTACCTATGTAACGTGAATTGAGTGCTTGCTCACTGCTGAGCAGATTCTCAGTGTGACCAGAGACTGTTTTGAAAGGCAGAAAAGGTGGGTCCTGGATAAGTGAAGTTCCTCATTCAGCTCTCTGTAACTGTTAGGTTTGTTAAATTTTCCTTAGCAACACTCTCGTTCCTCTTGTACTGATCTGTTTCACATGTGTTAGGAAAGATTTTCTTGGGGCTGGGATTTATTTTTTTAATAGAAAGTATATGATTGAATGTGACCTATCTCTGTACTTCCAGTTGGATACAAGGAAAACTTTCTACCCTGAAAATGTGGTTATCATCAGTTAATCTAACAGGGAGGCTGAGACCATGAATCTCTAACATCTCTACTGATCTTTTATCTTCTCCCTGTCTGCACTCAAGGACTTTTCACTTGGTAATGACTAGATCTAGGCAGGGGCTGAATGTTTGTTTTTTTTTGTGAGGAATTGCAGTGATGCACAACACTTTTCTTTTTATGAAGTTCATTAGATTTTTTCTTTAAACCCTTTTTCTGTGTGGTGGTGGGGGGACATCTGAAAGCTAACAACAGAAAACAAAAGTGAATTTCTTCTGGTTTTAATGCTTATCTTAACAAGAACAAAAAAAAGAATCTTTGAATTTTAAAAACTTGGAAATGTTTAGAAGTCTTTTTGCAATGGCAAATGAAAGAGTTGTGCTCTGAAGAGGTAAAAAAAAAAGTGCATATGCTAGAAAAATCAAGCAGATGCTTCTTCTAAAGACAGCATTTACATTCCAACATTCTTTCAAAACAAATCTGCCTTTCTCTTTAAAAACAATTTCCATGGAAAAGGCTCTTGCAAAGTAAGTGGCTGGTGTCAGGGAGCTCACTTTTTCCACCTGTGTTTTGTTTGCTTAGCTCCTCTGCGGTGCAAAATCCTCCAGAAATACCATGCACGTGGACTGCAACATAACATATGTGGATGTACTTTTCTGAGTTACTGCCATGAAACCACAGATAGGAATGTGGTGGTCTGAAAGCCACTAGCAGAGGCAGCCCTGGGCTGTGTTGCTGAAGAATGAGCAGTGACAGCCACTATGTCACAGTCCCACTGGAGAAACAGTGTTTTGGCTTACTAGAGGCCAGAGAGGTATTGGTATATAGTGAATGTTACTACCAAAACCACCACTCCTTTTGAGGAAAGGTAGGTTTTGGAGTCAAATTGACATCATTTGTCCAGCGGAGGGCCACAAAGATGGTGAGGGGCCTGGAGCATCTCTCCTATGAGGAAAGGCTGAGTGAACTGGGTCTGTTCAGCCTTGAGAAAAGAAGACTGAGAGGGGACCTGGTCCAGGTCTATAAATATCTAAGGTGTGGGGGGCAGAATGGTGAGGCTGGACTCTTTTCAGTGGTGAGTGGAGACAGGACAAGGGGAAACGGCCGGAAACTGCAGCATAGGAAGTTCCGCACAAACATGCGCAAGAACTTCTTTACAGTGAGGTGACGGAGCACTGGAACAGGCTGCCCAGGGAGGTGGTGGAGTCTCCTTCTCTGGAGATGTTCAAGACCTGCCTGGATGCCTACCTGTGCGACCTGGTGTAGGGAACCTGCTTTGGCAGGGGGGTTGGACTCGATGATCTCTGGAGGTCCCTTCCAACCCCTACAATTCTGTGATTCTGTGATCATCCACTGAGTTAAAGTGAAAATAACTGTTGCCTCCTCTTTAAGTGTCTCTGCCATTTCAAATCGGACTATCAGCAATAGCGGAATCTGCTGAAATTCTACTTTCCCATATTGTGATTGCCATTTGAACTTCTCGTATCAGTGCAATGACCCAAATCTCTGTTAATTTAAGTTGCAGTGATCTGAAAACAGTGTGTGTAACTGTGTAACAGGATAAATATCCAAGCAAAAGATCTGTTGGTGGTGGATGGAAACTCCTCTCAAGCTGCTGACCTTTGGCTGTGTAACTGTAAATCATTATTAGCATGCTTTTAGAGTCTTCTATGTGCAAGGGTTGGTAACTACTCCAGCATACTTATGTGTAATGTTGCAGTGCTCTGCTGCCCTACGCTATGTGAATTTTTAGCCCTGTCAATACCGATACAAATCCGTTGCTACAATGCTGCTACTGCATGATCTTCACAAAGTTGCACCTGGCCCACAGACCATCTATTCTCATTCTGTGCAATAGCTTAATTTAATATGAGCGAGGCATAGATCATGGCACAGTCCCCAGTTTGCTGGAAGAAGTTGAATCCGAGGAGGAAGAGTGAGCTAAAAAGGGAGCTTACAAATATTACCCAGAAATCAAAGTTGGGAATAAATCAAAGCATCAGAAAATCTGGGTAGCTTATGTAAGAGAAATTCCTGGAGGCCTGAGCAATGCTGCTTTTTGCAACAATTCAAATTACTTTTGCTGGCGTGTTTGCTGCTTTATGCCACTTGCACTCATTTAGCAGAGCCTATGTGCATAACACAAGGAAAACTGTAGTAGGCAAGACCATCATAATGGGTCTGCTTGCTTTCTTTACTTCCAGCAAAGGAATAATGCAAGCCATCCATTTCTCCTGATGATCTGAAAGCCCAGAGAACATTTTTACGTTGTTTGTATGCACTAAATCACAAAAATTGCATTAGATGGATGTTTATGAAGTTGTATTATTAAGATTCCTTACTGTCATTTTTTTTTCCACTCAAAATCTCTGTAACTGTCTTTCCTTTTTAAATATAGGAAGAGTTGTTTAGACATCATCACAGCCTAGGGAATTCTTTGAATATGCTTTATGGCTTGCGTTTCAGAGTTCTGCTTTTTTTGGGGGGTGGTGGGCAGGGGGAGAGATTTGGTGTGAATACAACTGCCCCAGGCTTCTGTGTGTCAGTGAATGAGTTCAGTGAGGTTGTTTTCTGACATTTAATTTTACCTAGTAATATTTTTATCAAGACCTTCTTTTTCTCTCCACGACTGACAGGTTTTATCTTACCTATGTAAACTAAAACACTGCAGTGAGTGTTTTTCCTCTTTTCCTCTTCCTGTAGAGAGGAATGATCTCTTAAATTATTCTGAGAACCAGAATTACCTTTCTTTTCTAGAAGACTATGTGAAAATGCACAAATACTTTTTTTTTTTTTTTTTTTTTGTCTTAAGAAAATATTTTGCACAGAGTACTTAAACTGCCATCTAATCAGTTTTATATATTTTCCTGGTAGATTAATGGATTTATAAAGTTCTTAAGGGGATCTAGATATACTAGTACTCATAAAGCTAGGAGAGTTGCAGCAGTATTGCTTGAAAACCTCAGTTTAATAATTTAGACTGTAAACATTGTTCTGAAGAGTTTTCTTCTGTGTATGTGCATGGGAGGAGAGAGAAAACACTTTCTTCCCAAATCTCTGTGCAGTGCTGCTTGTTGTGTGCAAGGTGCATGGGCTGCATCTCAGATCTCAAGTGCAATGTCTGGCCCTGGGACTTCTTTAATGGGATGGGGTTTGTGTAAAAGGTACAGTGAGCTTGAAACCAGCAGTGAGCAATTCACAGTGGGAACTGGTAGCAAGTTTAAGTGTTTTCCAATCTGTTTGATCAACTCTTTGGGGGTTAGGGGGTCGGTGGGAGGTGGGATAAGGAGGAGGTTTACAATTAAATAACAACAACAAAAAGATGCCACTCTCTCCTGTTGAACCTTTTGATTGCACCAACACATCCAGCCAGGCTAGAGCCCAGCACCAGTGGGTTCTTCTGCTCACACCTTCCTGGAATCCCACGGCACTCAGGGAAGAAAGGAGAGAGAGGTGTTAAGGTTGCAGCTGGAGACTTGACTGAAATCAATGACTTCAGGAGGTACAATCTGCTACAGAAAGTGAAATATTTATCAAACTCAGAAAGCTATTGCATCCACCTACTCTGATCTTCCAGCTAACACAAGCCTTGGAGCTTTCTTAATTCCCATCTGAAGTCAAGCATGTTTTTAGGGCAGAATAATTATCTCAGAATCACAGAATGGCCAGGGTTGGAAGGGACCTCAAGGATGATGAACCTAACCCCCCTGCCACATGCAGGGCCACCAACCTCCCCATTTAATACTAGACCAGGCTGCCCAGGGCCCCATCCAGCCTGGCCTTGAACACCTCCAGGGATGGACGGGGCATCACAGCCTCTCTGGGCAGCTGTTCCAGCACCTCACCACTCTCTCCGTAAAGAACTTCCCCCTGACATCCAACCTAAATTTCCCCTCCCTCAACTTCAAACCATTTCCCCTTGTCCTGCCGTTATCAACCCTTTCAAAGAGTTGATTCCCCTCCTGTTTGTAGGCTCCCTTTAGGTATTGAAAGGCTGCAATGAGGTCACCCTGCAGCCTTCTTTTCTCCAGGCTGAATAAGCCCAGCTCCCTCAGTATGTCTTTGTAGGGGAGGTGCTCCAGTCCCCTGATCATCGTTGTGGCTCTCCTCTGCACCCTCTTCAACAGCTCTCTGTCTTTCTTGTACTGAGGGCTCCAGACCTGGACACAGTACTCCAGATGAGGCCTGACAAGAGCAGAGTGGAGGGGGACAATCACCTCTCTCTCCCTGCTGGCCACCCCTCTTCTGATGGAGCCCAGAAATATCTCAGTTTTTTAGACAGCATTGAGTGATAGAGAAGCTACTAGAAAGCCTGCGAGCCTATTCTGGTATCTCACAATTTAATCTTTGCACCTTTTTGTTTTTATTCTGTATTTGCCTGCCTGTGATCTGCTGCACCCTGTTACACTGAATACCTCGGTGTCTATAATACTGTTCATGTGGATGATATTTATAGGTAAATATACGTTGCATAAACATGTAACAAACTGGGATTTGATTGAGGTACAGAACTTGTGACATATTTTCCTTTGTCAGTTCTTAGGGCTCTCCTCTAAACACTGTTTTGCCTGTTAGCCTCTCTTAACTTTTTCCCACAATTGTGGCCACTAGAATTAGTCTGGGTTCTATAATAACTCTTATTCCTTAAAATGCAGAGGCAAAAGAACACCTCTGATGCTTCCCTGAACTCCTCCATTGCTCAGTACAGGATCTCTTTATATATGTATTGAGTATACCTGAATTTATTATATCAGCATGGTGGATTATTTCTTAACAATCAGACTTGTAATGTCATGATAATGAGTGGATAGAACTTGAGGTACTGGAATGGGATTCCCAGGGAGATGGTGAAGTCACCATCCCTGGAGGTGTTCAAAAAATGTGTACATGTGGCACCAAGGGACATGGTTAGTGGGGATGGGTTGATGATTGTACTAAGTGATCTTAAAGGTGTTTTCCAGCCTTAATGATTCTATGAAAATATGATAATACTCATTGGGCAAAATTGATTTTCTGTAAAGCAGTGTTAACTGGCACTACTAATCTTATCTACTGCATAATTTCTACAGTCGTCTTTCCTCTTGCCTACTCCATGATATTGACTAGGATTATTGCCTCAGTGATGATGTGATATTTATTTTAATTCCCTTCAAAAAGTCTTTGCACTTATTAGGCCTCTCCCCAACCTTTAGAATTTCTCAAATATTCAATATGATTTTGAAAATTGACATAGCTTGATTTGTAGAACTCCTGGAGAAACTCTTTGATACGTGGGTGTAATTTACAGGATTAGATTTTTTTAAAAATGTTTTTATTTTGTTTTGATTTAATTACTCATTTTCCTCTTCAGTTATAGGTCAAATAAAAGACATCTTAGAAGTCTCTGATTTAACTAAACCATCTGGCTTTTTCACAAATTGAAACTTAGCAAGGAACTTTTGAACAATGACTCCCAATAAAAAGATGGAAAAACACTCTAAAACCAACTTAGAAAACAGCTGTAATAAAATAAAGTTGTCTTATTAGAAGACATAAACAGAATATTGAGATAATGCCACAGAGTGATAATGAATCTCCAGAAGTACTGTACTGCCTGTGCTTGAAATCTGCTCATATTTTCTTAATGAGACTTAAGCACAGTCTTCTAAAAGGAATCTCTTCATTAGGTCAGTGGAAGCGCCAACTTGGTGAGGTTCAAGAGAGGGGGACTCCTTGCCCCAGGGGAGAGTCTCCATTGCGAGAGCTGGGAAAGTGCCAGAGGAAAGGAATGGAGCAAGGGGCTGAACTTTGTTGTAGGAGCTGCGCAATGGACAAGCATGAGAAGAACTTAGGAAATACCCTCATGTCACGGCTGGCTTCCCACTGAGAAGCGCGTGACGTGAACAGCTAGGCTTGCAGGAGAAAGTGAGCACTGAGAAGCCCTCAGGGTGCTCTGTGGCCTGTAGCTCCTGGGATCAGCAGATGGGAACTGCTGTTATTGCCACACAGCCCTGGTGGTAAGTGAACATATCTAGAGATGAAATCATCCAGAAAATGGGCAGAGAGGGAAACTCGCTGACTTGACTCTGGTGAGTAACTTTCCATCCTTAGGGGGAGGCAGGGATGCTTTGTGAAATCTCTTCTCCAGGGCATGGTGGTTTCTTCTGAGTTCTCTCCCTGCTTTCCTGGAGTGGTCATTAGCACTGTCCTGCCTGCAGGAGCAGAGAAGCCTGTTCAAAGCTGCTTTACCCATCTGGCATTGCATTTCAGCAGCCCCACAGCTAAAGGCCATATTGGGAGCTAGACTAATAGAATGGTCTGATAATTGAGAATTCTTTGGGCTTCATTGTTTGTGCCTTTCAAGGTTGGGAAAGTTTCTTAGCTTATGAGACCCACAATTCTTCCTAATTTCTCCTACACAAGGAATCCTAATTGCAAACTTTCCCCTTTGTTGCTGGCATTCACTTTACTAGTATTGCTCTGTTTCTGTAAGCTGATCAGATGTGTGGCTACATACAGTAAACAAAATCAGTTGGTCAGAAAGTGCCATCCATGTGGAACACCACAGAGCAGGCCACCAACATGGCTTCCTGTTGCCACCCCAGGTGGTGAGGCAGAGACAGCATCCTACGTGGCTTTCATCTCTATGGCATTTCCTGCACTTTCCCATACGGATCAGGCAATCAGGAAAAGAACTTACAGCCTTGTTTTCCATGGTGGATTTATGTTTTCTTGCTAGTAATAGCACACTGGTAAAAAAGAACCTCTGCAGCCACAGGTAAATTTGCTTTTGTAGTAAAAATAGTTTTACAGAGACAATTGAAATCGGGAAAATGATTCTAATAATCCCTTTTCTCCTCTTGATCCAGATAATATTTGAACATATTGTTCCATCCATATCTGACAGAGATATGGGATACTAAGCTCCTCCTGACTTTGTCAGGATAGGTGCTGCGAGGAAGTACACCAGGTTTGACAGAATCTGCAGCATGTGGCCAACCCTTGTTAGTCACCAATGTCCACACTGATGCTTACATTCAGGATACGGACCTCATAGCATCAGGTTTCCATGCAGCTCATAAGCTGTTGCCTCTCATTTTACTTACTCCCCATCATTGTGATTCTTACAACAGAACAGTTTGCTGTTTGTACCGTTGCTTATATCATTAGCAGAGCCTGAAAATAAGCCTGCTTTGATTCTTTTTCTGTTAAGGCAAGCTTGTTCTTAATAAAGTTTCCTGGAATTGTGTAACTCGGTTTGCCTGTAAATGCTTTGGCTCTTGTTGATGTTAACGCTCTAGGACTCAAATCTCGAAATGCTTTTGGTGACATGGAGGCTTGAGTCCCAGCCCACACTGGTGGCAGCAGCTTTTGCTTCCTGCTCTATCAAGAACCCTTTTGGTGGGAGAAGTCAAGGGGGTTTCACTGGTTTCACTGGTCAAAAGGTAATCTACCATCTGCAAGAGCTCAGAAGAAATGTTGTTCTGCAGTGTTACAAACCTGTTATACTCTCTTTACATCCCATTTGCTTCCTCAAAAAAGACAAAAAGAAGATGTCCAGATTGCGTGAGCTACAGTTCCAAACACCCTTATGAAGACAATCTGATTTGGTTTGTTTTTCAGGAAGACGTGTAGGTCTTTAAGATTAGATTGAAGCTCTGATTTGCAAAATGTCTCAACAGACTTAGTGCAGTTAGAGGCCCTGTGAGCAAACACGAGCCACCCATTGTGCTCTGGGTTAAGATGACAGCAGGTTGCATGGACACATTTTGTAAGGCTGTGGCTTGTTGTGAATTATCTATATCGCAGGAAGACCTAATCTTTCCAACTGTGGCACTGAGGAGAAAAGGATGGGCAGAAGGGGGCCATTAAAAAATAGGTAGGAATCCCACTAGCAGTGTTTTCTTGCTGTCTGGTATAACTTATCTGAAAGAAAGTGACATTTCTTTTTGTTTTGATGTAAGAGATTCACTTAAACCCTTGGGTATATTGCTCCCAATTTACTAAAACTCCTGCATACGCCTGAAGTAGTCTTTCAAGGATAACTCTTTCAAAGTGGGAAAGATAGCTTAGTTGCCATCAAAGCAGTAAAATCTAGCTTTTCAATTTTCTTGTTAAGGTTTTATTAAGCCATTAAGTGGGCTAGTGCCAGCAGGGCATCCTAGCAAACTCGAAGAACAAAGGCAGTTATTTTGTAACAGCACATTCCAGGACATTTAAATTATTGACTAAGTACATAAATAATTGATAGCTCACAAACGTATCAGTGTAAGAGCCCTGGAAAGCATTGCATACATTTGCTGGGAGATGGTGGGGTCAGGACTTCTGTAGAGAATAACGAATTGTTTCCCTCTTGCCTTGAATGCCATTATCCTGCTCAGCTGCATGAACAACACATTTAAAAAAACCATTGATACATGCACCAGGTACAAGGAACATTGTGCCAAGGTGCCTTGTAGTGATAAACGTGTGAATCCCTCTTCATTTCTGCCCTGGCTCTGAGATCAAGAAGCCTTGGAATTGGGGAAACCCTTTAAATTTCTCCACGTATGAGCTGGCAAAAAGAAAATACCTGCATGTATTAAGGAAAATTGACTCCTACGTGCTACCATGCCTTCTACTGAGTCTGCACCTCCATGCTAAGGGAAGTGTTGTGATGGCACAGAGACATTGGCTCTAGAAGTTGAGATCGTGCCCCATTAGCAGCCTGTGTGGATCCTGGAAGGAAGGTGTTTGGAGCTGTGGATTGCAAACAGCAGCATGGTTTGCAGGCTGTCACAGCACCAGCAAAAATCCAATAATTCACAACTTAGAAACATGCAGATATTTATGAAGTTGTAGCCATGACTCTGCTTTGCCCACTTTTTTATTCAGCTGAAACCATCAAGCTCTGAGGCTGATGCTTTGCCTCACCTGGCTCTTGCTACAGACTGGCTGACCGCTTTTCTATGTGCTAGGAAGTGGGGCATGGAAACATGAGAGGTGATGGGTGACCTAGAAGTAGAGATGCTAGAGCGTGGTGAAAGGTGACCTGGGCTCACTGGGCAGAGGGTGACAAGAGCAAGGGAAGGCCATCGGGAAGCCTGATGAAGGACAACAATGAGGCTAGAAACCCTTAATCAGGTGGAAGTGTGTTTTTCCTCACCACATGAAAAAAGAAACAATTTAAATGTTAGGAATGATGTTGGGAAAGTGAAGTGCAAAGTGCTCCCCTGTTTTGTGCATATTTTTTTTCTCATTCTGCAGTGTGGCGCTGGACTTTATTGAATTTCTTCATAACAATTTCATACCTTCCCTTCAAGCTACTATAGATCACTTTTAATTTTAACCCTAAGCATGTGCAGCTTACAATCCAATGCCATTCACTCTGTGTACTTACCCCCATCATATAGTGTTTAATGGGAACATCAATCAAAAGATAGGAGACAGCACCAGGTCTGCTCTTGACAGTCTCTTTTTCCCATCTGACAGTGGTTTATCAATAAACCACTGTGCTAAAAGTAGTTTTTCAACTCCTAGTCCTCATACCTATGGCTGGTTACAGATAGACTGTGTTTCTAAAGCTTGTTTATGAGAATGTAATCTCATAAACATGAGAGTTGAAAAATGTGAGATGATTGCAAGCTATGTATATAGCTTCCTCTTAGCCCATGAGGCTAGTTAATGTGCTAAAAACAGGACATTACATTTGTCTGCCGTAAGTTATTGAGAAAGCCAAACCATTTTTTCTGTTCATTTAATCTTTTTTTCTTCTAGAGACATAAGAATTGGTTGTTCTTCAAGTAGTCTTTTCTATAATTCCTATCTCCTCCTCCATAGTGAATGTCTTCTTTAGACCTCTCTCATCTTCCATGTCATATTAAAAATAATTATTAGCAGCTTGAAGGTTTTGCTGGCATGATGTTACTACATTGAAACACACTCATGCACACCTGCCTGACATAGGGGACATCTCGTATCATGTCTCAGTTAGACTCTTGTGAGAATCTCAACAATGATCAAATATTTCCCAGCTCTGGGAAGGTCAGCAATTGCTCAGAGCAAGTAATCCAGTCACAGATGAGAAATAGCCTCAGGCAGGTAGATGGGGAGAGAAGAATTAGGCTTCTTAATGACAGTAGTGTTTTTGGTAAGCTGATGATAACATGGGATATAGGAAAGCAATCTAAAAATCTGCTGTTGCGAGAAGGTAAGCCTGGTACTTCTTGCTGACAGCTGTTTGCAGTCCCAAAATGAGAAGTATGATTTTAACCTTACTTTCCAGAGGTTTTTAATTTTGGAGGCTGCTGTTCTTCAGTTTGTTACTTTCTCAGTTCTGGTTGGAGATAATATCCAGAAATATATCTAAGTCAGGGAAAGTGAAGGCACCAATTCAGCTGGGGCAGACATTGCTGTAAGTGTACCAAGGGAAAGTTAATAATTGACTTAACACATTTAAAGAGACCAGGTAATAAGCAAACTTGAAGCTAGCTACTTCTCTTACACCTTTGAAGATCTTTTCTTAATGTGAAGTGCCCTAATACATATATAATACATATTTTCAGAAAAAAAGATGATAAGTGACATCAAATTTGTTTCTGAAATTTAGCTCAGAGTCTAAATTCGTCAGCCTAAGCTTTATTCACACCACTGGAGAGAAACAGGCCCCTCTAGAAGGTAATTCACAAGACCTACTTCAGTTACATCTCTTCATAGGTCATTTCCTTAAGGACCTTGTTGTTCCCATTTCAGTATAAGCAAAGCATGGGAGGACTTGGTTAGCTTCCAGATGTCCATTTTAGATAAGACAACTGGTCAGCATATCTGAACTTGTTTCAGGACATACTTGAGGTTTCAGGCTACTTCAGTATTAGCTTTTAAAAAGATGTGGTACCAGCACTTACAGAAAAGCCATAGAATGTTGAGTTAGGGGCCATTCAGCCTTTGAGGATTTGGGAATATTCAAATTCCATTCTTCTGAAAGGTGAATCAATTTTAATGTTACAAAGCTTCAAGCAAATGCAAAAGCATTCAAAGACCAGTCATTTGTGCTTTACATTTAGTACAGAAGTAGCTGAACATTTGCTTTCCTAATCTTTTATGCCTACTTTATTGTCACATGTTGTTTGACACTCAGGAAATAGCACATGCTTTTAATCAACAATTCACATTAAAATTTGATGGTCCATGGTTTAATGGCAAAATTGAGTAATTAAAGCTATGATGTGATAGCTAGAGTCAAGTTCTGGTTCTCCCATAAAAAAAGGAACTTCCAGGACATACCCACCCATGTCCAGAAACATAGAGGTAGAGGAACCACTTCTTTTACTTTCTTGGGATGTGTACAGAGCTCACTAGGAACTACACCTTCAAACAATCATGAGTCATGTAGTGTAGTGCTCTTCTCAGGGTGTAGCCCATGGTGAGGGAGACTGCTGCCTAGCTTGCCAGCCACAATAACTCTTTGGCTGTTAGTCTTATAATTGGAGAAAACAACATGGAAAATACAATTAGCACTAAATATTGAAGCTGCTTCTGGTGCAAGCTGAGGAGGAAAGCTCTGCTCTGACCAGCTCTGCAGCAGACTGATAGATATCTTGTGTCTCTGAGAAGTTAATAGGAGGATTTTGATTACAACTGAGAAGAAAACCCATACTGAAACAGCATAGTATGAGATAGATTTCCTATTGTGTCCCAGAGTCCTCTTCTTCCTATCTCACCTCACAGGTCACCTAATACATCATGGGTAAGGATAGCTCAAACTTCAGCTTTGCTGCCATGTCTGATACAAAGCATGTTACAAAACTCATGCCTAGGTTGTCTATTTTATACCATCTTCTTTTATTCTGGCAACTTACAAAATAAAATAAAAAATGGTTCTGGTACCTGAGAAGAAGATCGCCCTTCTGGAAATGTTTGCAGCCCATATACTCATGCCATACAGTACTCTAGAGTTTGCCTATTGGCGTGTAGTAATTAGAAAAGAGAATTCCCTGGGAAGGAAAAGGATCACACCATTTTCTATTTGTCCACTCTGCCTTTTATAATTCTGTCATCGATTTGGAAGTGAAAGGTTGAGCAAATGTACTTGTAGCAAAGTCATTTGAAGGAGTCAGGATGAAAAATGATGTATGTATTGCTCCCTGAGGACAGCAAGTCACAGAGCCATGATTCAAGGCTGGATCTTAGGAAGAGCAAGTAGAAGCAACACTACATCAGAGATGAACTGAAGGATGCCAGGCATACATCTGGAGCAGTTTTTCCACCAGCATATAGAACAGACTGCTTAGAGCTTTTCCTTGGTGAAATGGAATCATATTACTTTGTAGGAAAGCTCGCTCTAGTTTCAATCTCTGTAGAATTCAATACGCATTTCAATTGCTTGAGAAGAATGGCTTTTAAAGGCAGCGTAGATAAGACATGCATTTGGTTTGTAGCACAGTGGTTGTGGCATCCTGCAGATTCTTTCCCTCTTCCATTGGAGGTTTCTCCAGGACAATTCCTGAAGGAGTTCACTCTTTTCTCTTAGTTCACAAAATGATTTGGATTTGTGTATGAATGACAGGGAACAAGAGTTAAGGAAAAAAAACCTAAAAACCTCAGTAAAGGGCACTAGTGTTCATAAAGTGTTTGCTTCCAGTTATACCTTCCTACCGTAGACTGGACTAAGTTTCTGGATTTTTTTCAAAGATAAAACGTGATTGTGCTCACAGTATTATGGCAGCCAAAAGGAAACCTGCAATCCATATCCCTTTTGTTCTTCCGTGTAGAATGGTTATGAACAGAGAGGCAGACATTTCCCTCTGCAGCCAAACCTCATCCTATTATACCTGCATTGTGAATTAGGAAAACTTCCTTGAAGTCTTCTATAAGATGCTGTTCTTGGACCAGGGATACATTAAGGGAATTTGTCCCTTACATGGTACTTCTCACCTGCCTTATAAAAACTGTATTCTTCTGCGTTACAGCAGAACTTTACCAAGCAGTAATAGCAATGTGGGTCCCTTAGTTCCCATTTTTTTTCTTTGTGAACTGTAGCTTTGCTCTCTGCCTTTTTTGCTTTTTCAGCTGGTTAATGCATAGGGAAGTAAGGATCACACCTCTGATCTTTATGGCCTTTCTCTGCAAGACTCAGCCCAGCTCAGGGCTCATCATATCCCTCAGAGAAGAAAGTTTAACATGCACTGGCAATATTCCACAGTCTGTCTTCAATGTCTGTATTTCACGTCACAGGGACAGAAGCGAGACCAGGTGGTGTGATAAAGTAATTATGCACCGAAACTTAAAGTGCATTTCACCTCATCACTCTAGCAGCAGAGATGAAAATAAGCCGTGATAATCCCAGCACTCACCTGAATAAAAAGATTGTCCTGGTTGTAATAGCATTCATTTGTTCCTTCATATTGCTCCTTGTGCAGAAAGCTCACCCAAGAAAGAAAAAACTGATTTAGAATATAAAAACAAAGGCATTCACCTAGCAACTAAGTGGATGTGTTCCAGTACTTGCTGAACCCCCTGGGGAGCGTTTCTTATTGATTTGTCATGGAATCTATTGAAAGACCTGTTTCAGCTGTAGATGTGCTGCCTGTGAGACCAGAATTGGTGAACCGTATTGTGCTCTGTTCCTGGAAACTTTTCTGCCTCTGAGATCAAAAGGAAAATTAAAGTGTTTTATTCTTTTCCTCTCCCTTTCATATACTGGTGTCTCTTAGCTCAAACAATTTAGATGCTTCTCAAGTGATGTTGGCAAAGGCTCCAGAGTGGGGCAAGTTTACTTGTGTGTGCAGGTTTGATACCAGGCGGTGTTCCAAAAAATAACCACTATAACTATGGACTGAGATAAGGTCTACATAGTCTGGCTTAAGTTAATCATAAACTGTGTTCTGCTGGGTTGATTTCTGCCTTTCACAAATTCATCCTTAAAATAGCCGAATAGAAAATGCTGTTGTAGCTCAAACCAAAGTTTCAACAGGAGAGAATAAAAGGTTCCTGAGCAGAAAGAATGGCTGCACTGCTGACCACCTCTGTGTGTGCAGGACTGTGGCCAGGCTTTGCCTAATGATCTCGAGAGGCTCTCTCGTAATAGCTTGATAGCATCAGCTTTTGCTCTGAGGCCATTTAGACAGTAAGTAAGCAGATTCCAGGAAAGCCAGCCTCTCCCCTTTCTTCTCCCCATGATAGTAGTTGGACAGCTATTCAACCAAGAAAGGGAAAGAGCACAGAGAGAACTGCTGGAAGGATATTGAATGATCTAATTGAGAGTGAGTGAGCAGTAAAGCTAATGAAACAAAAATGATGGGAACAGACATGTCTGAAAATACTTGAAATTTATGGTATTATCACATTTTTTATACTCTCAAGCATCACAATTTACATTCAAGCAGTCTGGTAGATTTAAATTTTAGATGAAGGTGGCTTAGAATCATGAATAAGGCCATTAAGTGTTGTCTTAATAACCTTTGATTGCGTAGAACAACTTCTATAATTGCAGAGAAAAGAACTTTAAGCATTTGCATTTGAGTAATTGATGGGCAATTTACAATGTTTGTTTTCTATTTTCCAGGGAGAAATGAAAAGGCTTTAATTCTATTGTTGACATTTGTGTTTCTGTAATGGGATTTTCAGAATCCAGTCCTATTGATTTGAAGAGGTGTGCAGAACTTATAGAGCCAGTTTTAACTTTGGAAGAGGGAGTTCACAGAAATTCATAGGATGAGAAGTGTGGGTCTAGTTTAGGCTAATTTGTCTGTGGACACTTTCTGCTCCTCTGTAGGGTTGCTACCCCCACTGACCTTACTAGAATTGCATGTTGCACTTCAGTCTAAGGCTACAACAGCACCTTTAAACCTGGTATACAAGATATTCTCAGGGATTACAGAATCACAGAATCACAGAATCACCCAGGTTGGAAGGGACCTCAAGGATCATGTAGTTCCAACCCCCCTGCCTAGCAGGGCCACCAAACATACACATTTAGATCAGGACATACACATTTAGATCAGGATTAGAAATCAGAAATAGGCGTCAGAGAGAGTTCTTTAGAAAAAAGTGCTGCAGTATCTGTCCTTTACATGGAAAAGTACTCACACACATGAGTGACTACAGAATCAGAGCAAGAACTTACACAAAATAGGAAGTCCAGATTGATTGGCATTATTTTGGTATTGCAAAGTGGGATTCAAATGTTGCAACAAGGATTAAAAGACTGCAGTCAGAAATTCTATTGACCTGAATTATGCAGAAGTTTGACTTGATCTTCATGTTGGTCTCTGACATCTGTAAAAATATCGTGATGGATTTCACTTTCCACTCCATGCGCCTTTAGGTCAAGGCTAAGTTGTATTCTACTGGAGCTATCCAGTCTTTGTTTTTGGATAAATATTTTGAGTGTTCTTAGTCTGGCAGTTTCCACTAGCACTAAGTGGTTTGTAATGTTTTAATTGACTTAGGCCAACAAATGAGTAAAGCAGAAAAGGAACTAGATGCATGTGGCAGCACAAGACAAAGCTACTAGTGCTCACATTCCCCTAATGCAGATGGATCTCTTAGAAAAAAATACTTGAGTTGAACAGGACCTTGCAGAAGAGTCCAGTGTGGAACTGGCAGGTGAAGAATGTCTAATGAAAAGTATCTGTGCTGTTAGAAATTATATTTGGTAAGGCACAAAGCAAAACAAAGCAAAACCTTCATGTTTCTTTGAAATGTCCAAGAGTCAGAGGCTCAGAGGCTTGGGAGCGTGCTTTTCTCAACAACTCATCGTGTTTTCTAACAGGACTCAGAAATGATTTTATTGATGCCTGATCTCTTGATTATAACCTTGGGAATGGGTCTAATGGGAATGGGTTTGGGAAGTATGGAAGGTTATTACTTGACACTGATTTGTGAAGGTGTTGCAGAGGAGACCTGGGAATCTACAGATAAATACCTCTGTTGTGTCTGTACCAAACAAATCTCTGGGAACTTCACTAAGGAAAAGTTAGTGTATGCTTGAGTTAATATAATATATAGAGGAACAGCAAACACTGCAAAGGCTTATTCACTACAAATTTATCACTTTTTTTTTTTTTTCTTTTCCTGAAGACTTCAGAAGGGGCATTGACAGGAGATCCAACTGACAAAACCTGCTGTGGCTATCAGAGGGCATGCAAAAAGAGTCCTAGAGAAACCAGGCTGCTGCAGATATTCATCCTCTAGTTCCCTCTGGAGTTTAGATCTGATGAAAAACAAACATGGGGCATCCAGATCATGTGATTTCTAATTATAACATGCGAGGACTGCAGTCACCACAGCAAGCATCATGCTGTTCATAAGATAATTTCTCCATTATAGTTACAACATTCTATTTAGCAGGTACAGCACGGTATGTCTATAGCACTGAAGATTTAATATATTCACATTTGTAAGTTAAATATCCATCAGCTTTCACAGACTGAGCCTGAGAAATCTCAGCACAACAAAAAAAACTGGTTGGTTTTTTTTTTTTTCCCTGATAAGAGTATATAGCATGTAAATCCAGGTGATAAATAGCTTCTGAAAAAAGTGTACAAGAAGGTAAGATATGAAGTCAAATAAGAAAACAGATTTAAGATAGCTTTTGTTTTACCACTCACAAATCTTTGATGAATTGCTTTTTTATATCTTCAGGTGTGGAAAAACAAAATATTCTGCAGTCTTTTAAAAAGATAACCTCAGATTTATGTTCTACACTGAAACAATTTTGACCTACAGCAATCAATACTTGGTTAGACTTATCATTTATGTGCCAGCATGTGATGTGTCTGAGTGCTTCCGTTCAAGCAGCCTGCTACAGTCAAAGTAATTTTTTGAAGGATCAGTCCTAAATATGAATATGATGTTGCCTGAATACAACAGCATGAAGCTCAGCCTGCAGTCATTTTAGCTTGTTCTTGCCAGTGATTCACTATGCACACAAACTGTGTCAGTATGAACTCTCTACACCCAATTCTTCACATGGTTTAGTACCTAAAGCAGCTCATTTAACACTACCGTGGGCATAACTGTTTCTTGGATGGTTTTAACATGGGTGTAAACTCAACTGAAAAAAAAAAAGAACAACTGGAAATTGAAGACACAATCTGGGGAAAATCATGATCTTTCTCTGCTGGCATCTCCATATACTGCTTAAGTCTTATCTGTCAATGTCTGCACAACTTCCAGCAATCCAGGAAGGTGGCAGAAAACAACAGAGAATGTGGTTTTGAAGATTAATGCAGAGCTGTTGTCTCTGCAAATACTACTCTTAGAAGTAGAATAGAATTTGTGGTGGAACATCATCTTGTGTTGCAGATACCATTTGTGACATAATTTTGTCTATTTTCCTGTTCCTCCCTACTGTTTTATATGTGATTGATTATTCCTGAAACTCCCTCCTGAGGTGCTTCCTAAGAGCCTAGGTAGATTTCTTGTTGTTTCATAAAGGCATACAAGAGGAGGCTTTTTGGTTAGTCAGTAGATTGGGATTGGTTTTTTGGTTTCATTTTTATTTAAAAAAAGAAGCTGTGGCACAAAGGTTGAAAAACTTGCACACAGTGGAAAATAGGAATGGATCCAAGTTTGCTAATTTCCCTCTATCTTGCATCTTATCTGCTGACTTGCATTCTCTCTTATTTAATAAACAGCATAGCTAATACCAAAGAGTGCTGTGCTCATCACAGCCATCAGCCACTCCACTCAAAGTTCTTACCTACCTGCCACCTTCTAGAGGTCAGTTCTTGTCTTTGCCACACAAATGTTGACATGCTCCCTTTGATATTTATTTATTTGATATTTATTTGAATAATTTTATATATTGAATATTTACATATTCATGGCTTTGACAATTTATTCCAGTCACTTTCTGGATACCTGTTCAGTTAGCATGAAGGAATCTTCATTGTCAGTGCTGGTCTGGCAAAGACGTCAGTTGGGGATGGGGGAGGAGGTACTGAGGGACAGTGACTGTCTCTGTTCCCTAATTATATGGAAACAACTAAGGTATTTTATTCTCCACGTTGGAAAATTCTTATTAACCCATGTCTTTAGGCTAACAGTGAAAGTTCTTTCTGGGAGTGCAGTTAGTCAGGAGGATAACTTGGTCGGCAGCCTACATGACTGTGAAAATCTCTTCTGCCACCTCTTATCCCCTTCTCCCCTTGTCAATATTAATAATAAATAAGTCACAAATAGAGCACAGAAATAATTTTGTATCATTTGACTCCCCCCTGATCAAAGCAGTGCTAGTCTATATGTCTCTCTGTGCTCTTTTATCAGTGCAAAAGGCTTTCATCAATAAAATATACTCAAGCTAACGCTAAAAGTCAATAATAGGTAATATGTTTAAAAAAATATTAGTAACATTAATGGAATCAAATTGCTTCAACCACTTACTGTCAATTCCTACATTCTAAATCACATCTCAAGAACGCACTGTTGGTGCTGCTCATTTTTTAGTTCAGCATTAGCAGATGTCACGGGAATAAATGTCTTGACAGGCAATTGTCACAGCTTTTTTCCCCCTGCCTTTATATAGTAATTCAATATAGAATTGTCAGTTTTCCCACATACTCTGTGTTTAGAGTGCATCATGTATTAAATTGCCTCAAATAGTTGGTGCAAACTAGTTGGCATCACTCTGATAACTGCTGAGGAAGTCAAACATAATATGAGTGCATGTTAAAATTATCTATAAGCAGTTCTGTTCTGTCTTCAAGAGTGAATGCTCAGCTGTATTTCACTTCCAGTGCATTTTTCTTTAAATCTTGCACTTAAATGGGAATGCAGTAGTATGTGAAAGAAAAAGGGACTAATATATGTTAAAATTTCCGCAAATTTAAATAATTCCATTTTTTTATACCTCAAGTAAAATACTGGAGTTTCAGTTTTTTATACTTCAAGTGAGACAATGGAGCACAGAGCTAATTAAATTGAAAGCAATAGAATTCTAGGGAATTTTAAAGTGGAATCCAAAGCTTAAAGGCTATATTTTCTTAAAAGTGAATGTGCTTTTCAACTTTTAATGGGATTTGCTACTTTGCCTCTCAGCACTACTTTTTCTGTATCAACAATCAAAAAACTTTTGTAAGAAAGAAACTGTCTCTGCAATCAGATCTCTACTTTCTGGTCACAAATTTCTCCTGGGTCCATGAATTGTATTAATAAAAATTGATAAGGCTGCCTTGAATTTGAAAATACCACTACTTACTAAATTGTTTCTGCATAAAAATGAGTCTTGCAACAGACCTAGTTGAATGGTTAAGTGATAAAGCTTATAGTAGAGCTGGGAAAATATTTTCACATGGAAGGAAGTTTATAACATCTCAGCACGTGCCAAAGAGAAAGTGAATAAGGAACCTGAAGCATGGCAGATGTGATCCACAGCAACATGAAGGGGACAAGACGTTGTTCTCATGCAAACCTCCATCACTAGATACACTGCAGGATAACTGATTAGAAAAACTACCCAATAATGACATCCTCCAGTGTGACTGCCACAATACATCTGAAAAAAAGGTGATAGATGGCTGTTCCTCTGATTACCATCCAGGAAGGATAAAAAATGCTATGCTGATGGATGTGATTCTCTCTGCAGAGGTGAAGCAGTCAAAAGTCTGGAGAAATATTGTCTAAACAACCCACTGAACAAACTGCAGATTTAAAGACAAGGGAAACATTTTAGAACAGAATGGGTCTGGCAACTTAAAATAAAGCATATTCAATAGTTTTCCCCAGAATATCCAAACTGAGATGGAGTGCATTCACTGAAGATGTTACCAAGCCCATTTGAAAGTTGTTTGTATGAGGTTTTAGAATCTCTTCAGAAGGCAGTGTTAACTTGGAAATTCCTTTGACATGCAATGAGACAAAACGATTCTGTTGAACTCCAGGAAAATCTGTAGTCAGGTCTTACCTTGAAAATTAAGCATTATAAATAAGCATTTGCAAACCTCTGCCTTGGAGAAAGAAGTAACCTGCTACCTTGTGCCTTGATCTAAATAAAATGGTATATTAACATGAATAGATCTGATTATGGCAATTCCATTTCAATCATATATAGAATAAAATAGGCAAGTGGTTTGCTAACTGGTCTTGGGCACATGTGGAAAAATAACTTTACATAGTTAGTGTGACACCTTAGTGTACTTAGTCCTAAATCTGATGATACCTCATGGTCTGCATAATACAGAAGCTGATCGGGAGGATGCTCCACAGCAACTCTGCCTGAGGATTACCTCCTATACAGTGCTCAGGCTATGCTTGTAGGGTGAAATCAGGATTTTCCTTTGCAGCCCAGACCTTTGTCAGTCATTTATATTCACGGTTTTTTCCTCTGTTTGCTTCCACTTCACTGACCACAGAGAAAGTGTCTCAGCCTCTCCCCTCAGCCAACAGCTGTAGGAGTGCTTGATTTCCTTAAGCATAATACAAACTCTAGGGTGAAAATACACATTTCCTCTCCTTTTTAGTTCTGTTAATTTGCTTTACAAATTGTGCACCCCTATTTGTTTGCTTGTTTGAATTCTGTAGGCAAGTAATTTCATTTGCTTTTATTTTCACCTTGTTTCCCTTGGTGTGATTTTAACCTGAACTCTTATAATCCTTATGGTAATCTTAGAAAAAGAAGGCTCTGGATGTTTTTCAGTTTGATAAGTTCTGTACTACATTGCACCAACTGTCTGATGTCAAAGAGGCTATGTCTCTATCCATCTATAAAGGATAGCTTGAGAAGTGTTTATAAAGGGCTTGGGAAGAAGTATAAAGGGCTTGAAAAGAAGTATCTCTTAACATTCTCAGCAAGGAAATATTTCTTGCATATAGAAAACAAGAAGCACTCCTCATTTCCAAAGGCACTTTAAAATTCTCATATATAGATTGATTTCTCTTCTGAAGGGAACATCATGTGTGTTTTGAATATGGTACAAGAGTGCCTCAGTAAGTATTGGCTGTCATTTAAAACTGCATAGACAATTCCATTCTTTTAAACTGGAGAAAGAGATGAGAAGGCTGTGAAAGGCAGAAATGGGTGGCAGAAATGAGATCAAATATAGCCTTAGGCTAGCTAATTGGGCATAGCTGATAGTATAACTGAGGCAGCATGGCATTAAATTAAGAGCATTTGTTCCCAGTCTAAGGAGGATTTGCAGCCTGTGCTGTGCTCTGTACTACTCCAGGTACTTCACATGTAGCACCTGAGCCAGCCAGTCTAGGTACATTTAGTAAAGCTGCAGTGTAGAGACCCATACAGATTTAGCACTCAGTTAATGGGTAGTGCTTTGAAATATTCATACGGAGCTAATTCTGCTTCCTGGAAAATAAATGGATTGTAGTTCTCAGATCCAATGATGGGCAATCACTCACCGCCACCACTGCCTTTCAATATCCAGCAAGATTATATATCTTGGAGCACTGTGTGTGACCATTTTAATGTTATATTTGACATATTTGGATTTTTAATTGATAGTTAAGTAGGGAAAAAAGCTACGGTAGTGCACTGAAGACTAATGAAAATACAGTTGGTTAATGTAATTGTCATTGATTGAGAAACTAAATGTATTTGGCTAAATGAATTGAAATATCACTAGATGACATAAATATATTACTGTGCATCAGCCTCCTGATTGGTCCAGATGAATGTGCACCAAATTCGTACTTAGAAATAATTTGTTCTTATAGTTGCATGTTCCTTAATCAGACACGGTGGAAGGAGAGGTTAGTGCTCTCCCCATACATGAATTGAAACTCACCATTTAATCAACCATCGCTGGGAAAAGATGAGCATTAGAAAAATGTAGGTCCATTTCTTAGTACCAGCTGAGAATGCAGATGGCTCTTTTCAACTTAGTAATTAAGTAAAATATGTGAGAGGTATTCACCTCTCACCAGCAGGTCAATAAACTCTAGTAAGTTGTAGATGAGCATTTTTACGATTCCTGGAAGCTAGGAAGCATTTCCCAGGGGCAACTTCATGAAATGTAGCCAGTCCAGGTCGTGGTGATTTTCTGATTTCCTTCCTTGAGTTCTTGTAAGGTGAGTGAAAAGGGAACCCAGATTGGATGTTTGCATGCTATAAATGGTCAGTGCTCTGCTAGTTCTCAGCCTTGCTTAGTTGGCCTTTGGTACTTGATCAACTGATTTTGTCATTGGAGTGGATTCTCCTGTATCATAAATGAATTTAATTCTGAAATGGAGATAACAAAAAAATGTTCCTTGGAATTGATAAAAGAAATCTTATATTATTTGATGTCTTTGAAAGTTCTGTTCATGAAACTATAGATCGTGATACGATAAAAGCAGTATGTATGGAAATTTACTGATTGCTGTCCTGATCTTGCAGGTCAGTAAGCAAATTTAAAATATCTATCTACAAAATGTAGATGTTTACACCTGAGCTTCTCACCTTCAGCTGTCTTTATAGCTGACAGAGATATAATTGAAGATGAATAAGATTCATGATGAATAAGACTCAAGCCTTCTAAGAGTATGTTTCTATATTTAACTCAGAGGAATTGCTCTTTCAAAGTATCCATTTCCCTCCATTAGATAAAAAGGAATCCCAGCGTGTCTAGACATCTGCAATGTAATTATCTACATCAGAACTAAAGAGAATTGTCGCCCTTTGTCAGTGATTTCACACCACCTAAATGTTAATGATACTAAAGCAACCTGTGGTACTGTCCATTTTGCACTGCAAAATCAAGAGAAGCAAAACCAGTTTATGAAATCCTGCAAGCCTCCTTTTCCCTCTAACACCAAGGCAATGTTAGCCATATGTAAAAGCAAAACTCCTCTAATCGGGGAGCTGTCTTGAGTTTCGTTTGCCTGGACATGACTGCTGCTTCCATACCACCTCCCTGAGAAACTTATTTTTCAGAAACTTTCATATAGAACATGCATTTTGTGAGGGATCTCTGGCTATGTTAACGCTAGGATAGGATCTGAGATTTTAAAATATGAAGTACCACATGCTCAGCTTTACTGCTTATCAAGCAAAAATCACTGGCCTACAGCTGGAGGTGATGCTGAGACAGAATCACAGATTTATTCCTTAGTTCTAGTGCAGGTGAGAATCTGCTGCTCCCATAGTCTGGATCACAGTATCCTCATAACCCAAAAATGCCATCAGTCTATGATTCTGAGTGGACCTACGGCAATACACTTCTAGGAGTCAACAAAGATCAAAATACTCTTCCAAAAACTGAAGCAATCATTGAGCTTTATTTAGTATCAGGATTGGAAATGAGAGCAGCATTCAGATTTGGCAGATGAATGCTGAAGAGTTAATTTTATGAGGTGGTCTTGCCAAACACTCATGTTTAGACATGAGGAATGGTGCCTGAAGAGACAACAGTGTGGGGTAGGGTTCACGTGGGGTGTGGTTAAGGCTACTCTTTGGCCTTGTTTACTGTTCAAAAGATGCTGGATATTTCTGGATGGCCAAACTGGCTTTTGGAGGGAGGCTGGGGTAGGGCTCAGCAATTTCAGGGTTTAGATTTAAGTTTGTGGTCTATATTTGTCATCTCTTTAAGATGATGGACTGACAGGTTGAATAGCTTGTCTTTCAGCTGCAGCAGGGATAGCCTAGGTTATGGGCTGGTTTCGTAACAAAGGACTATTTTGTGTCTTTCCATGGCCTGTGGCTAAGGTGAGGGTTTATGGTTAGCAGGGCTGGACAGAAAAGTAGATGTCTATGTGGCAGTTTAGGGCTGATATCCAGAGGGGAAAAACTCATTCCTTCTAGTTGTGATAGTGTCTTAGGGCTCTTAACTATGGGCATCATGTTAGTGTAGCAGACAGCAGGGCAAGGAGAGCAGTGTTTAAAGGTGCAATACAGAAGGCACAGGGACTAAGATATAGGCTTGTGCCAAGAGGCAAGAACATTCTGTGCTTCTTCACAGCCTGAAAAAAAGGTTCAAGGATAGAATCAACTTTAATGTTCTGAACAGCAGAGCCTGAAATACTGGTTTTACTATTTGGATACTTAAGGGTGTTATGGTTTGGGAATCAGGCAAGTATAAATCTTGCAGATGCATAATCCAGTCTAGAACTATACTGACTGGGGTTTGGAGGTTTGAGTACCAGCCTCTGATGAGCCTGACTCCATGCAGACTCCATCTAGTATGAAGAGCAGTGCAAGAAGTGGAGTTCATATTACTTCAGCCTCCTCCAGAAGACTGTACACACAGTCATAAATTAAGCACATGCTCACACATATGTACTTTATTTTCTGTTTTTGTTTAGGGGATAATAACCTTCCTTGTTCTAGAGTTTACAGAGTTATTAACAGCAGAATCTATAGAGAGAGATTTGTTGCTATGGTGTTCAAGTCTTGATCTCTTTCAATGAAGACCATTTCTAGAAGGGAAGAATATCTAACAAGCTTTCTTTCCAGCATGTCCTTTCTGTGTTAAGACTAATGCCTAATTCCACAGCTGGGTATAAAGTTATAGTATGTAGGACCACATATATGTAGTAGATAGGACTAGCCTAAGCCAAAGTCTTGGCAATGTGTCTTCTAAAACACTCTTATCTAGAATGGACAGCAGAACAATTGTTTCCCCATCCCTGTTGTCCAGCAGTTACATGCCACCACAACCCCAATGCCAGTCATACCAAGAGACATCTCCCAGCAACAGATGTATTCATAAGGAGTTTGCTTCCTTTTGGCACCAGTTCTCACCTTAAACTGTTAGACTTGACAAGATCCAAATATAAACTGAATCATTCAGTCTCTACAGCCCAATGCTAACCGTAACCATAACCACAACCCTAGCCACAGACTTAAATAACAAACAACTCATCCAAACAAGAAGAAAGAGCATGTTTTCCCATTGGTAGCAGTCCAGTCCACAGGCATTTCAGGATCTGTAAATCAAACTATCCAAGTGAATCTTAATTATGTAGGCCAGGGCTGCCTCTTCCCTTTAGCTCTCTCTTCAACTTAGATTAACAAAGAAACTATTCTGTCACATGGCTCTACATTTCATCCTGAGTCATTGAAACTTGCATCATGAAATCAGATCTTCAACACCTTTTCCACAGCCCTTTTTCCTTCTTCAGCTTTAATCTTAGGTGTAAAAAATATCCAGGAGACATAAAAATCAGTCTAGCTACAAAGAGGGGCTTGCCAGGGTTAGACTTGAACCAGCTTTTTTTCTGCATGGATGTCTACCCCACCTCTGGGGCGTATACCCCACCTGGCATAACAGATTCACAACAAAGACATTACTGCTCTCAGTAACTGTAACCTTATGCACTACCCTAACTTTTCTTCACTAACATTCCAGAAGTCTTAAACCAAATAAAAAACAAACAGAACTCAGTGGATATCCTAGGAATTTGATCTTTCCAGTCCAAAGCCTCACATTTAAGCCCATCCTGAAGCTAGTTTTACCTGAGACTGGGGTAATCCCTACCACAGCAAGAGCAATTTAATTTCAGCATTGAACATTACTCTAGTTTAGGGGGTCTTGCATTTTACTTAGACTTTAGCTGCTACCTCTTTGCAACCCTATTGTCAGTGCTAGCCATGAAACTAAATATAGCTCAGGAATACCTGCACAAGAAAAAAAAACATCTATTTGTTCCTTCTCCTGACCACATTTACTTTCCATATCAGTGGACCGTAGAGATAGAAAATGAGCCTTGCCTCCCCTGCTGCAAAAGTTCATGCCTTATCTCTATTCTGGCTCATTTTGTTCCTGCCGTACAAGTGACAGTAAGGTTGCTGCCCTACCTACCTTTGAGTTTGGTCTTTGGCCAAAGACACTGTGTGGGAGAGTGGTGTGTTTAACCATGGAAACATTTCTTCTGCCCCAGAAAAACAGCCCTGATGAATGGCTCAAGATCTTCTTAACATTCTTTTATTTCAGGAAAAAGGCATGGGGAGTGAAGTCCTGTGAATCTTTGTGGCCATGGCTGCTTTTCTGCTGACCAGCTGGAGAACCAAGGCCCAGGAAGTTGTCCTAGAGACAGTATATGATCAGCAAGAGATGTAAAACTTCTGCAAAGGCCACAGACAAGATTTATTCCTAGTGTAACAATTGCATCTTTACTGCCTAAAATCTTGAGACTTGTGTCTATGCCGCGGAATAGCTATTTCCCTGTGAAATGTCATGGTCACTGACTCTTGTCACAGACACAGTGAGTGTCTGTTGAACTAGAAAGGGTAGGCAAATCCACTCTTAACAAAGGTGTGGGAAATGTCTCTTAAGCTATTCTCCAAACTCTCTACTTCTGGTTAGTGAGACTGGGAAATGAAAACATTTGCTTTCTTTGAGTTCTTGGGTAGCATTGGTGTTTTTCAAGTGATCTAGTTCCAGCCAGCTCCTGGCCTGGTGTAGGCAGAGCAGCCTCCGTGGCTCACTAGTTGGGCCAGTAGGTAAGGGAAGAGTTACCAACTATTGGAACCAGCAAGCAAATTCCTGTTGTGGAGGAGGAGTAGCTCCTGTGATCTACCATCACATGCCAAAGTGCAAATACAGTGACTCGCAGTCACCTGTCTGCTAAGGTATAACTTCTTTGTCAAGAGTTAGGAGATGTATAGATTAATTTACAGCAAATTAGCAAAACTGTCATTAAATTAGATCAAACTTTAAACATCATAGAATCATAGAATCACTCAGGTTGGAAAAGACCCTCCAGATCATCAAGTCCAACCATGACCTAACCATACTACCCTAACAACCCTCTGCTAAATCACATCCCTGAGCATCACATTCAAACGGTTTTTAAACACATCCAGGGATGGTGACTAAATCACCTCCCTGGGGAGCCTATTCCAGTGCTTAACAACCCTTCCTGTAAAGAAGTGTTTCCTAGTCATCATAGAGCGTCCTGGGATCCTGTGTGGTTTCTCAGGTCCTGGCAATACTCCTTGATGTTCTGATGTTCTGATCTTCTCTCTTTAGTTTTCTCCCTTCAGCTTTCCCAGTCAATCACTCTTTACATACTTCTGCGTATGATACAGAACTATTCTTTTTTTACATCTAGTCACAGGTTTAATCACATCTGCTGCCAACATTTGATGCTTTACTTGTTGCAGTCTCTAAACTGCCTCCATCAATTTAAGTTCTTACTGTGCTAGGTTAAACACAAGCAAAACTTTTTCTGTGACAAGGTCAGCTTTTTCTCAGATCCTTACATTGAAGCTTATCTAGCCGAGTTGTTTTGGGACCGATAATACTGTCTGAATAACAGTGCCTCCCATTGCAGCTTGTGATGTACTGCAAAATCTTTAGGAATCTCTAGGTACAAACTGCCTGAAGGACCTTGTTTCTTTGGCCAGACAAAGCCAAAAGAAAGTAATAGAACCATGTCTCCATGAAGGGCAGGAGGACACTTGGTGCATGTCAGGGGATCTTTCAGCTTTGTTTTGTCTGAAAGGAATCTATTCACATGGACTAAAGCTGTGTGTAGTACAGCCCAGCGCATAGCAAATCTGCTATGATTATAGGAGTAGCTTAGTAGTAGATTAGAGGAGTAATTTTCAACGCATGGTAGGGCTTTGTAAAAATAGGCTCACAAAATGGCATCCTTAAGTTATTCCAGTACCCTCCATCTGGGCCAACACAAATGTAAGTCATTCTCCATCCTGATAACGCTGCTTCTTCAGGCCAGCAGGCAATACACCCAGCTCCTCCACTTTCCTCATTTGAACCTTCCTTGGCTTATTCCCTGGAATAAGGTTCATCAGCAGTCTTCTTTCTGTTGAATAAGGGCAGTTTTGTCCTGCTCTCACCTTAGCTGTCTGTGTCCCTGCTGCCCAGCCCCTCTTACCTCATACTCAACTCACAGGCAAATGTGCCCTGCACACATCTGAGCTAAACTGCACACAGTGGTCTGACTTTAGTCCTTGAGTTTTGCAGCATCTGGCTATAAACTTTGAACCTTGCTGTCAGTAACGCTATTCCCTATTAAGCCTGAAAACTGAAGTTAAACCTCCCACCCAGGAGGCTATTCATATTGCTTTCTCCTTACCATAAAACAGACTTCACTCTCTGCTTTGCTAAATACTAACTCTAACCTTTGCCCTAATCTTGATCTAAGCAGTAATCCTGTCACCCCGGTATGAACTGGTGCTGGCTTTATACCAAATGACATTGAATGTTTTTGGAGCCTGCTACCTAATTATTATTATTATTTTTTTTTAAAGTACACTCACTGTAGCTCATTGTATTCAGTGCCATTTCTTTCCTCATTTCTTGCCAATTCTCTTATGCTTACTAAAACTCACATCTAGTCTGGCCTAGCAGTCAAGTTATGGTCATGACAGTGACTAATATTTGGGGTGCACTAACCTTCAAAGCCAGCAGAACTGGAGTTTGGGGATGCAATTTTGTGTCAAAAGTAGGACTACTAACTGGTACCCAGACCAAATCCCATCCAGGAAGACAGTCAGCCTGACTTGGTGTCCTGGAAGAGAGTCCTTCCTTCCTTCCTTCCTAGCTTCCGTTTTTTCCTGGTCCCTAGCAATCTGATGATTCACCCTCTCCTAGGCTTTGTCAAAGGAATGGAATGTCCATGGGTTGGACAACTCACAGAGGTGTGCCACCAGGGATGCGAATAGCCATTTCTCCAGAAAGGCCAGATGGATGGAGATGGATCCTGTTCCCTGTCACAGCCACAGCATGACAACCACTACTGCAGCTCACTACAAGTCCCACCACTCCACCACTGCATTTTTTTTTTTTTTTTTTTTTTTTTACAGAATCTTATCTAAGAGTAATGAGATGAACACTTCATTAAGAGACATTGCAAACAAAATTTTAACTTGCAGAGAAAGAATATTTATGCCATGGCAGTGTCACAGGTGAAATGCAAGCCTGAACAGTCTTCCTTCCAAGAGGTAAGGTACAAGGGCTTCCTTTGTCATCCGTGTTAGTTCAGCTGAGAACTTGGATCATTTATACTCATGACAAAGATAAATTGTCACTTGCAATAATGGAAGCCATAGAATTGTAAAACCACAGAGCGGCTTTGATTGGAAGGGACCTCAAAGCCCACCCAGTTCCAGCCCCCTGCTGTAGGCAGGGCTGCCACCCACTAGATCAAGCTGCCCAGGGCTCCATCCAGCCTGGCCTTGAGCGTCTCTAGGGATGGGTCATAATGCTCCCCATCTCTGCTGGGACCATTTGTGTACTAAAAAAATTATACAAACATATTACCACGATACCATTAAAACCTGAATGCAAGTCTGTTGAAACATGTCATATTGGCAGGCTCAGAAAATGAATTCACTAGTTCTATATGGCTAGCAGCAATTTATTTACTGCAGCTCACAATGCAGCCTGTGTGAAGACTGAATTCATCGAGGTGGGCTTAAAGGCAGCCTGCACACATCTCGGCAGCTGTGTGAGTTTTCTGAGTGATGATGAAACCAAGGGTTTAAAAGGCAACTTCCGTTCCCTTTCTTTTTTTTTTTTTTTTTTTTTTTTTTTTTTCCTATTTGCATTTCAGAATCCCTGTGCTGTTGCCAGAGAGGGGGCAGAAGGCCATGCTGTGAGGCCAGGTTTCAGACCGAGACATTACATACAGTGTCTAATCCTGTAAACCATAAAAATCTCACGTGAATAGTGCCATTGATAAAGCTTGCAGGTAAGGGGCTGCTTGTGTGAATGACTGCTTGAAGGGCAGAGCCCTCTTAATTTTGTCTGTAGGAAACTTTCCTAGCTAAGTTTTGTGTAGAAACACCTAAAAATCAGATCCTAATAACACTCTTGGCAGAGTTGCACTATGGTGTAGGAGGTCTTGCTGATAGCTGTGTGAAATGCAATGAAGTGATTAAGGGCTCTGCCAGAGCCAACATGCTGCACTCAGAGCAGAAGCTGCTTGGTGGGGCTGAGCACTGGGCTAGAAACATGAAGCAGAGACCACCCTGGAAAACCTGTGAACACAGCAAAGCACACCTTCCAGTCCCCATCCTGTGTTCAGGGAAAAGAGGAGGTGGGTGAGAGGGGGCGAAGGGGAAAGAAACGCTGCTGTTAGTGAGGCTGTCTGTTAATGACATGAGTCATTCCTCCAGTGTCAGCAAAGAAGCACTTAATTCATCCGCCAATTATAAATTAACACTGTAACTGCTTTGCCAGTCTAATTACCTCGCAATCTGAGAGGAAATGAGGGCTTGTTGTTCCTTAATAGCCTTTTCTTCAATGAACTGCTTCAAACATTGGCACTAAAAATAGCAAGGATGCGGAGGTGTGCGCAGAGCGAGACCTGTGTTTTGCTGTGAGCAGCAGGGCTTGTTCCTTCTGACGGAAATTGGAGGGAGGAAAATTTTATTCTGTAAGCTAAACAGGTACATCAGGTGTACGTGACAGACCGCCGGCTCTGGGTAAGACCCTGGGAGATAAGCATTTTCCTTGCCAAGACTGCTTTGTTCCACACAAGGAAGATTTTATTTTCCTAAATAGTTTAAATGAATAAGAACTACTGGTCATGCAAGTTCACAGGTATATATTTTCTTCTTTTTTTCCCTTCCTTTCTCTCTCTCTTTTTTTTTTTTTTTTTTTTTTTTTTTTTTTTTTTTAATGTTTTGTTTTAACTATTTAATGACCTCTTCTGTGCAAGGCATGAGTACAGAGGTAATTCAGAGGTAATTCATGTAATCATTGAGTTTCATTATTACAATACAGCCCTAAGGTTTTTCATCGTTGAACACTTTTTCTAAATGCTTTCTGCACTTAAAGATGGGAATGTGAACAATAACGTATTCCTGAAAAGATGGATATGGATAACCTAGGCTCAATTTCTGTTATCTATTAGGTCTTTTCAAGAAATTTCAAATGATGTCACAAGTGTGGTTGCAAACACTATGGAAAGTCCCTGGCTATAGAATGTGCAATTGGATTTGAGGAAAGTTGAGCAGTAGTTGTTTATCACACAACAATCTCAGTCCTCTAGGCTTCTCTGTGCAGATGCAAACTTCTAAATAAGGTTATAATTATGATCAAAAAGACCTATGAGTGCTATGTAATGTGGGTGTTCTAGGCTGAAAATGTCACAGAACTAAAATGTTATAGTGTACATAAAGGAGAGATGGGCTTATTTGAAGACAATTGTTGAAGAAGAAAAAACCAAGCAACATACACTGGGAATATTTGTACCTGCGACTCTCTCCTCAAAACTAGTATTTACTGTGAACAGGCTTTCAGAGACTGCCTAATGCGACAGCTTGTTGGGTTAAGTGCCAATTTTTCATTGCTTAGTCACTGAAATGTCTGACAGTACATCAGCTTCTTAGCAATTGTACAGCTGGTTAGGAAGAAAAAATCAATAGAACACCTACTCAACAAAATTTATTGACTTTTGTCAAAATGAAAACATTAGGTGGAATTGCTTCTAATTCAGTGGAAGCTGCAAACACATATTCTCTCCTGGACCACAATGCTTCATGAAAGGGGTTGATACAGTTCCTCTGCCATGTGCTGTCTCTTAAAAGAGCTCCTGGTCAAGCGCTCCCTGATATCCTTCCTGCAGTATCACTTTTGGCAAATAAAAGGAGTGGGTGGAAATAATGAGTTTGATTGCTTAAATTTGGTTTAAATGAATGAGGGAGCAGCTGAGTAGGATAATCCAGAGGATTTTCCCCTGCAGAGGACTCCCAGAGGGATGTCCGTTGTCTCTCATCCATTGTCTGTTTCTACACAGCCTATTTTCCTGGCTCCTCTGGCAGATATGCAGCACCTGGGGGTTTCCTGGGGCACCCAACCAGGTAAAGGCTGATGGGAATATTAAATATTTGGTTACTAACAAAAGTGTGAATTCTGCTAGGAGTAAAACCATTTTGAAAGGCTGAAGTTTTCTGCACGTAAGAGTTTCATGTTTCATGATGTCTCTGTTTCAAAGCTTAAATGATTCTTTTGGACTGGAAGTATAGGAGAAGGCAGACTCCAAAAATGCTGAAGGCTATATAAAGGTTGATCTCATGCAAAAAAATGGACAATTTCATCAGTTGATATGGGACTGCAGGAAACTCTAAAGATGGATAAATGTGTTTGGAAAATCTTTCAAGGGAAAAACAATTTTAGAAGTTTTCAGAAAAACTTAAAGGCACTTAGAGTAGCCTCCATTATCATCCTTTTTCCCTTATTATGTCTCCAAAGTAGAAAGAGTAGGAAAGAAGATCCAGTATGTAGCAGTCTTCACAAACCCTACATGAAGAATATACTTTGGAGTAAATAATTGGGCAGAAGCAACATGAACTAATTTTCACTGGAGTGGCTGGGAATGTAGTTGTGACACTTCTCAGAACTGCTCTCTTACTGAAAAAACTGTCTGAAATGTGAAGCCTTGCTGTGCTATGACAGTAAGGCAATGAGTCTTCTACACTAGAGCTCTATGGGGCAGGGAGGTTGCTTAGGAAAACAGCACGGTGTCTTGTCTGTGGAGTGTATGGATTCTATACAAAAACAGCAATTCATCTTTACATTCTATCAGAAATGCAATGAGGCCAACAAAAATAATTTTATCTGTAAGTCTACTATTGGTAATTAAGAATGTTAGATATGCAAATTTTGTAATTCAGATGGAACTGATGTAAAATTCTGAGTTTCAGGGTAAAATTACTTGAATCTTGTAAACAAAATATGCAGAAAGAACTATGAAATTCAGTCCTTATTTAAGACTGTATTGTAAAACATGTTTAAAAGCATTTAATGTTCTTACATAAGAAAGACATTAGCATCATAATTGTGTATTTTGAGTAAAATAATGGTGTAATTGTTTCACTACCATTAATCCTCCTTCCAATTCTTGATATTATGTCCTTGTTTAATACATTTTTACAGACTTTTAAAAATTGTTTCTTTTTTTTGAGGTAGTTGACCAGTTGACAGTAAGGAATCACAGGGTTTTTGGTTTTTTTTTGTGGAGGAAAATATTTGTTTGCTGGATTTTTCATAAGAAGGCCATAGTTGCCCATGTAAAGAGGGAAAGAAAACTTTTCTTTGTAGTTTCAACAACAATGTTCATGTGCATTGGTTTTGTTTCCTGGAAAGTCTTACATTGACCAGGTATGGACCAAAGTATCTCCTGTTGTTCATGGATACAGTAATTCTTTTTTTGTTATCCCTTCATTTTGATGTGAGGAGAAAAAATACATTTTTAGAGCATTAAATTAGAGTAGAGCATGACTGATTACTTCTATATTTGTTTTCTTTATTTATAATACATTTTTCTTTTGGCATAATTTGTCTTATGTGCCGAGATGTTAGGAAGACGTTTGTATAGTAGTTATAAATCTTATTTTAATCCCGGTGAAGAGAATGAATAAGTAATGCCACATCTGTCTTAACTTTTTATATGCCCTCCTGGTTACTGAGGACTTCCACAAAAGGTTGGATCTTTGTATACATCAAAGATGTATTGGTGTGTTGTACTTCTAACCTTATCTGTCTCTAGCACGGGAATAGGTGTTCAATAGGTGAAAATCATGAGCAAGCGTTTTGAATGTTGCTCTGCAAGTGTTAGATCTTTCTACTCATCTGTGGATCTTCTGTTTTTGTACGTTCAGGGCCTTAGCAAAGATGTGCATCAATTGATCAGTGCTCCTAAGAGAATGTGGAGAGGTAAACCAAGAATTCAACAAATTAGGGAGGTAATGTTAGTGAAGTTAATCAAAATGCAATAATTCAGTAATACTCTTGACAACATTTGGTGGCACTGCACCTGGCACACTGATTTTAACAAGTGTATCATCTGGAATACCTCATGACCTCATGGAGAAATATTGCCCTACAGAGTCCTTCAGCTTAGAAGGTGGTCATAGGCAAGTCTAGTATTGAAACCAGAAGAATTAAACCAGAAATATAATGTAAATCATTGAAAATGCTTACATAAGCATGAGTGTTTATTCAATTATAAAATGTCTTTAATTTAGTAAAATACCTGCTGTTTAGGAAGGGCTGGAATTTGAATAAAAGTTGTCTTGGGACTTAAACTCTATTAAAAAGACTTGTGAATAATTACCTGCAGTAAATGTTACTGACCTCAACTCCTGAGGCCTGATGTACATTGGCTAAACATTCCTAATAACAGGTCTTACAAATCCAGAAAGTTCTACTTTCAAATGCTCATAAAATCTTGAGAAATTAAGTTTTAGATTAAGGCCTCATTGGATTAAAATAATCCAATAGAGGCTTTAAAATCTACATGACTCTTACATTATACAGTTTGGTACTTTGTTTTCAGGAAAGCAATACAGAAATCTCATTTAAAAATTTGGAAATTAATGTTATCTTTTGGAAGACAGGAGTAATTCTTACAAGAGTCTTATTTTCCCATAGCTTCTAAACAATGGACTGCTTTGTCTTCTTTTGGCTTTTTCATAGGATCATTAAGGTTGGAAAAGACCCCTAAGATCACCTAGTTCAGCCACTACCCATCCCCACCATGCCCACTAACCATGTCCCTCAGTGCCACACCTACACATGTCTTGAACACCTCCAGGGATGGTGACTCCACCATCTCCCTGTGCAGCCTGTGCCACTGCCTCACCACTCTTGCTGAGAAGAAATTTTTCCTTATAACCAACCTGAAATTAGGCTGTGAAATTCTGGCAAAGGCATGTTATAGTTACAGGCAAAGGATCCATCTTCAATGTGAACTGCCTTCTCTAAAAATTCTTGTAGTCAGTGTGAGGAGCAAAGTTTTGGACAAAAAAAAGGAAAATTTGTTGTCTACAGGACAAAGCTACTAAACCATGACTGATGGTAAAATTACTATTTTATTCTATACAACATAGGTCGTACCTGTGCCCCAGAAACCTGTGAGGAGGAAAACTTCTGAAAAGTTACATTTGTGCCTATGTAAATGGCAAACACAATATGCTTTATTGCAAAAGTCAATTCAGTATTTCATGAAGGGTGTTGCATTTAAATGCGATACTGTGCCAACTCACTCTGGCATAGCATGGAAATTTCTGTGCAGAAGTCATAATAAGGCTCTCTGGAAATGTTCGTTTCACAGCCTATAAATAGCAGAGACCTCCAGCCCATAAAGAGGTACTACGTTGCTGGCACTTTATGAGCACTAAGGGAAGTTGTAAAATGAGGCTTTAACAACTTCGTCATGGAACTGGAAGGAGAAAAACATTAGGGAGCAAGAGTTCAGAAAAGATATGAGAGAGAGGGTTATCTTCAGAAGACCTAGAAGGAGGCTGCCTGGGTATAGCCTGAAGGCTTGTGTTTGAAGGCTGAAGACCCCGGATGACAAAGATAAAGGTCTGAAAAGATACAGAAGGCTTTTACTTCTTTGGAAAAATCCTCCTTCTGTCAGATGCTGCCAGAAGGCCAGGTCTCCGTCCTTGTGATTTTGGTCAAACAACAGCTTATGTTGCAAAAGGGTCTGAAACTTCATTCATCATAGAATCTTCTGAGTTGGAAAAGACCTTTAAAGGTCATCTAGTCCAACTCCCCTACAATAAACAGAGACAGGCACAGCTAGATCAGAGTGCTCAGAGCCCCTCCAGCTCGACCTTAACAAGGTCAACATACCCATCACCTCCTGAAGCAACTTGTTCTTGTGCCTCACCACCTTTATTGTAAGAAAACTTCTTCCTTATACCCAACCTAAATCTCTCCTTTCGTTTGAGGCCTTTTCCACTTGCCTTACCACAACAAACCCTGCTAAAGTCTGTCCCCTTCCTTCTTACAGCCTCTTTTACATATTGAGAGGCCTCATTAAGGTCTCCCATGAGCCTTCTCTCCTCCAGGCTGAAGAGCCTCAGCTCTTTCAGCCTGTCCTCATAGGGGAAGTGTTCCACTCATTGGAGCATTTTTTGCGGTCCTCCTATAGATGCACTCCAACAGGTCCGCATCTTCGCTGTACTGGGGACACCATGGCTAGACAAAGTACCTGGAGGTGAGTTCTCACCAGTGGAGTGAAGAAGCAGGATCACCTCCTTTGACCTGCTGGTCAAGCATCTTTTGATGTAGCCTAGGATACTACTGACATTCAGGGCTGTGAGATCACATTTCTGGCTCATGCCCAGCTTGCCATGTACCAGTACCCCCAAGCCTTTTTCAGCAAAGCTGTGCTCCGTTCTTACATCCCCTAGCTTGTACTGATAATGGGGGTTGCCATAACCCAGGTGCAAGACCCTGCACCTGGATATGTTGAACCTCATGAGGCTCAGCTGGGCCTGCTGCTCAAGCCTGTTATGGTCTCTCTGGATGGCATTCCATCCCTAGGGCCTGTTGACCATATGATATAGCTTGGCAAAAGTTTGTTATCTGCAAACTTGCTGATAATACACTCTGTAGTAGAAATGCTAAGTCACGGCCTGAAGCAGAGATTGAGCACCTGGTGGGAAGGCAGGGCCAACCCAGGGGAGCTCAGGTGTATGCAATGCATCTGACTGACAGGAAGGATTGGAGCCAGGATCCACCCCTTCCCAGGCCTCATTTAAGGGTTGGCAATGGGGATGAGGGTATCTTGCTGGAGATCCCTACGTACCTGAGCTTTTCCAAAGGTAAGCAGCTCTTTTGCTTTGTTTCTGTATCTATAGCTGCTGCATTTGGGCTTGTCCTTATTTGCTGCAGCTAAAGACTTTGCTATCCCACTGTTATTGCTGTACTTTCCATAATGTTATAGTGTTACACGCTTGATCCCATTGTTGATGTCATTGTTGAAGATGTGAAATGGCACTGGTCCTAGCACTGACCCCTGAGAGACACAACTTGTCACTAATCTCTATCCAGACATTAAGCCACTGATCACCTTTCTCTGGGTGTGCTCTCACAGGCAATTCCTCATCTTTTGAGCAGTCTACACGTCAAATTCATATCTTTCTAATGCGGAGAACGACGTAAGGATATCGTGGGGGACTGTGTTGAAGTCCCTGTTGGAGTCCAGACAGATGACATCAGTGGCTCTTCCCTTGTCCGCTGACTTAATTCCATGCCAAAGTAGTTTTATGCTTAAATGCTTGAGCTACAAGATTCTAGAGATTATTTTAATTCTATTTCTTGAGACTTAAGTATTGACGGAGTACAGGCTGACTATAAAACAAGACTATTTTGGAGAGTCAATGATAAGTCATTGGTTTGACTGGTCTGTGTGGATTATGTCTGTGATTACTACAGCAGCATTTCCTCTAGCATGTCCATTCATGCCTGTGTGGGAAGAGTGGCTCTGTACTACTTAACAGATGCTCTTGCTGAGAGGAGAGATGATTTTGCAGTTAATGTGTGTGGACATTAAGCTTATCAGCACCTGTAGAAAATGTTTCTTCATGGCCTTTGAAGTTTTTTTAGATGTAAGAGAGCAGGAAGATTAGATGGATCAGAAAAAATAATTTTAATAGCTTCTATGGATAAAACAACAGATTTTTAGAGAGATCAACAAAAATAAGCACTGTAAAAGCAGCAAATGGCAATAGTACTCTGCAGTCATTCATATAAATCTCTTGGTTATGACAGCAAATCCAATAACATTTTCTACTCATTTCTGAAGCAGACTAGCATTTTTCAGAGTGAGAGCTTCATTTACTGTGAATAACATGGTCTTTCAATTTAGAAAACAATTAGTCTGTGACTACTGATGCCTCAAAACCCTGGAAATATCCAAATGTTTCCAATGTTTATTGTTGGATAGGTGGAAAAGAATAATTTGTTCTCTAATTGAGTGTTTTCAAGACCTCAATGAAACAGCATTATGAGTATCTGAAAACTTAAAAACGTGCTACAAGCAGATGATTTAGACTTTATTGATGTACCATTGCTTGCATTTACTACAGCTAATGTCTTATTTTGAAAACATCCTTTTCCCAGCAAATTAGTAGAAAACAAGAAGCAATACTTGCTTCTAGCAACGTTTCTACACTGTAGGCTGTCTAAATCAGAGGGCAAATTTGCTACTGATGTTGATACAGAAAAACTTTTTGATTGCTATTGTACGAGTCCTTAGAGAAGAAACATAAGGAATCATTCTGTCAACTCTCAATGCACAGAAATAGTGAAGTACATCCTAGTAAGATGTTTATCTCTCTAACCTGCAATGAACAGTATCTTAAAATGTTTTACAGCTCCTAGAAGTTATTTCTGCACATTAGGTAAGGCTACATTGATTAATGTCTGTTTATTAAGGATGATACAGAGTCTCTTTCAGTGATTGTATAATGCTTCTTTTTAACAGCACACCAAATTTTTTACAATTAAAATAATTGCATCTTGATTATGATACGTTGAAGAACTTCTAGAAATACATTAGATAATAAAGAACTGCTGAAAAATATTTTAGGTATAAATGTAACCCTGCGAATGACATAACTGGCCAGTAAGATACAAATACACTTTATTAGATAGCCTGTACTAGCTTTGAAATTCCTGACTTCCTTCTGGTTTCAGAAGACAATTGTCTTAACTGAACTCTACCGCTTTCTCTGCAAAAACAATCCAGAATACAGGCAACTCTAATGCATACAGACTTGACAGAAGGTTGGATGCTGTGTTTGTGTGAGGAGTATAATGTGCTGAGAGACTGAGGAGTTTGTGTTAATGTGCTGTGGGAATATCGACTTAGGAAATGGCATAATTTTTTAATCTTTAAAGCCTTATATTCTTTCTTATTTAATAGAGTTTATAAATACTGCTCCTGATCTGGTAGCTCAAAGAATATTTCCCTTGGGTAAACTAATTTTGGATGTACTGTGGAAACATGATAAATAATGACTGTACCGAGACTAACTTGGAAAAAAAATCTATTGTGTACAGGCTTAAAAAAAAAAAAAAAACAAAAAAAAAAAAAAAAACAAAAAAAAACAAAAAAAAAAAAAAACAACCCCAAGCATCTGAAGTGGATAACTGTTAGTTTAATATATGTTTGCATTTCAGGGTACAATGTGTACAGTTGTCAGAAAGCTAGCTGACCTGCTGAGACTCATTTTCCTGAAATCTCTCTAGAAGTGATAAAGACTATTTCAAAGTTCTTTTGCAAAGGGGAGTGATTAGTTCATTCTGTCTGGATGAGGTATGACAAGAAATATATCTTGCATGCCATGAAGTAAGGCAATGGGGAAAGGTTTCCCAAAGTAAAACTAATGAAATATTACTCTGCCCTGGTAAGGCCTCATCTGGAGTACTGTGTCCAGTTCTGGGCTCCCCAGTACAAAAAATACAGGGATCTCTTGGAAAGAGTCCAGCAGAGAGCCACAAAAATGGTGAAGGGCCTGGAGCATCTCTCCTATGAAGAAAGGCTGAGTGAGCTGGGTCTGTTCAGCCTTGAGAAAAGAAGACTGAGAGGGGACCTGATCCAGGTCTATAAATATCTAAGGTGTGGGGGGCAGAATGGCGAGGCCAGACTGTTTTCAGTGGTGAGTGGAGACAGGACAAGGGGAAACGGCTGGAAACTGCAGCATAGGAAGTTCCGCACAAATGTGCGCAAGAACTTCTTTACAGTGAGGTGACGGAGCACTGGAACAGGCTGCCCAGGGAGGTGGTGGAGTCTCCTTCTCTGGAGATGTTCAAGACCTGCCTGGATGCCTACCTGTGCGACCTGCTGTAGGGAACCTGCTTTGGCAGGGGGGTTGGACTCGATGATCTCTGGAGGTCCCTTCCAACCCCTACAATTCTGTGATTCTGTGGCGCAGATCATGTGAAAAGTCTGTCAGAGTCTCTAGACTTCCATCTCCAGAGCAGAACAGATGACTAAATATTAGGGCTGCTCCAAAAGTTATGCCTCCTATTTTGTGTTGGCCCACAGTGTCAGAATCAGGTGTTGGTGGTGTAACAGTAGAGGCTGAACTTTCCTACCAATATTCTGTCACATTTTGTCACTGTGTGCAAAGGAGCAGTCTGACAAAATAGCGTCTGATATGGAAGTGCAGATGAAGAAAAGGTGTGTCAATTCCCCCATGTCATGGTTCTATGTTTTTTTTGTTTTTGGGTTTCAGTATTCCACATTGTGGAAGAAATGGCACCTACTAATGTATGTTGATGCTTGCTGAATGTTGATAGGAATGAAACAGTGGATGTGAGTACAGTTATATGATGGTGTGTTTCACCAGTGGTAACAACAGCATGAAAGAAAAGGCACATTTCAGAGAGTCTTGTAGATTTTTATTAGAGCAACATGCAGTCTCTTGTTCATTGCTGGCACAAAGGTGCATAGCTAATGGCAATGACTACGTTGAAAAACATTGTTTTTGTAGCTGAGAATTTCCTCTGTCAAATAGCATTATTTTGTTCTTTGCTGTAGTTCCTGTGGAAATAAATAGGAAGCATTACATTTGGAGTGACCTACATATGCATGCTGGTTTTTTTTGTGTTGAAATCATGCTGATTGACCTGTAGCTTTCTCAGGTCACACCTGATAGTCTTCTTTAGCAATCAAGTAATTCACTCACTTTTTGAATCTTTTGAGATTGGTTTGTGCTTGTCTAAACAGTGATATGTTCGCATTCCTCAGACTTTGTTTTCATTCATGGTGCCATCTCATTGCTATGTATGTGCTATTTAACTAGTAAAGCTTGTCTTTGCTGCATTACACTGTAAGTTACTTAGCCATAGTGCTAGCAATCTTACAAAGACAGAAAAAGGACAGTCTCTTAGAAAACACCAGAATAAGTTTATCAATTGCTTTATGAGTGAGGAGTTCAAAGTTATGTTGTAGCTCCTTGCTTAATTTCTATCTGAACGTAGGCTGTAACTTTCTAATGAGTGCAAATGTGTATTAATATAAGTTAGTAAGTATATTACAAATGTTTGGAGATTTGGTAGTCAACCAATACATTTTTTTTTTTCAGTTGAAACAGATAACGAAAAGACACTTTATACAATGGCACAGCTGTAGGATTCTTGATGATTGCAAAAGAGTGCTTAAACACATCAAGGGAGAAGATTCTTTTGCTTTCAGACTGGCTGCAGCTGTGGTGTGGGTACTGCAAGGACCTTGGCAACTACTGCCAATGCAGTCTTAATGAGAGACTCTACTGAAGCAGAAATCCAATTCTGTTTGGAATTATATTGTGTTTTCTCTCCCTCCTGAGCATCCATACTGGAATCTGGCACTCTATCAGGGAGGACAGACTCTGAAGGACTCAAAATACACAGTAGGGATCAATCAGTTTAAATATAGGATGTAGGAACAATTCAATGAAAATTAGTTATTTGAACCACAGCCATATCAAGCCTTTCCCCTTCCTATAGGCAACCATAAATCCATAAAAATTAAACTATCCTCCTGTTTTCTTGACTTTTGCCAAGAACTTTGCCAAGGAATTACACAAAATTTCCTGATCAGCGTTTTTTCCCTGGTGCTTTTTGCAAGTCTTGATGCTGTAAGTCATCTTTATGTAAGTCTGGAACGATGCCAGAAGTGGGACTGAAGAATTGTACCTCAGTCATTTCAGGAGCCAACATCTGACTCTTGCTCAATGCAAAAGGAAGACTCAAAAATGTTACTTGCAATGACTAGGTAATTTCTTGCAACTGCAGATGTAACACTGCTGTGTACAGAGCCTGCTTCTCTTGTCCTGTCACCATCAGATAGTGTAAAAAGTCCGTTTCCCTCCTATTTATGAAGTTCCCTTTTAAGTACTGGAAAGCTGATGGTAAAGCCCAGCTTCTCTTGTCCTCTCCTCTACCACCTCCTGCAGGTGTACCCGGTTCTGCTGACATTCTTAAAGTGAAGGGTACTTTGCCTAGGATTTTCTACAGTCTTCATCCACCGTTCTCGCAGGTCATCATTGCTAAGACTGATAACTGGGTGTTCCCTGTTTTCATCTCTATAGATCAATACGATTGCATCCGAGATTGCTGCTGCAGGAGGTGGGAAGCTGGGTGTGGTGCCAAGCCATGCTCACAATACTAAACAAGCTGTGTGACCAGAATACAGCAGCATGGTGTGTTTTCAGTACACAAGCCCTCAGAAACAAAGACCAGTAGTGTTGAAAATGATCTGATTATTGAAAAGTACAGTCCAAACAGCTCTGCAGCTTTTTGGAGGTCATGTTTTCAAGCCCTTGTATTTTGAGTGATGCTTAGGCACAGTAGAAGTGTCCAGGACACGAAAAGAACAAATAGTTCAATGTCAAAAGCAAATCGTGTGACTGCAAGTCAGCCTGCTTGTACTAGAAGTACAGCCAGCTAGCTTACAGCTGGAAATTCCCACTTGAGACATTAAGCTGAGAAATGTTTTGCCCTCAAAGCAGCAGGGTGGTATGGAGACAGCTGTACAACTCTCACGTTCTCATGAGGGCTTCAGAAAGTCAGGTTTCAGGCGAAGCAGCACAACTATCTCAAGGCTTCACAGCCATCCACTGAAAATGCTGAGTCTGAGTCAGTCACCAAGGGCATGGCTTCAACACAGCCACAGGCTCCTCTGTTTGCAGCCCCTCTCCTGTCTAGGCACCCTTTAACACGTGGCCCTGTAAGAACTGGCTATGGTGGCCTGATATGCATGCGTACCTGCAAGCGGAAGGAAGCCACAGAGGCCTGAGCAGAGCTTTTTGCTGTATATGTGCCCTCACTCTGCTTGCTCGTGTTTTGGCAGAGGTGTATCCTACTATGCTCTCTTTAGCAGAGGATTGATGATGTATTATAGCAAACCCCTTCTGACATTCTGAGGGAGGTGAGGTTCTCCCTCTTTAACAGTTAATGATCTGGAAAGAGAAGCAAAAGGTAAGGTGACATTGGTAGTGCTGCGGTTTGTGGGGCAGACGGGCTGTCTTTGTGAGTTTAGAGCTGCTCTGGAGGTCCTGGTGCTCCCTGGGCCTGAGGGACCCCCACTTGGGGCATCCTGTAGTGAGAATGGGGTTGGTGCCACAGGGTGCTGGCAGTGGGATGCTGAGCAGGCCAGGAGCTATGCTGCTCTTTAAGCAGAGCAGTTAAATGAAGGCCTGCTCTATGCATCAGATCTATGGATCAGATCTTGCTGCTCTCATAATGCCACTTATAGCATGGTTTGTTTTAACATCCATGCTCCTTTGGTGAAATCCCCAGTGTAAACACAGCTGTGCTGGCACAATGCAGTGTATTGGCAGGGCTTGGCCTAAGCTACTGCCAGGCTGCTGTGAGATGCTTCTTCAGAAGCAGTCCTCAGTACAGGCTTGTAGAGGAGCTCTGACCCAAGGTGGGCTCAGTGTTGGTGTTTTTTGCCATCATCAGAAATGACAGGAGCAGCAGTGAAGAGGCAAGGCAGCAGCAGAAGCCACTAACACAAAAGCAACCTCTTTTTGCTATTGGGTGGCAATGGGTTGATAGGGGACTGGAAGCAAGAAGAAAATGGTGAGTACTGAACTGGCTGTGGCAGCCAATAGCTATCAGTGGCGTGCTAATTCACATGAAATTATGATAAGTTTGACACAGTTGCTTGATGACACTGTTAACAACTTTGTGTAGGCTGGAAGCTGCTTCAGTGCTTACGGGAAGATCTGTCATGATTGTGCTGTGTTTTGCCAGGAAACCCAAATCTGGGCAACTCTTAGCGTGAGAGGAAAGTCTTACGTTACAGTGCTGGAGCTCAACGCTGCATCTTTTTGTCTAAAATAAATATAAAAGCTTTCAAAATCCAGGCCTTAAAACTAAGGTCCGAAGTATGCTGTCTAACACATACAGTGGAATTCAGATTTTTAAGACTGTGTTAATGGTCAGTAACTCCAAATGAATGTATTTAATTACTGCTTTCTCATTTCTATGAATGTGGTGTTTCCAAAAGTAGCTGGTCCCATTGCATCTTTTATCCTTCAGTGGTACCAAGATATGCAGGTATTTGCTTGGAAAACTATTACTGGATGAGTTTTTTTTTCTTGCCATCCTGGACTTTCAAAAGATGTCCTTTCAGAGAGAAGACTACAGATGCTTTGGAGCTGTAAAAAAGCCAGTTGCTGTTTTCAAACTGTCAACGTGTCACATCTGTTCAGGTATCAAGAATGTCAGCAATACAGCAGGGTGACAAGAGCAAGGCACTCTGCCTGCTGCCCTGGATAAAAACACCATGTGAATAATTGTAGCTGTTAGCAATGCTATTTGGAGAGAGTGAACTATGTTTTGTTGGCTTTTAAGTTTGCAGCAGAGAAGATAAAGCTCCTCTTGCTCAAATTCTTGATGTCACACTACAAAACAATAATGATCATTATATCACACCAAATACGTGTTCACAAAGCCAGCAGCTCAGTTCTGCTTAGCTTGCAGCATGATGTGGACATTTCAGGATGCCTTCTGTATTTGCTGGTGTGAAGGAAATGTTCTGCTTGACACTGTGCTGTGGTGCTTCAGTTTGGAGATAACCAGAAGATAACTGCATGGCATTTGTAGTGAGACCTTCTCCGTTTGTGCCTTCAGCCATATTATACACATGCTCTCAATGCTTATAATTCCGTTGTAGTGTCAGTCTTGTTCTTGGCTTGTTCCTGGGAAAAAGAGTTCTACATTTTTTTCAGTGGGATGATTGAAAGGAGAGGGGAAAAAAAAAAAAAAAAAAAAAAAAGGGTCCCCAGGCTCTAGAAAAGTAAAAAATGTTGTTGGTTGAGGTGCTTCACTTCAGAAAGGTGAAACTACAGCAATTCTGACTTTTTTACTTTCCCTTGTCCCATCATGTGAGACACCTTAGGTCAGGTTATTTGATCTGGAAGGGCATGAAGCTTGCACAACCTGTTGTCATGTGTGGGAGAAAGCAGTGAGAGCTGTCTGGGCACAAGGACACATGGGCTGGTGTGCTGGCATCCAACAGTCTCAGGAGGGACCTGCGTATTAGTAGCTCTTCTCCAAATCATGAAGAGCTTTATGAAATAAATGATGCTGTTTGTGGGCTGCCCAAAGAAAAAGCAGGGAGTAAATTTTGATTAAAATGTAGCCCTGAAGTGCAGGAGCCAGCTCTAGTTTTACCTGCTCCTTATGACATGGCTACAGAGTACAGCTTATGTTGCCATGACTGCCATGGTAGATAAAATGCTACAAGGTCAATGTGGGTATAAAATAAATTAAAAAAAAAAAAAAAAAAAAAAAAAAAAGCAGAGTTAGCAAAGAAAAGTTATGATTCTTATCGTAGAATCCTTAGTGTTGAAAGGGACCTTTAAAGATCATCTAGTCCAACTCCCTTGCAGTGAACAGGGCCATACACAGCTAGATGAAGTTGTCCATGGCCTGATCCGGCCTTATCTTGAATGTCTCCAAGGACAGGGCATCAACCACATCTCTTGGTAACCTGTTCCAGTGCCTCGCCACCCTCACTGGAAAAGTCTCTTTCCTTATACCCAACCTAAATCTACCCTCTTTGAGTTTGAAATGGTGTCCCCACTTTATTTTATTTATTTATTTTTGCTGACAGACCGAGTTACTCGTTGCAAGTACACTTGGGTGCTTGGTGGCAAGTGGGATCTGAATGGTTTTTCAAAGGCTCCTGGCCGCCATTTTACACCAGGTTGGGGTGGGCTGAGAACTCCATGCAGCTTTGCTGAAAACTGATGAATTTCTGCATAGTTGGGAGGAAAAAAAAAAAAAAAGTATTTGTACACTTGCTACTGATGGCTTTCCAGATACTTCTTGTGTCTTTTTTGTTGTGTCTAGGTTTTGCGCTATCTAAAATAATCACAGTGCTCGTTCATTCATATGCCATAGGAACTGTGAAGGATGACCCTTGGAAGGTTTTGACCATTGCCTGGAATGCAATTGGCACATGGAGAGGATACATTATGTCCATGGTTTTAGCAGCATAATCAGTGATAAAATAGCTGAAAAACTCATTCAAATGGTTGCCCGGAGTCCATTGGAGTGCATGAGACAGTGCATGTGTTCTGAGCACCATTGATTTTAGTCTAGCTGCCAACTTTAGGAATTAACGTTGTAGTGATTTGCACTTGTTTCATGTTTCCATACCCATAGATCTGGAAACCTAGGTACAAAAGCAAAAGTAGGCCCTTGAGTTTCAGAAGAATTGAGGATCTTGAGCCCTGTGGACTGCTGATGAAAGAGTGTAAATAAAAAGTCCTGAATATCATGCAGACCTTCTTGTTTAGTGCAGCCAGTACCTTTATTCTTGCTGGCTATTTTCTAGTTTTTGTTTATTATTTTTCTTTCTTTAGGCAGAATTGCAAGGAAATCCTTGAGACCTGCAATATCCTAGTGGCAGGATTGGCCTTTAATTGAATCCAGTTTCTTGAGGCATTTGAAGCAATAAGGAGGCTGTTAAATTTGAGTTTGTAGTGGACTAAGCAAGCAAAGGAGTGGTTACAGAGAATGCAACAAACATTTCCTAAGTAAGAAAATGCTTCAGATGTGGGAGGGGAAAAAAGTCCCAGCTTTTAAAGGCTATACAGAGAGCAGTTCCTCCAGAACACCCTACAGAAAAGTTGTGTATCTGATCTCAGATGATGTAAGATCTCCCAGCTCAAAATGCTGAGACATTAAATAGATGGTTTGAATTAGGATGGAATCATTTCTCTTCTGGGATTAGGGGAATACTGCAGCTGAGATTTTTATTCTATGAAGACATAAAGGGCTAGAAGTAGAACACTGCTATTGTATTGGCAGGGTGACAAGATCTGAAAGTGGCAAACACCTAAAATGAATAGGTAGAAGCGCAATTACTTTGAATAAATTGCTTCTTCTCTCCTTTCTTTCACCATTTTTCTCACTTTCTTTCATTATTGCTGTTAAGTTCTAATTACAGTATGATTTACATTACAGTCTGAAAGAATAATTGGTTCTGGTTTAAAGCATACCCTGTGAAAGAACCATTTTAGAAGGCATTGACAGAAGACTGCAAAAGCTGTTCTATTTCAATGTCCAGTACCTCTCAGACAAGACCAGGCATGAATTCCAAGAAGTATGAGCTCTGTTTGTGTGGTGTAACCACCCTGGTGCAATTTTGTAGAATGCTAAAAATCAAAGGGCAGAACTGTGCTCATTAATGCCTGAATTTATGCGGCGCATACCAATGTTAACCTTTAACTGGATTCCAGTGTGTTTAACATTACTTTTCCTACAGAACAATGAAAGTTGAGAGCAACAGCTAGGATATGGATAGGTACAGAGAATTATTTAATTTTTATTTATTTATTTATTTTAAGGGGAGAGGGAGAGACAAAGCATCGCATTGTCAACTATTAAGCAGAGTAACAACAGGAGCCGCTTGTTACTCAGGAAGCCTGGGCAGGGAGAGCACCTATGAAATGCTTCTAAAGAAGAAAGTTTTCTAGCAGAGTGCCTGCATGACCCCCAAAGAAATGTAGTATTGCAGTAGTCTCCTGGATTTGTTTGAGAGGAAGGAGGTTTCTGGGTGAGTGGGCAGTCACTAAGCAGCTTGGGGGAAACTGCTGCTTCTTCCCTTCTTGGAAAAGGGAAGATGCAAGCGTGGGAGCTCTGCAGCTTTGTAGAAAGGGGCAGGGGGAAGGAGAGAATGAGCATCCCCTGGTCCTTTAACCATGTTCCAGTGAGTAAAGTCAACCATGTTCGCAAGGGCAGAAGAAGAAATTATTTAGCTGTTTAAACCAACGTGAGGGTCCTAGATAATAAACAGGCAAAGTGAAATTGCTCATTTATGACCATAAATTCAGTAGTGATGGCATTGCTGAAACTTGATGGGAGACTTCTTGTGACTGAAATCTTTAAATCACTGGTTATTTTGACCTCTTGGGAAAGGTCTAGTGGGCACACTGAAATAGCAACAACAACAAAAAAGGATGATTTATTTACCAGTAACAAATGACAAAAAGAAATTTATCTCCTGGATTAATTTCTCATCATGAAAAGCACCAAATGCAGTGTTGATTGCTGTCTGTGAGATAGCAGCAGTACTTATGGAGGAACAGATGACTGGCTCCTTGAGCAACTATTCCTAATGTAGCTCAGGAAGAAAAAGAAACCTGCATCTTCACGGGAGACCTTGAGTGACGTATGCTGACAGCAGTGACTAGGACTGAAGTATCTTCAGTATTATTAAATAATGCTCTTAATTTTCTTGCTTAAAAAATATTGCCCTGTAGACCAGAGAAGCTCTAAGGAAGACTTTTGATTTAGTAGAGGAAAAGCATCAGGGTAAAAAATACTGATATAACAAGGAAAAATGTTTGTAGCATTGTTACATTTGTTGAAGGCAAATATAATGCAAATCAGTAACTTTATCTGATATAAAGAGAAAAATGATTCTGGGCTAAGAAGTCAGCTGCAAGAGAAGAAAAATGTAAATGATAATTGGGAAGTGTCTAAGGGTATTCTACAGGTAATAAAGCTGTAATTGGGGGGGTGTGGAGGGATGGTGAGGTACACTGCTTTCAACAAACAGCATCTTGACTGAGGAGCAGCTGTTAAAACAATGCTTCTCCTATTTTTGAAAGTACAATAAATAGAAGAATGGGAAAACTGATATTGAAAACAGTGAAACAGCCACTTGTAACTGAAAAAGTTGATACAGGTCTTTCTGTAAGACAAGGTAATAAACACTTGAGATCAGGTATGAATATTAGACGCTTGAGCTCCAAGTTTTTTTGTTTTTTTTTTAAGAACAAAAATAAATGTTCTCAGCTTGAGCTACTGTTTGCCTACTGGTGCCATGCACAAAATGGGAGCTTTGTCAGTAAGAGCAGAGGAAGGACTTAAGAAATTGTCAAATTCAAAGCAAGGATGTTATAGGTCTGTTATACCAGTGTATAATATCTTCCCATAGTAATTTGAGAAAGTGCTTAATAGCAGCTGAACATGCTTTGTGAAGAGTGACTGAAGAAACTGGGGCTGTTTAGTCTGAGGAAGAGGAGGCTTCAGTTACTTGAAAAGTGCTTACAGCAAAAGCAGGGTTGGCCTCTTCTCACTGGTGACAGGTGAGATGATGAGGGGAAATGACCTCAAGTTGAGCCAGGGGAGGTTTAGTTTGGATATAGTTTGGATATAGGTTTAGTATGGATATAGTTTCCCCTATATTCTTTCCCCTATATTCAGCACTAGTGAGGCCGCACCTCGAGTACTGTGTCCAGTTTTGGGCCCCTCACTGCAAGAAAGATATTGAGGCCCTGGAACGTGTTCAAAGAAGGGCAACAAAGCTGGTGAGGGGTCTGGAACACAGGCCATATGAGGAGAGGCTGAAGGAGCTGGGAATGTTCAGCCTGGAGAAGAGGAGGCTCAGGGGAGACCTCATTGCTCTCTATAACTTCCTGAAGGGAGGTTGTAGTGAGCTGGGGGTCGGCCTCTTCTCTCGTGTCATTAGTGATAGGACCAGAGGGAATGGCTTCAAGCTACGGCGGGGGAGATTCAGGCTGGACATGAGGAAGTATTACTTTTCAGAAAGGGTGGTCAGGCACTGGAATGGACTGCCCAGGGAGGTGGTGGAGTCACCGAGCCTGGGGGTGTTCAAGGAAAGGCTGGATGTTGTGTTGAGGGACATGGTTTAGTGGGAGCTATTGGGAATAGGTGAACGGTTGGACTGGATGATCTTTTAGGTCTTTTCCAACCTTGGTGATTCTATGATATCAGGAATATCTTCTTTACAGAAAGGGGTGTTAAGCATTGGAATAGGCTCCCCAGAGAGGTGGCTGAGTCGCCATTCCTGGATGTGTTTAAATACCATTTAGTTGTGGTGCTCAGGGATGTGATTTAGCAGAGGGTTGTTGGAGTTAGGGTAGTGTGATTAGGTTGAGGTTGAACTTGATGATCTTCGGGGTCTCTTCCAACCTGAGCAATTCTATGATTTTTATGAAAATGTGCAGTTTCTAGTGAACTGCGAATGGCTGAGAGGCTTTCATAAGCATCAGTATGGTCACTGAGGAAGCTGCAAGGAAGGAAGCTAACGTGTTAGTGTTAAAGTGGGAACAGCCTACCATAAGCCTATTGGATCTTTGTTCCTGGAAAAATAGTGGAAGGCGTGATATGAGGACTGGAGGGTTAGCACTTGAAAAATAATGTGTCAACAGACAATCAAATACAGCTTTCTGTCAATCTAACCTGAGGCCTTTGTGATCTTGTTATGGAAGGTGTCTAATAAAAAAAAAAAGTTCCCATATTATATTTGGACTCGTAGAGGGATGTTCTTCTTGGATGTCATGTGATACTTTTTCAGGAGGTAGGAGAGATACAAAATCAGTATAGCATGTTAAAGTAAGCATGGCCAGCTGGCCTGCTTCAGCAGAATAGTAAGAAAACTATTCATCACAGAGCAATACTAGTGAGGCTTCTGAGCGTTGGCCTTGCCCTTCTGATGTTTTAATCTGGCTTCTGCAAGGCAACATCAAATTTGACAGCTGATCAAGCTTTCTGAAACAAAAGAGGATGCAAAGAGGATGACTTGGGAAAAGTTGCAAACAAGCAGGTTTTTTTGTTTTTTTTTTTTTGTTTTTGTTTTTTGTTTTTTTAACCCAAATGGATGTAGATACAAAATTCATTGTGAGGAAACTACGTTTTTACAGGATAAGGGGTTACGAGAGACTGGTTGGTCACATAAAGCTGCTTTCATAGTGGAGAGAGAGCAAAAAGCACTTCTTTCACACCTTTATCACACCTCAAAGCAAGAAAATGTATGGATTGCTTTTACTGTAAAAGGAAGTCCTAGTAGTCCTAGCTTTGACTTTGGCAACTTGTTTCAAAGTATCTAAAAAGAGGTAAAACAAATGCCACTCCAGTAGCCATGCCAGTTGGGCACAGAAGTCCTACTGAGTAATCCCACAGTGTTGTGAGGTAGTACTGTACCAACACAGCAGTTCTGGCCTTCTGAAACCCAGTCAATAAGGAAAAAAGGCAATTAATACAAAATATTAATGCCCTTGCTTGGCTGCTCTTGCAGCTTGTAAGGCATGTATGGCAATGAATGAACAATGTATGAAGTACATGGAAGAGGTCAGAACTGGACTTTGGATGGCAGGTGGTGAGCAATTGCTTGTGCATTGCTTGTTTTGTGCATGTGTATATGTTTGTATATTATATATATATATATGTGTAATTATCATTATCTTCCCTTTCTATCTTAGTAATAATAGTAACAATCTCAACCCACAAGTTCTTCATTATTTTTTTTTCTTTCAATTCTCTCCTCACACCCCCATCTCATTGGAAGGTGGGGAGCAAGTAGATGACTGTGTGGTGCTTTGCTACCTGCCAGGTTAAACCACAATGCTTAACCTTACTGAAACAGCCCCAAAGGCTATACATGACCACTGCTGCATTTCTGCTTTGTTTTCCAAGAGTTTACAATTTTTCAGTGTTATTTAACACTAATGTTCCTTAATGGTAATAACAGGTAAAGGTTACAGCTTGCAGCAGGTCCTAGAAAGAGACTTGAAAGAAATAGATCAACAAAGTAATCAAGTGCTGCTTGGTTTTCCTATTCTCTATCCATCCACTGTGCTGTTACTTAAGGCAATGACAGCAGTTTCTGACAGTGATAAATGGAGTTTGAGACTAGTTACATTTTTACATCTTAAATAATGAAATAAGTACATTCTAAAATGGCTTAAAGTGGTGTTAATTCGTTAGCACACTTACTCTATTAAGACTGGAGGGCATGGGAATATAGTATCCACTTAGTGAGTGTGGTCATGAAAGCCTCTGGTGATGGTTTAGAAAGAGTGGCAGGATTTTAGATGCCTGTGTTAGGAAGCATGTACATTACTATGGTTACTGACTGTCAGATGTTTAATTTTGACAACAACGCATCCAGTCTATTGACAGCAAGTAGAACCAGTTTTCTTCTCACTTTTTCTCCATCATCTCCATTCTGTCAATTAATTCCATGTTGATTGGCTGAATTCATTAGTATGTCTTATTTTTAAATAGGAGGCATTTGGTATTGAAGTGGAAGAGTGGTAGTCATAGATGGGTTGCTTTTAAAGCGTAGGTATCACCCAGAGCAGAGCAATTGTTCCATAAATTTCCTGTTATAACTTGTCAAAGGGTCTCACTTCAAAAACAATAATAATAATAAAAAACCTTAGTACCTACATTATTTTCAGCTGGGATGCTAGCTCAGTGCAGGCTCAGCTGAACTTGCTGTTAGCAGTTCATCTTAGTGACAAGGCTTCATTCTATCTATTGAAGGCTTTGTTTTCATGTTTCAGCATTTTTCCATTGTCTGCAACTGAGAGCAGATCATTCAAGCTCTTACATTTCCAGTGCTGTGAATACAAAGCAAAAAAGGCAGCTCTTGTTCAAAAGAGCTGCTTATCCTGGGTGTTTTGTTATTGCTGGGGTGAGCTTTGGATAGATGGACAACAGATGCTCTTTCAAGGGACAGGTTCTCGATATTCTTCAACTGTGTTTGTCACAGAAGGCTGTATTTGCTTGTAGCCTTCAAAATAAGGCAGTATGAAACAGAGTGGGGACCAAAACCTTGGATTTTATTAAGAGTAGTTGAAGCTCCTCAGGCTGTAGCTAGCTGTTGTCAGTAGGCAGCACATTAGCCCAATTGATAGGTGACAATTACAGAGACCACAAAGGAAAACCTGAAGCATGTTGTCCCCTAAGTCTTTATGCAACAATGGCTTATTGCAATGAGATTAAATTTATGGTAATGAGTACGTTATTTGGAGGATGTGTTCCTTGTTTTTGATGACATGAAGCTGGGCGTTACTGTCAAAATGGTGGAGGGTTGGACTTTCCAGGAAAAACAGGAAAATGCTGGTAATATGAACAGCATTAAGGAAAATGAATGCAGAGTCATGAACCTAGAGGTTTAATAATGAGCTTTCAGCTCATACCTGAAATTCTTATCCCTTTAAAGCTATGGAGACAGAGAAAACCTTAGAGTATTGGTTAATCATAAATTAGCTTTGGGCTGCTGGTCTGGTATGAAGTGTCTGAGTAAAAGGTAAGTGCAGTTCCAGAATGTTGTGCAGATGAATTCTTCAAGGGAGATGGGGAAATATTAAAGCAGTTATGCTTGTAAAACTGCACCTGGAATTGTCTTTACAATGCTGGTCAGCCATGCCAGAAACATGAATTCAGCTGGGGCAGGTGCAGTGAGCGGCTGTGGGGATTAGCAGTGAGTAGTAAAACATAGAGGAGTAAACTGGAAGAGTTTGCCTTGTTTGTCCTAGTAGAATAAAGGCTAAGGAAGAATGCAACTGTGATTTATAAACACGATAGCGAATTAAACACAAGGAGTGAAAAGGCATATTTAAGCAGAACAATATTGCCTTGAGCAAATAGGTGTGTGGCTCAGCTGCAGTCAGTTTTTAACAAAACATTCTGAATTGGAGAAAGAATCCAGAGTTCTCTATAGAGAAGAGACAGATTTTAATACATTTATAGAGATGACTGCATGAAATTCTTACCTGTAAAGAGAGATCTGGCTCACAAGGTCCCTGCTGTGTGTTCCAAAGCTTTCTGTTGTTAATAATGTTTTCATTTTGATTTTGGTTAGGTAGATATTGTGTACCAGTCTCAGATAGTCACAGAATCACAGAATTGTAGGGGTTGGAAGGGACCTCCAGAGATCATCGAGTCCAACCCCCCTGCCAAAGCAGGTTCCCTACACCAGGTCGCACAGGTAGGCATCCAGGCAGGTCTTGAATATCTCCAGAGAAGGAGACTCCACCACCTCCCTGGGCAGCCTGTTCCAGTGCTCCGTCACCCTCACTGTAAAGATAGTGGAACTCCTTTTTGAACTAAATACTTGCAAATGCAAGTCTGATCTTGGACTAAAATCACATAGACTCTAGTCCAGAGAGGTATAATTCAAAAATGCATCCACCTTGAAAGATTTCAGCTTAGGAACATGAAATTGGGGAACCTCCTTCACCATAGTTTTGCTTCCTTGTCCCTGGTTGTGTATGGCAGCCCCCTGGCTTCCCATTCGTTTCTCCAGGTGCCCTACGCTGCTGAGCTGAAGAATCCTTTTACTACTGTTCAACAGCAACCATGGGAGGATGCCCATGCTAGGTGGGGAAAAAGAGTCTTGTTTACAAAAAAAGAAAAAGTTAGCTTGGAATTCCTTAATTGCATCTAAAAATTAATCAGTCAAAGGAGTGGTAAACTGAGATAATAATGTTTTTCTTTTCATGCCTCTTTCTACGTTGGTGTAATCAGACACCTTTCTCTTCAGTTGAGAGACATAATTAAAAAAAAAAAAAAAAAAAAATGTAGGTTGCTCCATTTTGCTTCTTTTTTCCTAACTACTTGGAGTGCTGGGCAGGCTGATCTAGTGGTTGGCAACCCTGCCTGGGGCAGGGAGGGTTGGAACTAGATGATCATTAAACATAAGCCATCCTGTGATTCTCTGGTAGTGTTCTGGTCACTGGTTTATATGGCAGTCAAACTTCCTTTTAACCTTACTAGTCTCAGATTTTCAGACACACTCCCTGTACTTCTTTATTCTCTTCAGTTGCCTGTGTCCAGTGGTAACGCAACATTACAGCTCACACAGGAAATATACTCAGGGCGCTGAAGGAAAACCCTGGGATGCCCCAGGCAGCAGTGCTGCTAGCCCATTTCCTATTGCCTTCTGGACAGACTAAGTCCTAGCTACATCTTAAAAGAAGTGAAAAAATGGCTAACAAACACTATGTAATGTGAGGTCACAGTAACTATTAAGTGACCTAGAAACTGAGAAATGTGGTAATTGTGAAGTAGCTGCACTCAGAAGTTTGCTTTGAATTTGCTCTCAGTGTAAGCCCATTAAGGAAGATGAGGAGAACACGTGCACAGAAAGTATATGAACTGCAACCCAGAATAAAGTTGTATTTAAAAACACCTTATAGCAAAAGGTCTTACTTTTCTGTTCAAATTAACTTCTCCTTTACATAATACCCTTACCATTTCCCAGTGCCTGGAGAAAGATTTCACACCCTCAACCATTTGAGCAGATTGCTTGTTTGTTAATGTTCTAGCTATTGTTTCCTTCTGGAAGCACTGGAATTATCCTCTAGCTACAAACCAGGGCTGCCTGTGTGATAGGGTTACACCTAGCCACCTGCTGTGGCTGTGTTACAATACCATAAAAGTTTCAACTCTATTATTTCTGTAAATTGTTTTTCAAGGCAACTGTACAAAATGTTCATATGAACTTTTTTTTGGTCTTTTTTCCCCCTAGACTTACTGTCTTGTGTTCTGAAATTGCTCTGCTTCTCTGAGAAAGGTTTTTGAGCTCTTAATAATCCATCATAGAAACTTTTGCTGTTTAAAATTCTGGAGCCATGACTTGGCACTAGGAGCAGCTGCACAAAGATCTGGTTGGAGATATCACTCACAATCCTTCTGCCATCTGAGTTAGGCTGGGCTGTCACACTACTTCAGGAACTCCTGAAGGGTTCAGAATCAACTGTAAGAGAGAATTTTCTAGCATGATGATATTACAATTCCCTTAGACACTCTTGCTTACATCCTGAAGTTGCTCAGCCACACTGATTCTTAAGCTCTATCCTCAGGCTTGGTGAGATTCCAGTATTAGGAAAGTGCAGGAAAGGCATCTGGTACACGTGGTCCCCAAAACCACAAAACAGCAGGGGAGTAGGAGGAGGATAGAAGACTTGTCAGGGCTGCTTTCAACCTACTGACCCAGAAACTTATCAATCTAACCTGATGTTTTGTTTCCAAGTCTTGTTATTGTCTAATACAAAGGTGGGTCTCAATCACTAACGAAGTTATAAATGCCATGCTATTCAGGGCTGTAGGATAGATGTCTGTCTAGTGTGTATTTTACTGCATATTTCATTGCATAGTTATTCTACACCTTGAAATCTATTAACAGAAGAAATTCTGAAGAATTTGTGTCAGAACAATCATTTGCCTGTATCATCTGAATGCTCATTTGAAGGATACTGGAAACTGGATTCAGTGCTCTGCTTTACAAAGAAGTAGAGCAGGTATGAGACCAGTTTCCCTTCACCTACCCCTGCTTGGCAAATGTGCCTTTATCCAGGTTTTCCATCATATTTGTTTTAACAGCAGAGGAAGTCTGACGAGACAAATTGTCTAGCATAAGTAGACGCTTTCCTCTGGGCCAGCAGTCAGTCCAGAACTAACTTCTGATGTAGAGAGCAATTTTCTATTTGCTTGTTCTCTTCCATAATACTCTAAAGCTCTTTATGCTCAAGAAATGCTCTCCCCAGTCAGGATTTTATCTCTATCTCTCATCAAAACACCTTGATCCTTACTTTAAGAACTGCTAAGCAGGACCTGACTGCAAATCAAAAAAGTAGGGATTTCAAGGTGGATAGTGAATAATCATACTGACAGCTCTGGCTTGTAGGCAGCTAGAGCACAAGGCACACATGGTGACAGTATGATTAGAGCATAACTAAATTATTAAACAAGACAGTAGTTAAAGTAAAGTAGTCTTTTGGGGCCACTATTTATCACCATTCACTAACAGTAAAACCAAGCACCCTGAAGACTGTTTTATACATACATCGTAGCATAGCATCAGACTAAAACAAGGCATACCTTGTTTTATAATCCTTACAAAAACAAAATAAAATTAATTGTGGGGGACTTAATTGTGTGGGAAAGGTATTGGCATAGCTGGCATCGGGCTGTGGGAGATTCTTCATTTGTGATTTTTTTAGGAATGGTAATTTTTTTTTTTTACAGGTGACAGTATGGTCTAAGACATTAAACATTCAGGAAGATTCCACATGTTACTGTGTCACAATAGTTTTCCCTCACCCTCCACTCCTTATGTGTGCAAGCTGTAAACTGTGACTGAAAACAAACGATGTAAAATCAAATCTACAAACTTAAAACTCCATACTTTTTCCAGCTTTAGAAAAACAGAAACTACAGCAATAACAACTGCTTCTCAGTTGTTTAATTTGTCTCCTGATGTAGTAACATTATAGCTGGGAAACTTATTTCAAACTATTTTTGTTCTGAATGAGCTTCCATGAAGGAATAGATGGCATTACTTGTATGGAGGGTTACACTATAGAAAATAAAACGAACAGTAAAAAATTAACCACTGATTATAGAGAATTACAATGAAGGCAGAAAAGGATTAATCAGCATCTTTTCCCTGAAGAAGTCTGGAATTCATCCTTCTGATGATGGATGTAACCAGAGATCTGCAAGATTTGTATACATAGAAGATACTTCATCTCCTGCTGAGAGTTTGTTAGAGTGAGGATGGAGGGAGTTGTTGTTTGTTTGCTTTTAAAATCAACTATGTCTATGCTGTTTTCTTGATTTCATTTGTATTTACTTGTTGGCAAATGGACTCTCAATAACTTTGTTCCATTACAGCTTGTCTGGTTGTTTCCATTACCAAAGTCTATGTTCCAGAGAGAAATCAAGCTCCCTGGCAACCATGCAATTTTCACATGAAAATTCAGGTTAGTTCTTTAATGAGCCAGATACCTTACATGCCCTCTGGGGATGGAAAAAAGCAGCTTCACAGATGTAAGATAAATAACTTCAATCTGGTGTTTTTAATATCAGTAAGAAGTGGCTCTTAGTAAGATATACATGTTTACTTAATGATTTGCTTTGCCTTAATTAATAATGGAAAATTATTATTCCATCCTGCATAACAGCATATCATTGTCTTAAACTGTTGGTGTTTTTTTTTGTTTTTTTTTTTTTTTTTTGCACAAGTACATTTTTAAACTATCCCAACAGCCTTCCTGCTTTTGCTGACCAGCAAATCTGATACTATGAAAAAGAAGCAGATTTCTGATGCTGAAGGACACCGTTGTCATGTTTCTTCACTTCTTCTAGCTGAATCATTGGGAATTGTACTTGTTTTTCAAACCATTTGGCTACTGTGAGCAGCTGCTTCTCTTGGAATGAACGCCCAATGAACTGAAGCCCAATTGGCAAGCCTCTTCCTGAAAGAGCTGTAGGAACATTTACGGCTGGCAGTCCTGAAACAAAAGAAGTTATTCACACAAAGGCTTGCTATTAAACAAATCCAGTTAGAGTCATTTTTGTAACAATTCTGAGAGAACCAGAGCAGTTCAGTAGCATTTTAAAATCTACCCCACCATTATGAAGCATTTTACAAATGCCCACTGTACTTATGTATAGAGTTGTTAACTTTCCCTTGTAAGTTAACAAGAGGAGGGGAGGTATCTCAATTCTGTGTAAGAGGTTAAAAGGTTGAAGGGAATGGATGTTATAGGCAGGAGAAAACACAGTTGAACTCCTGCCCCTGCTCACCAGCCATGTTTGCAGCCTGTGTTAGGATGTCATCTTCCGTGCTGCGGGTTCTGTTGTCTTCTTTGATGAATTCCATATACGGGAGTGCATCGCTCAGAGTGGTAGGAGTGAGTAAAATATCAATACCACTTCCAAAAACCTTCACAAAGTCATTGGCAATGAGACGTCTGACTTTCTGTGCCTTGACAAAGTAATCCTCATAATTCCTAGAAAGAAATATGGGTGTGAGGGTGGAATGCTACGATTCTGAAAATACACAACAATTGCTTAGTTACCATAGAAAAGATAAGCTCTATATTCCTCCTGATTAAGAGGCTAACATGTATTTGAGTTTCTCATATACCACAAGCTTAGTCACCAAACACAGTGCTTACGCTCTCATAGCCACGAAGACGTCAGAGAAAGAAGACGCAAGAAAATTCTGTTGAAGAAAGGTGAAGGGAAAACAAAACCCCAGTTTAAAATAGCTAAGGATCAGAATAATGCTATATGGCCTTTCTGGAACTAAACTGTATATTGGATTTCACTGCATAAAGGCACAGTAAAGTCTAGAAATACTATAGAAGCAAAGCAGGTTTGCAAAATAGGCATTAAGCTCTAGGATTCAATCCAGCTAGACACTTAATGAATGTGAAAAACTCCTATAATCTCTGCAGACATCCAAATGGACTTGAAACCAAGAATGTGTTTCTAGTACGCTTCTTACTAAACTATGCTCTTTCCCCTATTTTTTTTCCCTATATTAGTGTTGGGTTTATGGCTTTCTAAACTGTCTTTATGCTATCCTGAAGCAGAAACAAATCAGTTAGCTTTATATTTATTGTTCTTTTTAATTTCACAAGTAGAACTGGCAAACATGTAACGGAATTCATAACTTCAGAGTTTAGTTTCAAAAGCAATCACCAACAGTTACTCTTTAAAAAAAAATTAAAATACTGATAAATCAAACCTACTCTGTTAATTCTGATGCAATGACTATAAATAACTATCAACGCATGAATGATCACATAGTTATTTTATAAAAAGCAAGAACAAAATATTCTGTGAAATGCACTGTTTGCAGGAAACAGAGATGTTTGTACTTTGTCTCAAGAACGCTTGTAGAACCCTGGATTTTGTTCTTCAAAAGTACTGTTGAGACAGGACTCTCTTGTTCAGTCCTAATGGAACACAGTCTTATGCTCCTTCACAAAAAAGTGAGCTGCATGAAATTTAAAGCAGTCTTTGGAAAGCTGACCTGGACAGTTGTGACCAGAACGAGCATACTTGGCAGGACTATTGGCATTCCATAAAAGCTGCTTCTTATCTACTGACAACATTCCTGTCTATGAGAGTAACAAGAAGTCACTTCTGATGAATGCTGTTGCTGAGAGAAGGAGCTTTGTCATGCGCTTGTTTTGAGACAAATTACAGGACCAGTTTCTCTGTTAGTATCTAAACAAGTTAAGTATGACTCCTGCTTACTCTATCATACTAGGATAGTAAATGAGGAGCAAAAAATGGAGATGAAAAAGTTAAATTCATTAGTTCAGGCACCTCTGTCTTCACTGCATACTAAGGCAGAGAGCTATAGTTAATTGAACTGTGTATCATCTGTCTTGCTCCAGAAGACCTCAGCAGAATGCACCAGCAGTTTTTCTATGCAGCTTTACTGAGATTAATACCTACAGAACTTACAATGTTACAAGAGAGATGGCTTCACTGTGATTTCAATGTCTTCCTACAGGATATATTTTTCCTTATTTTAACTATTAGGTGACAACAATGCTCTGATGGGGAAAAAAAAAATAATCACAAGGATGTTTTACTTAATTCAGAAGGCTCCCTGGGTAAGGAAAAACATTTTCATTCACTGCTAACAGTTCACTGGTTACTACATAGCTAAAGCAGTAATAACAGTAGAAGTAGCTACTAGCTTGAGGACAATTCTTTTTCATGTCTTGAGGAACAATTCTTTTCTATTTGCTTATCAAATTATGAACTTAATAAAGTTGAGTTTGAAGATGTGTTCCACTTACTGTTTCAACAAGAAGTAGTTTCCTGATAGAATTCTTCCTCTTACAACATCATTAAATCCTTCTCGTCGTGTTGCAGCATACATGCTTTCTGTGGACTTGTTCATGTCAGAACGATGTCCTGGAAAGAAAAGGCAATTTAGAAATAGTTTTTGTGATTCTTAAGATTCAATAACATAATGGTACACATCATAGTACAACAGGCTGCAGTTTGCAGCAGACTGATGTTCTGCTATTCTGGAAAAATCCACAAACCATATTCCTTCCATGTTCCATTACAGAGAAGATTTTAAGCCCAGACACTCACGTGTGCATAAGTGAAACACAATAAAATATTTATTTATTCAGCTCTTATGTGCACAAGGTTTTTATTCTATTCCAATCCAAAAGAACATCAAACATTCAACTATGAAACACATACTATCAAAACTGATATTTCTTAATGCCACTTAGCAAGGTTTCTGTTGCCTGAGAACAACAACAAAATAATAATTTAAAAGGCCTTACCATATTCCAGTCCGTCAAACCTGGCCATATTTGATGCCACTTCTGCAGTGCAGAGCACATGATAGCAGACAATTGAGTAACGGGTGTGTGGTAAACTCACTTCAACTACTTTAGCACCTGCATTCTTAAAGAGGTCAGCAGCCTTTGACCAAACAGCCAGAATTTCACTAGAAAGCCCTGGTACGTGGTACTCCTTAGAGAAAAACAAGAATAAATGATGTTTACTTTTACTGGCCACCAACACATAAATACTATTTGCTAAAAATACTTTGAAACTATTAACACTGTGTGCTTTTAAATACTTACTGCAGCCTATCACATCTACTAAATATTATAAAAGCAAGCAGTACTAAATAAACTCTGTCATCTGAAGAATATTATGTTCACCTTAGCAAATTGTAACCCATAACACAATCCATAATGGAATTTCAGCAGTTTTCTTCTGGAGAAGTGTCCACTTGTTCATCTAGTCATATAGAGCACACCGCATGGCTCTACAGCTCATGGGTAGAAGCTGTGCAGATGTAAGCCCTAATACTAGGGGCATTTTCAGCAGGGAATAAGGTATGCTCACAGCACATCAGCAGCTACTAGCACACCTCAGCCAAACAAGCAACCCACCAGAGAACTACAATCACAAGGTTGGGATAGGACTGACTTAGACAAGCAACACTCTTGTTTTAAGATATTTGCTTCAGTTCAAGCTCAAAATATCTGGGTCAAAATACCATGTGATCTCTGAACAGCAACGACTCACACATATTATCATAATATATGCATTAACCTGTTTGGGTTAATCTGTAGCAGCAGAAAACAATTGTCCAAGGGATATGAATAATTTATCAATACTACTATGTTAGATTTATTAAAATCTAAACAGTATGCAGAAAATTAATTTTCTAGATGTATTTTTCTTTTTTTTTTTTTTTTTGCATTTCACAGATTCTGAATAATTAACTGTCAGTGGGCATCTCTTCTTACAAAACTGAATCTTCTGGTTTACCTGTTCTGTCACAGGTTCAAGTACTGGGAATCAAACCAACAAATGTGACACACATTGTTTTTTGAAGACAGAACCTTTACAAAACCATAAAAGGTAATTAAAAAATAGGCTGCAGCTCCAAATGTCATGCTTAAATTACAAGCATACTTACAAGAACGACTGAATTACGTGCATTACAAACCAAATTACTCGATGAAAACATTAGCGGCTATCGTGAAGTTTTCTTTGCATCCCTGTTTGAGCTCTGTGAGTCACAGCTCCTTGTGCCATTCAATTGCCTTTAAAATTATGCTGTATCACAGTGCCATTTAAACAAGGATTTCAAAAAACTGCACAAGTAGTACTAGTACAACTAACCTCACTGTAAGAAGTCACTAAAAATAACTAGTATGAAGTTGTGGAGGTATCTGATGAAAAAGCCACAGAGAAGCAAGATCTGAAGCCCCTCATTTTCCCTGGAACTTCCTGGCAGTGTTTCCCACAGTGATGACAAAGCATTTAAGACAAAGTGTTAGCAGATGCTCGCTCTGAATCACCTATGTGGGCAATAGAGCACATACTGCTCTTTTCTGGGAGCTGCTCATACTGTTTTCACTTTTCAAATTATGAGAGATTGGGTGGTGACAGGCAATACACAAATAATTTCTTTTGGAGGGAGTTACATTTGCCATCCTTGTTCACAACTGTTGATGGGATTTAAACGTTACCTTAGGAATTCCTATCGAGAGCTTGCTGACATCAGTCAAACTTGGCAGTGCAAATGGCTGAAAGATGTCCTGAACTGTGGTAGAGTCTTTAGGATCATGTCCAGCAAGTGAACCTGAAACATGACATGACACATTGAAGAGCAGGAAAATGCACACTGGGTAGATGGAATTCAGCCTGCTTTTTGAACAAAGACATAGAGCATACAAAGATATATGTAGTAGTAGTACCTAGCACAACAGCTGCATCATCCACACATCTGGTTAGGATTCCTGGCACATCCATGGAGTTCACTAGAGGAATGAGACCATGGCGAGAGATCAGTCCATATGTTGGCTTTAAACCTACTACACCACAGTGAGCAGCAGGATTTCTGGTAGATCCTCCTGTGTCTGACCCTAAAGCTCTACGGTTTCAAAAGGGTTACCGTTAGTAAAATGATTCAGAACATCTCCAAACAATACTTATGGCTTTAAGATGCATGGATTTAAAAATGTCTCAGTTCTTCCCAACTAAAAGTCATAACCACGCACTCTAAACATTAGCCAACTCCCTACGTCTGCTATTTTTCAGCTGTTCTCAGCATTTTTCATAGGACCTCTGAATTAGCCACTGGGAGAGATCGGTTCTCTCTACAAATCAGAGGTAGATAAATAGAAATCAGGCATTCAGAATAGGGCTCTAAAGACCTAGTTCCTACTTCTCTGTTGGTCCGTTCCAATTCTGTGGTCTGTGAAAGATGTCTTGTGTTTTAGTTTATGATTTTCAGATATTTGTGACTATTTATTCATTAATGAATGATGACATGAAGTATCACAATCCAGCATACAAAGCAGTAATAACACAGTATGCTTTTTGCCCTCAATAACAAGGCAGGCTTTTCAAAGTCTAGCTAAGAGGTTCTTCCTGTTTCCAAGCCTACAAAGTATAGTAGAACACCCAATTTAGAGTAGTTTCAATGCAATTCTTTTTCTTCTCTTTAAGCTGAATTCCTTTACTGCTATTTCACATGTGAAATCTTGTTCCAAACTGAAATTTTCACTGTAAAAATTTCAATTGAATAGCAACATCACATTGAAATCAAGGTTCTCTTGGTTTTAGTGACTTTAAACTCAAAATCCACTTAAAAAATAGAAGTACTTTAATCAGAATAAAAAATAAAACCTTAAGTTTTATTCATAAAACGATGGGGTTTTTAAAAGTAGTAATCTCTGGGAGCAAAAATATTTTAACAAGTAGACAAATATAATACATGGGTAAACAAAGACATAATAACTAAAGATCATTTAAAACATCTTCCAGTTAAGAACACAACTGAGCACGCATTCTCAAATGTAACTCTCAAAACTGCATAAAGCGTAGATTTCAGTGTAAATTTTTAAGGAACAGATTTCCTTTAACAGATGGATGAGGAAGAGAGTATAAACAATCAATTTGTTAAATAGTGTGTTGCTATTCCATGCAGATAATTGTTGTAAAATTTTTTTTTTTAATAAACTAAAACTCTTTAACTTTTTAAAAACAGATAAAATTCCAAGTATCTTTATAAACTGGCTTCCTGTTTTCAAACTGGGTATTTGAAAGCTTTTAGATGTCAAATCTCACGTATCCATATTATCACATACCCAGCTATAAAAACAGAGGCCAGGAGGAAGGATTTCTAAACTGTTATATGTCAACAGACACCTCATCATTTGCTGAATTAAGTTTTCAGTGTTTACACGTTTAACATACTTAAAGAGGTAGAGGATATGTCTCTGTTATTTTTAAGAGTATGTGGGAATAACAATAATACTGTCATTCCTTTACTGCCATTATCACTTTGCCTCGTGCAGTGCAAAGTGCTCACATCAGTACACTGAATAACATTCTAAATGAATAAGCCTTACTCTGCCTACAGGAAATCATGCTGGCTTCATGCTATGCCATGAAAAACTGAAGATGTTGAAATAAATTCTCACAAGCCAGCGCAAATAATGCTCCCATCTCAGACAAGATCAACATCTTTTCTACAATTTAATCCATAAACTGCATTATTAGAAAATTATTGAGTGAAAACCTTGCAATGTATTTCAAGACATTTCATTAAAAACAATTCCAAAAAGCTTCTTACGCAAAACATGTGAAAGCTGATACAGCAGCTGCACTGCCTCCAGAGCTCCCTCCTGTTATTACCCAGTTAGAGTTTTCAGGCTCAGAATCAGATCTGGGTACAGATTTTTCCTTGTACTGTCTTGAATAACTCCAGGGATTTCTGACTGGTCCAAATGCCCCATCTGTACTCCCAGATCTAAGACAGAAGAAATAGGGACAGAAGTGACAGACAACACATTGCTTTCCAAGTTTTTCTTTATCTGGTTCCTCATCCCTTACTCTAATAAATTCAATTTCAACACAAAAAGACTGGCATATGTACAGTTTAGTGCAGACAGATAACGTGCACAAGTCGAAATATTCAAAGGGACCATCCTCTGCCACAGAACCTCAGCTTCTGTTAGTAGGTGGCAAGGGTGGCTGCCCAGGGATGTTGAACATCTCCTTCTCTGGAGATGTTCAAGACCTGCCTGGATGCCTACTTGTGTGACCTGGTGTAGGGAACCTGCTCTGTGCAGGGGGGTTGGACTCGATGACCTCTGGAGGTCCCTTCAACCCCTACAATTCTGTGATTCTGTAAGGGGTGGGAAGTAGGTGGGCTTTAACATTCCTTCCAACATGAGTCATTCTGTGATTCTAAAGCCACTGGAAAGGATGCAAACAGAAAAATATGAAACAAATTTAATGTACCTAAAGGTAAAACTATCTATCTGCTATAAAACAAAAGTACTCTGGCTTCCCAAGCCTGCATTTGGAAAAAGATGAGCACTGCCTTGTGGGACATTGCTCTGGAGAAGGGGGGAAAAGCCCCGCAATACCAGCAACAGGTGCTCCTCTGTAAATAACCCACGATTACTTACTCTATAGCTCTCCCCTGAGGTCACAGTCTGCTGTTTCAGAATGTTAGACTGCCTTGTTGGAATCTGGTTTCAGCCTGTGATAATCTAGATGCAGGCTGCCACCAGAAGCAGGGGGGAGCTTTCCACCTTCCTTGCAACTGCCACCTCAGGTTCCCCAACTCCATAATGTTGGTGTTATTAGCCAGATCAGCTGAGCTGGCAGTTTACACAGTTGAAAATGAACCTAATTGAGACATTGCTTTTCAGCTGGATCAGCTTCCTCATCAAGCTGATGGTGCAGCCATGTTGGTGATGGCATGAGACCATGCAAATACACAGTACAGAAAAGAGAGGCTGAGGGTGAGATAACCCTTATTAGCAGAATCCTGTGTGTTAGTGAGCTTAGACTACTTCTAGCCCTCCCTAATGAAAGGGTTTGGTTGCTTTTTCTTCTCCTCTGCTTTTTCCCTGCTTTCCCCCTGAGGCATGTCTCTGACATGGAAATGACTTTATCCAAAATGATCCAATCGAAGTATTTTAACCCAACCAAACCTACGCCTTTGGCTTAGGAAAAATAAAAACAAAGCCAAAACACAACACTTAATTTTTCTCATTGGTAGCTTCAGTATCCAGCAGATCTGGTGACAGAGGCTCCTGTCTCTGCTCAGGGCTGCCCCAGACTACTGCATGCTGCTGCCTTCACTGATTTGTCAGAGAACAAATTTGTGACAGTATTTTCCAATTTCTTTTTCCTAGCAGAATTCACCAATATTAGGCAACAGTTGCACAAGCAATTCAAAGTGCTGCTCTAAATTAGCCCGTTCACAACAAATCAGAGTACTCATACATGTTAATCCAGTGGTTGGGACAGATGGTAACTGTCTCAAGGCCATAACGATAATTAGTTAAGGGCAGAAACCACCAGTAAGAAAGGAGAAAAAAAAGTCAGCAAATAGGCGGTGTGGTAACCAGATCTATTTGCTACTGGATATGCAAGTCTGTTTGCCTTCTGCTTTCTGCAAAGGCAACTCTTCCCCCTGAAACACAGCCATAGTTGAACTCTACGTTCATAAAAAAATTGACATGTAGATAACTTACACAACAGTAAAAATGTTCATGCAGTATTTGAGAAATTAAGGCAACTCTAAATTCTCTTTGCAGATTAGCATTCGTTATTTTCTAACATGACAGAAAGAAGAGTTTAAGGATTATGCATAGAACAGATGGTGTGTAATCTGTTTAATGTAGAATCACATGTTAAAAATAATAAACATCACTCACCCCATTGCAAATTCATCTAGGTTTGTTTTTCCTAAAAGCACAGCTCCCTGATCCAGTAACTTCTGAACCACTGTAGCACTGTAAGGAGAAATATAACCTGAAAGCAATCAAAACAGTTAAAGGAGTGGTTGATGAGATATGGTTGATTTCTAAAAGTAGTTACTCTTCTGAACACTTAAAATTTGTCACTATTTGTGCATAAAAGTTACCACTGCACAGTGCCCAAATTTTGCTTCAACAGACAATATGGGTAATTCTCAAGATTTAGCAAAAGCAAACTAAATACTGTTTTGTCTGTAATGCTTTTTTTTTTTTCCCCTCCACAATTTACAATACAGTAATTCTGGATTATACATTTCCAGAACTAAGCCTTCAGACAAACAAGTTACCACAGCAGTAGCAAATTATGGCATTTGGGCAATCTGCAGACGAGTGCTAAGCTATCTCAAATTATTCCCCTTACGATGAGATGGGGGAGCATATTGTTAATCACAAGCTGAAATATAAACTGGCTCTCCTGTGACCAACTGTGTGCACCTTCAGCCACTTTGACCTCATATAAACAGTGAGTTCTGTGCCACTTCCATGAGATCCTGGGTTGTAACTAACTTCCTCTGTGAATAATGACAGTGATTTCTCCAGCCCCACTCTCAGCTGGAACAAGGACAGCATCACTCCTAAAACTCTCTACCATTAATCTACAATAAAGCACAATGGGTCTGAGAACGTGCTTAAGGAAAAACATCTCAGGTAATGGAACACATTCTTTAAATTGCAATACCGTATTTTGTTTCTTCTGTTAAGGTAATAGGATTACCTCAGGTAAATCAGCAGAAGTTTATCTTTCTCAAGACTTCAAAGTTTCACTTTATGCAGAATGAAGAAGAAAATAAGAAATGTTTACTACTTTCACTTTCACTATGGAAACATTAGAGTGTCTTGAAAATTTTCCTGGAGTGTTAATAGAAACAATAAGCTTGGGAAATTTTAAAGAATTAAAAAGTAATACAAACCTGTTCTGTAAAGCAGGAATGCAGAGAATTGTTAATATCTACTCTTCCTACAGCAATATGAAAGCGCTACATAATGCAACGGTTATAAACAGAACACAAAAGGACTGTTTGCATTTTGCTGGACGCAACAGCAAACACTACTGACTGCTCTCCTCTGTAAATCTAAGTGTAACACGTGAACTACAGAATGACTCCATTTAGATAGGCCAGAATAACCACTGCATTGTTAATGGCAGCGTAGATACATGAATAAAGGAGAAAATGCACTTGCATAAGAAAAAGATACACCTGTAATACTAGATGATCTTGACAGAGGAAATCAGATAAACACATTTCCTCAAATCAGCTCAGCTCATTTTTGAAAACGTTTGGATCTCTGGAAGACTTCACTCCACTAAGCCTCTGAGGAGAAAAGACAGAGCTCCAATTTCACCTTAGAAGCTCTACTGCACCTCTCATACTGTACCTTTTAGCATGTTTGATGCACATGTTGTCTCAATGCCAGCTGTATTAAAGTTGTCCTTCACTGCAATGGGAACTCCGTCCAGCTCACTCAGTGGCTGACCTGCATTAGGAATTATTGCAAAGACCACACAGACTGCATCAGTGTGCTACGTACAGTCAATTACAATTTACCTTATGTGTCACTTCGGGTGCTTTTTGCAAGTACAAGAACTAACCATTTAGCATTTGATGGTTGTCTGTTACACTCTCAAGACCCATTGCCTTGAACTCCTATAAGCCCTATGCCCAGAGCAGTCCCTGCAAGGCACAGTGGCTCCTAAGGCAGCAGGCAGCTGCTTTCAGTCAAGTCAGCTGCCCCAGCAGAGTCCTTGTTGCTTCCAATGAGACGACATCCTGCTTATCTCAGCCCTGGGTGCTGTGTGCACCCACTCCATCCCAGGAGCCAGCACATCTGCCCACCTGACACACACAGCATACAATAAAAGCACTCTTTCACCAGGAGCGCCACCCTTATAAACAGGCTGCCGTACCTCTTCGGTATCTTTTCTCCGACTCCTCAGCCTGCTTTAATGCAGTTTCTTCCGCTACCGTAATGTAGGCGTTGAGAAACTGGGTGCTTCTGATGAGAGCGAGGCACCTCTGGCAGAGCTCTGTGGGGGTGACCTGTCCTTCCTTTAGCGCTGCTGAGATCTGAAAGGGCAGCGACAGCGGTCAGCGGCACGAAGCTGCTACCAGACCCCAACCCAGCGCATCTCGGCAATAAAACGCGTCCCTGCGGGGACGCGGTCGGGCCCCGGCGAGCCACGGTCACCTTGAGTCCGCCCCTCCGGCCGAGCGCAGCACCCGCACCGTACTGCTCGGCCCGGGGCCGCTCACCTGACGCAGAGAAGCACGCAGCATGGCGGCTCGCTCCCCGCGGCCTCACACCTATTCCGGCCCGTCCCGGCGCTGCGCCGAGCGCCTGGGCGCCGCCATCTTGCCGCAACACCGAGCGACGCCATTGGTGGAGCGGCCAAGACGGCGGCCGCCCATTGGGCCGGGGCACCGAAGGGGCGCTGAGGTTGTGAGAGACTCCCGGCGGGGTCAGAGACCGGGACGCGGTTGCGGCGGTGCCCGCTGCCGGCCATGCTGGCACGGAGAGCGCTGCGCTGGGCGGCGCGGCGGGGCGGGCAGCGGCCTCCGGTGCGCGGCCTCCGCGTCTCTCCGCGGGCGCGGTCCGCCATGCCCTCGTGGGTCATCGACCGGTACGGCCCCAACGAGGTGCTGCGCTTCACCCGGGACATGGTGTTCCCCGTCATTCAGTACCCCAACGAGGTCATTGTTAAGGTGCACGCCGCCAGCTTGAACCCCATAGACCTTAGCATGAGAAGTAAGTGGCGGGGCACGAGCGGCCCCAACCGCGCTTCTGAGAGGCGGGGGTGTGAGATGGCGGGCTGTGATTAGGTGTGCCATATCCCATAATCACACACACACACTTGTTCCTTTGGATTCCTACTGGTGTGATGCTGGAAATGGAGCAGGTGCAGCAGAACTCTCAGGATGTCTGACAGTGTTGCTGCTTAATTAACTTTTTGTAATAAAGAGCCGTTTTATGTGTTTTAAGTAAATCACAACAGCAATCTGTTAAATTGTTCCATGGTGATTTATATTCTTACATCTACTGCATGCTCTTTGTTGGGGGTGGGTGAGAAAACCGTAGTTAAGATTTCCTTATTACTTGTAAAATCTCTAAGTACTGTAGGCTTTGTGCATATTTAAACTGTAACAGAAATGCAGAACGTGCTGAAAATGGGGCATTATATTCAGCCAATTCTTTCTAAATGGAATTGTTCAGTTAATGGATTAAATCCCACCAAGGTACGTAATGGCTAATTTCATATTTTCTAGGTGGTTATGGTGCAACTGCATTAAATATGAAGCGGGATCCCCTGAAAATCAAGAGCTTGGACACTGAATTCCCACTAACGCTTGGTCGAGATGTCTCAGGTGTTATCATGGAATGCGGACTAAGTGTGTCTTATTTCAAACCTGGAGATGAGGTGATACCACTAATATGATTTTTTTTTTCCCCTAAAAACACATAGTTGAACTATGTTAAACTGTGTTAACTATGTTAAACCATAGTTAAACATAGTTAAACCATGAGCTATTCAGCTGCCTTTCCTAGTAAGAAAATTCTTATGTTGTTGCACTCTGAATCTGGACTGTCTTGCAGTACCTTCTTAGAACACTGTCTTCACTACATTTTTTCTCTGACAAACACCTTTCCCTAACTTGCGTCTGAACTTTGAAACCCTAATTTCTCTTTTGATTTTTAATTTTTGGCAAATTGAAATAGGATTCCTTTACTGAATGTCACTTTTCCACATGGGTGTGATTTTGTGCAGAGAAATTGGTAGTTGTTTTCTGTTTGTTTTTAGGTATGGGGAGCAATTCCTCCGTGGAAACAAGGCACTCTGTCAGAGTTTGTGGTAGCTAGTGCAAATGAGGTAAACCTGCAAAAATGTGGTTAACAGATGACAAACAAATTTGTAAATACTGATGTTTTCCTTTTTTTTCCTTTGATGCCTGAATAGCTGTCTGTTTCTTGATATTTGACTTCATGTACACTCCTACTAGACATAACGGAAAATGTGCAGTAGACAATTTGCAATTCAGTAAAGCTGATTTAAATATTTCAGTATCACGTAGGATCCGCTGTGTGATTTAGATAAGACTGATTTTGTTTCAGGTATCTTTTAAGCCAAAATGTCTCAGTCACGTAGAAGCTGCCTCCTTACCGTATGTAGGTCTTACAGCGTGGTCTGCAATTAACAAAGTTGGAGGACTGAACCAAAGTAATTGCAGCGGGAAAAGGTAAGTAACTTAGTTACTTATCTAGTGCTGGTGCTAAAATGTAGTGTTCCTTTTTTATGCTGATCAGCAGCTTGTAAGACATGTCTAGCAGTGCTGAAGGCTGTTATGCCATGGCATTCACAAAGATCAGCTGGCCTGAAGTAGCCAGGTTCAGTCTGTGCAGCTGCTAAGGAAGAGGCTATTTCAGAGTGAGATTCAGCCTAACTGATGTTTTAAGGCTGCTTGCTGGCACTGCCTCTCTTCCTTTAAATAGCGACTATATAGAAACAGTCTAATGTACATGTATTCTGTGTGACTGTATAGATAATTTAAGGCTGGTATCTTTGGGAATTTATTGGGACTGCCTTTCTGCTTGCAAGGCAGCTGCCCAAATATAATATTCTCTCTCTTAAAAACCTCATCAGCTCACAAAAGGTCTTCTCAGCCACAGAGGTGTGTTTCACTGAGATTCACTCCTGTATGCAGGAACAATTTGGGACAGGCTGGTTTCCCAGCTTTTTGGAAAAAAAAGTGTCTGGGTCTCATTTGACCAGTAGGACAGAACTCATTTAATAAGGCCAGGAAGGTAGAAGAGGAGGGGAAAACAGGCAAGACTAGCAGCCAAAAAGAAAAAAATTGGCTTTGTCAGCTTGTTAGTCTGACAATGGCAAGTGAAGCTCAGGAGAGGATAAATACTTTGAAAGGCTGGAGCAGATTTTTTGCCTCGTAATGGAGATGTGTAAATAGGTAGCAAAATAATCACTAAAACTACCATGCTGTCTCAAAAGTTTGTCATAAAAGAATAATTGGACAATAGGAATCTGGGTACCTGACCTCTTCCTGCCTGGGGTGTGAACTGTTGTAATGCAACACATAGCAAAGGGTACCAGATTTACTGTAATTCTTCACCCGCCTCTTTAGAAAGTAATTGAGAGATCATGTTTTCATACGTCATGGTAAATTTCATCACAAAAATACAAATTAGCTGTTTGCTGTAAATGTAATGTTCTGGGAAAACAAATTGCAAAATCTGAAATAATTTCAGAGACATCTTTGAAATTAACTTCCAGCTAGTGATAACATACTGAATGTATCATCTTCTTTTTTTCTTTCTTAAGTATTTAGATTATTGTTTGTTATCTTATCTTTCATATGTAAATAGAATTAACCTAGAAATCTGTTGACAGGCTAACCTTATTTAAAGTATCTTGCCAACCTTCAGGTAAGTGTTCAGATTGTTAAAAGTGAAATGCAAACTGCAGTTACATCACGTCTTCACATATAACATTTACTTTAAGGTTCCTAACAAGTATGTAATTGTTCTGTCACTGAAAAAATAAAAATTCAAAGCAGTAATCTTGTGAGGCAACAATTTACCCCATGTTTCTTAATTTCTTATAATAATTGAACGTGTTAGCAAGAAGCTGCCTGCATGAGTAATTTTACATTGGCCTTTTTGTCTCCTGTAGGTGTGTGTAAATAGCTATGTAGGATGGTGTGTGAAAGTGTGTCTTATTTTGAAAGAGTACCTGTATTCCTTGAGGAAAACTCCTTCATTGGTACTTTATTGCAGGATTAAGATATCTTGAAAACAACAAGTGTTTCTACTGGTGTGTTCTGTTTTCTTTGCCTCTCTAAGGGGGAAGGGTGGACTAACCACAAGTACTTGCTGTCAGTCCCACAGTGTGTACCCTGTACTCTGATCTGACAGGACAATCTGCTGCACTTTCCCCAACTTTATTTTTACGAGTTACCTGAAGTGTGCACGTGTTGTTTGTGGTGTCTACTGTTTCACTGCAGCTCTGGTTGTTTTGCCACAGCTTTTATCCTAAATCATTGTAATTTACATCAGTGTTCTTGTACAGGGTAAAAGTGAATGTGCTCATTGTCCAGAATGTCGAGAATGACTCTGTGGTTTTCAAGTTCTCTCTGGATAATAAGCCAAGAACTCCTTGTGGGTGAGGATCCTGCTTCAGTAGAAAGGGAATATGGTTGTTCAACAAAAGCTGTTAACCCTTCCTTGCTGTATTCTCAAAAAGCGTGTTAAAATATGGCCATTTGAGAAGACCTTGAAAGCTTTTATGTTGATAAGGAATAAGGGCCTTCATATAAATGCAGAGTAAACATTTTGTGTGTTAGAGTTTACTGGGAAGAGTTACACTAGGATTATGGTACAGGGGATTGTTGAAATTACACTTCTGGTTTACATGTTTGCAATGAAAATTGAAATGATACAATGACCCAGGATTTTTTTTCAGAGAGTGTGTTATTTCATCATTTTGTCTGATGAGAATTTCAAAGTGAGGATAGGTTGCAATAATTCTTGATAGGGTACACTCTTCTTGATGCGAGAATAAATGTTTAGGGGCATTTTGTTGGCATAATCAAATGAAATTTGATTTTATTTTTTAACAGCTCTTACACTGTCAAACGCTTTCCCACACCCTTGAGTTACACCAAGCAGTGTGCCCTGTCTCCAGCACTGTACAAAACACTGAGCTGCTGAGCTGTGGCACACATACCTCCTGATTATACAAGGGCTTCTGTGTTGAAAGCATGCATGCAGGTGTGTGACAGCCACGGCAGCATGCACACAGCCCAGGGCAAGTGCTGTGCAGTGTGTGTGTGAGGGCGGTGACCTGCTTTGTGGTGTGACTTACTTTGTGGTGTCACTTGGCCTGGAGGGTGGCACATTACTCAGTTAAGCTGAGATGCCTTTAGAGCATAGGCATAGTTTGTAAAGCAAAGAGGTGTTCAAGGCCAGGTTGGATGGGGCCCTGGGCAGCCTGGTTTAGTATTAAATGGGGAGATTGGTGGCCCTGCCTGTAGCAGGGGGGTTGGGGATTCACGATCCTTGAGGTCCCTTCCAACCCTGGCCATTGTGTGATTTTGTGAAAGAGCTTTCTTAAGGTCAGTGTGTACAAAGTTCTAATAATGAAAAGTTTTGGTAGGAAATAGCCCAGGTAACATAACAAACAAAATAAATCTGGACCTTACTTCCACTTTGGGAATAGTGAGCATGTTTATTGAAGCCTTAGCCAAGCAGCTTCCCACAGCGGATCATGTTGTATCAGTCCTCAAGCAAAATGTACATTTTGAAGTTAGAGCTTTCTTCAAATTCTGCAGTGGAGGAAATGCCCTTCAGGCAAGGAGTAAAATTGGAGAGACAGTTTGACAGGGTGTTTTCTGTATTTGTTTTTTTTTTTGGGGGGGGGGGAGGGGTCTTGAAAGCAGTTACTGGCAGCTCTTGTAACGATAAAGACGAGCTTAACCCAGTGTCTTGAGCAGGGTATCCCTGAGACATTTCAAGGATAATCAGATCTGAATATAAAAGTTGCTTCAGACATCTGTTGTTAGAAGCATGTTTCTGAGCATAAGTACATTTTGGCAGGTTTCAAAGCAGCAGGCATTGTGGTTTCAAATTCTTCATCTGAACTCTGCAAGTTTAGATGAGTGAAATAAGGAATAGAATCTGATGAGTTTCAAAGGAGTATCCATTTTAGAATGGATCCTGTGACCAAAGCCAGGTCTCTTAGGTTACTCCAAAGAATTTTTGTCAACTGATACTCTAGATTGTCTAGAGCAATTTTGCATTGTAATAGCCATTTCCCTCAGCATCCAGCATGGTAAGATATAGAACAGGAACATCACCAGCTTTTGAAAATACTGAAATTTTTCTGGCAAGCAGAAGTTCTGAGAAACATGATTCTCCACATGCCAAGGCTTCATCTTGGATGTACCTTTTGTTCTGGAATTAGTAAATGAGTCCAAAGTTGAAACTACATTTGTAGCTTTGCTTGCAAGGCTTTCTTACTGATTCCCTATCTGAAGTTCAGCTAATTAATAAAAATACTTAGGTGTAATTTTTGAACAGTGATTAGGCTGCTGTAGCTTTAAGGTTTTCACACCTTTGAGATTGCATTCATTTTATGAAATTTAGAACTGTGTGTTCAGTTAAAATGAACTCTCTCATAATAATTTGGTGATATGCATCTTTGTTTTCTTACTTGTTCACTAATTTCAAGAAGTGGGCATTTTACAGGGTGTTGCTAAGATGCACTGAACCAGTACAGTTCTGCTGCCATTTTTTCAGATAGTTTAATAGTACTTGTGTAGTGAGGCTGCAACACTGTCATTTGTCTTTTAGATAAATGTTCAGTGATACTGGAAAATTATGTTCCATATGTTCTGAAATCCTTGGTCTCTCTAAGTAATGTGACACTGAACTACTTCTGCTAGATAGCAGCAATTTGTGTAAAATGTTAGCAAAATCTAATTTTTGCTTTAGGGAAAGTGACAACAGAGTCTGGGAGACAGAAAGATTCTTACTGACTTTGTTCCAAACTAAGCAATTAAATTTGGGAAAGTGTGGACAGAGACAGGATTATCTTTTTCTCATGATAAATGTTGACAGCTCCACTGCCTGGAATTAGTGAAAAGCACATAGGAGGAAGTCAGTATGGCTGCAATAGATAATGCTCTTGGCACGGGAAGCAGGATGAGAGCTGTGTTAAATCACATTATTAGGTATCTGAAGAGTTAACCATAAAGTAATACTGAATGACAAATAAGTGTTTTGCTTATAGTGATTTGATGTCGGAGATGTATAAGAATAAATAGTTGCTATACTGTTTGTTTGAAGAACTATTCAATAAATGTTCATTTTCTCTTACAGAGTGTTAATATTAGGAGCTTCTGGAGGAGTTGGCACATTTGCTGTACAGGTAATATAACACAGCATGTCCAGGATGCATCTTCAGACTGTTCAGTACAAAGAATGGAAGGGAGTTGAAGGACTGAAATAGGAAGCCACCCATTGAGCTGTCAGAGCTCCAGAAGTTTTGGGACTGGCTCCGTTCTGTTTGTTACATTGTATTAGTAGGAAGAAGGGGGCTTTAAAATGATGGGACAGGGAGTGTAGTTACTAAAAGAACACATTTCACAATTTAAGTGCAGGAATCATAAAATCATAGAATGGTTTGGGTTGGAAGGGACCTTTAAGATCATCTAGTTCTACCCCCTGGTATAGGCAGGGACACCTCCCTGTAGACCAGGTTACTCAAAGCCCCATCCTGCCTGGCCTTGAGTGCTTCCAAGGAGGGGGCATTCAAAACCTCTAAATTTGAAGAAATCTCTTAATTTGCAAAACTTGAAATTTGTCACTTGTCTTCGTTCTCTTTCAGTCATCTCTGCTCTATAAATATGAAAAGAACTTGGCATATGAGTAGAAAAATGATGGAGTATGTAGATGATTGCAGTTGGGATTGTCTGTAAAATGGTAGCAATTATAGCTGTTGTGGGTGGACAGTGATACTGGAGGCATGAGGCTTTCATGAGCAATCTAGGGAAAGCATAGTGACTTACATTAACATTCCATCATTGTCTTTGCCTTGTTGCCTTCTTGCATTCCTTCTTTCCAGTTGCCCTAACCTTAGGAGAGTTGACAGTCTTTTGGTAGCCAGTCTTCTACTGAATATCTTTAACTGTGGAAGATCCTCCTTGTATGCTCTCATTTAATTCAGGGTTTTTTATTCAAATTGGTGTCACCTTGTGTAGAAATATCTTTTTCTTGATAATATAAAAAATATGTCTTGAGAGATTGCATCATTATGTTCTGTGTTACAGCACCATAAACATAATGGTTTTAAGAAGCTCTCAGGAGAGTTTTAGTGGTGCAGTATTTGCCTGATCCATGATAAAACAGGTGGATAAGTTAGATCAGTGGGAAAGGCTATCCAACCATTGACTAGTTGTGATTTTTACCTAATTTATCCTGTGATTAGTTATTAATTAATCCGGAGTCAAATAAAAAAAAAAAAATTAGTGTGGATCTTTTGAATGAGATTTACAGAAGAGATGAATAACTAGCAAAAAAGCTTTCTTTGCTTTAAGTTCTGAAGCAGAAGAGCTAACCTGACATGCTCCTTGAGATAAATCAGAGATTACTTTTTCTCATTAGTAGTACTTTATTTACAATGAGATAGAGGTATGGAATACTTAATGAGCAGGTAGGCAGATAAAATTAAATCCCTGCAGTGGTTGATCTGCAGGCAGTTTAACAGATTGTTAGATTTAATGCATATTCTGAATTACCAGATTCAGAAGATGAACTGAGTATTTTATTTGAAGCCTTATTTATCCTGAGAGCTGGTATTTGCAAATTGCATGAAAAATCCCTCCTCAGCCACCCCAACTCAGTCCTCTACCATTTGCCTTAAATATCAGTAAGTTCTAACCATCGTTGGATATGTGATACGTTACCTTGTGTAATATAATAATGGTATTTTTTTTTTTTCTTTTTAAGTATTTCTCACTAAATTTTAAACCTTTGCCTCCTTTTTCTTCTTTTTTTCTTTCTGTTTCTAGCTAGTGAAGGCCTGGGGTGCTCATGTGACAGCAGTTTGTTCCCACGATGCTAGCGCACTGATGAAAAAGCTTGGAGCAGATGATGTGATTGATTACAAATCTGGAAATTTGGAGCAACAGCTTAAAACCTTACCCTCGTACGTGTTTGTGTTGCTTAATACTCAGATGAAGGAGTTGGCCATCAGTCCTTCTGCCTTTTGATTCCGGGCTGCAGTCTGTCAGGACTCCCTCTTTTCCTTTTTCTTCCCACTTCTAAAGCCTTATTTCCTAAAGCAAATTCTTCTCTGTCCTTTTTTTGAATGTAATTTGCCAAGTATTGCAAGCACAGATTTCATTGTAAGATTAAGCCAGTTAATTGGGTTTATGGAGACAAGCTCGCTTTCACGTGCTTCTAATGACCATGATTTGATCAGCTTTGTCAGCTTCCATTGTAGGATCTGGGAGTGCTTAAAAAGCCGTGAATAAATCAAAACAAGACTCAGGAATCCTCTGTGAGGTTCCTAAATAGAAAAACCGATCTTCTACAGGGAAGAATTATGTCAGGAAGCAGTTTAGTGACTTGCCTCCAGTCCTGTAGCCACTGTGCAACATAGCTGGGAGTGAATTCCTGTAACATTGGGTACAGCTGCCTGTGCTGAATAATCACATTTATGTGGTCACAGCTGATATGTTTTAAGTAGCCTGAGGGGTTTCTCTGAAACTTTTTTTTTTTGACTTTTGCAGTCTTTCCTTTTGTTTAAACTTGGTCTTCTGTGACTTTTATTTGAAGATGGTAATTACACTGCTGTTTTTAGCTAGATTGAATTAATCTGGGTGGAAAAATAGAAACCACTCAATTGATAAAATAATTTTACTATTAACTGCTCTACAGAGGTGTGTACCCTTTTACTGGGGTGTGATTGCTAATAGGTCTGAGATCAGTTGTGAGGGTGTTGGTGCTGTCTGTTTGAGCAGAATATACAAAAATTGACAGCTTGCAAGCAGTGCTGTGTATGCTAAATTCTGCTCTTGAAGATTTTAAATGCTAAACATCCGTTCTAGCAAGCAGCCATTTTTAGGAGCTGTGAACCTTTGTATGAGTACAGTTTTGTGATGTAGCTAAGCCCATCAGTTGTGCATACTGAGAGGAAGGATCCTATAGCCCTCCTCTTTTCAATTGTACTGACTCTTCAGACTCCATGATGAGCTGTTCTTTTCTGGACCGTTAATTTTCACTGTGTTAATTCCTGTTTTGACAGCTTTTAGATTAACTCAACTATAACATGAAATCACACCCTTGGAAGACAGTCAGGAAAACTCTTTCTAGAGATAAAAAAATTTTCCATTTTTTTACGTATTTTTCCTTTTATTTGTGGATTTGTTAGATGAGGTATATGCATTTATATAATCTGTTATCTATTTAGATAATCTATAGTGCATCTGTTTCTATCTGGAGATTGCTGAAAATTTGCAGCAGAGAATGAGAATGAGCTGTGTATCTAACAGAATAGGTACAGTAGCTCCCAGTTGCCACGTTCAGCCCTTACAGATTCATGTGCTGGGATAATAAGAACGAATGCTAAAAGCGTGGCTTGTTGCCAGTGATTGCATATAACCATAATGTGAAGAAATGATTTTAGACTCCTTGCTTTGAAGTTCAAGTAGGGAGATGCAGAGAGAAGATGCTGTCAGTAGAGATAAAATGTCAGTGATTTGTTTATGGAACTTTGGCCACTGGAACTGGCTTCCATGTGAATACAGCATGGACAGAAGATGTTCCTAGTCAGGGCAGGAGTCCAGACCAGACTTCAGAAATACATAGCATTCTGTTGAATGCTAGGACCAGACCTCAAGAATGTTTCAGTAATTTCAGTCAGAGGGATGAAGAGAGAATGCTCTAGAAGGCTTCAAGCAAATAGAGAATGTTATTGTGCATCTGAGAGTCTGCTTTTTGAGTTAGGGGCCATTTAATTATTGAAACAGCCTCTATCTGCTATGCAGTGAATGGACAATAACCTGTAACTTTAACTATAAATAAAGCTGGGATTTAGTTGAACTCATAGGGTTTGCTTGCTGCTGTCTTGCAGGCAGATTATTTTAATATACTGCAGTGACAGGTAGAAATGTGATCTACAACCAGTTTCATATATTATTTAATTTATGATTATCTTCCCTGTATCGTGACTTTGAGTCTGTTCTTTGCATGTCTCCAGATTTGATTTCATCCTCGATAATGTCGGTGGATCCACTGAGAAGTGGGCACTAGATCTCCTGAAGAAATGGTCAGGAGCAACATACGTTACTTTAGTGACACCTTTCTTGATCAACATGGACAAACTTGGAGTTGCTGATGGCATGTTGCAAACGGGAGTCACGATAGGCTCCAAAACCGTGAAGGTATGTGACAAAATCCCATATTCTTGAAGGTTGTGCTATGTCCTCATGGCTTCCTTTGTGGCTTAGGCACTAGTCAAGCAGTTCATCTGGACACATCTTTCTCATTTTCCTCATGCATTGTTAAGTATACTTCAGATGCATTTTGATTCTGTCTCCTTCTGTCTTGCATCAAAAAAAAACCAGCATTGTCCTCATATATATACATACATATATATGTGTGTATATATTGTAGTCTAGGGTGCTTTGTAGTCTTGATGTCTTATTGTGTGTTGCCTTTTCCATGTGGCCTCCTAGTGAGTCCTGCTGACAGCTAGCACTTTATAGTGAGCAGAGGAAATCCCTGCCTTGTTGAAGTATGGGTAGTTTTACTACTTGCCTTAGGCTGGCCAGGGTTTCTCTCAAAACATTTACTGATTCTCTTCATCCTATACCAGCACCACGGAGTAATAAAAGTGACTGAGAGCAGCTAAAGAGTCTTTCATCTCTTCCATGTTCGTGTGCCTGGATGGTGATACTGATTTTTCTACTTTAAAGCATTCTCCCAGTGAGGCTTTTTAGAATTCGTTCTTCTCTCAACATGTGTATTTGCTATCCAAGTGACTGCTTTTCAAGTTGTTTCCATGGTATTTCTGTGATGAGGCTGAGTGAGATTCTAGGTCCAGTAACAATGTTTTCAAAGGAAATTTCAAAAACAAAAGCCTGGAAAGAAGCCACATAATATGATGATGATTTCTCAGTTTGCATGTTTTCATGGTGAAGAGCGTTGTATGGCACACATTAGAAGTTGTCTGGTTTTGGCAGATGAAGACTCATGCCTCTAACAGCTTTCTCAAGGAAAGTGCTCTTGACTTGTGTTTGTGTGATCTTCCTGGAATGCTTTTTGTGTGAGCTGCCATCTGTCATCAGATGGTGACGACTTTGGCAGATGTGATTGTGGAAAATTTAATCACTGACACTGAGGTGGAAAGTTCTAAATGTCATATTGGTAGATTTATTTCACCCTTTTTGTAAATGTGTATAAACATATAGTGCCATTTCTCTCTTACATAAGAAATAATGCTATTTCCAGCTGCAGAGGCAAGGTGGTTGTTTTTCTCAAGTAGCTGACTTTTGCAACTGGACACAAAATTCACCCTGATCCTATTGTGGTAACACAGCATCTGTCTGTGCATTTAATGCACGTGCTTAGATAACTTTTCTTTTTTAGACACTAGCAAATAATGTCCATATTTTTCCATTACATTGTTTCCCTGATGCTTCTGTCCTTTCTTTCAGTTCCCATTTCAGTTTCCTCTCATTATTTAAAAATGTATATTTGTGATCTTTCTTGCAGCATCTCTTGAAAGGAGTCCATTATCGGTGGGCCTTCTTTATGCCAAGTGGACCAAGCTTGGATGAAATTGCACAACTAGTTGACTCAGGAAAGGTATGTCAGCAGTGGTTACTTAGGTTTTTGTGCTGAAAGAGATGCTGCTCTGACTCAAAAACGGCTTAATTGGCAATTAAGTAATACATTGTTACAAGTCACAGCAGAGAAGACAAGTTAACAACTGATTTGCTCCGATTTCTAACTTCTGCCTTTGGCATTGAGTTTAGGTATTTATAATGCTTGAGGCTGTCTTTCTTTCTCCCTCTTCATCCTACTCCTTTTAAAAATCTCAAATGTAATAAGTTGTGAGGAAAGAGTGCCCAGTGATTTGGTTCTTTGCTAGTGGGAATTATTTAGTGTAAGCTCTGCTGTTGAAAATGATAAACTTTTAGAGGCCTTGGTTGGTTCATTTGGTCAGGATGAACATGGCTGCATGTATGTCTGCATATGCAAATCCCCTGGCACAGATGAACAGGATTCCTACATGTCATGTGCAGAATATTCAGCTTATCACAGACCATGAGTGATCTGTGCTGGCAGACCGGTGTCTAATTATTTCAGTGCTTCGGAGTATAATTGTGGTGATTCAGCACGATGACCTGAAATCCTGTGAGTGTTCATAAGCTTTTGGGGAATCTCGCAGTACCAGATCTTTTCAGGCTTATGAACTAGTTACAAAATGCATGTGAGACTGAGAGGTCAACCAGCAGTTTGTGTATTGGATATGTGGTGCTGTAGGTCCTGGCATGTTCTCTTCTGGGGAACTTTGCATCGTTAACGTTTTCAGAGCACAGAATACAAACAGTTGCTGTTCATCTTTTTGCATGGTGCCTAAGTAGAGGAGTATGCCCTGGCAGCTCATCGTTCTGGTAAGCCAATTGCCAGACCCTCTTGCACTCAAAATTTGGGCATACTTAGAACAATCTAATGCTCGCAAGGACTGTTGAGTTTGGATTGCCTTTATTTTTTATGCATTAAGTTCTAAAAACTCATATCACAGTATCTGCTTGCTTATATTAGATTTTCCAGTGCTGCTGCTCAGAATAAGAATCTTCCTAAATTCAGCCACTCCTGTGTTGTGAATGGGGTGCTGCTGATACAGTCTGTTTCCTAAAAAGTTGTCTACTCATGAACAAAGGTTATAGAAGCAAATAAGCCATGGTGAATGGCGATCCTTGTTGGTTTTACACCACTCCACATTGCACTGTGTGCTGTGCTTTATGCCTTATTTTACAGTCTAGGTAAAAAGCCCTGGAAGATGCTTCTCATCGTGTGAGTTCATCCAATCATACAACTGACTTACAATTGACTAAGAAACAGATACGTGCTTGCCTTTGTTCTTACTGTTTGTCCTGATCCTTAGCCAGTCACAACTTGTTTTGTGTTCTGCTCCTGCTTCTGTTCTGCAAAACAGAAATGCAGAATATGCTCATGAAAGCCTTTAAAAAAATGCCTGTTTATGCAATAGGGATGGGGCTTAATCAGTATTCATCTGACTAATAATATGGACAGCTGAGTTGTAATGTCTTTTAAAATGTACGTCATACATACATGAATATCCCAATGTAGTTTTTGTTGTAAGACAATAGTGAGGATAAAGATGTTTGCCTGTTGTGGTTTTTTTTTAAATTCTGTATTGACAAGAGCAGGTCAAAATGACACACTGTAAATCTGCATTGTCGTCATCCTATCAGTATTGTGCTCTACTTTCTGAAATATTGCCAACACTGCTGTTGTCAACTGTCTTGCATGTCCCAGATGTGGTCCATATATGCAGCTGTTAGTAAGACTGAGTTTTGTTGTCAAGACATGAGAGTTTCCTTAAATGGACAGATCATCCATTCAGAAGAGTAGGTATTTGGAAAAAGGGAGAGAGAGAGAGAGATGTATTATGGTAAATTATGGTATACTACCTCCAACAATGTTTGTGTTTTAGTTGGAGTGTAATAAATGAGAATTTTAGGGACAAAAAGGGTTATTGAAGTGCAGGGAGAAGGCTAGAGGATGGCAGCAAAGTGAGCTTGTGTGGTTGAACTTAGTTTTGAGAGAACACATGTTGGAGCATTGCAGATTTTGGTTATTCTGAGACTTCAGTGAATTGGCCTTTTTTCTGTTAGAAACACCTTGGGATTGGGTGACATGAATAGGAGAGCTACTGAAAAAGGGGCATTTTTTAGGATAGCATAAGTCTTGAAGGTGGATTTAAATGAAGGAAATTTAGAAGAGGTGATGCTATAGTAAATGAAGCTTTGGAGAACATACAGATCAGATCCATGTCAAATTGGTTTTTTTGTAGTTCTTCTGCACCAACACAGTTCTTTAGTTCCGTTGTGTTCCATCATCTTCCTCTGTGAAAGCAAAAGGAGTCCCCATCTTTTAGTGGAATAACAGGCACAAAGCAGGGTATTTTATTTAAAGATGCTTGGTTTTTACACAGATGACCTTTGCAACAAGGAATAGAGATTTACAAAATGTCAGGATGAGTTCTTTTAGCAGCCTTTTTTAACAGGGAGAAGAGGGGAAGAATTTGATAAATTGGTTGGGCAAAGAAGGAGAATAATGTTCTCTCTGTAATTCATTTGTGCATCAGCTCCGTTCTGGGGATCATAAAATCATTTTCAGCTTATGAGCTGTTTTCTCTGCCTTGCAGCAGAACATCTTGCCAAGAGCCTGCTGTGAGACTGGTGAGCTGGGAAGCTGCTGTGGCTGTGATGGGCACAGAGAAAGTTGAGCATTTCCTTGTCAGATTTGAGAAATACTTGCTACTTTATAAACTGCTGGGATGTCCCTGTTGTGGGTTCAACTTAGGCAGTTAATTACAAGCCAGTGAGGGTTGGCTTAATGTAGGCTCTGCCAAATCAATAGACAAAGTGTGTGTCAGAAGCAAGGGATCTCTTCCATGGCAGAGCATTCATTTTGAATTACAAGGTTCTCAGTTAAAGACAACTGAAATCAATAAAGTCCTTGGTTCAGAACATAGATTTTCTGGCATACTGGTTGCTGAAACATCATCACTGGTCTCTGATGGCAGCTTTGTCATGGAACAGCTTTCTAGGAATTAGTTTGATGTATCTGTTGTTAGTGTTGAGGCTTTCACACTGATAATCTGTAATTTTTTTTTACATAACTTGTTAATTTACCGACCTTGTGTTGTTTTTCTACAAATTTCTGTAGTTACAATTGAGCACTTACTTTGCCTTTTATAAAGCCTGGTGGAGGAAGGCTGGCTCAAGAGACTCATTAGAGAGTAAGGGGAAGTGCTAAGAATGTTGTATGCTCTTGCTGGACCATAACAGGGTGAGGGTTAGTGTACAACCCTACAAATGAGATTTGAAAATCTCATTTTAGTTAAAGTGTCTTCTAAATACAGTGTAGGTTTATGTGTGGCTTACTACTATTCTCAGAGCAAAGTTGCTCTGAGATGGGCAAAGATTGATTACAGAGAAGTAAGGCTAAAGGAAACAGTAGAGTCTCAGAAAGAGAACTGAGTAGGGCATTCTTTGTATTGTTGCCTTTCTAGATAAATGTTACAGCACAGATACACATAAGCAAAGCAATTGCATGTCTGTAACTTGCGTAACTTCTGTGCAGCATCATGTGTATGTGTTGCTGCTGAGAGAAGCTGTGTTGGATTTAGTGGTCTGCTTTACCAGATGGAAGGATGGGATGCTCACTGTTCTTTGGCCTTCCTGCCCTTCTTCCTGTGCAGAGCTGTACAAGCTCGTTCCAATGACCATCCTTCCCTGTGTGCTAAACTGCAAAGCTTGTACGTTTTCCATTAATTTAGACTATTTTTTTTGTTGTTGCAGTGCTTTTGCTTGCCAGGTTGGTCGGCTAGAGCCCAGAACTATTAATCAAGGAGGGGATGCCAAAGACTAATCAGTCCTTCCATCTCTTCAAGAAGGAACCTCTATCTGCATTTAATTATGGCCAACAAAAATGTAGTGATTTTTATTAAAAGGCATCTGCACCTCTTCCTACAAGCGATAAGGCTTTTTATGAAAGCTCTGGGGTTGTGTCATTAAAGTGTCTGAAGAAGACTGAAGGAAATCTTGGGAAATGGAGAAATAGCATTTGAGCATGACAGCTCACGTCAACCATAATGAGGTCTGGAAAACTTTCAGCAGATATCTGGTATTTAATCAAGTGTGCTGCTGTCTGAGCCTGATATGATTGCACATTCTGTAGCGAGTTACTACTGGTCTCCTAGCATAGCCAGGAACCACATCCAGCTCAACAGTGAACTGTGGGATCAAGAAGACAGCTCTTGCCTGTTGTGAGTTGAGTTTGCTGAGACAGAAGATGATGCAGGTCAGACAAAGATATTTTCATACTATTTGTAGAATATGTAATGTGCTTTCAGAGGTTTTGTACAACTGTAGAAAAGTCTGTTCTGTCTTGTTGATATGGTTATGTTGCCCTGGATCACCAGCAAAAACAGCAGAACAGCTGCCATGAACATAACTGCTAGGGAATTCTTGAAGACAGAGCTGCATTTTGCTTTACTTAACAATTTTTTCAGCACAGTTCAATAGTAACCAAACCCAGGATCTCCTTCCTCACTTCTGCTGATTTAAACTTGGGCTAGCCTGGCACACGCTGCCCCTCTGGGCTTGTTCCAGTTTCTTATTGCTCCTTATTGTGTTCTATAGAAGCTGCTGCCAAGGCCAATTAAGGAACGTGAGATTTTTAAACCTCTTCTACACTCTGAACCATAGCATGCTTAATTGGGATTTATCTTCTAGCATTTTAATAATTGTAGTTGATACTTATGGGTTACTGTGAGCTGCTGTTACATGCTTGATATTAAAGAATGCTTCTTGGCTTGACATATTAACAAAGAGTGTCTGGTAACACAATTGTTTGTAAGAGGACCATGGGAGTAGGCATTTTTTTTTCCATGAGATGACAATGAAGTATTGAGCAGATAACTGCATGTTTAATTACAGGATGCAGGCTGTGCTATGTAATGAGTTCTGTTCAAGTCTCTCATTGACACTGAAGGGATATTCGCTGAAGGCCAAAGCAGAGCATCAAGCGCTGCATTTGTGTGTTGGCTCCTACACTGCATCTAGGCATTGTGGTCATGTCTTTACCTTCCTGCTCTGCTAAGTCTAAATGGTGCACTGGTCTTTTCCATTAAAGAAAGCATTTGAGTGTTCTGAGGACTGTTGGAACGCATCACAACTCTCTCTGCACACATGGGAGCGCCCAGTGCAGAGCATGCACATGAACTATGCCCAGACTCACAGCCAAGACATAATTCTCGTGTATGAGGAGATGGCAGCTGAGAGGGAGTCTCTGCAAAGCTGGACTGCCCTGTGATGTGTGCACAGCCACCCTTCATGAGCCTGGGGAACAGCCAATGCACTGTCATTGCCCTTGGCGTGAGAAAACTTTTGTTTTTGAGCTAAGGTTGCTCTGTGGATCTCAGGTTTGGTAGGCTCTAGCTGTCCCTCCAGCGGCAGGAAGCAGCTACAAACTTACAGGAATTGGTTCCTGACAGGCTCTGCTGTGTCTGGAGTGAGATTGGAGTGGGATGGGATGCAATGCTGCTCCCGTGCTCTGTATAGGACAGATCAGCATGCCTAATCAGCATCAACTGTGACTCTTATTTTTTTGAAACACGAAGTTCATTTCGAGAAACCTAGATTCATTTCTAGTATGTTCAACATCAGAGAGAATGGAGAGGAGGAAAACACCTCTCAGCCCCAGTCTGTTTTCAGAAAAACATTTCAGTGCAGGTGTGTGTAATCCTTTCTCTCTCAGACTTTAGTTTAATCCCTTTTCCCTGAACAAATAGGTGTCCTCTGGCAAAGAACTGATGTGTGGCTGTAAATAGGCAGTGTTTGTATTATCCAGTTAATCTCCATTTTTTTTTTTTTTTTATTTTTATCACACATTCAACAAATAGCAGACGCTTCCCTGCTTGTTTGTCTGCTCACAGGAAGAAATTTTATCTTAGTCAGTGGATTATGGTAAAGGCTGAGTGAATCACTGTGCTGTGACATGGTCAGCCCTTTTGGGGTTATACAAACAATGGGGCTGAGCAGCCAGCCAGATAAAATGTTTAATGCTCTAGATTGTCGGGATCATCAATTCAGTATTCATGTCTCTCTATAGCATTGCCTAAAGCTGGAGTTTAAATGGAACTAGAGGTTACATCAACGCAGCAGATGGGCTTTCAGTGCTTGGTGGTTGCAGTACTTACAGTGTTTTGAACTGTGGGCTAAACTTGGGGTTCCTCTGAATCCCTGTGTGATGCTTTTTCACACGTGATGCTTTGAACTTCACTTAAGGGGGAGTTCTGTCAGGGCTGTAAGCTGCAATCCATAGTACAGGACTGCAGGTAGCAGAATGGTTGAAAGGGTTCTTTTTGCTCAACTACTGCATGTGTCTGAAGCAAAATCCTGGCACCCTGTGCCTCGCAATGCTGCCTGGCTGAACTGCATTCTTCCTGTGATCTCTTTCCCTCCTCCCAGCCCCTTGCCCTGTGAGGGTCAGCTGTGTCCATGTGTTTCCATGCTCTTATTTTTCTGAACAGAAGCACATCTCTGCCGCCATTAATGGTAACTGCTTGTGAAAGTGTTGCACGTGTGCTTGGCTCACCAGGGTTACTGGATTGTTGGTTTTTTGGTGTCTTTTTTGTTTTTTTTTTTGAAGGCTTTGGCTATGAAAGCAAGGGTTGGTCTTCTTCAGAACAGTGACTGAGGAGCAGCATGTTCCTCCTGCTGATTGTCACAGCAGCTGCAGTTTACTCTGATGCTTGCTTAACCCACAGGCATCCCATGCAAGTGGTTTTGAGGCCTTGTCCCCAACTCCTGATGCTCAAGATAATGTTTTCATTCTGTATTAAACGTGGTTTTCACTTGAACTTAGTTATGACCCACAGCTATTTCCTGGTTGAGCAGCAGTGTTAAACAGCATCTTTCTGTCCCTTTTGTTGCTTTTTACTCCTCTCTTTGCTAGGAGGTCTGGCTGCAGAGATTGCTGTGATTAAACAAGGGGAAGGCATTAACCAAACTCCTGCCCTGCAGCCTGGCAGATTGAAGGCACTTAGTGAATTTATTGGCACAATTGCTTTCTTTAGGAACTGGTTGCAAGTTCTTTATCTTTGAAGGGACTCATTCCTTCCTACTTTCTGCCATGTGACATTTCTGCTAGGCATGCATCGACATAACAAAAGGGAGAACCTTAGAAACAAAATTAAGATAGCAGTATAATAGTTTGATTATTGTTGTCTTAGAATACTGTCAAAACAAAAAGTAGTAGTTACTCTAGTGCAATAATTGGACTTGAAGGTAATAAAGATAAGTGAGAAGAGCATGTTTATGTGTGCTTAGACAACTTCTGGGTTGCAATTGTGCTGTTGGGGAGGGTGCTGGATACCTAGAACCCAGCTTGTGAAGTGTGTATTATGAGAGACCTTTCCTTGGTAGTGCTGTGTTCTGAGCAGCAGTCTGTGTAGGTACTCCACCTTCTGGTAAAAGAAAGCTTCTGAAAGAAAGTGCTGCTCTGATGCTGACACACTAGTTGTCTGATTTCCCTTCCTGGCAAAGCACATGTCCTGCTAAGAGGGCCATTACCGGTTCTAGGAGCGTTAAGCAAGATAAGTGTGCCTGGTGGTATCTGCAAGGAAAAGGCCTGAAAATATTTTTCAGTGATAAAAGTAACAAGGACACTTTCTAGCACAATAAGAAGAGTGTTAGAGTGTTTGGATCTTTGATTCTTAAAGAAGTTTCTATTACTGAAAGAGCTGGCTGCAAACTCATCTATTGCTAATGTCCTCTGCTAAGATGAGTGGGATCAGTTCAGGAAAGGAAGAGCATGTACTGGGCTGATAGGGGGGGATACAAGGTAAGAGCCCTGCCTCAGGGTAGGTGCTCTGGCAGCAGTTGTGTAAACAGAGCTTACTGTTGCCTCTGGAAGGGTGACTCAGAACATGGTGAAAATAATTTTCAGAAACAGTTGGGATTTCTTCTCCCTCCACTGGCATACTGCAATACCTAAAGAAAGTGCTGGTGGGGTTTTCTGGCCTCTTAGTCGATGGTGGGCACAGTGAAGTGGTAGTTTCACCTTCATTATTAGTGACTGCTCTAAAACAATCCAGAAGGCTACTCTACAAAATTAATGCCAAAACAGCAGTGGATGCCAGCCAGGCTTCATGATCTATGCCAGCATGAAGACACAGTGGCTGAGTTTTCAAGTGTATCCACATGATTCAGCAACAGTGTACTTTCTCTTTGTACTTCATTTGTACCCAGGTCCCTTGAAGATACTAGATTCAAAAGTATCTTAAAACATTGAAACTGTTGAAAGATTCTTAGTTTAACAAGAAAACCCTACCTACCTGGGAGGTTAAAGCTTTGCACCACACTTTACTTTTCGTCCTGTGCTAGGGCTCTAGAGCTATTAAAGATATTTCAAAACTTGGGGAGAAAACAAAAACTCTTCTCCTGCATGCAGAAGAGTCCCTGAAAAGAAGCTAAAAGGTGGTGACTGCACTGAGCAACTTCTGCCCTAAGTAATATTAAAAATCCTTCTCCTTCCCTTAAACAGTGTGAAGGTGCTAAAACAATGCCATTTTATTCCTAACGCAGTGATGCTTTGTTCTGCAGGTTCAGCCAGTTATTCAAGAAGTCTTCCCTTTTTCTGAAGTTCCAAAGGCCTTTCTGAAACTAGAAGAAGGACACGCACGTGGAAAAACAGTGATTGATGTCATTAATAAAAAATAAAGCAACTCTAATTGTTGTTGTGCCTTCAGTCACATGCTTAACTGGTAGATGACACTTTTGAGCTTGGAGCTCTTGTTCTCTGAGCAGTTCCAGCTAAATACTGCAAGGGTGAGACACTGTCACCTGACTGTCCATGCAGAACCCATGGCATCCTTTTCTCCTTTCCTCAGTTTTGTTTGCCTTTAATATACATAACATGTATAACAACTCAGTCTGGTTCATTCTCAGAACTTGTAAACTTCTGTTTGCATTGCTGGCTCAAGATTGTACTTCAACTTTGATGACCAAATCTCTCATGGCATAACTGAGTAGAAGCACAGAACAAAATCACTGTAAGTAATAATTACTCCAATTGCCTGACTCTTGATAGCAATTCAGCTGACTGTAGTGTTCATGCAGGACAGCCAGACATGATTTGGCCAGTGACCAAGGCTGGCCAAGGACCATTGGTCCTTCCATGCCCCCTATCACAGCTGGTGCTGTTGTTGAAGTGTTTGAAGCTGTTGGTCTGTTTTTAACACTACCATTGTGTCAGAGACACACGTGAGTTACTTACCTGCAGCTGCACAGGTAGATGAAAGGAGAGTAGTAATCTCCTAATTGACACCCGCACAGTTCCTGGGGTGCAGCTATGGCCATGGAAAAACCATGCCACGCAGTGCATTACCGGGGATAGAAGCAGCAGCCAAGTGCTAATGCAGACCCCTGTGCAGTGAGCACCTGTTTAAACAGGAGATGCACCTCTTCCTCAGAGCTTGCAGCTGTAGCAGAGGAATTAGTGCCAGAGCAGATCACAAGATAGAAGCAGAACTGTCAAATGTCACCCTTCTAACTTAAAAATGATTTCAGTAAGTTGTTATCTAATTTAAATTTATTTGTGAAATGCTATATTACATATAGCAAGAGCACACTGGTATGACAAAGTACCACTATTTGGAGCCAGTAACAAATCTATGAAGAACTAAAAGCAGCACATTCCAGAGCAACAAAACTTCAGTACTTCTGTACAGGAGGAGGAAAATTAGTAAGGCACTTCCCTCTGGGGTGGTGACAATGCAAGCATATGTGTCCTTTGAGGCAACACAATAGTAATGAAAATGTTTCTTTTGAACAGACTTACTGTGCAAGACAAAGGCCTGGGTGCTCCTAGGAGCAGCATGTAGTAACACTGAGCTAAGCCAGAACAAAACACAGCAGCATAGTACAAAAGTTTTTTTTTTTTTACATATTTTACTTTTCTGCCAATATTATTATGGAAAATTAACACAGAAGCCAGAGCATAGGCCAAAAGTTGGTGGCTAAAAGGCTTAGGTGCCTAGGTGCTTAGGTGCTTTCGAGTCATGGTTATTGATGGTTTCCCTTAAGAATTCTTTTTTTCTATATAGGAAATGATTCTAGAGTTCAGGAAGACTGTACTTACTGGAGCTATTTTAAAAGATAAACTGTCTTGGCAAAGAAGTCAAATATATGTAACTAAAAATTAGGCAGCTTAGGAAATGGGCAGGCAAGTTCTTCACATTCTGATAAGTTCTTTTGTCAACCCTCTCTTTTTCTAACAATCATCCACTCATTTATATCCTTCCTTTCTACCAACCATCCACTCATTTATATCCTCCCTCTACCTGAGAAAATCTAGATTATTTTTCTTCTTAATTTAGGACTTACTACTTTAGCATACTAACTATATTTGAAACCACATGTTAAAAATTCTTTGGATCTGCTGTTTGCTAGTGGTCTTAAGGTTTCAGTAAACATCCATTTGTTACAGTGAGACAAATATATTAAATTTTCAGTAGTGAATATTCTTCTATACTATCAGCCAATAGGCCTAAATTGCTATACCGTATACACATTGCACTCCTGTCCTTTATAAAATAAGCTTTAATTATTTTAGCCCTTAGTTTAAAAAAAAAAAAAAAAAAAAAACACACCTTTAAAAATAATTTAAAATTACACTTCTTAACTGTTCTGGATTATGTACTCACTGATGTGATTGTAACTCTGGGGCCTCTCCCACCTCTGGTTCTTCCCACTGCTCTGAAGCATGCTACTGTTCTCTATCTCACAGAGTTGCAATGATTTAAAAAAAGGTTGAGAGATACCCAAGCTTTTATAGGGATAATTATGTTCGGTAGAGAGATATGAAATCATTCTGTTGCTTGTTCTTTGTAAAGCTGAAAAGACAGAACTCTTGATCATGCATCCTTCAAAGCTGGCAGTGCCAATTCTAGTGTCCAGAACAGTGCCCAATTCAGACATCACCTTTCTCATACGGAATTACACAACCAGTGGTTCCCAGCACTGCGTTAACTTTTCTTCGTTGACTGTGTTGACAACAACATGATCACGATCGTATTGCGTGCCCCCTGTAAAGAAGAATTCAAAGTGCACAGATTAGCACTGACCTAAGAGGCACACTGTGTTCTGGGTTTCAGGGCTACTCTAATAACTACTGATGTAGATGGCTTTTCCTTCTCCCAAGGCACTGAAAATACAAATTATATTCATTTTCATCACCACCAGTTTTTGGAATTTCCTTTGAAGCAGGGAGATCTGCCTGCTCCTCTCCACCTCCGTCACTAATTCACCACTTTAGCTTTTTCAGCCTGAATGGACAAGGAAGAAAACGCTGTAATACAGTCACATCTGACTCCTTAAAGACTGCCATTTCCCAAAAATCAAAGTTAACTGTTTAGTTTCCCTTCAGTGGTTGTCACTTTCTTCTAAAGATGACATTTACACTATGAAAAAAGTCCTGCTGTTAACAGAAGCAAGACCGTACCAAAAAAAACAATGTATATATATATATATATAAATATATGTATATATTAGAACAAGCCTGGGGATGAGGTTGAGTCTCCTTTATTCTTCACACTGTCACCTTATGTTTTGACCAGCTGCAACACAGGTTGCCATACACAGAACACAAGCAATGTTGAGCTGTTCCCAGTGGGAGTTGAGCATACCTGAATGTAAAATATATCCATTTCTCAGATAGGCTTAATTTACTACTTGTGGTACACAGTGCCAAATGTGCTCCCATAGAAGAGGAGCGCTACTACTATTCTCACTTGGACTCAGAAGCAGAGGAAAGTTCAACTAGAACTGAAAGTCAGAGCTGACTGCTTTTGATCTTGTATGTACTGCAGAAGCATGAGCCACGTGCCTTTCACGTGGTACCACCCCGGCTATAGCTGGTACCACTGCTGTACTTCCACTGTAAGCAGCCATCTGTACAAAACATTGGGACATTCCTACAGACACCCATCTGTCATTCTGCACCCCCTCCCATGCCTCCCTACAACCTCCTTACAGGAAAAGAAATGCCTAGCAGCTGGAAGCCTCCTGTGATTATACAAATACAGACTCTAACAGATCCTAGAAATAACAGGCCAGGTGTGTGTAATTGGAGTCCTACGTGGTTGTGCACATTTAATAGCAGCTCTTTTGTACTAAGGAAATGCCATTTCAGGCACCTTAGCTGATCTCTGCTTCAGAGATCTGGGGGAGGCTTGCTGGTGCCACTGTCCTAGATCAGAAAGGATCTCTGAGAATCATGGAATCATTAAAGTTGCAAAAGACCACTAAGATCAGCTGGTCCAACTGTCAGCTCATCCCCACTGTGCCCACTAACTGTGTCCCTCAGTGCCACATCCACATGGGACAGTGACTGCAGCACCTCTCTGGGCAGCCTGTGCCAACATGATTCGCATCTTTCCCATCACCAATGAATGACTAAGAAGCAGTAGAGACACAACATAAATATTGGCAAATTTCTTCAGAAAAAAAAAACAAAAAACTGGGAGAAGAACACCAGATCAAATACATCCACAGGAAAAAGCTTTAACCTGCAGGCACAAAAAAATAACGTTGGCTACATCACTCAGTTATCACTGCAAGGCAGGAAGTACTTTGTAAGCAGTGTTCGGTAAAATATAAATGTAATAATGGGAAAAGATCAGATTTCTTTCGGTAGAACCTGGGGTTATTTGCTATGATGAGAGCCGTGCTCTAGGCAAGCCGCTGCACCATGCCGAGTATCCACTGGGTGGCATTGTGCAGCCAAACAGCCACAGCCGTTTACTAAAGAGTTCATTACAGCTCCATTTGTGGGCAAGACTGGATCAGCAGAATTGGCAGAAAGAGATGATGATCCTACTATGCTTTCTCAAATAAATGTACTTACAGAACGGGTCTGTACTTTTGTCATCAGACCTATCCATTATGAAGTTCATCAATTTCAAGTGCAAAACATGTGGTGTGCTTTTAATGTGATTAAGTGCACACTGCGTGGTAGTACTCTGCATTTTGGTGCAACTTAGAACTGACTACAGAAAAAAAATGTTAGCAGACCCGACTTGAATTAGGACTGTCCTTTGAACTGAAGTCTTTTTGATAAGCTTTGCATTAATCACTGCCAACTTTGTAGGGCTGTAAAGAGAATTTATGAGTATTTGTGTCAACACTGTATCACAGTCAGACATTACATAGCCCTTGTCTTACAGTTCTGCCTGTCCCAAAGTGCTGACTGGTGACTGATATTTTTTTTTTTGGTGATTGTTGTAGTTAAAGCCACAACATCAATCCAGAATTGATTTCAAAACTGCTAAAAAGAAGTCAACAGCAATAAAAATGATTATTCCCTCCAAAAAAATGCAGTTATGTAAGAACATCTGACCATCATCACTGTGCTGCTTTATCAGACCTATGAAACTGTGAAAGCAAACCCTGTTCAGAAACAGTACCTCCATGAAGCAAAATTGGTTGTGACAACTACAGTAAGATGTGCCTTGAATGCAGGTAGAAATTCTGTCACAGCAGCCTAATATCATGTTCACAACATAGGTATGGCCATTAATGAACAAATGAAAAAACTTTTTTCATCTATTCATGTCAGTTTACAGTGCTGCCTTTGCTTTCCTAATATCCTTTGCCTATTGCATCTACAACTAATGTATAAGAAAAATTGCTCTATACAAATTAAAGTTAATGAGAAGCTAGGTAAGAAAAACTTTGCTTCAGCGTTTTTAAATAATTATATTCACATTACCCAATGCTGAGTAAAATTAACTGAGGGTATCTACAACACTGAGTGGACACTGGGAATACAAGATAAGCCAGTACTGTGGGTTCCTAAACTCTGTGCAGGAAAACTGCAACAAAGTCCTATGGCCTGTATAACTCAGGAGGTCAGACTAGCTCATCGGGTCTTTTCTGATTCTAGATTAAAGTAACTGTAACACCATCTTTAATTTATAGGCACGTTTAATGCCTGTCCCATTGGAAATACCATGTAATTAAGACACAATATAATTAGATAAACACATTTGCTTACCTTTGATATCTAAAACCAGCTTAGGTTTCATCTTGCTGTAAATCCTGCCATCGGGACTAATATGCCAATACTGTTTGTCTTCATTCCGCTCAAAAGACAGACCAAGTTTAGAGCCAGGAGTGATAAGATTTCCAACAATTGTCAAGCAGCAATCCTCTGCCATCTGTGTAATCAGAAAGGCAACAGCAATTATTCAAGCCTTACTTCTAATATCCATTATTTTTTTTAATCAGACAGAAGGGATGAAAGCAGGTGAAAACAGAATCTAAGAACTCCATTCCCCTTAAGGAATGCATTTTTCTCCTAAACTCAAGGCTGTTTATTTCTATATCCATTCTTGTTTCTGCTGACACTCTCCACTAGGTAAGACATTAAAACAGGCATTGTTGTATCACATCAAAAGGTGCAATTAGCACCTGTCTCTATCCATGGTGGATAACAGATGCTATGGAAGATTACATTCACTCTGCTCCGCATGCTGAATGTTCCTAGTACATTCTCTCAGTTCATAGCACTTTCTAGACCAGAAACTTCTCCATGCAGAGCTGGTATCTCTAACACCTACATGCTTCCTGTCCTGTGTGCAAGTTTGTTACTACTCACTCATATCGATGCAACCCTTTCAAACACATACCTTTCCATATCATAACCCTTCTGTAGCAAGCAGGTCCACATCTTTACCACTACTACTACAACAACAAAAGAAAATATTTATTTGATATGCAACAATTGGCTTTATTTGATGCTCTCCTTCCTGCACCCTGCCTTATTGTAAAGGTGGTTTGTCCACATTACATGTAGTCCTGGCTAGTTAGTCTCTTCCATGCATCACCTCTGCTGTCTTTTTGCTGTTGCTATTCGTTAGCCTTTTCCAGTTCTGCAGTAATCTTTTGAGCTTGAGAAAGGACACAACCTCACAGCGTATTAAGTGTCACAGTATGTCACAAAGGTATTTTCCTCTTTGTTCTATAATTCTTTTGTAGTCATCTATCAGATTACGTGATGTCACAACTCTGCAAATATCTTTATGGCTAAGAACATTGGCTAAAATCAAGCTGATTTGAAAAGAATGCTAAGGCTGTCTTAGGGGTGAATTATAGTGAATTGTTCTGTGGGAACAGCGATCACCACAAGCCTCCCTGTAATTCTGAATTTACTTCAGTGGGAGTTTAAACATTCATCTGCCTTTATTGATACGGCCCTAAATTATTAAAATATGCCATTTTGGGAGAGGAATACTTTTTACTATCATAACCTAGAATCGAAATACGCCCCAAAGTAGGTCAATTTAATTCTCATTTGTATCTAAAAGCTGTCTCCACTGGGATGTGGAGGACTCAAAGCTTCCACATGCATTCATGAGCCTGTTGCATTGTGCATCTCTAAGAAACTTATCTTCATTGAGGAAATCTAAATTCTTATCAATTTCTGCTGACAAATGAGAGGAATGATACTAATATCCTGCTCCCTAAGTTATCCCACCTACCCAGGAACCTCAGGAAGACCTCAGCATGCAGTGATCCAGAGGCACTAAGGTGCCCTAAACTTAGAGCCACAAAAGCAGAAATTCTTCCAGTGAACTGTCTGCCTATGTGCATGCACCTACCCACCCGAGTTTCATTTTCTTAAGTGTGGCAAAAACAATTTGAGCAAAATACAAAGATTTTGCTGCCATTCAATAGAAAGATGGCAAAGTTCCATTACTGAAGATCAGTGCTGCCTTCCTGCACTCCATGCTGAGTTACCTGACTGCTACACAGAACAAGCTGTGTATTTTCCATGTACAACAAAACTGCACTATCAAATACATGGAGAAGAAAAACGAAAGAGCTTTTATCCAGAATCATGCAATACCATGCTGTCGTGATATAAAAATTTGCAATTAAATGTTTGAGGGAAGTCTTTTGTATACGATATTCAAGCTTTTAGCTTACTGGATATAATTTCACTGCCTGCATAAATCCCTTTTACCACTGCATCTGTCCTGTAAACACGTCCAAACAATGCCTTAGCTTATTAACAGCAAGATTCTTCCCTCCAGCATAGATGACGTGGTTATAAACATCTGCTTTTGAAGTTATACAATCCTATAGAAAAAGTTCACATGATTCTTCACAGTCAAGGTGTTTAACAGTATTAAAGTAACTTAATTTTCTTTGGCCTGCATCCCTACCTAAGACTGTTCATGCTTAAACATTATGAACTGCAAATACTTCTGCTCACCTCAATGACAATTTACACAATTAGTTTTATGAACTGTGAGAAAAGTAGGACCTCATTTGGGAAATTGTACGGAGGCATGGAAAAAGGATGGAACTTGACAAACATGGAATAACCAGCAGGGGGGGGGAGAGGAGGGGGAGGAAAGTAGAATTTCATTCTTAAGCTTGTCTGAACGCAGAATAGGATATAACCTGATACTTCTGCAATGTTTTTGCTGTGGAAAAAGAGGACAAGAAAGTAAAAGAAGCTCAGTAAAAGCATGATGATGGTCTTCCAATGCTGTTCGTGTTTTGTTCATCCCATCCCTGGAGGCGCTGAAGGCCAGGTCGGATGGGGCCCTGGGCAGCTAAGCTGGGGGATGGCAGCTCTGACAATGGCCCAGGGTTGGAAATGGGTGGTGTTTATGGTCCCTTCCAACCCAGGCAGTTCTATGATTCTATCATTTATAAGATTACTATTCTTTAGGGTAAGTATATAATAACTGAATCTCAGATTTTCAATGACAACAGGAAGAAAGGGTCATATAACTACGACACCTAAAACAAAATCCAGAGTTCAGTGCAGCAAACTGCCACCAAACACACACTAACCAAAAGCTCCACAGACACTGTAATACAGCTGAAATTGAATAAACCTAGACAATGAACTAAGACGATTTCAGTTTCTACTCAATCAGTGAACCCTATGATTGAAGAGGGAAAGAAATAATTCACACTGAACTTGAATCCTACCCGGCATCTTATGAATCCATCCTGATAAACCCAGATTTGATCATCTGAGTCTACATCTTCTGCAGCCTGTATTCTGAGAAGATTCAAATTGTCCAAGTTTCCATCAGTTGACATGAACTTTCCTGTTTCCTTGTTCCGAAGCCTGAAGTACACACGTTTCTGTAGAAAAAAAATACAATAAAATAAAAAATGCCAACAGCAACAGAACTCTAACCACAGTCTCTCTCATGTACAGCATACCCTTCTCAAGCAAACTTCAGAGCAGTTCTCTACTGAGTGCTCAACCTGGTATGTCTCTTTCTTTCAGAAATCTTGCTTTTCTGTTTTAGGATTGAATTACAAAGTCCCTACCTGCGTAAGATGATTCAAGCTGCCATTCTGCGGGGAGACCTAGTATTAGGCTTCCCTGTGCACTGGGATCGGCACAGTGGGATGCTAAGAATGTTGAATTCAGAACAGCAGCAAATTTCTGTGTAGATGCTCCTAGTCTTCACAAAAGGTGCACTTGTGCAGTGCTACTTATTTCACTGGCATCAAGTGTTACACTTCACATTCATGCTGTGGCTTGTTTCACATTCACTTCTGTTTAGACAAGGTCTTGGCCAGGGCAGTCAAAATGCATTATTCCTAGCTGTGCTTAAGGCTATACAAAGACTGCTCCATGACAGTAAGCATTTGTTACCAGTACAAGTAATTTGTAAGTTACAGTTGCTTCCTCAATAAAATACAGCTCAGCAAGAACTTCCCAGGCTCAGGGGATTGCTGCAGCATTTGGACCAAACTACAAGGTCCCTATTTGAACAAAACAAAGATGACAATACTTAAGGTTTTATATAGAAAAATAATTTGGAAATCTAATGTATGCAGTAAGCAAGAAAGGATTTTTCAGTCAGCACAGTATCACTCCTATTTGAAATGATCCAATCTTGTTGACCAATTTTTTTTGTTGCTGCTCCAAAAATAATGTAAATATTACTGACTATACTAGTGAGGAGCTAGTGATAAGACTTACCTATATATGGTATTTATAACCATTAGTTGTTAATACTGCTCACTAATCCTTATGTATGGTCTTCAATATTGTCATTTAAAGTATCCTAATGAACAGTTTAAGCAGCAGTAACACAAAACCACCTAGCATAATCAAATAGCATTTATTACAGTGAAACCACAGAGCAATTTCTTCACACAATTGTCATCACTGAAGCTTTTGACGTGCAGCAAGATTTTAACATTGCTTTCAGTTGTATAATACTGCCTCATCCCACAGCTAAATAAATCAGTACTTCACAACCTCACATCAGCCACTCACCTGCAGTAAAGGTCTCAGAGAACCTATCTGAGAGCAGCCACTCAGTTTGTACCAATCTGGAATTTCATTTGGTGACAGCAACATCTGACGTCCCCTGTAATTACTATGCTCATAAATTATCCATCTACGGGGGGAGAAAATGAAAAAAAAAAAAACCAAAAACAAATAATGCTTTTGCTGCCAAAATCTGCTTTAGAATAATAATAACAACAGCAATAATAATAACAATAAAAAAAAAAAACCAAAACAGAATTAACAGAAATACATCCCAGAGAATAGTAGCGTTAAATATTTAACACTAACTAATAGCACAAGGATTCTTCCTAATGGGTCTTAAAAATAACAAAATCATGTTATTATTTGGTCAACAAAATAGGAGTGCATTGGATTTCACATTTTGGAGTCATTTAAAAACTACAAGTTGAATAAACTTCAGTTCAGTGAGCTAAGGAAATCCCTCAACCTGTTCCTCCAGATGGAGAAAATGGTTCGTACTTCAGACCAGGTATTAACTATCCACTTGAGGGCAATATTGAGCTATCCAACAGCATCTTTTGCACATGCTTGGGAATTTACCTCTTCAAAAGAACACATTTATATGCAAAGGAACAGTAAAAAAAGAAATGTGATTCTTCAAGGTAGAAAACCTTGAGGCAAACATCTTGGTGGTAAAAATTAGCTCCAGAAAAACACAAGAAGAGAAATTTAACAGATATGTTGAGATATTGAAAGATTTTAAACATCATGGACTTTTTTTTTTTTATTTTTTTTTTTTTTAAACATAATCTTCTTGAGAATAGGGAATACAACTGCTGAGAAATAGTTAAATGAATTTAACTGATTGATTTGTGACGAGCCTGACTCAATTCCTGAAGACCTGAAGTCCTGAAGAGAGATTATTACAAGCACTATGCTACCAAAAAGGGCTGTATCACAGTCTCATTATATCAGTGTCCATAAACCAAAGTAAAAGAACAAATACAAAGCTTATTAAAATATTTTGAACTTAGGATACAAGACACAGATCACAAACTGTATGATTTGTTATGATCAGGACCTAAAGCAAAAGCACAGAAGTTAGATTTAACATTGATATGCAAGCTAGCTTTTATAATATTAGCAGGAGAGTTGGGACCCGATTCCTAGTGAGCTTTGTTCAAATTCATTTCAGCTTCTTAGAACATCACAGGGCACCTCTTGTGAGTTCGTGACAGTGTTGTGGAATCAGGATGAAAGTAAGTTTCTGTAAGTACAGTGTGCATTAATACACTATGCACATTACAATATTCCAATTTTATTCTCCTTAGTTTCTACCACCTGTGGTTTTCTGTGGTTTTTTTTTTTCCCCACTGTTGAATAAATACATAATTCTAAAGATGCAAGAAGTGAATTTACACTCACGTGCCACCAAGGACTTGAACTGAAGCTATTCGAGGATTATATCCCAGGAACCGGAGATTTAAGATTTCTGTAGTGAATTCTATTTTTTTCCCTTGGAAACCCACTTTTTCAAAAAGAGCTATGCATGGCTCAGACAGCTCCTGCACAAAGAAGATGAACATTTTTACAGGAATTTAAAAGCCAAAACGCTGACTGTGAACATCATTACTTCATGCAACCCCTTTGATATCACCGTTTTCAGATTGTTACAACTCAAAGACCCTGAAAAAGGTTTTTGCTTTGCAATAGGATGCTTAAAAGAAACAAATGAAAATGTCATTAAAAGCCCTTATGGAAAACACACAGGGGATCTTCTTGCATGCAACATCACACTTGCTCATCATAAAGGCACACAAAAATCTGTGGACAATTCTTGCATATCTTAATTATGTTTTAAAACACATTCTAATTAATGCTATATCTCTCTTCCACTGCAGTAAACCCCAATCATTGTAGGAATTTTCATTTTCAGATCTCAACACGCAGATAATACTGGTTTCTATAGCTTCAAACGACGATAGTCTTGTCAGCATTGCTTATTCATCACAGCTTCCATTTTTTTTAGCTTCTGTAGTAGACTATGATAGTATCACCAGGCAAAAGTGTCAAGATTCATACTTCTGAGGTAAAATTCATGACTCAGACAAAAACTAACATCTGAATTTTCCAAATGGCTCTGGGGAGATGATTCTTCATTCCCTCTGTCAAAATGTTTTTGGTTTAAAGGGTTCCTACCCACACAGAATTTCCTGCACCACTGAATCTATTTTAAATGCTTTCTGGATAACGAACCTTGGATTATTTTCTGTGCATCAGATACCTTTATTGGATTGGAAACAGCCTCTCATAATTATGGCCTCTCCCTGGAAACTGGGAGGTAAGGATTTGAAATCCCTCAGGGTAAAGTTAATTAAATCTGAGTATCCTGGTGTCACAACTTATAGTCACAGATAGGGAGAGGCAGGGTCATTTTTTTTCCTCACCAGTCTTCCAGTCACAACTGAGTAAACCTAATGCCACATACAGAAGAGTTCCTTACTGCTGAGATGTGTTTGTATACTCGAAACATATCAACACAGAGCAAAGTCTGAAGAGACTCACAATGATCTCAGTCGTGAAAACAGGCCATGCCAAGACTGAGATGGCTCCACATGCACACAGCAGTGAATATCTATGCTTCCCTGTGTTTCTGTGAGGAAAAATCTAATGTCAACCAATTTCTTGACAGTGCTAAAATTCTTCTTTAACCTTCCTTTTGATGTTCAAAGGCCCAGATGATAATGTTATGTTAACATCACCATCATCTCAGCAGTAGTCCAGATTATCACAAAGCAGCTGAGCTATGTTTATACTCCTGTTTGCATGCATGATATTAGTCTGCAGAAAACACCAGAGAGGTCTTTCAGCTTAATGCAAATTCAGAGTAGACTAATCCCACTATTAAAGGTTAACATAACTTAGACTTTAAAGCATAAACATGGGTAAAGAGCCCAACATGGACCATGATTATTTCCCAGCATCTCTGAATCTTCAGCCCTTTTACAGACCTGCACCTGCCTGCTGTGATATAAAACAGGTCAGACAGCAACCCTAGAGCCACATGCAATAGTTCAGAAATAATCTAATTACAAAGAAAGCACAGAGAAAAAAGGAAATCCTCCAATTTTCAACCACACCTTCCACTCTGGGCATTTTTATTCTTACTTTTTTAACATTCAGCAGCAACATTGTTATACAAAATATTCCCCACAGCAAGAAGTGCAAGGTCATCTTAGAGTTATCTATCTTGCAGTTCCTCCCATGCGTTACTCTGTACATTGCAGACTTCAGTATATCTACATATAGCTATTTCACAGAGTTGCTCATTAAAAACAAGTATTTTCAGCATGGCTATTCAAGTATAAACCACATCCATGGTTGAATTTATATTATGTTCAGGGAAAGGTGCACATAGCAAATTCAAAAAGGAAAAACACTCTTTTCCATCTGTAACAACTACTTGGAACATGCAAAGTAAGGACAATCAAGAAAAGATACTGAGATTATGAATAAAAGCCCTTTTAAGTTGCACTTCCAAGTTTATAAAATATCCCTTATGTTGTTCTTTTAATGGTCCCTTAGAAATGGATCTCTGCAAAATGGAGCTAAGCTGGGTAGTTACAACAGCTTTGCATATTAAAGCAAAAAAAGGTGCTTCTTGGATAGAAACAGACAGAAGAATCACAGAGAAAGTTGTAGGCCCAGCAAATGGTGGGGAGGAATAGAGAATGTCACTGCCAAAAACCAGCCACAAAATAAATGTGACAGATAAAACCGGTACCAAGAATAAATTCAAGATTGCATAAAATTATGAAAAATGAACAGTATAATACAATCATTTTCATCTAACTTCTTACTCTCTGTATTATCGTTAATAAACAAATGAGTAAAGCAAGCCATTTTTCTCTTCTCAGGTAAGAAGACTCTGAAGAAGAAAGCACCACTACATAACCTGTAGATAGACACAGCTCATTACCACTGTTTGAAGTGTGATAAATTGTAGGGCAAGAACAATTTTCAGAAGCTTTAAGAACCTAAGAACTGTCATTTGGCCATTTTAACACAAGAATCTCTGTGACAAAGAACAAATTTTTCAGGAGAAAAATCCTACTAGTGTGAAATAAGCATTTAAGACCCAAGAGCTTGATACTGATACGTACAGAAGAGCCCATTTTAATCCATGGTGACCACCCACCAAGTTTGGCTAGAACAACTTCTGTTGTTCTTAATGCCATTTGTCTACAGGATAGTCAAAGAGTTCACAAGGCAGACATACTTACTGCAAATGTTTGTTTACGCTGTACCAGAGACAATGCTCCAGAGACATGAAAGAGGATGACACATTTTAGTTCTCCTTTGTCAACTGCTACATCACTAACAAGTTACCAAAATTACAGTGGACTGCAATACGGTTGCCAGATTCAAAGAGGAGAGTCAATAAGGTACTCCTCCATTTTTAGAATGAGTACCACCTCTTTTGTAAAGTTGCATTAAGTTCCTGGATTCTTGACTACATTTTGCTAGTAATTACTTTGATCTTAAGAGATACTTGCAGTTTCCATAAGTGATCCATCATAATGATTGGTTACAGGCTTGAACAAACTTGTTCCTGACCACTGAGGAGTTACAAAATATGTAAATGTTGTTTAGGTTTGTATCCAACACACAAAACAACAGTGTCTGATTTTGCCAAATGGCATGGGGTGTTGCTTTATTTTATCTAGAAGGGTACATCATTTCACAATGAAAACAAATTGCATTTCCCTGATGATACAAATAACGTTTTATAATTATATGTATCTCATGCAAAGTTCTTTAGCTGAAGTTTGCTCTTTTAACATGAGTAAAAAACAATGATCTGAATACAAATATTACTTCACGCTGTCCTACTGCCATTTGTCAACTTATTTTAAGTGATCTCTTCTACTGGGAAATAAGAATCTGACACATCCTTAACTATCTTTATGGAAGTCCTTTTTAAGCTGCTATGGAGAACAGCAATGCCAGACACCTGTTCCTGTGAAGTCCTCTCTTCTGCAAAAAATGGCACAGAGGTACAAAAACTGACTGCAGATAGGATGTTTCACTGCTATTGTACAGGAAAAAGAAGAGTGTTATTCTACTGTTTACATATCCCTAACATTTTTATTGTCACAAAAGGAGAAAAAAAAAAAAAAAAAAAAAAAAAAAAAAGAAAAGAAAAAAAGAAAAAGGAGGGGAAACATCAGTGTACTTATCTGCTTTACTTACTATATTTATAATCCGTAAAGATTTTAGAGCTGCTTGGGACAAACACCCCATTGCCATCAGATCCGGATAGATTCCCTCTTCTAACACATACTGGTTACCAGAGAATTCTTCCTGGTCAAAAACTATACAGCTGCAGGAAGAAGCAGAAGAAACTGTCTTTTAGGAAAACTGTGGAAATAAAATGATGGTAGTATTTCTGAGTCTTTAGTAAGAGGTACTTGCAGAAACATCACGCACAATGTTTTGTCCTGATAAGCTAAATATCAATGCATATGTGTGTATACCACAAAGCATTGTTCTTTGTAAGTTCCCACAGGTAAAACCATTTCAGATGTTAGAAAGCCGTTTGATTTTTTTTTTCTTTTTTTTAATTTTTACCCATTTCAGTGATTTTTCAATACTCGTTTGATGTAACTTACCTGCCACCTAAAACTTTTGAAGACTTCACAGTAAATGAATCAATACATCTTGTGTTTTTTTCAAGTATTTGACAGTTACCCTTGAATTCAGGCTCTGAAAATAACTGGACCTTGAAAGAGTCATAAACATATTTAAAAACAATTAATGCTTTAACCTTCATCAACACATCTCTACCATTACTTCTACAGCTGCATTACTATATATTCAATATCCAGATTAATTCAGTTTCATAGACTTTTGTTACATTTTCAGTGTCATTACTCGAACAAGGACTGCAAAGCCAAAAAACACCTCTGGTTGTAAATAATTAAGCAGCATAGAAAATAATTCAAAGAACACTAACAAAGGTAGCTACTTTAACTATCTGTTGGAGAAGACATAAATCCCCACACAACAGATAGAATAGGCACATGATTACAAAAGGGTAATACACTGTTCTGTTTTAATTTCTTAATCCATTTAATCTCAAAAATGCATACTCCTCTTATGAGCAGTATTTATCTGTCTCTCAGAGCATAAGTGGTGCACAGTCCTGGCAAAGTACTCAGACAGCATGCCAACAGGTGTGGTAAATATTCTTGGGGCAGATGGGCTTTATGTGCCTGTTGCAACTATAGCTGAAGTCACGTCAGTTCTTTCTTTCTGTGCTCTGAGGATGAGAGGGTATGAAAGGATAAGTCACCCAGTCTTTTGTCCTTGTTAAAAGGAAAAAAATTCTAAATAGCAAACCTGCTAATTTGGTTAGAAGACAATTAACTCTGATCACACAGAAGTCATTCACATTATCACATGCCTACCAGCTTTATTCGCTCTTAGCAGAGATACGAGTGCAGGCATGCACAGCATTTTCCAAAGAGGAACATGCTGACAAAGGATACAGTCTGTTGACTACAAGCCATTATTTCTTAGTTTCCTTAGGATAAAGTCTATAGTCGTAAATATTTTCTCATGCATATAGAAGAAAATAAGCAGCCTGGAGATTTCTATTCCCCAGAGTTCATACATATTCCTATACTGGATACTCCAGTAAGGCGTGTTACTAATTATGAATGCAAATTGGGAAAGCCAAGACTTTTCTCCCTGGTTTTCAGTTCCATGACACATTCACCATTTTGACTGAAATGAAAGTAACAACTCCCTACAGACAAAAAGACAAAAAGGTTCAGAATTATGAAAGAATTATGAAAAAAAGGCTCCTCTTTAGTCCCACTGTCAAAGAATGTTCTAGTATTTGCACACAGGAGAAAGCCTACCAAAAATTTTGTTGACCCACTGAATAGACAAATTCACTTTGCCATTTCCTTCTCTTTTTTATTGACAAATACGATGTTAACTTTTAAGCCCAACTCAGAAAGCAGCATTTGTGACTGAATGAGTTTCACTTCAAGTGCAACCACCACTAGCAGAACAGTTAACAAAGAAACTACGTTGAAAACAAAGTCACAACTATTAAGTACAATTAACTCAACTTCTGCAACAGACTCCAGATAACTTCAGCTGGTCACTGAAGCTCTGCATAGATGGGCATAGGCTCCAGACCTTCAGAACAATTCTGATACTCTCAAATAGCACACCTACTGACCCAAAACATCGACTTGGCCTCAGAAAACTTATAAGGACAGCTATATATTACATTACAGCTTCCAAGGACTTTCATGGCCTTAGTTAGGAGGTTCAGAAAGCAGCCCTCCTTCTTCACTTAGCATTCTCACTCTTTGACTAATGGACTATCTGTGCAAAAACCTGGGTGTTACAGTATACAAAAAGCTTGATCCCATTTACTGATGTTACACAGACCACTACAGAGTATGTTTCATGCATTTAAAGAAATATCTTACCTTGACTTTACCCCTTTCACTTCCAACAATATCCTATAAAAATTTGGAGAACAAAAAAGAAAAAAAATTTAAGAAGTGCTAAATTAACAGACATTGAAAAGTTTATTATTAATCCCTGCTTAAAGAATGTATATAACAGCATGTAAGTTGGATTCAATAGAAAAAGACTACCTAGAAATACTTCAAAGAAAGTTGCGAAAGAAGCATAAAATTAACCCCTTACCATAACAATGGGTTGAACTGAAGATATTTTGCAATTCTTCCCCCCCCATGCCTCAATGCTGGGATATAGCCCCTTATCCAGTATGTATTGCTCTCCTGTAAATTCAGGATTCTCATAAGCCACCCACCTAAGAGAAAGAGAAAAAAAAGCCAGTGGGTAAGTGTCATGTTACTTTTTCCAAAATGCAAGACTGTATATTCATTATACCTTCACATAAGAACAAATCGATTGTTTATCCCCTCAAATGCTAAATTGCAATGCTATTAAATCTCTAAATCAACAAAATTATGGATCTGGTTCTCCAAAACTCTTGCAAATTCTATTTCAATTTGCCCCACTATTTCAACATGATCCAGAGTAAATAAACTAAATCAGACCACAAGTTCAAATACATCATCTGACCTGTTCCATATATTCATTGATGACCTGGATAAGGAGATGGAGTGCATTCTCAGTAAGTCTGGAGATGACAGCAAGTTGGGAGGAAGTACTGATCTACATGGGAGTAGGAAGACCCTACGAGGCATCTAGACAGTCTGGATAGCTGGGCTCAGGCCAGTGGGATTGAAGTGCAACAAGACCAGATGCTGGGTCCTGCACTTCGGCCACAACAACCCCAAGCAGTGCTACAGGCTTGGGGCAGAGCGCTGGAAGACTGTGTGGAGAAAATGGACCTGGGGACATTGGCTGATCCTCAGCTGGACATGAGACAGCAGTGTGCCCAGGTGACCAAGAATGCCAAAGGTATCCTGGCTCGTATCACAAATAGGGCTGCCAGCAGGAGCAGGGAAGTGATCATCTCTCTCCTGCACTCAGAGGGTACTGTTTTCAGTTCTGGACTCTCAATACAGGAAAGACATTGAGGCTCTGGAGTATGACCAGGGAAGGGCAATGAAGCTGGTGAGAGGTCTGGAGCAGAAGTCTATGAGGAGCAGCTGAGGGAACTGAGATTGTTCAGTCTGGAGGTGAGGAGGCTCAGGGGAGGAGAGACCTCATCGCTCTCTACAACTCCCTGAAAGGAGGTTGGGACAAGGTGGGGGTCAGACTCTTCTCCTGCATAGCTAGCAACAAGACAAGAGGGAATGGACTTAAGTTACATCAGGGAAGGTTCAGGAGGCTAGGGAAAAATTCTTCTCCAAAATAGTGATCAGGCACTGGAACTGGCTGCCCAGGGATGTCGTTCAGTCACTATCATAGGAGGCATTCACGGAACATTTAGATGTTGTACTGAAGGACATAGTTTAGTGGAGATATACTGGTGGTAAATGGATGGTTGAATTGGATGATCTTGGAGGTCTTTTCCAACCTTGGTCATTCTATAATTCTATGATCTGTTAGATACCTTAAAAGCTGTCTCCAGTAAAATCATTGAGATGTTTCAAAATTCTGTTGTTTTATCAAGTTTTTCTCCAGAATATCAGGCAAATATCAGAATAGTATTGTTTCGTTAAAACTAACTTTCAGAGTAATTTGGGCAATAAGACATATACAGGCAACATTAAAAGTCAATATTACAAAACTTCAGATGTTTTTAAGCAAACACTCAAATCTGCAGAAAGTTAAGGTACAACAAAAGGCATAAATACTAATGGTGGTAGAGTGTGACGTCTATGAACCTGCTGGGGTTCACAGACATCAGCAGGAAGAATTTCCTTGATCGTTTAGCATTAAAGTCATCAAAAATTTAATTGGATTAGTGTATATAAGCTCAAAGCAATTAGTATGACTATTTAATCAGACCTCATTCCTGATACAGGCCACAAACTCAGATTTCTGCTTCAAACTCACAACTTCAGTCTCAGTCAGAGACAGTTAACTTTTAAGACAAACACGTGAACTACTAAAAAAGCAACCAAATCATTGCACAGTCTCTCCAACACTCAATTATCACTACAGTGCTTTATTTCTGCTCTGAAGTACCTGCTATCAGCTGGTCTTGCTACGTGTAGTCTACTACACTCAAGTAAACTTTTACGGCATTCTTCCAATCCAGGGTCAGTGCTCCTGCATCAGCACTCCTTTGTTTTTATCACAAGCTACACAAATTCTGCTGCCTTTCACTAACTGACTTTTTTTTTTTTTAAAGTACTGACATTAGAATTGGTCACAGTAACAAGGGGGAATGGTCTTAAGCTGACACAGAGGAAGTTCAGGTTAGATATTAGGAGGAAGTTCTGACACAGAGGGTGGTGACTCACTGGAACAGGTTGTCCAAGGAGGTTGTGGATGCCCCATCCCTGGAGGCATTCAAGGCCAGGCTGGATGTGGCTCTGGGCAGCCTGGTCTGGTGGTTGGTGACCCTGCACATAGCAGGGGGTTGAAACTAGATGATCATTGTGGTCCTTTTCAACCCAGGCCATTCTATGATTCTGTGATAACAATTGAGTTTCATTCTTTCATTTGTTATATTTATGCATGGACTGGGACATCTTCTTGGTTATACAAGACAATCTACCCATAGCTTTTCATTTTTTCCTATGCATTACATAAGGAGTGCACGTTAGCTTATTCCAAAACACACTTTCAGTAGGTTCTTTATACAGAAGGTCAACACCAACAACAGCAACAAAAAAAACCCTGACATCATTACATGTATTATATTCCACTAAGCTGCAGGTTTAGTCCAAGAACAAATGCCAGATTCTCTGCACAGACAAGAAGTGAGGTGACTTCAAACCGAATATAGCTACAGCAACACGTACATGCTGCGAGTACGGACTTCCTGTTATTTGTCCATGGCAAGCACTCATAGAGTGATTCATGTTTATCACTATTTACATCTCTTGGTTTGCCTCAGATATAATCAATTATTCCAAATTGTTATGCACTAATTACTTAAGGCACTTTTCAAGGCACATTTCAAAATTGCCTCATCATAATTCATCAAAGAGACACTGGTATGTAGAATAAATTAAGCTGAAAGTTCAAATGTCTCAGGTGTGTTTAGACCTGTATGCCACATATACCAAAAGAAAATTAGGTTTCATTAATCAATTTCTTGAGTGGATTCATGTTTAATTTTTCAATGCACTAATACCAAGGTACAACTGCAATGTGTGACAGTTGAACTTAATTGATATTTATGAAAACAAGTGTTTCTGATATTAAGTGAAACATAAAACATGCCAGATCCCTTCCAGGGGCCTCTCAATAGCAGGCATTTCTTTTCCTCCTTTCTAAAAAGAAGCCTGAGTACAGAAGCAATGAAACTTTATGTGTGTTTATGTCAAAAACAGTGGGATTTAAATTAATAAGTCTTGCTCTTCTATGCAAGTCAGCCCATACTGGAGAATTTCTGGAGTCAAGGCTTACAGGTGAAATCCCTGTGCTCTTTCACTTGTTCAGAAGCCCACACAGCCTTCCAGCAGCACGATAACAGCAGCAGGAAGGGGAAAACTGAATGCAGCACCTGCTGAACCTTTCAAACTTCAAGACTATCCCTAGGACAGAGCACTGTTTTAATCCAACTTCTGACCAACAGGAAGGCCTACACAAGACCTAGCCTCCATATCTAAGCAGAAGAGTCACACCTCAGCACCACAAGAACTGAAGTTTTAGACTGCAGCCTACCCTACAGGGAGCAACTTTCCTTAACATAATAGTTTGGTAACCTTCATTCCAACAAACTGCCTTAAGTAGGCCAAGCAACAGCCTCATCCCAAGTCACAGCCAAAAGTGTGCCAAAGTCCTCATTCCTTTGCATTGCCTGTCATGCTGGAATCCTGCTCTCAGTTTTGCTCAGACTCATATATAGTAGGACAAATCACCTGCTGTGAGCACCTGCTTCCTTCTCTCTCAGCTACAGAAGAAATCATAGAATCAAACACCTTAGTATTAAACTAAATGACACAGCTGTAAAAAGTTAAGCTTTCAGGCACAGAAGATGTCCTTTAGGTCTGAAATAGAATCCATAACATTTAAACCTTAAATACTACGTGTACACAACAGGTTTAAATTGGTCTATATGTTAATCTCATAGACCATGTAGAGCCAGGGAGAAAAAAAGGCACTTGAATGACTAACAGGAAAGAAGAGGTAATTAAATTCCATTTGCAGGAAAGAAAGGAAATGTGTTATTTACCATTCTCATTTATGCTTGTGATTTTTAGTGTCCCACAGACGTGTGAACTTTTTATTCTCTTCAACATCACTTTAGCTCAGTTCAGAGAGGGAGGGAAAGAGAAAACTCTGTTTGAAATGTTCCTGCAGGCAACCTAAGGCCTCTTACCTATTAAAGAACCCAATGGGGGGTTGTTCCTGTACAGTGCCTCCTTAGTTCCACTCACATTACCATCCTGAATGCATTTAGATTCAATATATTATATTTTGACTACTATCTGCAAACTACCCATCACTTAACGATTTCCTCACTGAACAGACATGCACTAGAAGCAGACAAATCTGTGCTGTGGACTAATCACTTGAAAATCAGAAGGAAACCAGTATGAATTACAAGACCACAGTAAAACAAATACCTGTGCAGAACACACCCCTGAAAACATTCTTCCACCTACTTAAGAAAGGGTCAACTAAAATACAGGGGCTTTTTCACTAACTTTGGCAAAAGCTTCCCATGTTTATGGATAAAGAAAAGGCACATTCGGAAACACGCAATTCTTGTGATTTTAATAACCATTAAACATAAGCTTGAAGGACTATTAAGCAAAGAGGAAAGTCAAAATTATACAACGCAGTTGCTTTAAGTACTTGCTTAAACTTGTAAAGGGTGTTACCTGTTGCTATTAAATACTTTCATTTTCCACCACTTTCAGTTCTGCCAACTTGGGAGTAAAGATCAAATCCTACTTTAAAAAAAAAAAAAAAAAAAAAAAAAAAAAAGCCTCTCCTATTTTCAAGCAATCTGAATTTATTTTCTCCTAAACCAAACGGTACAATAGAATGCCCTGGATTCTGTGCTTGGCCAATCTCTGAAGAATGCTTGAGAGCAAAACATAAATCAACTTAAAAGAAGTCAATACTCACTCATCACTTCTGTATATATTTTTCAAGGTGTCTTTAGAATGGATTTATCCAAGACATTAAAATACTGCTTAGAAACATCCCTCAGACACAACAGCTGAAAATTTTAATGCAGCTAGCTCTCCACTGCCCCCAAAACAAAATATTCATTCCCCAAATGCAGAGCTGTGCTGTCTTCAGCATACAGTTTAGAGACGCAGTTTAGCTCAGAAGTTGTTCAGTAGTATCTATGTTCTGCTGTCTCAGCCTTTCTTTTCTTTGATATACCCTTTAAATTACAGAGCAATCAAACTCATTATGTGGGAAATACAGATTACATGTTATCTATTACTGCTATATCTGCTTACTACAGATACCTGTAGTTAAGAAAGAAAAAAGTTAGGGAAAAGTTCAGGGCTTCTTACAGTTCACTTTTTCTTTTTCAAATGAAGTATTTTCAGTACGACACCAGGAAGGTTACTTAGAAATACTACTACAAGCTTTTACTGAACCTGAAACAGTTCAATATGACATCACTTATATGCTAGTCTAAATAGATCTAGGAATTGCTCAATGGATTATTCATCACTGTATGACTGATTTCTTGGTAGGAAAGATATAAAAAAAATTCTACTTGAGGTTACTTAATGCTTAAAATAAAACAGTTTTATTGCCAATCATGACTTTATGTGATTCAACTTCCTGTCACACTGGCATTTACTAAGACCACCACCCCAAAACGCTGCAACACTCACAATATCTTTGGATACAAAATGCTCATACCAGACTGTAAAAGTGGACTGATAGTAACTTGTTACAAACAATACACCTAAATAAAAAAACATGCTTATTGCTACAAATTACACCTTTAAGAGACTAGCGAGTAAGATTACAGGAACAGGAGCAGTCTGTGGGACAAGGGTTTTGTTTGTAATAACTTCTAGCCAATTTTACCATCAAAGTATCGGAGTCACTCTTAATTACTAGAATACTCATACTGAAGTATGATTCCTATCTCAGCTGCAACAGTCACATTTACTAGAACAACTACACAAAGGGCGTGATAGGCACCCACAATTTGTTTCCCAACCTTCAGAGGAGATTCTTTCCCATGAATCTTCCTTGCATATTACAGAAGACGTAAGGGCACAGCGGCTTCAAAGGTCAATATGCAGAAAAAACTGCTGTTGCATAACTTTCATACAGAAATCAAAAGCATTCCTTTGAAATGCACTGAGCTCAATTCTACAGTCTTTACCCAGACAAAATTTGCAGAGATATCACACAGATAACATGCAGAAAGACTTAAGGTGTGGCTGGGTAAGGCAGAGCTCTCAGCAAGTCACCTGCATTCCAGAGAAAGAAACTATATCTCAGATTTTGGTACTTGGAGACATGACTGCTAATATTTGTTTATATTTCCAAAATACTTTGATGCTGTCTCCAAGGCTGTGGAATTCAATCTGCAATTAATGTAACCAATAAATCAAACAGAAAGATACGCCAACTTATTAACTGCATGTGACAGCACAAATGACACCAAGAAGAGGATATGGCCACACCAACCAATAGTTTGAAGAACCTTAATAAACAACACTCCTCCCCACCCCTCCGAAAAAAAGAAGGATAAAAAATTTTAATTGTGGTATTCACTGCAAAAGTAATGCTACTTTTCAAAAAGAAACACCATTTTATACACAACTCAGAGAAAGAGTAAGTAATTTGCCTCTGGTCAAGCACAAGAAGCCCAAGCAAAAATCAGAAATTAATTCCATGACAATTTTGCTGCTGAAATGCTTCTAAAAATATAGCCATGAGAACAACTATTTTTATCTCTCCGATTTTATCTCATTCACTTTCATACTTTGCAAGTCAGCAAACCAACATCTCAATGTTGTAGCCAACACGCTCCAGTCAAAAGCAGAAATTTTTATCTGAGGACATAACAGAGACACTACAAGACCAAGTACGGAAAAAGCATGATCAAATTCAAAAATTCTAGAAAGTGCAGATGCACTATTAAACAGCAGTTAAAACAGCACTTACACGCCACTCAGCACATTTATAGATTGCGTTCTCAGCCCATATCCAGTGTCTTTCAAATTGGAAACAATTCCTAACACATTAATGTTAGAACCTTTTGATCCGAAGTCTTTTTCACTGTACATTATCATATGTGAGCTTGTGAAGTCCTGTTAAAAAAAAAAAAAAGAAGTGCCATAAGAAGAAAGCTACGTGATGCCTCAATGTGCTCAGGAGATAACAACTCTATGTTCTTGGAACTTACACCAACAACAGGTCTCAGTGACTGCAGCTCTTCATCATAGCCACCCCAGTCTGTCCAGTCCCGATATTCTCCTTCTTCCAGTAAATACTGATGGCCTTCAAACCCAGGCTTTTCATATGCGACCCAACTAAACAACAACAGAGACTGTGTGTGAAAATGGACTACGGCCACTACGTGTTGTGTGAAATTTGCTCTCTCCCCCATCTTCTGTTGAAGATATAGCCGTCTCCTAAATGTTTTTCCCACTGACATTAATTACATTACAATTTCAAATGGAAAAAAAAAAAAAAGTCTAATAAAAATACTTGCAAAACATGCCAGAGGTGGAAGAAAAAAGTGAAGATTTACATTATGATGACCACTCTGTTTTGAAACAGTGTAGCCAGGAAGAAAGACAAGACCTAAAAAAAAAAATAACTCCCCCTGGCTTGTAATGATACAGGACTTCCAAGGTAGTTTGAGAAGCTTTGTATCCTTCTCTAACCAAAGCTAGATGAAATTCTGCAACTCTTCAATGCATGGAGTTAAAAACATAGAAACAACATCACAAGAGGAGAGAGAGAAGTTAGCAGATGTAGGCTGCTCTGACTGCTTGACAGCCCTTCTACCACTTCTCTAACCTCTGTGAAACTGCAGTTATAAAAGTATTGACTAGAATGCAGCCACTGTTGTGATTATTTCCAAATTTAACCCAGATGTAAATCTAAAATCAAAACCAAATAGTTTCTGAATTTATCCACTGCAGTTTCAAATCTACAGAGTTAACACTTAATGCTGATGAGGAAATACTGCTAGTGTTTTTTCCCCATACTTACACTCCTCCCAGTACTTTGATGGATCCCATTGAAGTAAGTGAAAGTTGTGTCTTTTCTTCTGATTCCTTGGCACTGAGCATGAAGATTTCTGATTCTACTTCCACATGTCTCCCTTCAAAGAAAGGCTTCTCATAAATGACTACCTGTCACAGAAACAAAATAAAAGAAAAGCTGCAAAGAGCATGATAAATTCTGATAGCAGTCAGTTTCTTTTGCATGGCTGCATAAAGGGAGAAGATTATCTCTGTCGGAGAGGGTCCAGAGGAGGGCCACAAAGATGATCAGGGGACTGGAGCACCTCCCCTACAAAGACATACTGAGGGAGCTGGGCTTGTTCAGCGTGGAGAAAAGAAGGCTGCGGGGTGACCTCATTGCAGCCTTTCAGTACCTAAAGGGAGCCTACAAACAGGAGGGGAATCAACCCTTTGAAAGGGTTGATAATGGCAGGACAAGGAGAAATGGTTTCAAGTTGAAGGAGGGAAGATTCAGGTTAGATGTCAGGGGGGAAGTTCTTTACTATGAGAGTAGTGAGGTGCTGGAACAGGCTGCTCAGAGAGGCTACTGCTGCCCCATCCCTTGATGTGTTCAAGGCCAGACTGGATGGGGCCCTGAGCAGCCTGGTCTAGTACTCAATGGGGAGATTGGTGGCCCCAGCTATGTGGGGGCATTGGAGCTTCATGATCCTTGAGGTCCCTTCCAACCCAGGCTATTCTGTGATTATGAAAGCAATTCATGATCTCTCTTTTCAGGATGTCTTCCCTTAGACATGCAACATTAGGATTTAAATGTTCATTACCTGTCTGCATCATGCAGGTAGCTGTTAATACTGATATTTGCATATATAATAGATGCATAAATTAGACAAATTGCAGTTTCATAGTGCGGTCACATGCAGCATGACCAGCCACTAAGCAGGCAGTATGTGACCAAGATATACTTATCTATCCACACGTAGTTGATGTGTGATAACAGGACAACCAAATAAACACTGATTTTTACCTTTGGGTCTCCAGGACATTCTACTTTGCGGCCACCCTATTGGAGAAGAAAAAAGAGACAGAGAGAAATGAGTAGTCTAAATCATCTTAAATTCTTCATAAAAATCTGGAATTAGAATGAAAGCTATTTTGTAGAATACATGTGAAAACTAGGAAGATCAAAAGCAGAAATGGATGCAAATCAAGAACTTTATAGATTAAAATGTTGTGGTTTTTAGACTTACATTTCTATGAGTCCTGAAAAAAATGTAGCCACCTTAAGACACTGCTTCTAATATATAAGTGAAGGTCACATAGCTGGCAAGTAATAACGACATTTTACCATTTTCAAGGGCCTCATAGACCTAATGTAGGCTTCCTTCTTCTCCCAGAAAGCTAAATTGGGATATTCACCAGGCTCCAACATTAAAGGGACTCCCTGGAAACCGGGTTCTTCATAAATTAGCCATCTAAAGCAAAGGGGGAGTAGAAAGCAAAAAGTAAAAAAAATAAAACAAAAAAAAACAAAAACAAAACAAAAAAACCCCCCAACAATAACAACAACAAAAAAACAAACCATAAAAAACAAATCCTAAATCAGAGAAGTAATAATTTGTGAACAGAAAAGAACAAAACAAACTCGACTCAGGCGAAAAAAGAAAAAAAAAGAAATAGTGTACCCCTAAAACTTTGTTTCTTTGTCTATACCATCAAAATTCCCAACTATAAACTGGTGCACTTGCAAACTTCTGTATTTGTGAAGGGAAGCAGCTTACCAATGCATGTGGCATGTTTGAACAAGTTAAAAAAAAAAATAATATATATATATATTAATTATATATATATATATATATATTATATATATATATATATATAGATAGATAAAATGCTGTGAACAGACAATCAAGAATTTGACTGTCTTATTTGGGAGCAACACAAGTTTTGAACTGAATTTTCAAGACTTAAGGCTATTGTGTATTATTTTAGAATAGCCTTAAAATATTCACATCAGACTTTCCAGAAGTTGAAAGATCTCTATGAACCTAGACTTGCATTTGTTGAAAAATCTACTCGATAGGGAATTCAAAACTTGTATTACTAGTATGTTAAAAACAAACCAACCAACCAACCCAAACCAAATCAAACAAAAAACTCCACAAAACACTGATTCCATTGAAATCTACTTCTTCATGGTTTGTATCTGCTAATGAGTCTACTTTGAAAGACATCATTTTCAACATTCCTGACTTGGACAGCAACAGTAGTTTTTCAAAGCATTTTCAAGAAAATCTTGACCAGTAATCACTTACTGGAAACAGAAATCTACTGCTGACCTCTGCACTGAGGGTCACAATGTGTCTCTCCCAATAAGATCTACCAGTCTCTCAGACATGCAGCATGAGGCAGGTCATAAAGTACTAAGCAGAAACACCTTATACAACCAAAAGGTTGCCCGCTTAAGGATCATAATGTATAAGTCTGGTGACATGAGGCAGATAAATAATTAAATTAATCTCACACTTTAAGCTAATGTAAACTGGCACACATTGGTCTAGCTTCACTGCAGACACATGGTTCCAAGAAACAAAGAACTTTTCTTTTACTGACATGCACAGCCAAATACTGAATGTATTGTGTGTCCCATAGCCACCCAACTCAGTGAGCTCTCAGCTTCACAGAAGAATTTTAAGTACATGAGAAACCAAGAAGAGAATACAATCAGAAGATAATGGTGCATTGCCTCATTTTTGTTGGCAGCTTTTAATAAACACATTTAAGCACACACAGTGGGAAACTTTCAGATCCAACCACACCTACACGGTGAAGTGACTCAGAATCAAACCTTCCTCAGCTGCCAGGACAGTGAACTGTCATGCCTGCAAACTAAGGGAAAGAAAGAACCCTGCAACACACACACAAAAAAAAGTAGCAGCAATTTACTGTATTTCTTATGCAACCAATTGGCAGAAGTAACATCTTTCCACCTTTCCATCTTCCCTGGATAAAGAATTGGTAACTGAGAGACCTAATTTGATTCACAGTGAAAATACTAGTCCACTTTTCTTCAAGAGATCGAAATACAGCTGAGAGAAATTAAGACTTTAAAGAGTTTACACAAACTGCACAGGCCTTGCTTCCTTTACTAAAAAATTGTTATTTCACTATTCACAGAATGCTTCCAAGTGAGAACAGAAACAAAGTTGGAAGGTAAATGAAGCAAATTAATAATCAACCTCCAAAGAACGTATCTGATTTTATTACTCTTGGCAGACATGTAATTTGGAATGAGTTTGCAGTTCAACATAAATAAGCTTCTGTCAGAGAACCAACTATGTGAACATCTTAAAATTTTCCTACATACTCGAGTGCTTCATAGTGTTCCTCCAAAATCAGTGTGAAAAATTCATCAGATAAAATACCTTTATCTGATAATGGAAGTGCCTCATCCATCATGAGATGTATTTGAATATCTCTTTGCAGTGTTATGTAATACTAATCCTTAGTTGGGCAATTATCAATGGTTAAACATACCATTAGCAAAAAGGCAAATGCTACCACAACCCAAACATGGCACAGCCACCAGGTCTGTACACCCTGCAAAACATTCTGCAGGACCCAGGACCACTAAAAGCAGTTAATACTCCCTGTTTCTAAATGCAGTTTCCATTCTTTTCGCACCAATTTTGCTGGTGCCAATTTAAGGCATACTTTAAGTAATGATATATTTATTACATTATCAAAGTTATCATTTCTACAGTAACTGAATTGTTCCTTGGCCTCCTCTATCACAAAACTTTGTTCAGTTCATGGCATGCATTATAATCCTAATATACATGGCTGTGTGTTTTCAGGTGACATAGTATACATTCTTAATTGTCAGTATAAATACTGATCAATTAAAATGCACTGTGAAATAAAAGGATGCTTTCATGAGACCACATTTCATGCTAGGCCTTACTTCATTACATGACAGCTTAAAAATGTTCAGTACAATCATTTCAAGTTTAGAGATAAAAGCAGGTAGGAAATGTGGTGGTAAAATGCTATGGTGAGATGTCTCTCATTTCTTATAAGTTTGCCTGAATGTGAAAAAGCAGCAGAGGAAAATTCATACTTTTACTGCAAATTCTTTTACCCCATGCAATTAAAAGAAAAATAAAACATTATAAGGTGTCACCCTAACCAGGTATGAAGCATTACAATGGTGTAACAATGTTACAGTCAACAAGAACTACCAAAATGTCTGACTGGAATAAACACAGCCTGCTTACATGGCTGATAGATGTAATCAATGGTTTAAAAGAAATTCCTTTCATAGCAGTACACGTTCACACAAAACTATGCACTTACATGCCCCAGTGTACTTTGATAGAACAAGTCTTCTGAGTGCTGCCAAACACCCCTGTTTCCTCTGTGTCGTCAAAAAAGGAAGTCACGATTCCTAGCCCTTCAGGTTCTGTATACAAATCAATTTGACTGACCCTGTAATCCTGAAAAAATGAAGATCGCAATAATTACCCCATCTGTGCTGTAATTAATGTGGCTAACTAAAACAGCTTTGTAACTCCTGTTTGTTTTAAATTGCTTCCCCTTCTTGTCAATTACTACTATTATCAGATTCCTGCCATAAAAGTAAAACTAGGCCAGTTGCCTGTCTCTGTTTGGACCAAGACCTCATCAGTCAATCTTTAATCAGCATGTACACTGTTTATCTTCTGCCATCTAGGCAGGAATGCATCTTCTTTCATCAGTTAATATCTCCTCCAGCAAATTAAATCCTAACACAACAACAAGCAAACCATTCTTGAGAAGAACTAATTTAAACAAGAACTGTAGTTACAAGCAATATATATTCCTCCCTTTTTCTTTACTGGTCAAATACCTTTATAGCTCATGGTTACTTTGGCAATCTGCAAACATACATGCTTAATGGTAGGTTAAAATGCATGTAGGAAGGCTGTTTCCAGCACATATGAAATTTCTCAATAGGTTTGTACACACAAGTTATTTTCTGAGTAAAAAAAAGATTTGAAGGTGTTTAATGCTAAAGATTTGTTGGGTATAAGTCTGTTCTATACATTAATAAAAAATAACAAAAAAATGCTCAACAATCCATGTGTTTTCAAAATACAAGTCTGTGGATTTACTGATCAGTGTTCTCGAAAGATTTTCCCTAAGAGATTTATCAAGCTGAAAAGCATAACTCTACATAAGTTTCTATAGCATTTTCTGGGCCATTTCAATGCAAAATAATTTTCTTCCCGACGTATCCTTTCACTGTTTTTTAGCCAAATCCCTACTTCAAAACAAAATTTAACGAAATTAAACAAAATTAACAATCAAACAAAAACAACAGAAACCCCACCCACCCACTCACACTGTGACCATATGAGAAATCCAACCTGCAAGATTGATTTTTCTTAACAGTATAAAACTTCATCAAACATTAGGACTTCTACAAGAGATTCTTTACTTATATCACTTGCCTTAACAACATGTCTTATCGAACCAATCACTGCAGGCTTTAGCGATTCGCATTCATTTTGCTCTTCACCTGCACCCCAAATATCTGGGAATTCCAGTTCACCTTCTTCCAGAGGAATAGAAGGACCTTCAAAATTTGGTTTTTCATAGAGTATCCAGCTTAAATTAAAAAAATCATCAGTTTAAAATGTTTTATCAAGCGTGAGTTTCAAAAATCATTTTCCCATTTAACAATTTCTTTTTTCACAAGAAGCACCATTTCCAGACCTTCCATGCCACTCCAACACAGCTTATTCACCCAACAATGCTGATGCAAGTCATTTCTGGTCATTGTGATATTTTTAAAAGCAATTATGAAAACAAGGATGCCTACTGCTGACTTTGTAATTTCATCAAAAACTTCTCCACCCTTTTCAAACTGATGATCTGGGACTGCAGGAGTGTTGTCTATGTATAGCAGACTTCTGCACGAGATACTAATCAGAACCAATTTGTAGGTCAGAAAATGTTGACACTACAGACTGCAGTGTCATGTATAAACAGACAGGCTACTTGGATACTATGAACAGCATCGTACAGTTCTACAGGGGCTGGTATAGACGTGCTGAAGAATGCTCAGAAGACAACTTTTATTTTTAACTGTAGGTTTGAATAAATAAGTAGATAAAAACTATATCCATTCACAGATTTAAAACTCTACCCTAGAGCTCTCACTTAAAGGGAATAAAAAAATATTCCCTTAGTACAACTGAAAACCATGTTGGAAAAGAGCCTTGGTTTACACAGGCCAGATTTTCATTCCTGTTTTCTGAACTAAGCAGCCATTAGAACTAGGATCTCCTACAGCAGCTAGTCCTTGTTTATCCAGCTTGCTATCAGATCATTACTTTTGAGAAAATGCTGTTTGACCATATTATAGCCTGGTCACAGCTTAAATTACCATACTATCCAGACCAGTAATGGCTGTACTTTTAACACTCTAAAGAAGGTGACAGATGAACTGGTTTTTAAATAGACAGACAATCCAGCCTTTAGAGAAAAATTCCCTCTAGACTCACCAGAGAAATATCTGCACAATCACTTCATATATTTGGCTAAGGAATTTATCTTCCTCGGCAAGATTAATGTAGCCCTAACCCATATCAAACCTGTCTTCAAAACCCCTAGCTATCCTGTTAACATAATTCAAATACTACTTAAGAATCCATAAAGGAGAGAAGAATCAAAGGGCAGCATGGACAGAATTTGTCTTTTTATCTCACTGAGGTGAAATGTTGAACTCTTCCAAATGGAGCACTCACTCCAATTTGTCAGAGAAGTTAGCTAATACAGAGCTTCCTATAGCAGGAGGTAAAATACCATGTTTTCTTTGAAAAGGTGTCTACATTACATTGGCAGCTGAACACTGGTTCAGTTCCAAAGGATTTCCAGATAGATAAAGATCTCTGGGTAGATTCATCAACGATAAAGAGTTAAAATTCATCTTACCATCCTCTGATAACTTTAACTAAGATTGTCGGTGACAGAACCCAAGAACTGCAATCCAGAACATCATGGAAAACTTCAATAACATTCTCTTGATTGTCACAGTATATCACCAGCTGTGTTTAAAACAAAACCAACATCAACTATTTTTGTCTTGCTGTGCTTTTAAATATGGAGAGGAACAGCAAAGAACATAAAATTGGTCTTACCTTCCCAGGCCTGGGATTGATTTTACTTTGTCCATTTCTTGAAAGTGTCTAATAAACAGTGGGGAGATAAAAGTCACTTATACAAAACAAACCAAAAATCCATTCAATAAAGATGCTAAACTATAAAAAGTTACCGAAACAAAATGAAAATTACGCTGAACAGTAAAAAAAACTTCACCTACTCCTAGCTCCTGCCTCAATTCCTCCTTCTTCCTGAAGAACAATAGTTTGCCATGAGTAACACACTTTCTAATTATTATTTCTTTTAATTATCATCTCACTGAAGACAAGTATTCTCAAATTTGAAACATTTTAAAATTTCTTTTGATCAGCTTTCTACTTATTCCAGGAGTTTCAGACACTGAGAGAGTACTCATAAAACTGGCATTATGAAAGTACATGCTCTACAACTTTCAAGATATTAATGAATACGTTAGTGTCTGCTAACCACAAAGAAATAAATAATTTTTAAGGAATAGGTGATAAGACTGAGGAAGCATGGTGGCATATACTTTCACAAACTAGATATTATAATCAATTTTTTGCTGAACGTCTTCTAACAAGGTAAGTATTCTCCAAGAAGTATGAGGCTCTGTAATAAGCAATAGACTAAAAATGCTGAGAAGAAATAAAATATACTCAGGTATACAAAATCTGTAACAGTACCTCTAAGTCTACAGGGAACTATATGATACAGGCTATATGAAAAAATTTGTGGTTGTATCATGTGATCTCAAAACAAATAAGGAAAGGGTTGTAATTATGTGTGGCTTTCTAGCAAGGACTGGAGCATTAATTCTTGGACAGGGTCCCACTCTGCTAGGTACTATTCGTATAAACCAAAAGTCAGACCCTGCCCTCAAACAGCTCACAGCAGAAGATAAGCAGCAACACGTGCAAGGAACTAATGAGAACAGATTAGTCACCATGCAGGGCTGGCAGTGGTCTCAGGATAGAGCTCCTAACCACCATTGGATTTTTGTAGGCATCATCAAGACAAGTTGAAGCATGACTGGTTTTTCAGCCTGCGCTTCAATTCCAGTTAGAACTTGCTCAGTGCGAGCGTCATTGGGAGTCATCATTTTAGGCTGCCCTTACTCTTTCCCTTCGTGCTGTCCATTAGTCTCTTCATCACCACCTTTTTAGTCAGATGAAGACGCACAGTATGTACATGTCATACAAACTTTCTTGATACCTGCCTACCTTGAGCAAGACACTTCAGAGTCAGCAATGGTGCTGCAGAAGACCTGGAACCCAATGGAGACTAATGAACTCCTCCCAAGAGCAATCTTACGTGTGGATGTACCTCCTTGCCACACTGTGCCTCCACACTCTAATGAAATAGTGAAATCCACTCTGGGACAACAATTTAAGTGGCAAAAATTAGCACCTACATTAGTCATTTGCTTCAAATTCAGGTTTTGAAATCCAAATAGGACTACCTAAAGTCAGGATTCCTTTAGAACTGGTGGTAGGAGTCTGCATCACTGCAAATAAACGACCTAATTTTCAACCGTACACTAATTAAAAACTTCCCATAAGAGAAAATCGACATCCTCAAAACTTTAAGGTAGAATGCATTATTTCCTGCCACAAGGTGTAGAAGGAAGAAGTCATTTCTGCTTCCCCAGCCATTTTAGTAGAACTGTAACAGCAGATAATCTGCTGCTTTAGCAAAGAACTGCTCAAGTTTCTTATATGCTACTTCAATTCCACAGATCACATTAATACGGCTATTAAACTTTGGAAAACATTTTTCTTCCTGGGTAACAATAAGGACAACATCTGTAGAAACAGCAACTACTGTTGGTTCGAAATACTGAAAGCAGAAATCACAGTTCTCATGTTGGGGTGAAATTGGTTTTGAAAGAAAAAAAAAAGGTCTACCTCCACTCGTGGCGAACAGAAGCTCATAATCAAGTGAAGGGGCATCCCTCCACTGCAGCAGCACTTTCAATAAACGCTACTATGCATTCTTAAGGAATACTTTAAGAATGACGTATTTTCTACCAAATGCGTGACAATACTGAGAGCAGAAATGATGGACTAAGAAAGTTTGCCTTATTATCCTTATAATAGCGTAACGACTGAATGTCTGAGTGGAAGAACAGAGAGATTATTCTTAAAAGAAGAACAGGCAAAAGTTCTCTGAAATTTGCAGAAAGCATTTTACTGATTGAGAATAAAAAAAACAGATGCAGTGCGAGACCTATTTTAGAAAAAGAAGCATGGAGACATATTCAAACATATCCTTTCCTACTAGTGAAGAGTCTTAGAATAAGGGCATCACAAAGAAACAATCATTTTAAGAGATGCCATACATTTTACAGACATGCATCTTATTTTCATGCGTAGCAAACATCAGATGAAACTGCTACTATACCTATGCTCATTCTGTGCATGTAATCGATGCACATCCCACTATGAAAGAAACGAAACAAAAGCTATGCACGGTAACTTTCAAGACAGATTTCTAATGACATAATACTTACATCTACATCTAATAAACCAGTGGGGACATTTGATTCGTATCTGCTTGCCCCTAACCAGCTGGAAAAATTTTTTTCTGGATTCCCATAGTTAGGCATTGGTAAACTTAGCTCTTTTTTTGCACTATCTGCTTGTATGTACTTCTCCATGTAACTTGAAAACTTCATATCTGAAAGAGACTGGATCACAAAAATAAAAATTAACAGTCACTCAGCAGTTAATTCATGAAACACAACCATGCAAAATGTTGTTCATCTTTTATTACCTCAGGTTTTTGAGGCAGGCTGAATGGCCCAGAAGCATCCTGTTGTAAAAAAGGTATCCCTGAGGAGTCTGATATAAAAGTTGTGTTATTTACTGAGGTCACAGACGGATTAAGCAGCTTTTCTTTAGAAGTAGATGACAGCAAGCTTGAGAAGAGTGAGCTTTTTTCCAGCCGGGATCTCTTGACTTCACCATCTGTACCATCCGTGTTCTCTTTCCCATTTATTTCCTGAGTAAAAGCAGGTTCTTCTCTACTACATGACTGAAGGGCTTTGAATATTATACTTTGCTCTGTTGATGCGCGTTTGGGCCTGACTCTGGCTATCGTTTCCAGACTTTGCATTTTCATTTGTTGGGTTGGTAACAGATCCTGCACTTTTTCCCTTCTCAGTCCCAAACCGAAGGTAAATACACTAGGATCAAACACTTTCTCTAAATTGTCTTCATGAATCGGAGGCATTGCGAAGTGGGGTGCTGGGGATTTAGGAAGCTTTGACCTTTTCTTTTTCTGTGGTAAACAAACTGAGCTGTCCAAGTTTTTTATTGTTTCAGCAAACTTCTTCATGTCGGTCGGAGAATCAAAAACAGCATCATCTTCAGCAGAGCCATTACAAGTTTTGCTAGGGCTCTCTGGGGTATTACTGCTGTGCTCCGACATCACTACACCATTGAGACTGCTGCCATCATACTGCTGTGCTGCATAGGTCAAATCTCCCAACTTTGCATTTTTATCTCCATTTTCCACCTGCTGAGATTCTGGTCTACAAAGCTGATGAGATTGTAGAGGATATTTATCACCATTGCAGGGCGATAAGACCTCCGTGCCTGGCAGTACCTTCTCTTCGTTTCTGGGGAGTTCTGAGCTTGTGTTATTTTGCTGGTAGTAAATATCATGAACGCTTTCATTTTTAACAGGTGAGTGCAAAGACGGTTTAAAAGGAGAACTTTCCTTTTTAGCTGCGCTTAATTCAGGATCAGGTTGCTTCAGAGAGGCACCACTAGCTTCAATTTTGCTGCTTTGGTTAAAAAGGGATATTGCAGCTTTTACTTTAAGCTCTGTTCCTTTCCCAATGTCCTCATAAGCTGCAGAGCCTTCTTCATTTTTGCCTTTTAATTCTGCAGTTCCATCTTTCTCGGCTGTGCCATTCTCACATAACTTCTGGCGACTGTTTTGCTTATTTAACGTTTTATCAGGCTGTTCGCTTTCCTTAGGTTGTTTTCCAAATATCAGCTTTGCTCTACCAACAAACGTGCTTGGTACAGCATTATTTTTTGAAGCAGAGCTATCAGCAGGCCTCTGGCTCTGATTGGCACATTTATTTTCAAACAAGGAAATTTTGTTGGCAATGCTGTTGTTATTTTTATTAACTGGTTTTTCAAGAGTATCCTGCTCACTTTCTAAACTGTCTTGATTTGTAGGCGCTTTAAAATTCAGCTCTACGTTCTTCGGTTTGGCCGGGCTATGGGAGGCAAAGTGATACACAGTTACATCTTTCAGTAATCTTAAAGAGACTTGTAACAGTTTGTAAAACTACAAAATGTAGCATTAAGATGATTTTCCTATAGTCATAATCAGTTTAAATTTCAGTATCTCAAAAGGAATTCAAAAAGTCAGAATAATTAAACACTAAATAAGGAAAATATATTTCAAATGTAAGTAATTATTTAATGCTCAGCAAAACAAAGATGCAGAAACACAGCAGCCTACAGCATCTGCAAATGAGGCAGAGAACTACTTATGACTGACAGAAATTAAAATTTAATAGTGAACAGGCAGAATAAATTACACGCATGCAATTCCCTGCAGAGTTTAGGAAACAAATCCCAATTCATTAAGGTGATAATGAGTTGGTTAACATTAGAATATACCTCTCCAACAAGTTTTGAAGACATCTGCCCAGATTCTTTTCAGTCCTTGCACTGCAGAAGCAACCATAAATCAAGTGAGAAACCTCTTCTGGATTCATTACTGCTGGTAGAAAATATCACAATCCCCCGATCCACTGCAACTGCTCATCACTGTTTTAACCATTAGCCAACACCGCATGGGCGGACTCTCCCATTTCCCTCAGGTAAAGTCAGCTAACATTTTAAATAGTGTAAACTAACCTTGCTGATTTTACAAGAACTGAATTGGGAAATACTTGTAAAATCTTATTGAACAGAGTGGATAGAAAAGCGCATACTAGGAGGCCACAGCACATATGACTTGCCTACTATTGCAGAAAGCTGGTGACGCACATCTCCTTCATCAGAATGTCTACATTCAAAGAAAAGCCTTTGTCCGTGTCACCTGCTACTGCAGGTGTGTGAACAACTGAGAAGAACAAGGCATGTCTTCAAAATTTATCAGCCAGAAGTAAGGAGTGCCAAGCAGCCCACCAGCATCTCAAAGTCAGACCCACTCTCCACAGAGGAATCCAGAGACACTCAGCAGTGACAGAATGCACAGAAACAAAACCTAAAAACGACGGGAGATTAAAGAAACTCGCTTGCAGGGGCCTCATATGCTCTACCAATTATTCTTGTACTCATTGGTTTTGTTCTTCACCTACACAGCTGTTTGCTGAGCTGTGACAGAGCTCTTCAGTCCAGTGAAGAAGGGTGAGGTACAATTGAGTTATCACAAACATAAAAACAGAATCCACTCCTTCCTTCTCTCCCTCAAGAATCCCTCTCAGGTAAGAAAGTAAACCCTACCAAAACATCTTCACTGTAGCAACTTTTCTTCTTGAGAGAAGCACAGGGAACAAACTTACTGTGAGAACAGAAGGAACCCCAAATCAGCTGCCTAAGAAACTATGCAGAAAGTAACTGCTGAAATCACTGCATATTTCAGGAGACTTCCTGACAGTGCACACTGCTTGCTCAATTGCTCTTAACTGGAATGTTCTTACAAAGAACACAAGACAACAACAACAAAAAAAGATATAATGAACTTAGAAACACCTGACTGACTGTACCTCAAACAGAAGCTAAATAAAAAGCAATTGGAAAACTGACGTCTAGAGGCAGGAAAAAAAAACCAACAACATTCTCGAGACAAATAAGGTGTGAAACTATCAGACAACAAATTTCAAGATATCTACACCCTATTTTCTTTTGCAGTAACTTTTGAAAGATGTTACTTTACTTTTTTTTTTCTTTTTTTTTTTTTTCTGGAAATGTAAATAAGTTGAAAGGGATCTCTGATGATCATCTAGTCCAGCTTGCCACTCAGCAGATGCAGCTTCAATGTAAGATCAAAGTTGCTGAAGGTTTTGTCTGACCAAGGGCTGAGTATCTCCAAGGATGGAAAATCTGCACCCTTACTTGCTATGGAAGCACTGAAGCAAGTCATCCACTTGCCCTATGAATTATTTTTACCTTATGTTCCATTGGAACTTACTTGTTGCAACTTGCAACTAGGCTGCTGTCCTTCCACTGGAAGATCAGAGAAGAAACTGCTCTGCCTTCTCTAATGCCTCTGTGGAGATGATGGTGAGATCTACTCACATCCTCCTCTGCTAAACAAAGCAAAGTGCTTCAGCTTCTACCTGTACGTAATGTACCCCAGTGACACTATCTTAATGGTACACTGAAAGACTCGTTCCATCTTGTGAAAATCTCACTTGTACCGAGGGTAGCAGGCTAGAAGGACTTCTGCTAGAAGGATGCACTAGAGGAAGAAGTGTATTTTCCTTCTACTTGTATTTTCAAGAGGTATCACTAGCACCTGGTAATCTTAACAGATTCATTTCCATACCCTCCTCCTGTCAGTCTGTCACTTGCACTACTACATGCATTTCAACACAACAAACAACACATCTCCCTAATAAGATCCTTCTTTCCTTGTAAGTCTTGACACAAGCAAGCGCAATGGTTAACACTGATAGTTATCAGCCACACCTAAAACTTATGTCAATGAGCAACGAACACCTCAAAGGTATAGTTTCAAGCTTTGCAAATTTACACACAAACAACTGCTTCAGCAACCTGTATTTTACTCTGCAGTATTTTTGCAGAGCAGCAGACAAACAACTGATGCTGAAGAGCAATGAAAAGCTCAGCCTTGCAGGTCCGTCCACCACAGCCAGTCACGTGTAGCTAAGCCTTTCATTTTGCCACTGAGGAACGCTGATGTTCCACACTGAGGAAGGCTGATTTTAAATATAGCTGAAGGACGCGTCTCTTTGCAAGTACTGAATTTCTAAGCTTGTTTAAAAGGAGGAGAGAAGCTGTCCGAGTGTCCTTTAATTTCCCCTGCAGCATGGGAGAAAAAACACTGAAACACGGATTCGAATAATGGTTCAGACACTTTCTTACAAACAGCCCAATACAGTTCATCATTTCCACCCACTGCTGGCCAGAAACAAGCAAGCACAAGTGAAATACCAATGTCCTTCTCTTAGGCTATACCTTGCAGCTAACCTGAGTGAGCAAGCAGTTAAATCTCCTCTAATATAGTCATAAATTGAAGGTGACTCATATACTTGAAGCATACTGTTCAAACAACCTCATCAAACATGTAACTGATGCCAAAACATCAGACTGAGGCAAGCAAAGTAAAATAACATGCTAACAGAGCAGAAGAATTCAATGAGTGGGCATAGGCACAAAGGCAGCTATAAAACCAAATCTGAAAATCAAAAATGACAACTAAAGTCAAGGCTGATGTGTTTAGCAAAACCCTAACAGCTGCCTGAGCTTTTATGTGCTGAGTGAGAGGTGCCATTAGCCTAAGTTTAGTCTCAGGCCTAGTAAGTTCCTCTTTCAAAAGCTAAAGGCAAAAGAATCCTGTGACTCCCAAGTTTCAATGAACACAAAGACATAAAAGGAGCAAAGACAGGAACTGCTATCATTTGCTGAGAACTGGCAAAAACAACTTCTTAAGGAGTACTTCTCAATAACTTCGATTCTCAGAACTGGCATCACGCCATCTGTAACACATGTCACACATTCTTTAACTGAAAATTAGTTCGATTATTTCAAATTCATTATATAGGAGGGAAATGAGTCTCTCATTGTCCATCTTCATTCAAATGAGTGATTTCCTGTTTTACAACTTAACTCACATCCAGGTTTATAGCTCAACATGCTTTCAAGGATGACCAGAAATTACATCAGATAATCCGACTGTATCAATTTATCAGGCTAAAGAAATTGTGTGATTCTGTGCAACAGTATCTATCAGGAGCATGAGAACCTGCAGAACACAGCAGTCCCCACCCTGGGCTAAAGTTCTTGGAGCAGCAGATAAGGTCAAGACGCAAAGCAGCGCACAGTCCACACTGCCAGGTGAGAAAGAACAGGCTTTTATCCATTAAAACGAAGTCTGTCAGAAGGGGTACTTGTCTAGAGTATAGCAGAAGATAATTCTCTGTGCAACAAGCTAAACAGATACCCAGACAAACAAAATCCAGCCATGCAAGTGCTTGTAACTTCATCATCATTAATGGTAGTGACACAAGGAGAAAAACATGCAGGCTACTTGCATTCAAATTTGTAAAGATACAAAACTGCAGTGTTGAACATCTGTGAGCTCTGTCGCCAGATGACACAATGGCATCGTGTACAAAAATCACCACAATTTAACTATCAGAATGAGGTGTTTTCGATCCAGATAGAAAGGTACAAATCAGAGGTAGCATTTCACAAACTGTGCAAAGAAAATATTCCTATCATCTCTATACTTTGCAGATGTGGGAAGCATAACTGGAAGTATATGTGGTTGTTAAGCTTTAATGCTGAACTTTCTTGAACCTCTAGCACAAATGAAAGGCAACTCATATGGACTCTGACACGACCTGTAAGTGAATGCACCACAAAGAGGAAAGCAATGCTGCCTATTACATACCCATGAAAACCAAACAATAGAAATGACAAGAACAATAAAATGATTCACAGAACAAAACCATTGGTAGTCCAGGAAATCAATAGCTGGAATCCTACTAATGATCACACTGCAAGTAACAAATACATGCACATCTTCCTAAGGAAAGCAAAGATCACATCTGCTTGACAGAGAACAACTGCTTCAGAAATAAATCACGCAATCTAACTATGCATAATTCTGCAAATGCCTGATCTAAATCCCATGCATAAGAATTTACATCCTTTGTCCTACAGGTACTTATAAAGACAGCTAAATGTATTCAAATTTCTGGAGTCAGATTTATCATACAATTTGAAGTACCAAGTAAGCTCTACACTGCATCCTTCATCTCTTCATAAAATAACTGCTGAGCAGAATTGCTCCTTTTTCAAAGAATAACCTGAACACCTCCCTTGGCCGTGGATTTTAAAGTACAAAATCTTTAAGGAGATCCTCCATTGGCTACAAACAGCAAAATCACATGAAGGTCAGTGAGAGCCAAACTAACCTGAGCAACAAAAGGGGTAACGATGACAACAGAGCAGCTTTTACTCATGTTAAATTATTCTATATAACAAAACAGACATACAAAGAAGTGACCTAGACACAAATTATTTTTCTAACACATGTATATTACAGTGTTAGTTAGGTGTAAATATGATTAAAAGAAGCAGTTCTTAATTGAAAATAATCTAGATAGCAGATACATAGCCAGTGCTCCTATATAATCCTAAATACAGATGCTGGCAAAATTACAGCTACAAGGGTAAGGTAAACTGTAGTTATCTTACTTACAGGCTAATTTTTGTTGTGACTATTCTGGAAGCATCCAAACTCTTCAGCTTGAAGCTGTCTAAATCAGAACTTGTCTGTCTCTCAGCTGGTATACATAGGTCTCCATTTTTAATCTTATCAGTACGCAAGAAAGCTCTTCCATCAGAATCATTACCATGCTTTTCTGTCTTGGTTTCATTTCTGCCTTCAGCAAATACCATGGTGTTGTCCTCTGCCTTATTGGACGAGGAGACTTTGGGAGATTCCAAGCTGTCTTCCCCAAAAGCCCCAGGTAGAGTTCCTTTTTCCTGCAAAGTTCTTTTTGTCATTGGGTTACTCTCCGTTGATGCTAAAGGTTGCCTTTTTGAGGAGTAATCTTTCATCTGACTCTTCAAACCAGTGGGGGAAGTAGGAACAGCATCCAACTGATTCTTTTTGTAAGATCTTCTCCTTGCAGGGGTTGTGGTTGAAGCATGTTGTTTACCTTTGTCAGCTTCAGTCTTGGACGTGCCTTTGTGAGCAGATCCAGCTTTTAGGTCTGGATTATTGCCTGAAGAAAAGGAATTCCGTTCAGAAGTCTGTTGAGGAGACTTCAGTTTTCTTTCTGAGGTTACTACCTTGTCTGGAAACCCCTCAGAAGATGCATCATCCTCAAAAACAGAATCTTCTCTCGCAGTATTCTCCGTCTGGTTTCTCTCTCCATTTGTGATGTCACTAGATGACTGAGATTTTCTCCTTTTCCCAGATCTTTTACTAGAAGATTTCTTATCCATTGTGTCCGAGTCACCACAATTTTCTTCCGATATAACAGTCACGGGTTCATTAAGGAGTTCGTCTGTTTTTCTAAGATAGATATCAACTGTTAACACTCTCGCAGGCTGTGGGTGTTCACTCGCTAGAGTTTCCGGCTTGCATAGCAAATCCTTTGGCTTTGCATGCCCAGGCTCTTCAGGCACCCACGTGTTCACCAGATGCTTGTGGCTTAAGATACTCTTTTCTAAGTCTTCACTAGACAAATTCCTCAAACTTTTTATAAAATCTGGAGTTGTGGAATTATTTATATCTGTGACTGACCCCTTCTCTGGTTCCCGGGTGTCCACATTCAAACTACTCTCAAAGAAAGAGTTTTTAATGGTTTCGCTGCTGCTGCTCCAGTCTGGTGACCACTCACTGTCAGAGGATACTCCTCGACCACTCCATTCTGAAATGGTATCGTGGTATAGAGGTCCTACTTCCCCACTGAAACTATATTCTTGTGTCTCAGGAACGACACTCGTGTTTCTCACTTGCTTCTGTACCGGAGGAGATTCAGGACCTTGCTGTATATGTTTACAGTAAATGGGCTGCGCTGTGTGAGGCGAAACTGACCTCTCTCCTTTCCAATGAGAAGTGTGTTCTAATGAACTTTTGACATTTTTCCTTTTCCCTGTACCAAACAAATTTCCAAGTCTTTCCAAAACTGGTTTCTTTTTATGCTCTTCTTTGGAACAATCTGGAAATTGTGAGGAGGACTATTAAAAAAAAAAAAAAAAAAAAAAAAAAAAATTGGTTAAGGTCAAAAGTGTTTGTTTAATAAGCACATTTGTCTTAATTTCATCTTGAATTTAAAAGGATACGATGAATAGGAAAACAAAGCAAAACCAAGACAAAAAACACATACTAAATGATACTAGCTCTAACGAAACAAACAAAAAACCCTCAAAACACAATTAAAATCCCAAGATTCTCCTTATGCCTTTGCCTGTGTTTGTTTACAACACTCTTACCTTGCCCTACAATAGCAGCGTTGTATGTCCTAGATCTCAAACTATTGCACAATTAGTTAACATCACCTGAAGTAATATAGTATTCTGGCGTTGGTAGGGCTGGGGAAACACATTGCTTGGTCAAAATCACAGCATGGAGTTTGCCAAAAAAAACGGCATGGACTTGAACTGTCCATATTGGTTGACAGTTCGGTGGCTGCTGGTGGTAGAAATGAGCGTAAGTTACTTTTCTTAGGTTTCATTTTTTACATTTTTCCTTAACGAAAGCTCAAAACAACAGGAGCCACTGCATCATTCAATGAGCATTACCGGGTCAAACGCTGCCCTGCATCACTCCCCGTGAAGTTTTCCCTTACAACTTCTAATTAACATGGTAAACAGGAAACACGCAATAGCATTACCGAGCACAGAAGCCTATTTGCATTTTAATATATTAGCACTTTTTACATGCCGGCACGATGAATACGTGTTTTGAGCTGTTGTATTTCCAAACGCCGCGGACGTTTCCTACTCCGTCCCTTTGCCCTTCCCGATGCTCTCCACGCCGATGGCCGCCACGCGTTTTCAGGGCTTCCTTTCGCCCATAGACGCCGCGCTTCCCTCCTAGCGCCGCGCCTTTCCCTCACACCCGGGCACGGGACGGCTGCAGGTTGGCTGCTGGTTAGCTGCGGGTTGGCCGTCGGTTGGCTGCGGGCCGCGCTCCCGCTCCCGGCACAGACGGGGCAGCGCTCCCGCTCCTCCCCGCCCTCGAGGACGCCCACGGGCACCCGCGCCCTCGAGTCCGCCGCCGCAGGGGAACCCCTGCCCGGGACGGGGCGAACGACGGAAAGCAGCCGGACTTCACCCATCCCCGTCCCGGCCGACCCCATCCCGCCCAGCTCCGCAGCGCAGCGTCTCCCCGCCTCGCCCCGCCGAGTGAGGCCCCCCACACTCACCGCCCAGCGCGGCCCGGCTCGGAGCTGCCCCGCACGCCGCTACCCCGGCGCCGGCCGTCTGGGCGCTCCGCCTCCGCCCGCCCCCGCAGCGCGCCCCGGCCCGCCCCGAGCCACCGCCTTAGCCGCGGGCAGCGGCTCTACCTGGCCGGGCCGCCTCCGCCGGACGGCGAGGAGGGGACGGCGTGCCAGGCGAGAACTGTTAGAGGCGGCGGAGGGCGAGCGGGCGGCCTTCCCGCAGGAGCTCGGGCGGCGCGGTGGCGGCTGCGACGTTATTGAGGGCAAAACGCCGCCGCGGGCAAAACCGACGCGGTGCTGATACCGAAGGACGAGCGCCAGGGAAGGCGGGCCGGGCTCTGCGCAGCCCCACCTGCGGAGAAGGGAGGCGAGGCGGCGCGGCGGCGCTGCCGTCCCTACACCCGCTGCCATGAGCTGGGCCCGGCCTTCCCCGGGCCCGGCGGCGCGGAGGTGCCGAGACCCGGCGATGCACGCCCGGAGTGGCGGCCGGGGCCGGGCCCTCCCGGCAGATCCGAGTTCAAAGCCCCGCGGGGCGATGAATCGCATTTTCCGCCTCACAGCCACGGGCCGGCGGGCGCGGCTCCACGCCGCCTGTGCCGCCGCCTCGGCCCGCCCCTGGCGCGCCGCCCGCGGGCCGGGGCCGCCTGGGGCAGCGCTGTGGGGCCTGGGGTGGTGGTTCGCCCCACGCCCGGGCGGCTCCCCCCTGCCTGCCCCGTCCCCGGCAGGGCCGGCGTGAGAATGACTCCGCTGCCTAATGGAGCCGGCGCTCTCCCCGGGCGCTCAATTAGTATTTAATGTTTAATGAATGCTAAACTAGTCCTCTTCTAATTAACGTTTAATGACTTAAATGAAGTGGAACAGCTTCGTCAGGAAGGACCACCACGCAAAGTCCTGCTCGGGCTCAGCGCGGAGGCGGAGAGACACCAGGTCAACCCCTGCAGCCCGGCCCACAGCGAGTCACCCTCCGGGGCAATTTAAAAGATCGGGCATTTTTTTTGCGCAGTAGGTGACTTATTTTTGCATAATCAGCAGAACAGCTGCTGTCCTCTGTTCTCAAACTCCTCCAAGTGTGAGGAGTTATAAAATGCTCCTGGATGGCTCCACCGAGCCTATCTGCTACTGGTGAAACTGTATGCAGAAAGTAAGTTTTCCCAAGCACCCGAAAACTTTAGAAAGACCTAAAATGCGGAAATTCACAGTTGGCACATCATACCCCAACAAAACAAAAATCCATGAGACCCCCTGTCCTTGCCTGCTTTTCTTCAGTATGTTGCCTATACAACTGGTAAGCAATTGTACCCCTACTGAAGTCCTGTCTCTGTGCACATAGTGACCTCACTGGCAGCTCTCAAATGGGTAAATTAGTCATCATGATCCTTCAAGTTTTGGTGGTTTGTTTTCTACATTTTCTTTTATGTATTTGTAGAGAGAGTGACATAATCTGCAAATGAGAAAACTTGATGTTTGTTGTTTCCCTCCCTTCAGTGACTGCTTTCAACCAGCCAAACCAAAACATTCAATTAAATGAAGAGGAACATTGAAGGCTGCACCTCAGACGGTTTAGGTGCTTTTGTGATAACAAAACCAGCTGTAAATTTCCCTATCACATAAAATAATCTTGTGTAGCGTAGCCCAATTAGTATCTGTTTATTATTATTATTCCTATTCTGCAAATGCATTGCCAGTACTAATTAATTGTAAGGAAGGTATAAGGAGTGAACATCGTTTGTTATCTAAAAAAAAAGTAAAAATGAGAAATTTGCACAACCAATTAAAGCAAGCCAATAAGCAATGAGTAATAATGTCTCTGAAAATCCATAGTAATTGCAAGTGTGAGGAGGATGCACTATATTAGTCATGTTAAAAACTGCCAGAAGACCAAAACAGGGGAAATTTAACCTGATTATGGTTTCAATCTGCATATTACTATTCAGCTAAAAAATAATTGTGGGTCCTCTAAATAACTTGGGATTACATTATCAACCTGACAGCCATTATTACACTTGCAGTCAAGCTTTGGGTTTGCAAGATTACATTCGGAAAAAATTAGTTATTTGAACTGTGGATCTGGATTTCTCACTTCCCAGCGGTTGATTTTCATAAAGTCCATGGGAACTTAATTATCTTTGAGACGTCTCCCCCTTTCAAATGTAGTTTAAACTGTCCAACGAGTTCAAAAGGTGTTGGAAGGAAAGGAGTAGGGATAGCCAGCCAGTCCAGTCACATAAGCCTTGTTTCCTCAGGGAACAAGGCTGGATATTTTTGCTTGATCTTGAAATAGCTGCCCTATGTAAACTGTTTTGAAGTAATTTCTTCATACAAAGTACTTTAATTACATACAGCTCTTTCAAAACACATAAAAGGCCAGGCACTTGCCCTGAAGAGCTTGTATTTTAACTCAGATAAATGTAGATGAGCCAGTATTGCCAGTGCAAGAGGGCACAGAGACCAAGGTTCTCAGGATACGAATACGTGGGGCTAACTTGGCACAGCACAACAAATAAATATTTGATTTTCAGAGAGCAAGAAGTGTCCTTTCTCTGCTGAACAGGCTTTTTCAATGTGTTTCAGCTTAAGCATTCTCAACATGGAGAAATTAGCCATTTCAGACATTCCCGATCAAAGGCTACAGCAGTGTCAACTTTCAAGAAAAAAAAAAAGGTGAGCCTGTGTCCTTGGACAGAATGCAGGAAACTGTTTCAAGTATACTGCAGCAGTCTTTCAAGTTGTGTTCTAATCTGAAAGCAAGATGCTTTCTTCTTAATCAAGAAATGTAAATCTTGTTTGTGTTTATATTCATACCTCTTTATGTTAGCATCAAAATATTTCCTCTGTTTTTGGCTGGGTTTTTTTTTCCCTTTTTTTTTTTTTTTTTTTTCTCCCTTTCTCATTAACTAATGTAAGATGCCACAGCCAAACCCCTAATTTAACCAAGTAATTAAACATGTGCTTTGCTGGTCTCCAGCGGAGACTATGCATAAGCAACTGTGATTTGTTGAATCAGAGCTTCAGGCTCAGTCTTGAGGGATCAATGGGGTGTTATTTTGCTAGATTACTTCATCTGAGTCAGTTGAACATGACCAAGAACACTTCTTAGGGCATACATTATAGAAAAAAGTAGTATTTTTACTAGTCATTAGCAAGCCTGTAGTAACTAATAGGGGGAAATATCTAATGTGGATAGTTCTCTTGCAATTTAAATGTGTTATGTGATAGCACATGTTAGCATTCAGAGCGGGAAAAAAACCCAAACAAATATTTAGTGATGTGTAAATTTGGCTTTGTCATTCACTAGAAGAGCATGGATTTCAAGTAACATGCAAACTTTTGATACCCCTCTACTTTGAACGTTTCTGATACTATAGGTACCAGCCTTCTAAGTTAATACTGGAATGCCAGGAATTTGGGATCTCTTTAAATCCATAGTATCATAATTCTTACAACCACAAGAATCAGAAAGTCTCAGAGTTCTATCAGTCATACGGTATCCCAAGAAGTGCATTAGCCAAGAAAATTTAAATGAACTACTACTCTTCAGGCTATACTGTTCTTCACAGTGATTGACTCAAATGTTCAACATTTGCAGCGCTAGGCTTTGTCAGGCTGAAAACTTTGCTGGAGTATTGTTGTCAAAATGTGCTGTAAAAGTAGTACAAGGACTAGAAGGAAAACTGTAAAAATAAAAACTAAGAGAAAAGCTTGAGCAGCGTAAGAGCCACTCAATATCCTGCTTCCAGTGCAACTGAGGGAAGACCACCCCACTCTCCCACTTCTCAGGTGAGTGCCCTAACTACTGGTAGAGTGGAAAAAGGGAGTTGTAAACAGAAACGAAAGCTTGCTGGTTTTGCTTGTGCTCTTATTTAAAAAGCTTGGGAAAAAAAAAAAAAAAAAACAACAAACCATTTAACCCAAAACAGTTTGGAGAATTTTGTGATCATGAGGGAGAAAAAAAGCAATTGTATTTCAAGTTAACCTAAATGATTTCTAATTTTACCTGATAGTTCATCATCAGTAAACCGGATTTGAATCATTTCAATTCACTAAAATAACCTTTCCTTGTTTATGACCCTTCACAAAGTCACAGAAGCAGGCTTACTATTATAAATACTCTATCCCACGTGCTGCCTTCCTCCAAGTAACGAAGCTTTGGCACCCACACGCTACACATTTTTAGCATTTCTTTTAAATCCATCAGATTCCAGGTTGACAGTTTCCTCTTCAGACGCAGAGAAAGAAATCCGCTGCAAATGTAACATGTTCATCCAAGCATGGAATTCACTCCCTCCTTTTGCAACTCTTTGACCGGTACACTTACATAAGAGTAACATCCATCTACTGCTGTTTCTAACAATTTCACTTTTACCTGAGCTCTTTATACAGGGAATGCAGTTCCAGAGACTGGGGAACTTATTTGAGTAACCAGGGAGCTATAAATACAAGACTACTGAGCAGAATGCAGTGAAATGAAGTTTTTACTGACAGTCATCTTTTTCCATAAACTACTTAGGTGTCCTATTTTCCACTACAGATGTTCGAGAGGACAGGACCTGTTTCCAATTTATTTGTTCACTGTTAAACTAAATCTGTAGTTCAAATGTATACTGAAAATTGACCATTTTGCAACAGCATCTAGAATAACGCTAATATTGAGTCTACATGTTTCACTGACTTTTTTTTTAATAAAGGAAATATTCAGCTCATGAAGCAGAGACGTAAGTATAAATTCTGCATTATTTCTTAGATGCCAAAATAAGATATTTATATATTGAATATATATATATACATATATATGAGCAATCCTGGAAGCAGCAAATTGTGCTCAATCAAACAAATAGAATTACTTACAGAAAACTCAGCAAAAGCAAAAAAGCACAAGTACAATTTGAACAGATAATTAAATCAGTATTTAGGAAACAAGGTTGATAAGAAAGAACAGGCATGTCAGAAAAGACATGCCTGCTCCCATCTCCTCTTCCCCAGAGCTAGTTATTTCCATACACTAAAATCTTTACCCCCTCCCCTTCTGTCAGCATCTGCTATTTAAAGAGACACTCTATAAAACCAATGGTAATCACATTGATTTCACAATTAAAAAATCAATTGTGCAGGAACCCAAAGATTTCTGCTGGGGTTTAAAGAAAAAAAGAAGAGTACCGTTTGCCTTACCATGATGATGATAATTCTTTTTGCTGTTTACAGAAGAATAAACAAACTACGGTGTGTGTGAGGTGCAGTCCTGCTGTCATTAACCAAACCCTTTTTCTCAGCAATCCTCCCACACTTTAACCCCTTCTTTCTTCTGGCAGCACTCAGTGAAAAAAAAGCAAAAAAGGAAGTAGTATCTGAAATGAGCCTTTCCAACTGATAAAGTCATTAGGCAGACAAATTATAGCTATGAAAGGGACTCAGTCAGAGAACAAGAGAAGAGCTGCAAAGGGTGGCAGCAAATCCTTCAGTAAGCACCACAACAGAAGTGGAGAACCTGCTGCGAGGAGCGATGAAGTTGGTGTTGGGCAAAAAGCTTACATGCATTCATTAACATGCAATACTGGGACGTAGATATGCAACAGTAGGAAAAATATACCACACACGTTGGCTCTCACAAACTTGATTAAAGTTTTTTGATCCACGTTTAAGATGGCTAAAGAAGAAGACATCAATTGCGCCTTTATTCTGCAAGTGACTGACTTATACAGGTATGCTTGGTTCTTCACTTTCCTAAGCAGGTATAGTAAATCTGCACTTTTCTAGAGTCTCAAGGAAAAACGATACTAAGATGGAATTTGAAAAAGCAGAAAACAGGCGGCACTAAAAGTACAAGCAGGGATCATTCAACATTAAAGAACTGAGAGAATATTTAAACTCTCTTGAACTTGGAAGACTTACGGAAATAAAACTATATGCAAAAAAAATAGCGTTAGCATAAATAATAGTAATAGTTGTGCTTCAGTGTAAGAAAAGAAAAAGCTTCATATGAGGTAAGTTCATACCTTTGCTCTCAGCATTTCTAGCTTTGTTACTCAGACAGTATCATTGAGCAGAATTATTAGATAATCTACTCAGTAAGACACCACCTCTCTTGAGGTAAAAATTGGAAAAATAAATATACATTCTCTTCTTTATTCTAAGAGACAGGGACTTGAAAGCACTTGCTCTTTTAAGCAATAAGGTTAAAAAGCAAAAACATTCTGTAGGGGAAGAAGTGGCCTTGGAATTTTCTTAGGTCTAATAAATAAAACCCATTTCCTTTTTTACTTTCAATTCTGAATGTGGTTCACAATGATAAAGAATCTGACACAGAAACATTTTTGCATTTACCTGTCTGTAGGTCTCTTTTTTCTGTTTTTTTTTGAGAAGGTACAGTATCCTGTCACAAACTCTAATAGTTTATCTGTATGTGTGGGTTTAACATGAGATTTCTAATTTAGACATACGGCTCACCACACCATAACACTTTCCAATTTCTTTTAGTATATAATTACTGAAGATAGGAAATAGGTTTCTTTGCTCCACATCTATGTGTCTGGGTGACAGATTAAACAGGAAGTGTCTTTCTCAAGCACTGTGAAATGCTCCTCTTGATCTCTTTTCCTTCTTTTCATGTAGAATCATTTACGCCAATAGGAGCTCCACAGTACTGAAAAGCATATGGCATTTGAACAAATTCTGCTGTGTTTCACAGAATCACAGAATCACAGAATCACCCGGGTTGGAAGGGACCTCAAGGATCATGTAGTTCCAACCCCTCTGCCTAGCAGGGCCACCAAACATACACATTGTTTCAGAGCAGATACAAGTATCTCATAAAATATCTGTAACTTCCATGGGCAATCCCAAACTGGCTTCTTCAAAAAAGACAAAAATCTGCAGAATTTTCACTGGTACTACTGAGCTTACAGTAAGATAAACCTGCTAGTTAGGTTTGACCTAACAAGTGCACAAGTGACAATTCATTATGATTTCCATTCTGCACCTTGCTAATCTAAGGAAAAACATTTTAAGTAGCAATCTGGACTTCTTTGCTAAGCATATAGAGTAAAACAAATGTATATTCCCAAAAGGGAAATTATGCACACTCAGGATGTTTATACATTTTTACATTAGGTGATTATTGGACAAAGAGGAAATAACCCTAAGGAGCCACACACATTATTAGCCAAACACATATTGCCAAACACTGCACTGATGTGGCTACCTTGTGCTGGCTAACTGAGTTGGCTCCTCCTGGGCTAACTTGGGCATCTCTACATGATTTTGCACGTAGCTGCCTTCCTAAATGCACTCCTGTGCTCAAACTGAATCTTTCTCGTTAGCTAGCCCTACGTACTCAACAGATGAAGGATTTAGGTTGTCTCACACTCTGCAGGCATTTTATAGGATACCTAGGTCCTTACCTGCAGTTTTAATTCAGTCTAGGAAAAAACATGCCTCTGAGTTAATTAACTAAGCCACCTAAGTCTTTTAGTCCTCTACTGGCTCTAGCTCTGGATACCTAAAGATAACTTATGATGTCATTTGAAATTTGGAAAACTGGGATTTCTTTCACTGGGTAAGATAATTTGAAACAATACTTGCAGCACTGAAAGTCCTCTTGCTAGCAACACAAGGATTTTCTCCAGCTCTGGTATTGTAGATAATAAGCAGGCATAGGCACACATCATTCTAAGCACTGTGTTGTTACTGCAAGACTGCAAAACCGCTGAAGAATAAAAACAAAGTGGACTGCTAATCTGACAAAACCCAAATTTCATAAACCTGACAACAAAAAGAAGTGCATGTTTGACATGCTTGCTTTGGGAAGTAGATGTGATGATCCTTAAATTGGAAAAAGTTACTGTATGTTTATGACTCTAAAAGCACTTCAATAGGATGAAAAATGATGATATTTAATCCAGCATATTTAAATATGAAATTAAAGAATCTCTCTTCTTCACATTCTCATTAAATAAATCAAAATTGTGCAGTGTAGCTTCTATAATAGGTTATCCCAGGGTACCATTTAGTATCTTTGAACAAACAGAACCTTTAAACTGAAGCACGTCTCAAGTAAACCCCACCAGTATGAAGGCACCCAATAAAGCAGCTGCTTTGGAAAATTTGGGCTTGATAGCCTACGTACTTCAAAGAGCCTTTTTTTTAAATGGAAGAAGCATTTACACTCCTTGATAATTTCTTTGATGTACAGAGTTTTCATCATGTACACATGAAGAGTATTAAAAACAAGAAATTGTTATTACTAAAACACCTTATCCTAACTTTATAAAAATGGCTGGACATCTCATCTTACATTTGAATTACAATTTTATACTTTGGTGTTTATTCTAAATAATAGTGCTCATCTGAGGCTCCCAGAATTCTCTCTAACTAATTATTGTAATAACTGTTAAAGAGAATTGCCTTACCATAGATTACAGTAAATTTTATAAAACCAGTATAGAGAAGATAGGAGTGACTCAGGACCCACTAGTTCCCTGCAGTGGGCAAAAATTAAATTGAGTGGGATATTCCTCAAAACTCTTTGCTTTTAATCACGATTACATCAATATTGCATAACATTCACCATTAAGCAACAGAAACTTCTAAGAGAATTTTTTGATGAAATACACGTTCTTATGTTCTTAATACGTTCTTACGTGTGCTTATTTTAGGCTCCAAACAGATGTAATTAATATATAAAACATTAAAATAAATAATATGTGCTCATCCAGAAAACAGATATGTTATTACTACTGAAGAAAATGAGAGATCTATTACTACAGATATTCTGCATTAATCTACTATGCACACCAGCTACTAACCATGAACTGCTAAAGTGACATAACTACAGCAGCATTTAAATCTTGCTAGTATTACTAGTGGATCATTGGATAAATCTTCAAACTTCTACTGGCTCTTAAAAAAAATGCAAGTTTTCCCATAAAATCAATATATTTTGTTGATAAAGAATGATGAACAAGGAAGTGGATCAAGATGGGTTAAGCTCTACAGTTCACAAATACCAAAGTTTCCAAGAAACATCAAGAAATACACAGGGTTACTGATTCCAGACTTGAATCTTGGAGTAAGGCATTAGTTTGGGCACAGGCCTGTCCAGCACACTAGGACAGGCACTGGTGCCTGTGGCGTAGAACAAAGAGACATGATGAAGAGGTACTTTTTTGTGTTAATCCTTAAAAGCAGCAGGATTCATCAAATGCAGTTTTAACTACCACAGTTACTGTGTTGGGCTTGAAGTGTTTGAGAACCTTTCTAAACACAATCTGGTAAAGACTTGTTCCCTTAGCAACTCCGGGGGGCACTTTGTATGAGCCTAGTCCACTATTCCCCAGCCCCTGAGGACATGGGAGGCACCTGGCAATGCCCGGTGAAAACCTGGCAGGCTGCAAATGCTTCCTCTACAGAGAAGGAAGGAGCTTGTGTGTTCTCTGCTGTTGCCACTCCACCGCTTCCCTCCTACGCCTTCTTGGCAGCACGTTGGGAGGGTGGGAAGAGAAATCTTGGCTGTGCCATATGGTTTCCCTCTAGCTACCCAACCTTTCTGTCTGCAAATGACTCTATCTTTTGTCTCTACTGCAGCTCAGGCTTTCCCAGCCAGCTGCACGATGAGCTTGACAAGTCTCTTCAGTTCTTCAGCTGTGCATGCTGCTCTGAACAGCAGCCAGCAACACGCAGGGTGAGCTTCAGCTTCACAAAGCAGCAGCTTAGGAAAACAAGGACACAGAAGTACATATACCTTTCTCATGTTTGGAAGGTTGTTTGTTGTTGTTTTTGTTATATTATTTATTTATTTTTAATTTCAGCTCCCAGAGTCAGAAATTTATCTGACAAAAATAAGTTTTACTTGTCCAAGAAAAACATACCCTTAGCGTTCCCAGAAGCAAAACAATCTAAATTCCTCTGGAGGACAGGGGAGGGGAACATGAAAAATTACCTCTAATGAGCGTACCAAAAATCACAAATTTCTCGAAAAGAAATACAAAAATGTAAGCAGGTCTCATTATTCTTTTTATCTAAATACTAGTTCCTAGACAGTTGAAAATGGGAGGGGAGTTTGTAAAGATAAACAAGGAAAAGAGCTTCAAATTTTGTTTGCATGTCAGAAGGTACAGTTTAGAGGGAATTATATTGTCATGTTCTGGAGTGAAAAGCAACATTCATAGAATAAAACACTAAATGCCATTTAAATCCTTAGATACTGTTTGCAACTGTTACATTTAAACAGATAAGTTTTGAATTTGCAACCCACTGCAACTTTGAAAATTACTTCAGCCAAGCTAGTTTGTAGGAATGGTAGATATATTTTAAAATCTTTAAATCTTTGCAAACAGTTGTTTAGCCAATTCTTTATTAAAGTGGATTGCTCTTTGCACTTGCAGACTTTAAGCTATGGCAGACCGAGTGTCTGTTTTAAAGGAATAAACGAAAAAGCATCTCAGCTTGCTCACTGTAATTCAGCTCTCAGAATAAATCCAGAAAGAAGTTTTTCATGACTACCCTTTGCAAACCGATTATTATGCTGCAGATGGAACTACAGAGCAATAAATTACATGTATATGTATATATACACACTTTCCTAATTGTCGTATACATTATGTAGAGTACAAATGGCAAAAGCGTGGTCAGGAGGAGTGAGCTATACTAAAAGCTTTGTGTCGCAATCTCCTCAGATCTGAGGATGCACAGGTGTTCTGCGGATATGCTGAGCCACCTGGTCACATAGCAGAGCAAAATGGAAATACAGTTACACCCAAAGAGAGTGCTCAGCTGGCTGCCAAGGTCCTGAAAACCATTCCAGCATATTGTGCAAGTGTGGAAGTGGTACGAGAGCATGAAGCAAAGCAGTCTGCAGATCACTATAAAATAGCCTAGCATGGGGGCCAGAAGCGGAGCCCTGGCGATTCAAACACCTACTTAACAGGATCGTACTTACCAAGGAAAAGAGAAGGGAGGAGTATGCTCTTTGTGAAGAAGGTGGAAAAGTGCCTGGTGCCTTCCTAAGAGTTGCATAGGAGCATGAGCAACAATAGTGAGATGTTAAAACGCTAGCTAGATTTTTGGAGGATGATACACAAGGTGGGGTAGATAAAGGACTGCCACTGATAACAGTGGACTGCCTGGTACATGCACCCACATCACCAGTACCAGACTTATTTTGCTTGTCCACACTTGATCACTGACGATTGACCTCCTTACCGCTTTCAAGGCACATATTATCTCACTCCTGCACAACATAGCAGTGTGCCAGTTTAACAGACCTTGTATGTTGTCACTGCCTGGTGATAGACTGTAGATTATTCAGTGCTTCAGTTCTGAAGAACCCAGCACTATCAAACATTCTAGACAAACGCTTGTGTCACTGCCTTTTCAGCAGTCACTAAACATCCCAACAGAAACTCATTTTCGCCCCTTGTATCTTCTTAACTTCTTCACAGTTTACACAGGGCATGTAACAGCTAAGATGAAATTCAATTTCAAACACAGCTCAAAAGAAAGACAAGCCTAATGTGAAACTGGACACAACTTTTCTATAATTCTCCTGCTTCAAAGAAGATATATTTCAGTGTTTGGAGGCAGAGTGCACCAAATTGCCAGACAAAAGAAAAGTACATTGTCTAATACATGTTACTGTCCTTTTGTTTTTTAAAATGTATTTAAAAAACTAACAAATCAACAAAAACAACTACAACAATGTCCTCAGAAAGCTTGGAGAACTTGAAAGATGTCTATCAGAACACAAATTAACTGGTATTTCTATAGCACCTTCAAATTTATTCATATTCAAAAAGGGAGGGGGGAACATATTTGACTCAGTACATCCACTGCTATCTTGAATGACAGTGCTAGAATACAAGACAGGTTTTTTTCACATCAATACTTCAGAAGTCACGTTAATTTTATGAAAATACTGAGTAACTCTATACCATCATCCCTCCTGCCTTTTATACTTCTCTAAGGACCACGTTAGCTGTCAGCTGTAGCTCTGTACACCTGCAATCAATCACAGCTTATTTACTCTCCTGCTACAGCTCAGAAGAAAAGTCTTCACCAGAAAGTCACAGAAATATGAGACAAAGTTGTTTTCAAGGCTTCTCACAATCAGCCAGAAGAACTGGATATTATTTTTAGGAAATAAGAGAGTTGGTGTCTTGAGCCAGACTGCAAATAACAAAATTAAATCCTTTTAAAGTTAACACAGAAGTGAATTTGTAGTTCACATGGGGATAAGAGGTATAATGAGCTGGGAATATGGGAAAAAGTGGAATGACAAGGAAATTGCAATGATGCCATCAGTCTAGTCAGCAGAACAGTATTTTATTAGGCAGAGAAGTAATTGTTGAGCAATGCTCAAAGAACTCCTGCCGTGGATAGCTGAGAACCTCTCTTGTGCTTTAATTACCCCTAAATTTCAAGAGTTTTTGAAAGATAAAAGGAGGAGCATGTCTTCAGTGAGCTCCGTGACAAAGCCAAATAATAATAATCAGATAGTTTTATAATGCATCCGGTATCCAAGCTTTTTTATTTTGGGACTTCTCATAATTTTGATCTCTGCCTACACAGTACACATGCCTGTGCACAGGTAACTGGCTGCTCAATTCTTCTGCCTTCATTATCAACAAATGCAGCTGAATTGAGGGCACCTTGCAATTTTTTTTTCTATGAAAGAAACCACAGTGGAGCATCCAGAGCATTTCTGCTGCAGTGTCATCTAGGCTTGCTGTGTCATGATAAATCTAGGCAGAATGATTCTTAAACAAAAGCACATAATATTATGGATACTCTTAAATCAGTAATTCTTGACTTCCTTGTATATCTCACATCAATCATATTAGACAGAAAATTCTAGCATGCATGGCTTAATTTTGTGTTGATGCAATTATCACAACAGTTCTAACTGGAAACGTAAAATAAATCAGTTACATTAAGATTCCGCTTAGATTCCTAGAGAAGTGTGACAAAATACATAAACAGGAGTGTTCAGAAGACAGTAAAATGTTTTCTGCACACTCCTGTGTACATATTTTGTTTCGATATCTTTCCTATCTGCTATGGATTTCATCTATAAACAGATGTTTGTTTTTGCTTTGTTATTGGTCTTCTTTAGTTTCATCTTTTCCATGTCTCCCCACCGGTATCCCTCTCGTCCCCTTTCCCTCTCTTATCTAGGTCTTGACAAAGCACAGGTACAGATAAAGGAATGGAAATGCAGCCATCGCAGCTCAAAAGCAGAAGTTTCTGATGTACAGATTCACGCTGTGTTTACCTTTTTCTTCTCTTTAAGGTAGACACGATACCTGAGTTCTGTCAGCCAGCAAATCATCACCAGTGCTCATTTACAACTACAGGTGGCTGTGCACTCCTGTTTCCGCATTCCTACAGGTACACTGGTACACACGTGCTATGAAAAGTAAATTGCTTGTATAGGGGCTTTGCTGTCTCTGTAGGTTTCAGTATCAAAAGCTAAGAAATATTTACAGCAAAAGACAGTACTAGGAGTTATTTAAGCTGAAAGAGTTAACCAAATTGTAGTTCAGTCCTCCACTGATACTGAGTCCTGTTCCTTAGGGAGAGCTGGCCAACATGTGGGCCCATGCCAGCAGGTGGTATTACATAATGGCTGCTGAGGCATGCTGGAGCCAGTTTTGCCTTGTCTGTGCAGTACTGAGCATCACTTTCCATCAGATATACTCAGCTGCAGTCAACACTGCTAATACATCTCTGTAGACTTCACTCTTAGACATCCTCTTAATGGAAAGCCTACTGACAGAAGCTATCTCCAAGTTATAATCCCTGCAATCCTTTGTGGGTTTTCACATGTTACCGGATCATTTAAGGTTACTGCTTTATGACACTACTCACCAAATAGTCAGGACAAGTAATTTAAGATATAATGGCTTCTCAGAACACAAATGTCTGTGGGAGACAACACTGTGACTTTAGTGGTCAGCTTTTAAATTCAATCCCAGTTATGTACTTTCTGGCTCTCATGATGACTTCAGTACTATTTACACTTTGCTTACAATTGGTTGGTGTGTTGTTGGTTTTTAATTACAAATTGCATATTTATCAACTAAGTCATTCTGAAAGAATATTTCAGTATTAATCATCTAAAACTATTGCAAAATATGGCATGATTCAGAGCTCAGCATCCTATAAAAACTTTAAAAGTTTAAAGTACAGACAGAGTAAATTAAATATTTGCTAAGTGTAGCATAAATCCTTTGTCAACCATATAAGAAATGCTGGCAGGGCCAGGACAAAATGAGGCACTCGTTTTCCCTTCCCACATCTCTCCACCCTACTCAACTGGTTCGGTTTGGAAACTCAATTCCCATTTTTTTTTTTTTTTTTTTAAACCATGAATTTCAAAGCAAAGACTTCAGTGCTCTTTACCTATTAACATCATCTTCTTGCCCAAACCACACCACAGTTGGAACCTAAGAATAGTTACAAATTGCATAGATAGGATAAAAGAAAAAAACAACTTAGATAAACTATTATAACTTTCTCATGTTTTCCTAGACATTTTTGACCACAATAAAGAATTACCGTGCTTAGCAGCCAGCACAGTAACATCCTATTAAAATCCATATTGAAAGCCACACAGACAATAACGTAGCTACTCTGAGTTTTGTTAAAGAACTCTCACGTGATCCATGCTTTACAATATTTGATCTATTTTTCATTCTTTCTGTATACTGATCACACAAATACATTAGGAGAGTGATCCCGAATCTATGGCTCATGGACAACATCCTCCAAACTGTAAGTAAGTCATATATATATTTAAACCTGCATTTATATATGCATATAAATATATGTAAATAAAATCTTCTATCTATCCTAGTCTATAAAAATCTATTTCTGTATTTTTGGTTCACTTTAAGCATAGCAATTCATTTCTCCAGGTTTCCCACAAATGAGTGGATTAGAGGCAAGATTTGTCTACAGAGGTTAACAGAGGATAAAAGTTATACTTCAAAATTTAAAATATGGGAGGCTACGCTTTTCTCTGCAGGAATGACACTGGAGAGCTATGTCATCAAAAAGTAGCCCTACTGGAGTGACCACAAGCATGACTAATTGAAAAGAGAGCAAGTAAATTCCAACTTCTTGTTGAAGAATGTCACGTGGAGATTATCAAAGGATTTTGCACCTATCTGCCAAGTAACAGGGGTAGTTCCTAGTGGAACAAAAAGACAAAAAGAGGAAAATGATTCAATTTGTTAAGGCTGGGAGGTACAAAGTGCCATTACTTCAGGGAAACAAGTCACATGTGGGAGGAGGGTGGCTCGAAGCATTATGTGGCAGTAGTGAATAATCTGCACTGAACAAGTCCTACAACCCAAATTTAGAGGCCCTTCTCTACTGACCACACTAGAAATAATAGGAGTTTTAACAGGCAGAGAACACAACAGTTACTTTGAAGAAGGTGGGGAAAAAAAATTCCTTTACTCAACAGTTAAGCATAAATATAATTAAGCTGATAGAAACTCCAACAAGAATTCTGATGTCCAGTAAAACACTGAAAAGACTTTTTTTCCCTGTTTTATCTTGTTGTTCACCTTTGTTTGTTGTTTTCTGGTAATATAATTTTGTCCTGCAACATTTACTCAACTAGAAAGGTATAGTTTAATCCAAACAGCTGAGGACTTAAAAGAGAACAAAACAAAATCAAAAATATGCCCATCACCACTCCTCAATGTCCACTTAAATAAATGCTTTGTTGTGTTTACCCCTCTGCTCCAAGGGAAAAAATCCTAAAATGCCATATAATTTCCTCTTCCCTTTTCCTGAGTCTTTGCACAAAGCAGGTTAGTGCTTTCCTGCACTTTTTATTTTCTTTCACCTGACAAAACATACAACAGCAAACACTCCTAGCGCCTGCATGACTCACTTTCTAGGACTTTGCTTATAGGGATTTGTTTTGTTTTTTGATTCTAGGCTGAGGAAGGATGCCTTTTCTTCTTTCTGTCTGAAGATTTGGGAGAAGAATTGTTAACCACTGGAAGGCCATATCTATCGAAAACTGTGGTGAACCTTAAGGTAAAGACTTGTTTTCCTCAGGGCAGGCTCCTCTCACCCATCCACAAACCAATAATTTTGTTTAGTGGTTTGCCTGCTTTCACCCTCAGTACTGGAAGATTATGAAGTGTCAGTACAAAATGCTTTGCATCTGCAGTTTAAAACATTACCCTGGCAGTGATTCTGCAATTCTCTAAGATCCCAAATAGACTGAGGGTTTTGATATTTCTTGAGAACATAAAGCACTGTAAGGAGAAACACTTTAAGGATCTAGGCTTGATGTTTTGCTAGCATTAATCTGAGCAAAGCAGAAATGAAATTGAAGAAGCAGATGAGAAATGATAAGTTGAAAACACTCTGGATATTGACCAGCTATCATCCTGGAAGATGAGTTACAGAGCAAAGGAACTTTTTGACTTGTGTATCCTCTGTCTTAGGAGCACAGCAACAGCAGTGATAGAATAAATTTATTTAATCCAGCAATTTGACACAGAATCAAAATGGGCTTCCATAGCCACACCTGGGTGTTAGAGGTACTCCACCCAGTTTCCTTAGTTAAATATTCATGTCATAGGACTGAATCTTTGTGTGAAGGGTAGTGACTGTATTCAGGTTGCAAGTAGGTGTGAGAACTCTTATCTAGATGGAGAATCCTGAGAAACCTTTAGACAGATATCTGGTTATATGTCTCAAAAACTGACTAATCAACACCTTGATGTAAGAGGAGAGACAGCGTTAGAGCACCGATATCTGACTGTTAGAAAAAAATGGAATTTTAAAAAGTCCAGATGTTTTGTAATCATTGTCCTAGTGAAGAGGAAATGTATAAGTAAGGAAGGATTAAGAACGTTCTACTCATTCACTCATTTTACTACCAGTAAAAGCCGATCTCAATTTAAAATTGGTCTTCACAGGAGAAAATATCTTTCAGCCTAACTATACTGAAACCTGTCAGATTAAAGTCTATTTGTGTGTAACTATGTAATTTAAGGCATTTAAGTTTTCCAGGTTGCAGGTAAGACTCCTCAACTTGTATTAAACTCCATTTTATTCCTATTGAAACTGTACGACTGCAAAATGCAGGTTTATCTGTTATTTGATGCTGAAATTATTTTTTTTAAGAGAGCTGAATGCAGCAAGCAGTCAAGTAGTTGTTTCTTCATCTATAGTAAGAACACTGGTCACATTGCTGTACTAATTTAAACAGTCTTAATATTAAAAGTGATCATAAAATTATGGCCATGCTGTCTGCTTGAAGGGGGTACAGGCTATATGACAAATCATCTTCAAGGTAGATCTGCACAGACATTTTAAATACAAACAGGAAACTAATCAAGCTGTTTTCCTTCATTTACAAACAAATTCATAAACACAAATTCCTCTTATATAGCTACTCTGAGAATAACTGGATTGTGCAAGTGTAGCCAAGGACAGAATGTATCATGTAAAGACATGAAAAGGAATTGAGTTTTATAAATCCAGTGATAGAACACTTTGCAGAATTGACATCTAGAATTTTTTTTTCAGTGTTTAGTAGTGTTACCAAAATTCTATTTGCAAAAATACCAGAAAGTATTTTATATTTAAAAAAAAAATGAATGTTTTGCACATTAAATGGGCTAGAAAAATGAAGAAAATTAAATATATTTTAATTTTTTAATCATTTATTAATTTCTCATAGATCTATTTGCCCTGGTGAACATACACAATTTACATATTTGCTAAGTACATTTAGAAAAAACTCTTTAATGATTTTTATATAGCTGTCCAAAAACAGAAAACTATAATAAAACAGAGTGATAAATGCCAGACAGATTTGCAAAGAGAAAAGTGGAAATCTTTGAACAGAACTAGGAATACATCTGAATCAGCACAAAGGGCTTTTGATGAGAGAATAACATTGATATGGAATGATATAGATTTTTTTCAAAAACAGTGTAATGAAAGAAAATATTTTAACTTTGTAATTCGGGCAACACAACATTTATTCACTGGATAACACTACTAAACAAATGAACTTCAACATTTTTTTTATTTCCTTCTGCTTTACTAGCACTATTTATGAAAGTCAAGTGAAAAGGAGAAACAAGTTGCATTGTATATCAAGAAGAGCTGCTCTGAAGCACTAGAATGGGTAAGATGAAGATTTGTTAAACAACTCTGGAAGAAGATGAAAGGAGAAAACCAGGTTATACTATAATAGAAGTTTATTATACACTAGTTAATTGGGTGGAGGGAAGACTGTTTTTGATCAAGCAAGGGAAGCATCCAAAAGGACAGAACCTGACGGCTTTAATTACTTCTTGGAATTATTTCTTTTTTCCTGTTGGAAAAGAAATACAAGACAGAGACAGTCCAACAAGTTCTTGGAATATGCTGGGGACAGCTTTTTCTTCAGAAGGTGAAGAAAACTATTAAGGGAGTGGCTATTTTAGATCCTCTTAGTAGGCACGAACTGGCTGAGAGTGGAAGGGGTTTTAGGTGAAAGTGAACTGTGTTATATAGTGATGAGTATTACTGAAAGAAAAAATAGCAATGTATATACATATACAATTTTTTTTCAGAAAACAAAACTAAGTGTGAACGAGTTCCAGAGACTGATAAGCAAGGTTTCTCAAGAAGACTATTCAATTAATAAAAGAATGCAGGTGAGCTTGTCTGTTTTAGTCATTGCTAGAGTCAGCTCTTAATTATCTGATGCAAAGGGAAAAACCTAAATTAGACCAAAAAAAAAAAAAAAAAAAAAAAAAGAGAGAGAATAATACAAACTAGGCTTTATAAATTAGTCTACTAGACTCTATTCAGTACATTCACCTTTAATGGGCTTATGAACAGATTTCTGTAGAGAGAAGAGCAACAGAGAGGAATCTGGTGCAAACAGTTTATGTTCTGTGTCATGCAGTTTTGTACTGCTCTCCCAAGAAGTGCTGAGGGAAGACTGTGCTTCATTGAAGCCCAATCCCCATAATCCATCTGTCATCATCAGATGACTACATTATTATATACTATACCAGATTATCCTAAAACAAAAGAAACTGCTGAATTCTCTCTCCTCTCCTTTGACTCTTTTCCTTTCCCTCTCTCCCCAATTCCTATGAAAAATAAATTTCCTTGCTTTTTTTTTTCCTTAAATGTATCTATCAGATGATCAGACCTTTGTAAGAATTCTTTGCAAGGAATTAATATACAAAGCCACCAGAACACCTGTTTGCACTGTTAGAAGCCTAAACTGGCTTCCATGGTCCATACTTCATTATTTTGCAGTTTCATAACTGCAAAGAACTGAACTCTGTTTGTAGGTGTGTTTTTACACTACCAATGGAACCAAGATGCTGAACGAGACCACAGGTGATGTTTGGGGTTTATATTGTCTATTCAATTAAGACCAATGAGTCTTTTCCAAAGGCTTCAAATAGAAATTAGTAGATAAGATTTCCGGGTTTGACCAGACTAGACGAGACATGTATTTGTTTTAAAGACAGAACACTTTAGGTCCTCATCAAATATATTCAGATGAATATTAGTTCCACAAAACAAATCAGCAACAAAAAAAATCAGCTTTTGTAATTACAGCACTTTTGTTAACATGAAAAAAAAGTATTTCTCTCTCCACAGAAAGATTAAAATAAAGACAAGAATGATATTGCACAACATTGTCTGCAATCTGAAATGAAGTTCTCACATTAAAGCAGAAACAATTAGCATTTTCTCTAGCTTGCTTCCATGAAACAATACTGCTGCCAAACAAATGAGTAACACTACATGAACTAAATGAACTTTAGCAAATTAATGCGTAGCCCTTTTTCCTTCTCTGAAATAAAACTTTCACAGAAAACAATGGAGGTTAAGTGAGAAACCATGGAACTGTAACTGCCGTTCATTTATTATTTTGGCTTATGTATATTTTATAATGAAAATGAAAAAGCCATATGGTTTTTGAGAACATGTGGAAGATCTCCTCGAGCCATTTCCTTTGTTGGCTGTTCATGCCAGCTTATAGCAATTAAGCACCTTCCTACCTTCCTTATTTCCGCATATGACATTTGTTTGAAAAATTTCCAGTACTTCAAATACACTTCTTTTAAAGGAAGATTATGTACAACTGTATCTTGTATTAAATTCTGCTTTCAGATTAGTCATCCTCATTGTGATATATATATATACACTTATCTATATGTACATAGATGTTCTTTGTAAACATAGATGCTCAGTTTTCTCTTACCTTTCTAAGTGCTGCTGGTAACGAGGCGGTAGACATTGATATTGATGGAAGAACGTAAGAGTGTGGACAGATTACTGATGGTAGTTGGCTCTCTTGAACAGTATAGCGTGTGCCTGATATATCGTAGTACCTAAAAGGAGAATAAATATTGTCTAATTAATACATCCTAGTGAAATAAAGTCTGAGCGAATATCCTCTGTATTTCTTGAAAAATATGCTAAACTCTTTTCTCCTGTTGCACTGGTTCCAGGCTTCAAACACTTATAAATCACATAGCTTTTTTAAAGCCAAACTACTCACTACTCTTACTTACATATTAATTCATCCCAGCTGCTTCAGCTATCTGTAACCCTGACTTGTCAGCTCTTTCCTGATACCAAAACAAATGAAAATGATTACAATATTCAGCAAGATAACCACATCAGAGCCACAAGCGAAGAAAAGTACTCTTATTATCTTATGACACTCCATCTCTACAGAACAGCAGATTACAACATTTGGGGCTTACTGTTTCACATTACATCACATGCTGCTCACCTTCCTTCCTGAAGCTGCCTCAATAAAGTATCAGTTGAATTAACAAAATAGAAGGTCATTTATTGGAAAGATACTGTCACAATGACAGTGTATATAATCTTTACAATAACACATAAATTTTGCTTCTGTTTTTTTGCAGTGTCAATTTTGAATTTTGGAATCCAAAGAATGTGGAAAAGTTCACAAAGTTTATTCATAAGTGAGAAATAACTCAGTTATTTCTCATAGTAGAAAACAATTGACAACTTGTATCATCCCTTTTATTTTGCTGCCTGAAGAACCAAAGCAGCAAAGTAGCAAAAAACAAAGAATTCTATGAAGATACAATTTAAAAGCTTGACTAAAAATGACATTTTGTATATTTAATCCTTCAGATGATTTGACAATTAGTTGAATTAACAATTAGTTAAAATTCAGCTTTTTTTAATCAATATATTTTGGTATCTTCATTTCTAATTTGGACTGCATTTTTCTTAGGTTCACTAGAAGTGATCCCAGGAGATTTCTGCGCCAACCTGCTGCAGAAACAAAATCAGCTATGGGATAAGACCAAGTTGCTTAGTCCTTTAACCAGTCAACTCTGAAAATAAAAGCACAGAGACATCAATCACCTCTCTGGGGAAACAGTTAAAATACTCGTCCAGTCCAAGTCTCTTGCCATCCTGCATTGTACCACTACAGAGAATCTGTCTCTGTCTTGGTGACTTCTCTGATTCTAGTTGGAGGCCTCCTGATTCCTCCTCACACCCCAGAGCTGCTTCTTCCCCTAGGCTGAACAAGCCTCCATCCTCCATTAGCCTCACAGGCACCAACCCACTCCCTCCCCCCAGCTGTACTGGAGGCCTTCCATTCAACTCACTCTAGTTTGAAACACTGACAGATTTTTAGGTATCAAATACCCTTAACAAATACTTTGCAGTCAGCAAAAAAAATGTCTCAAATGTTCTGTTTGTTTTGTTCTTCACATGCGTGCATTTTCCATTTCAGTTAGCTCAAAACTCCTTTTCCTGTAAACTTTTCCTCCAGACTCATCACAAAGTTCCAAATCCAGCTCTGTCTGTACAACTCTAGTTGCAAATTCAGTTTTATGCCTGACTGTCATAAACTTTTCAAAGAGTAAATAAGGGAGCAGAGAAGCCTCAGGCTTATTTATAGAGGGATTCAGTTTATTGCATAATTGTGGTGAAAATGCTTTGACGTTTTAATACATATTCCAATAAATGCATGCAATTATTTTGTTTATTTACCTATATTTAAGGAAGAAACTATGCTGCTCTCAATGGCTGGTTGCCTTTTCCAAGCCACCGCTGACTTTAAGCTGTCTGCCTGGATTTGCATTTTCTGCCTGCTGTCTCTAGGGCCTTTGACAATGGGAGCTGCTTTGGAGTGGTTCCACACAAACTGTATACATGAGAATTCAGAAGTCATATTCACCACCTGCTCATCCAACATCGAAAGACTGTTATATCCTATCCGATCTAGTATATCTGGAGGCCTGTGTTCAAGGAACAACAGTACACCGAGGACTCAGTGACCAAGTGGTTTTATCAGAGCAGGGGAGCAAGTGACACACTATGGGCAGGCGGGTGGGAAGGTGTTTGGTTGAAGTCTGTATAAGAAGGAAAATGCAGAACAATGCAGGAAGCAGATGGAAGCACTGTCAAGCACAGAGGTGATACACCCTGTGAGAGGCCACTTTTTGTAATGGTGCTGCTTGGCCAGTGCCAGGCCTCTGTGCTCCCAGTGCTACATAATGCACATAATGTATGTCCAAAAAAAGCATGCCACCAGTCATGCATTTCAGAATGCCAAAAGGAGGAAGACAAGCTGTGGGAGCAAACACTTTTTAGATAGGAAACAGGGGGCAGGGCCACTCCAGAGCTCTCCTCAGGCCTCGCCCCTGTGGGGCCAGTGGGGAGCTCAAGGCCAGAGTAGGGGCTATCTAGTCCCAGTACACCATTAGACCTCAGGGTGCTGACAAGTCCACCACTTGGTAGCCAGGGAACTGCCCTTTTTAGAGCACAGTGCAATGATATTGTTTCATTCAGACACCTTTCTTTTAAAGAATATCATTTCAGGCCCAAAACTGGAGCTGACAAAAGCAGCAGGAGAAGCTTAAACCTGAAAACATAGCCAACCGTGGCACTTCAGATTTTAAAATGAAATAGCAGGTGTTTAAAAGTGTGCACAGTTTCAGGTTTATTCTCTCAACAAACTACTGATGGCTGAGTTCCCCATTCTCTCCCAGAAGCTTTAATTTTAGGCAGCAAGCAGTTTTCTTGCACAGAGCAGCAGTACACTTCCTGCCTCAAGGTATGGGCATGCAAGCAAGCTGCCATGGGGCAAGCTGGGGTGTGAACTCTGTGGTAACTGCCTGTGTAAATTCTCATGTTCCAGCCTAAATACGAAGGAGCTCGCTCCAACTCACTGCTGCACATGGCAGGGCGAGGGCAGGCGGATGGACAGTTACTGTGGGGCAGCTGACGCACTGCGAATCCACACCCTGGCTTTCCTCACCCTGACTTGTTTGTGTAACCATACTCACTCGTTCAAAGCCCCGCAGGCCTGAGGGGGAAAGAGTGTTTGCAACATGCTAGGAATGTTATGAAACCCTTCCAGACATTTTGCAAGGCCCATCAATTGTCTGAGGCACTCAGAGAGGAGGTTGTCTGCAGAGGTAAGAATTTTAACATCAGGAGAAATGGTGGGTTGCCTATTTATGATAGACCGAGTTGTTTATTGTTTGTTTTGTGCATGGTTACTAAATAGTGTGACTAATTATGTCAAAAACATTCAGAATATGTTTACCTTGTCCACAGCGATGAGTGTCTGGCATGTTTTCATGTAGCTAATGAAAATAATAACTAATTCTGCAGTGAAGCAAAAGGAAGAACAGGCAGAAGGCCTTAGAAATTACAAAGCTTTTGAAAAGAGAGTGAAGAAGGAGAAGCTTTTTAGGTAGAAAAATCTTCTCTTCACAGAGACACTGGATTGCAGTGGAGCTACAGATTGGAAGAGTCAACATAAACTACAAAATAGAAATTACACCAGGAAGAGCTCTTTTTATGCTACAGACACACACCATAGACCCATTGCTCTGCCTTGTCCACGCCAAAGTTTCTGGTAGTGACACAATGATTTCTATTAATTGTCTTAAAATATCATCTTAAAACATTAAGATAATTATTAAAAAGCTTTTTGAAGGGAATTAACCTGAAGACAAAACCACACAAATACATCATGGTAGGAACAATAAACAAAACTTTCAAACAAAAGGAAAAAGGAGATTGCCAAACGTTTTAAAATAATAATGCTTACTGTAATGGCAACCTTATAATTTTACGGCCACGGCTTCCCTCATCATCCATCATATTCAGCCCCGATATTCATCTCCAGTCTGCTATTTTCTATAAGTCTTCAGACTGTATCCTGTAGATGATTCTTGAATACTAATTCCCATTTTCAATCAACACTTTTACATAGGATGAGAACATGCTTTAAAAGAGCGTGTGCGAGCAAGAACAACTTGATTAAAACAGATACATTGTTTGTTTATTCAGGTCCTCTGCCCAGAGTGCCCACTCCCATGCCATATCAGCCATATCATATTGAATTTTTCTCTGCAACAAGCATGTACCCATTCAATCAGCAAAGTGATGATCAGCACACTGAAGAGTTACTCCACAACACGGAAAGGTACTAAAAGCAGTAATGGTCTTTCCCTCTGCTTGCCCACTGCCAAGGTGCTTTTAACTACAATGGGTCCACCTATGCTGCTAAGTAATTGATCACCCTGGATCACTCCCTGGTTCTGGTCCTCTAGTCAAACGTAGTTCACATGAATCACTCTGTGCCTGAGCTCTCTGGAGCAAACCAAAGCCTTCCTTCCAAGGAGGACCTCAGGAGCAGCTCTGAAGATGGATTGCCGAAGGGGTGGCAGAGCAGGGATGGGGCTATGGCAGCTTTGTCTCCTCCTGCCCTACACCACCCTTGCTATCCTCCTGCCCTCATACACCCCTTGTGTGCCCACACCACACCCCACAGCAGGCATCATACCTTTGGCATAATGCTATAAGAACACCAGTCTCGCAGGCAGCAAAGCAGCCCTCGCATTACCTCAGATGCTTTGAACTGAAGCCACAAAAACATAATTATGGTCGTAGAGCCACAGGGACATCAGACCCAGGTCAAGTGTTATGCAGCACAACACAGCCAGTTCACTCCAGAGGCGTGTAATCTGGAGAGGTGTGGATGCATACATAAGGATTGCTCCCTGAGGCAGATCCTTTAGCAGCGCAGACTGTTTTAAACAAGTTTTTGTTTTGTTTTGCTTTGTTTTTATTGCACGTTATTTGAGGTGTTCTAGCTACAGTTTTAATATATTTTGAGCATTTCAAACAGCATGCTCTGGACTGAAGAGGTTTTCATACAAAGCTACTGCTTCTTATTCCTCATGTCATCTTTTCCACGAAACCAGTACCTGGACTTCTTCAACAGTGTAGCAAGCTCTTTCCACTGCCTCAACATTCCCATTATTGTATTCCCGGTTACAGTTTTTCTCTTCCCATCATTTTACATTTGTTCAGACTCCAGCTGACTTCAGGTCTTATATAAACTGGTTTGCTACACTTGGGTGACTTAGCACCTCTTCCATCCACACAGAGCTGCACGTGGAAAAAAGCTGGAGCGCATACACATATCCTGAGAGGACACAAGTAGTAGACAGCAGTTGTGTGACTTTTTGCTGTGTCAGCTACGGGCTGCATGGGCGTGGTTTGGGGGGGAAAACTGAGTATCTCCAACCTCTTTTAGCCACTAGGATGGATTAGTGGCCATGAGATCCTCCTGACGTGTGACACTGACTGGAGAAGAGCAGGCACGCACGCTCCGGTACCTGAACCCTGCCATCTAATGGCCAGATCTCACATACACAGTTGAATCAAGTTTAACATTTCTGCCTCCACCTTCCTTGATCGTAGAGATTGTCTCTTTCAGTCATCTTAGGTCACATCTTGTCACAGCAGATGTATTCCTACTGGGCTACTTAGAATTGTCTTGTCATAGATCTTAATAATAACAGGGTTAGTACCTCACCTAAAAATTCCCTTTGTTTTAGTTACTCCTTTCGGCCTTAATGTCAGCCTAAATAATTTATTGCTTTGTTTGGCGAATTCACACAATTTAAATATTTGCAGGCTTCAGCTACATCTCTCACTCAGTCATTATTTAGCATAATCTTCCCTTTTGTAAAGGAATTCCTGTGTTCTCCTCTGTTTCCTTCTGACAACACCTCTCCGACAAAGACGTGTCTGGAGTTGGACACAATCTCCTGCTTCCAGCCATAACAAAATCCCAAAGAGTAGGTCTGCTGCCTCTTTGCTTTGTTCCACGATACATTTGCACACACAAAGACCACACAGAACCTTTTCTGAGCCACTGCAACACCACAAACTTGTCATACTTGTTGTCCACTGCCAGACCTATGTGTATTTGTTTTTTCAACCCTACTGCTTTCCCAGTACAATATATTAATTTCAGGTTATTAAATATATTTGTTTGCATTTGGCAGTTTGCTGAAGCTCTGAGCAACTCCTCATGAGATGAAATGGTTTCAAGCTTCTGGCTTTCTTGTGCTTCAAACAGCATTCAATTGGAAATACTAAAGTCATTAGTCCTTCAAAACATGTTTTCCTGAATACTAAAACAATGTTGCTCTGTAGCCAAATCTCTAATATAGTGAATCCAAGTAGCTGCTCATTTCTTATTCTAAATGATCTTTTTCTGTTTTACAGGATAAAAAAAATGCAACTGTCCCCGAAATTATTGCAGCAATTCACTATGTTTAAAGTTATCTATCTTCTTCGCCATCTCTATTGACTGGAAACTCAGTGCAGACACTTCAGATTGAGAAGAGCTTCAAGGTTGTCTTTCAGGTAATCTGAAAACATAGTGAAGATTGTTTTTAGCCACACCAGTCATTACACAGCTAGTTAAAATCTTCATGAATAGCAGTATAGAGCTGTACCAGATGCTCATCACTGTTTCACTCCTTTGTCTTCTGATAATCTCAGTGAAGGAATTTGATCACTGCAATAGGTTTCATTTTGCACTGTGCTGGTATCATAAATCTCTTACAACAATTCTACTTCTTCCTTTTTTTACATCTACTATCAAATTGTCATTCTGTATGAATATTGCTATGAGTATCATAAATTTCAGTTTACACCTACTACGGACAATCACCATTTTCAGGTTGTAGTTCTAGCTCTTGTTTGCATGGGAAAAAAACACAATCTAACAAAAAATGCTACAAAATCACTAAAAAAAAAAAAAAACAAGCTTCGTTTGCTACAAAATCACTTGAGCATAGTGACACAATTTCTAAAATGAAGTTTCAAGGACAGAACATTTTTTCATTTGATTATTGAGATTATTTTAATTCTTTATTCTAAAATTTGGTGACAATTTAGCAAACTGTCAGCTACTTCTTTTAAAGAAATTGGAACCTCTTTTGTTTATGTGCTGTCCACAAAGTGTAAAAAAAAGAGACCAAACAAATTATTTGAAATACTATTTGAAATATTATTGTAAGATGCCCTCCTTTCACTTTCAAGTCAGAAAAACTTATCACTGCCATCTGGCCACTGGGTGGCACCTCTGCATAGATGCTAGATGTGCCCCAACAAACCCACGACCTGTGACGACCAATCCATTCATTCCACAGCCAAGTTCTGACACGACTGCAGCTCTGCATATGCAGCCATGTTTGCAAGATACCTACAGTTTATTACTAAAAATTGACATTACAAAATATTAGCAATATTTTCCATTTTAACTTTTTACTTGTCATTTCTGGGAATAAGAAACTACAAAATAATCCCTTGGTTATTTTATCAGTCTGATCGCTTGAGTAGGCGTAACTATTGGGAGCTTTTGAGAATGTCTGACATTTAATTGACAGATATGACACAGAAAATATTTAACAATCTTTTCTTGCTGTGTAACGATAAAATATAAATCATGTCTATGACTGGGGGCTGGAACTAGTCAACTGTCTCTGGAGCTGAGGATGTTAGTAGCGCATATTTATTCCTTGCCCACCAATTTGGCTTTGGATGCTACTACAATGTCAGATATAGAATCGCAGGACCGCTTGGGTTGGAAGGGTTCTTAAAGATGATCTTTAAAATCCTCAGCTCCAGAGACAATTTGGAGCCATGCTGCCCTACAATATCTTACTGAGTGTAAAACTAATCTTGATATTTATATTCTGGTCTAGCTTTAGAGCATTGTATAAACAATAATCATCACACACACTTGCCTAACAAAGGTGGTATTTCATTTTGTATAGTAAGAAGTTCAAAGAACCAGATGAAGCTGTTAGACTGAGGAGATGGAAAGCCAGCATCATTCATTTCTTTAAACACACGATGCTTTTCTTTGTTCATGTTGACTCACCCTGACTTGATGAGCAGAAATATCACATTCCCACATAAGTTTGCTGTCTTTTGTAACTACATCAACTGAAAGGTTTGCACGATTTCAGGGACATAAAAATACTTCTGAACACAGACTTGAGCTTTCAACCTGCTCTTTTATGTATTAGCACTTGGTTCAAAGTGAGAGTTGGAAAACAAATAGCAAAGCTTGTGCTCTTTCCTCTTTAAAGTTTGTTGTGTGCTCAAGTGATGTGCCTTAGACTAAATCTCTACTTCGAAAAAGTCTGACTTATTTCTAAAGACAGTGCCACTCCAGCAGCAAATAGGAAAGACTTGGACTCTTAGAAGAATTTCAGACCTTGAGAAGGGATGAAGCAAGGATGAGACACCAGAGCAGGGCCTCTCAAGTTCCCATGGGCCAGATACAGGAAAGCCTGCACAGGATGGGTACAGGGGAAGCAGGGAGGGACAACCCAGGTAAATACGCCTTAAGACTTGGCCTTGTGGCAGAGCTGTATCCTGTCACACAGGAGTGACCACAGTGCCGGGCTGTGGCTGAGGACTGCAACTTCCAGCAAGGTCCCTTTCAGCATGAGATCCCAGAGGATGACCCTCCATAGAGCAGTCCTGTGCTTCAGCTCAGTGCTCCAATCTCTCCTGCTCCACTGATCCCCTGAGCTGCCCCTTACAGGAGAGCGAGGAGCAGGACAGATGAACAAGGTGCATGCAGGAGGTTTGACTGGTCCTGTACAAACTCACCAATCTATCTGTTCATCACATTCTTCATAAACCACACCCTGCAGTTACAGCAAAGGAACTCTCCCAAAATGAACTGATTTCATGAGCTAAATTAGCCCACTGCCTAGAACAAAGGCAACCAACTAGTGTGGTACCAGCTCTTGTATACTCTCATCAATTATGCTAAGCCTAATTGAAATTCAGGCTTTTGGCAGCAAAGCACTGAGCCACCTTTTGCTGAGAAAATAACAGAGCAGTGTACGTTGAATTGAGATCTGTGATTACAAATTGCCTTCTTATAGAAATTTATTATGTCATTTCTGAAAATTAACAGTCTAAACATCTAGGAAACCTAGAAAACATTTCCTGACATACTACAGAAATATATATATTTCTGTATACAGAGGCACTGTAACAGAGGCACCAGCCAAGCACATAGATTTGGAAATTTTGTTCTGAAAAGTGCTCATTAAAATTTTACTGATCTTTAAGTAGAAAGGAAGAACAATTTATTACAGTGGTTGACCAACTGTTCTTTGATATCAGGAGTGGAAAGTTGAGTTGAAGTGATATATTCAGTAAGAAGTAATATGCAAGTATTAAGTTATGCTTAGATAAGTCATCTTATGTAAGATGAGATGTTTTGTTTGCTGTTTCCAAGCTAGATAATGGACCATAATTTCAGGTTTCAAGTAATGATAACTTCATTGCATACGATGCTAGTCTGCATTTTCTCATTTGCCTAAAAACATGCACCTGCAGAGACTTTAATATAAATTTTAACATTTTACAATTTTGGTTTCAGAAACCACTGATTACACTCATTCAAATTCTCTGCATATTTCTATGTTAACAACTAAGTGAAATCTGAATTGTGATTTAAGGTAATAGAATGACAATACTCAATCAATTTACAGACATGCTCAACAGGCCAGGTCTATGACTCTCACGTCTTTGAGCAGTCTTCTAGTTGCGTGTGTGCTTAATTATATGTATGACAACAATTTAAAAATGCTTTAACACAGACACAGTTTAAGATCCAGCTTTTTAAAATCTATTTTCATACTTCCTGTGGCTTTATAAATCACGAATCCAGCAGAGAAAATAGTTTGGGAAAATCTTAGAAATTGCTAAGCCTATAAACAAGAGAACATTGAAGAAGGTGAAAAAGCCATCTGCAAGCAATGTACACATGCTCACAGATGCAGCACGAAAAGCAGTTTTGTCACAAACTCTAGCACAGCACCAAAATGAGATGCTATCTATTGCACAGTACATCCTGTAGTCCTACAGATTATCACCACACTCCTTCATTCCTGTATTTTTTAAGAGCAGTGAATACAGATTTTAAATTCTTAAAGTTGCACATCAAAATAAATACACAGATGTGGATGTGCTCTCTTCATACCTCCACACAAAACAGGCATTCTGCCAGCTTAAACATCATACAGATCTACAATATGAAATGCTTCTTTGAAGTCTTATTGCCTTTTTAGAAAGGACTAACTTACACAGCATGGAGAAGCAAGACTTCATTATTTGAGCTCACTGCAAGGCAGCCTGCCGGCATCACTACACAGTCAGGGATCACAGGCTTTGGCTTCACAACCTATTTTCCTTCATCTTCTGAGGAATGACAAGTTCTGTATGTGTTTTTCCTTCCTTCAAATCCATTTACCATTCCCCTTTTTCACCTCCTCTTTTCCACAACTATCCAAAGTCATTTCGCAGGCAAGGAGGAAAGGTAAAAGAATGGATGTCAAGAACGGAAGAGAGGGGAAAATAAGAAATGAGGACAAGCAGATTCTGGGAAAGGAGGTGCAGACACACTGTAGAGAATATATATATTTTTTTTTTTAACAAGGACACTGTCTGCCTGTTAACACTGTGTAAAATATTGTTATTTAAAATGATGAGCATTTCGTACAATTCAGTGCACTTACTGCTGCTTCTACTTTGCTCTTCACCAGTTCTCTCCAAGGTAACTAAACTACAGCATCTTCAACTTTTGGTTATGGACAGGTTATCCTCCATCCCCAGTGCTCATTCATATCAGGGTGCTTAAATACTTCCTGAGCAGGAAACACCTCCAAGTTAATTATGTTAAATGGCTGGGATGGATCCTGCCAAGTGGTCCTGAACAAAGCAAAGCTTGCAGAGACTCCTTGTAACGAATGGCAATAGCATGGTCTTATAATGAGACCACTATATCATGAGAAAAATCCTACAAAAGAACCAAACTTTGAGGAAGTCAAGGAAAGGTTTTATTTCTATTTCTTGCACTGATCTGTAGCTATACCTTATAAAAAAACCACCTGTATCTTACCTCTTAAATTTACCAAACAGAGAGTGAGAACAGAGATGGCCATCTGAACACACATGCACTACTGAGTGAAAACCAGTTTGATTTGGCCACCATTAGCAATAACTGTCAGCCACACCTACTCTTCTAATTCAGTCAAGTCTTTTAGTAATGAAAGCTCTCTCTCCATGTGACAAGCAAACTTAGATATAGCCCTGCTTATCTTTAACTAAAGATACCATCTATAAAATTATAACAAAATCTTAAGGGAGTGAACTTGCTCTTACTAGCCTGTGGCTATATTGTCACATAATCTTAACATGTCTACCCAGCATGGTCTGCACCAGCAGCAGTAACTTCCATGGTATTTGCTGAAGGAAGTAATTTTTGTGTCTCAGTGTCACGCTTCAGATGTCTGTCACCATTAAATAAATTATTTGGCATGGCGCTGAGTGACAAACTGCACTGTTCAAGCCTGCATACTATCTCAGTGATTCTAATGCTTCATATACTTTCAGTGTATGAGCTCCTCATGTTTGGACAAGATCGAGTATCCATTTAAAAACAAACAAGAGCATCACACGACAGTGTTTGGGATGTTCCTTTGGAAGAAAAGGGTTTTATACCATCAGGCCTCAGTGGCCCAGTTTGGATCTAGGTCTTACACTGCACAAGATGACTAATGGAGAGTGGGGTACAAAGAGTAATAAAGTAAACATCTCAAATCACATCAAATAATTGTACGACCATTTCAGTCACATTTGAATTTTAAAATAGTTCACACATTAAACTTTATCCTAAAGCATCACTTGGAACAAATGTATTATGAGTCTTGGACTTTATACATGAATTACAAGTCATCCTGGAGCCAGTTCAAAGACTGATTAAGTCACTTAGGATGTCCTATTTACAACAGCTTACTAAAGAGTCATCTGCCATCAGCTCTGTAGTTACCTGCTAAAACCTTCTATTTTAATTTCTATATTTGCCTACTTTCAACCCTCTGAGGTCTAGAACCAGTTTCACAAGGCATTTATCTTGTCATTTGTGACACAGCTGGGTCAACTTCTTCATGAGGGATAAAGGAATTAAAAACTCCCACACATGAATCCTCGGGATTTGGGGAAAAACATTTTTAGTACTGGCTTTTACACTGTGTCCTGATGATCTTTCAAAGCGTAAGGTAAAAAAACTCCTTTTACAAAAGGCGTACTCACAACTGAAGGTGAGATTTCTTTGTAAAACCCTAAGTAATCCATGCCCAAAAGAGAATGGTAAACAAGTAAAGTAATCAGTGTGGTTACTATATGAGAGATATATGAGAGAAAAGAAAGCAAGCACTCAAGTTTGTGTCATATTAAATACACAGTGAAACAAATGACAGTTTTACAGTCTTTGGACTCAGCCTCCAAACTCAGACCTTCAAGTGCTCTGAAAGCCTGCTCCAGGCTTCTGCGTACATTAACTGCATATATGAAAACACACTTAACCTGACAGCAGACCTTTCAAGCTGCAAATCTTCTCCCTGCAAAGATACAGACATCGAAATCTCTGCCAAGAGATATTCATTGTCAATTACACAGAACTGTATTTATTTCTATCTTCATATGAGATTACACTCACTTCAAAGAAAACAAGGATCAGCAAGAGGAGGCAGCTGAGGGTGAGAAACAATTGCTAAATATTGAAGTTTATTCTCCAGATAAAGAGTTCGCTTTACTAATTCAAATGCTGTTTATTGCTAAATTATAGATGTAAATATAAAATTACATGATTTTGTTGGAGTATCTTAAACAAATGCCTTTACTAAAAGACTTGATCTGTACTCTACTTCCATTAAAAGCCAGCACTGTAAATCTGTTAATTACAAATCTTTCTCATAAAAGAAACAAACAAAACATATCATTTTCTATTAATGCTTCCATTAATTAATGGGAATAAAACAGCAGCTACAGAAAGAAGAGGACACTGAGATGTTGGTTTCACTAATTAAAGCTAGTTCAACATCATTTTTGTAATGCAGTCTCACTAATAAACACATAGCAATGACATTTTAGGGCCTTCAGAACAGCAGTGGATGCACGTGGAAGATCCTACCATTTCCCAAGGAATGATCCCTGGGGTAAGGTCCAGCTGTACAAAGTCATTTGCACAAGCAAGTCTAATATCTTCTCCCTTAAAGATGTGTCATGAGCTAATGAAAACGGGGGCAAAGAACACTAATCAAATGTTACAAAATTTCAGCACAAAAATCAAGAACTAGCAGTGTTCATTTGACATGCTTACCTCACTACAAAACTAACTCTTTCATTGAAAAATTGATTTACTTTTCACGTAGGACCATGCAATCAAAGTATTATCCCAAATCACTCTTATCCTCCCAGTGCTGATGTTTCATCAGCAGTCACATACTGTGTCAAAGTGCAATGTCAGAATCCTAAAATAAAAGGTATGGCCAAGATGTAGTCAAACAACTTGTATGTGTTAACTGGCATAATTCAAATCAATAAAAGCAGTTAGTGTCAGTGATAGAGAAGAAAAGGTGGCAGCCCTCAACTGACAGATAAATGCAGGAAGAAAAGGGGCAAAACAAACTGATTATGTTACTTGTGTTGTTTTTAGCTTAATTCTATGTCCTCAGTCATTCTTTTTTAAGGCTTTACTACGCAAATATTTAAGAGCTGGCTCAAAGAATATTTTTACTATAGAAACCTTGGCAGACACTTAGAAAAACCACTTCTCTTAAAAGCCTCTGCTTGTACCTCATGGAAGCCACACAGATCTCATTAAGGAGAAGGTTCAGTCCACCTCTCTTTCACAAAGGGTGCACAGCGGTAGATCTGTGCCTCACTCTGTACACAAGTACATGGGCACAAAGTGCCCTGCAAAGCCTGACCAGACTGAACCATAGACCACAACAACAGAAGATGCGAGATGACCAAATGGTTTTGCTTTCCAGCTAACTTTTGAAACTGGAACCATCCCTCCTCCCCAACCCTCACCTGCATTATTAAATTGTAATTTGGTCAAGATTAAAGGACAGTGGAACGGCACAAAAGAAAGGGTGGAAAGCTGACCAAAATAAGCACATTGGTAAAGGGACTTAGGGAGACAAGAAGATTACTGAGCAGACGAAAATAAAGACACCGTTCCAGGCATATGAGACATACAGAAATCAGAGAAGAAGAAGTAAAACACTTTGGAATGTATGAGAGCTGAAAAACATACTCTAAGAGAGGAATAATAAAAGAGGCTGAGGACTTTTTCAACAGAAACTAGAAGGTCTCTTCAAACAATGTATTTCTTACTCTTGGAGGATATTTCCTGTAGTTGTTCAATCTTTTGCAATTTGTTACTCTATTGCATATGTGCTGCGTAGGCACCATATAAAAATTCCAACCCAAATATTAATCAATACACTGTAATCTTGTATTTAAGACAAAAATAAAATAAAAAAAAAAATAGAGGGTAGAAGAAGTAAAATCTATCATCATTTGCACTGCAGCTATGCTGAGAATCTCACTGCGGGAGGTCCCGTCCCAAAAAGTAGGTATATCCAGTAATTGGGAAGGGAGGTGACATAATGATCCTGAAACACCTGCAATTATCTTAATGCTTTCAGAATAGCAGCTGCTTTATCAGATTTATCACCACCACGACCCAGCATTTGACAGGGAAGACTGTGGCATTAACACCGGGTAACTGCAGGTGTGAACATCAAAGCCAACTGACAGGATGTGAGCAAGCTGCTGGGATTAATCCAAGTTACACAGAACATGTGCACCTCTCCAGTCTTTCGAATCAAGATCAACAAGGCAAAATGTTGACAGTCATTCATTTCTAGTAACCTCCATAGTAACAGATGTGTTGATTGTACGGCTCCATTACTAGCTACGTAATGATGCAGGATGGCAGGGAATGTCACATTATGGTGAGATAGGTACAATACTTTGTTTGGACCTGGATTTGTATTCATGTTTACATACATTAACAATTCAAAAACATGTCACATTAAATCTTAAAAAATAAAACAACAACAAAAAAAAGCAAGCATTACAGGCTCAAAGCTCAAGCATTATAAGGAACAAAGGAAAATAAGACAAAAATATAATGGAAGTAAAATACTACTAAGTGAGTAAAACTGCATTACATTAAAGCATTACAAAGTGTATATTTAATTTATTTTGTAAATAAAGAGAGGAAACATCTCCACTAGATAATTATGCAGCAGAGGAAATACCAGGCAAAAAATAGTCTTTCCTGTCTTTACTAGGCAATCTTAATAAGCTCTGAAGTCTAGGATTTATTTTTACTTATGGTAAGTTTACTAACTAGAAATGTGTTTGTAAAAATTATTCAGGACTTTTCTAAAACTATGCAGCATTTGACATTATGTGCACCCCAGATGGTTCATTTCCAGAGCTCTCAAAAGACAATGTCATACCTTCTTCCTTAAAAAAAAAAACAAAGCAAATCCAGAAATAATTGTGCACTTCCTTCATTAAAGATCCTGTGTTCCTTTGGTAACTGGAGTTATTTGACAGAGACCTTTCTGATCTTCAGGTAACATCTATTCTATTTTTCTCAGTCTTCTGAGCTACACATGTGCATAAATCTTACCGTGCATCTAATTACTGGTATTCCCACCATGCTTTCATACCTTTAGTTAAGATAATCTACAAACTAATATAATAAATAGAGAAGGATCTTTTGTAAGAGGACAAACATCACTAACTACGGATAAGTACCTAAGAATGTCCTTGCTCTGACTGAGTCAGTGAGCAGGATGGGGTGGGCAAGAGGATGGAAGCTCACCAAAGGGACAATCTGTGCCATGGAATGTCATGCTCAGCAATAAAAACTGTGTGTGTGTGTGATGGTGAGAAATTGTTCCAAAGTAACTCTTGCTCAGAAATTGGTTGGGCACCTGGTCTGCTGGTGGACATTGATGGGTAATTGATTGTGCATTACTTGATGATCACAGAATCATAGAATGGCCAGAGTTGGGAGGGACCTCAAGGATGATGAATCTCCAACCCCCCTGCCACATGCAGGGCCACTAACCTCCCCATTTAATGCTAGACCAGGCTGCCCAGGGCCCCATCCAATCTGCCCTTGAACACCTGCAGGGATGGAGCATCCACAACCTCTCTGGGCAGCCTGTTCCATTGTTGCTGATGTTCTTTTTCCCTTTGCCTTTGCTGATTAAACCATGTTATCTTGAATTAGGTTTTTTTCTCTCTATTGCTCTTCCTATTCTCTCCTATAACCTGCTGTAGGACTAAGTGATTGATCAGCTGATGGATGCTTCATTACTGGCGAGGGGCAACCTGCCACAGACTGAAATCTCTCTAATGGAAGTACGATTAGGATCCCTTCACAATGATTTGTCCTTAGGTGAGTTAATGTGTTCACAGACATATTAGTGAAATGTGTACTATTTTTTTTTTGCTACTGTGCACATACTTGCATTGATCCAGTTGGAATTCACTGTCCCATCTTGTTTACTGTTTCTTTCACTTAATGAAATAATGTTCTTTTCATTCAATTCTCAGTGACTTTTCTACATGGAAAAAAAAAAGAAATTACCTGATTTAAATCAGTACTGGCCATAAACGTGGTCCAGTTTAAGTGCGTGCACCATAACTGTTCAGCTCTGATGAGCTTTTTGTAGCAGTGTATTTTTGTACCTGTGTATTTGATGTTTTCCATGTGTAGCTTAGTGTTCTTTGCACCAATATCATAAAGGGCAGAGCGTGCCTCAGATCTCAGTTTCATCACAAGTACGCAAGCTCGGCTTGCTTCACCTGTACAAAGAGTGGCTGTAGAAGGTGTCCACGGACAACATGTCTTCAGGAGATCTAAGTAACAAACGCTAAAAAAATTCCTTTCCTCTATTTGTGATAGTCCATAGGTATGCACATGTGTAATTACCAGGGAATAAACAGTCAACTCAGAGGTGGAAAGCAGCAGAGAGACTTAAATGATTGTTTTGCTGAATTATCAAATCTGGATGCCCTGAGAAACCATATAGTGTTTCATGAATGCAAAACTGCAAAACTGTCCTTTGGAACTCTTAAAGAAGATACATACAGATCTTGAACATGCTGGAGGCACTACTTCTGGGGCTCTGGAAGCCTCGGTGAATTTGACACATCTATTATTCAGAGGTCATTTGTTCCCATGGCTGTTTGCTGAACTTCCACCCAACACTGGCTGGCTCTTTGATGTGGTGGCATGTTGCAGCTGTCTTAAACATCAGCTCCCTGAAATCTTCTCATTTGCAGGGCACTCATCCAGAGAACCACTTCATCTTGAGAGGATAAAGTGGGAACAACATCTCTAACACCTGTCTATCACTGAATTACACCTTCTTGTCCTGGGGACTGCTCCTGGGAGATACAGGCCTGAAGCGAACTTCACTGGGCCATTCTAAATACCACAGATGTCCTGCATCCCTACGCTATACCAGAAATGATGTTTTCCTTCCAGGAACCACTCACTTGGTAAAGACAGAGAATATTTACGGCTAGATTTGAAAACCAAAGTCACAAAAGTCACAAAGCAGACTACAGCACTTGTCCAGAAATGAAACTCTAATCTCCATAAAATCATAGAATGGGTTGGGTTGGAAGACAATCTGGTTCCAACCGTTCCAACCTCCTGCCACAGACAAGGGACATCTTCTGCCAGATCAGGATGCCCAGGGTCCCATCCAACCTGGCCTTGAACACTTCAAGCATGGATCATCCATAGCTTTTCTGGGTAACTTGTTCTAGTGCCTCACCACCCTGTGAGTAAAGAATTTCTTCCTTATACCTAATCTAAACCTATCCTTTTTTAGTTACTATACTCCTTGATAAAGAGTTTCTCCCCATCTTTCCCATGGGATACCTCAATGTACTGAGAGGCTGCAATGAGGTCTCTCCAGAGCCTTCTCCAGGCTAAAAAAAACTGCAGCACTCTCAGCTCTCTTCATAGGAGAGGTGCTCGAACCCTGCAACGTTCCTGAAGGAACTCAGAAGGTAGATTCCCATCCAGGAGGCTCTTCTGAGCTTGTTTTCCATTATTAACAGGAATGATCTGATTTGATTTACAAGATCCAGTTGAACTACGTCAGAGACAAGGTATCATGGCTAATTATAAAAGCTTAGGGAAACAGGATGAGAAGCTTGCTTCCAGATTCTCACAAATGGTGAGGAGTCATAGAAATGGGGAACACCCTTCTGCCACAGTGATGGCCTCAGTGTTAAAGGCAGCAGGGACATCATGGAAACTGAATGTTCTCAGCAAAGCAATTTCAAATTCTTGGATCATTAGTCAGTGCTCCCCACTGCTCAGATGCCTTGAAGAAACTTGGGTTCTTGGTCAAACACACCAAGCACACCAGGTTGTGCCAGCACTGGTACTGGTAACAAGGATCACATAACAAGATGCCGCAGTCAGGGCCAGTGTCTGAACTGTTTCCTTATTGTCATTTGTTGGTGATTCAGACAAGCAGAGGGCACTCACAGCACCACAGCACCTCTTCCTCACCAGGTACTTTGGAAGCAGGTCACCAACACCAGAAGCTGCATGAGCACCATTGGAAAATATTCAGTTATAGTTCTGGGAGGTGCTCACTATGTTAGATGCCCTGATCACTACCTACATTGTTTGTGTGTCCTTCTTCAGCTATGTGAAATCCCTTGCAAGGAACCTAAACCAATGGACCCAGGATGATAAAAGTTATTGAAAACTCAAGTTAAAAGCTCTCCGACAAACAAGAAGCTTGCGCCGAGGCTGAGAAGTAACTGAAACACATGGAAACCTTTATTCCTCTCATGTGAAGCATGAGTGGTAGCAGCAAATCTATGGATATCTGCAGATACCATCAGACTAGGATGTCCCTTTGTTTAAGTCCAGGGTAATGACAGGGGGGTTTCAGCTTCAGTGGGAAAAGCACATTCAGTCCAACACATACATCTACCCCTGAAAGCAAACAACTATTACTCAAAGGCAAACTGGTCAATTTAGAATATACATGCTGAGAAGTAAGAAGTTCTGCCAAGCCTTTTTCCGAAGGAACCATTCGTGGCCCTGATTTCTCTCTTTTAGGTCAATTTCTGACATCTCCTTCAACAACTAGACCCTAAAACACAGAAAACAAAAGTTTCCACGTTCATGACTAAAATTCAGAGGAGAAGAATGGCAACAAAGGGCAACCCAGAGAAGACAGAATAACTGCTAAATTAAATAAACCTGCCTACACTACAGTATCTATGCAGTATTAAAATTCATATCAGCTGATATCCTTCATTTCATAGCTCTTTTCCCTCAACACTCTTTATATTATAAAATAATTTTGTGTTAAGAAATCATTCGGTGTGGGATTTTTGTTTTCTTTAATTGTCATTCAGACCATCATATAAAGTGAATGGATTTTTAAAGCAAAGGAATATACTAAAGCTGCCAACAGTGCCACAGATTAATGAGAGACAGGAGTATATCCACAGAGAGCTCAGTATACAGCTGAATATTGTACTGCCTTGGAAATATGGAAAATGTGATTCATAGAGTCATAGAATCCTCAGAGTTGGAGGAGAGCTTCCATCTAGTCAAGCTCCGCTGCAGTGAATGGGGACATGCACAGCTAGATCAGGGTGCTCAGAACCTGGTCCAGTCTGGCCTTGGGATGTAACCACTACACTGAAGATGTGCAGGCTTTTTTATATTTTATTATATTTCTTATTTTTAAGAAAATGTGATCTTCCTATAAGCCACTTGGGTTCAAAACTCTTTTGAAAGGTAGAACTGACTCAGCCACTAGATGCAATATTCCCCTGCCCCATAAAAGCAGCAAACAACACCATCTACCCTTGGAGAATCACACCCTGACTGCTTTTCAAAGTCAAAAAGCAGGCACCACAGCCTGCTATTGCCAACACGTGGCTGGTGACACCTGCCTCATTAGATGACAAGGACATCTCATTTGTAATCAGAAGCTAAATTTATTTATAACCATCTTCAAGTGTAATGGACATCCTGCCAGTAAGAAAACGCAGTCATTAAAGCAAAATGTATACATTAGAATGAATGCAAGTATTACACATTAGACAAAATACAAAGTTAACAATTGAATTGGTATAATGTATAAAAAAACTAATGTCTATCTACACATCTGTGCTGCAATATAGAGTGCAAATTGGAGCACCCTGAAAGTAGACAAAAATATCTTCAAAAATTCTGAGAAACAAATCATCCGGTGACAGCCTGGGAAATATTCTGTCCAGAAAAAGAAACAAAGGAGTTGCGTGTTGGTAAAAATCATGCAGCACTGCTAATGAAAGAGATCTGTCTGTCTTACTTACAGACAGGTACAACTGAAAAAAACCGAAGACACAAACAACTCTGCAATTTTTATGGAGCAAAGCCAGAGCTGATACTTCTAAGTGTGGGAAGGAACAAACACATGTTAACACATTGTTGCTTTGGCAGAGATCCCAGGGTAAAGACTGGGGGGGTTCAGGTTCAACTGGAAAAGCACATTCAGTCCATCACTGGAAGAAAAGGAATTCCATGGACTGTAATAAGGAGCAATGGGAGCAAAGAATTTCAGGACCTGGATGATTCTTATGAACCACGAACCCATGGATTATCGAAATGTGGAATTCTCAAGAGCATAAAGGACTTGCTTGAAGATGGGTGCCAGGAAGGCACTGCTTCTGTAGACAACAACATGAGGGGGAACACTGTTTAACATAAGTGCAGCATGGAAATCTGCCAGGAGCTGGCAGGTAACTCTGATCCAACTGAGAAAAGAGATGAGACATGTCCAAACTGGTATACAGAGGTTCATTTTTCTTTACAAAAAAATCAACAACACAACACTGTAGAGGATAGCAAGTCAGTGAAAGAAAAGAGGGAACTGGCAGTGAGGCAACTGAGGATCCTCTCCATCAGTAAAAAGAACCTCTCGTGAACTCACTGTATTTCGTATTTCTGAAAGAAAGTCTCCGGAATACTCGAACACCAATAGCCATCACAAAACACTGACGTCAGCGTCATAAAAATACTGTTATGTTAAACACCTGAACTTGCTCAAGCTCACTGAGAGAAGGAATTTAAGAATCTAAAGCTGCCAAGTTTTGCCAGACGCTTCCTGCTCAGTTCCTCCCCAGCAGTCACACCAAGCAATGTGCCACCAGCGCGTGGGTACCTGCGTGGAGCTATTCCTGCTCCCTCTATGCTGCCCCACAGGTTTAGCAGCCAGCGGGACATTCCTCAGTGCCGGCTCCAGGCAGGCTCACGCACGGTGTGATGAAGTGGGAAGAAAAAACAGACATCCAGTTTTTAACAAGATACCTTCAGGATGCAGGCGACTTCTAAAAATACACCGGGCTGAATTATTGCACCGTTTCACAAACTAATAAACTCTTCCAATCGAGGTCACTAGTCGTTCATGTTTTTAAGCTGGATGTCTTACTATCACATTGTATGAAGTATTTACAGAAAAAAAAAATGGGACTTCTTGCATAACAATAAAGATAGTCATCTGAATAAATGTATTACCACCAAAAAGTTACTTTGGGAACTGCATGCTCATTTTCAATTTTTTTTTTTCTGATTTACTGGACAGTCTTAGTATACTGGCACACACGTAGAGGTTGCTTAGCATAATACTCCTGTTTTCAACTTTGCTTTATAAAAGTTAGTCATTTTCTAAACTATGCTTTGATTGTGGTTGGACTCGATGATCTTTAAGGTCTTTTTCAAGCTGAATAATTCTGATTCTATGATTCAAACACAGTATGCTTGCACCAACAAATGCTTTTCGAGAGTCAAGATGAGATATCAGCTATCCTGGTAGAAAGAATGCATTTACACTTCAGATCTTTTTTTTCTTTGTTTTTTATTAACAGAGAATTCTGTTTTATCCCTATCCACTTTTTTCATCCCTTAGTGTATTATAGTGAAAACATCAAATATCTCCCACAGCATTTGGCTTACTCATACTTTCATCTCATATAAAAATACCATTTTTATATATATATATAGAACTCACTCAAGAGTTTTACAAAGATTTCTATTTGTCCCAAATAAAGAAGATATCATCTAGATCATATTAAACAACTGGTTAGTTCAATTAGCAGTTGCTCCAAGACACAGATACACAGTGTGAGACAGTGCCAACAGCCAGGCAGACTCTGTGACTAACAGTACTACCAACAGAGGAACAGAGTGGCAAGCAACCTCTATGTGTTTGTTAGCACCTACTAGAGACAAGCATTTTCCTGAAAACACCAGCAAGTTGGATCCCAAAGGCAGGTGGTGAGAGCTTCCCTGAACTTCTGACCGTTCTGTTTCCAGTGCATGTGACTGAAACAGGTATTGAGCTATTCACTGGAAACCAGGCAGACAACCTCACACCTACAGCCTTACCATTTGCACGACTGTCATCCATACACCCCGTGGAACTTTCACGGGCTGCCTCTCAGCCTCTTTATTATCTCTTCACCTCAAACACACCCTTCAAATTACACAAGGACTATAAAGCCCAACACATTCCATTCTGAAATTTCAGATGATATGTATTCCTTCAGAGCTTTTGAAAGGTGCCAACTGTTTTTTGGTCTTTCCTGCTGTTACTCACTATTTGCATACAGAAGCCGGTCAAAATGAGACTCCATTATTCCAGGCATTTGATAAACACACAGCACAAGCCTGGGAGAGATCAGTCACTGAACTAACAACACAGACAAAAGCTGTGAGAAAAAAATTCTTATTATCTAAACTGAAGACAGACAAGGTTTCCTCCCACTGAATAACTTAAGGAATCCAGACTCAAATCACAAGAATCACATGAGGTTAACTCAGAATATGTCTGTGAGGTGGGGTCAGACAGATGTGTCTTCAGTGCATCCAGGTTCAATACAGCCAGTTGAAAAGCAGGTCCGGTCTGTAGGACATGTCACTCAGTACACTGCTGTGTCCGCATATTTGTCCTTGGGGTCTCAGGGAAACCTGAGGGCTTGGGAAAAACAAGCAAGCAGCCAACCGATCAGTCAATAATCTGCCTCTTGGCAGGATGTATAACACGAGCACAGACCCACAGCTGTGTACTCCTAGGTCACTCCTATCTAGGAAGACCACACACACACCTCCTGCAATCTACAAGGTACAGGTAAGAATAGCATCTCACACTGAACGTAGCAGAAGGGAAGTTTTTTTCAGCAGTTCCATTGAAGGACCTACACTGCTACTGTCAAACATATTTAGAAAAAAACAAACAAACAACAAATTCTCTTCATCAGGCACAGGAATATTCTTCAAACAGAAAGAAGTGCAGCATTGGGGGATAGGTTTCATTTCCATTTCTATTTTCTCTCCCGTTTGCTTCAGCTTTTGCAGATAACTAGAGGAAGCCAAAGGATGTTCAGCAGAGGACAACAGGTGTTTCAGCAGGTATCTGTAGGTGTCCCCCTATGCTGTGCAGTATGAATTATTTGTACTTTATCTGCAATCAATAATAATGAATGAATCATTAAAACACATTCCTTAGAGAAAAAGACTACACCACATTGGTAAGGATTCTTTGTTAGTAATCATATACTTTCAGTTTATGCCAAATATGCTTATACTGTTCCAAAATTCTATGTACTGTCAGAAGAATTACAGGTTACTATGTAAATGATTTGTGAACAGCACAAGGTGCTCAGCTAATGGTAGGAAAAATGTCAGCATTGCTCATCACAGAGTGCTCCCTTGACTCGGTGGAACATCCATTACAGAATCCCAGCTGACAGTTTCAAGGAATTGAAATGACAGAAACCAAAATGGACAAACAAGCAGATCAGCAAGCTCTTCTGGGAGTCAAAGACCAAGAACTAGACACACTTCCCACAAAACCCACAGTTTTACAGTGACTCAGCATTCTCTTGTACTTGTCAGTGGCCAGTATTTGCAAGCCCATTGTTTACACATCACTCTGCCATCAGACATCAGCAGCAACATGCTCTGTGACAGTGCAGGCTACCTACATATCTGCAGTACTAGAATAGTGTTGACAAAATGCAGCAAGTATAGGATCAAGAAGATGTTCAGGTACTGCGGCATGCGGCTCAAAGAGCAACTGGAAGAGCAGAGACTGGCAACGAAATGGGAGCCAACCTCACCTGGGAGGTGGACAGGGACAGACAAAGAGGAGATGGACACGAGGAACAGAAATTTTGATTAGAATTCAGGAAAAAAATTCACAGCCTTCATGAGTAAGTTGTGGGGTTTCAGTCCCTGCAGATATCAGACCCTGGTTAAACAATACCCTGATTAAACCCTGAGCAATCCCATTCAACTTCAGAGCACAAGCTAACTTCTAAGTTGACTCTGCTCTTGTAAGAGCTGGGCAAGATGAGCTACAGAGGTTTCTTTGAACTTAAATCAATCTTTTTTGTATTTATCATAAAATGAGGAGAGCATTCTGCTAGTTTCCTGCCAGGAGAAAACATGCAACCCCTCACTTCCTAAAAAGCAGCACCTCTTACAAGTAACACAAATGCTTCCGCTAGAGGTTCTCTCTACCTCACAGTGTTAATTAGAAGTCATCTGAGACTTTGCATGGGCATGAGTGCCTGTGTTGTGGCACCTGCTCCTGGCCACAGCACAAAAGACAAAAGGAGAATGATGGTTTCCACCAGGCCATGCAGCTTAAACTTCTTCTGCTTGGCTAATTACAGCCTGATACTGATCTGTGAGCTGGGACACAGATCCTTGTGGACACTGCATTCCTCATGCACAGCCTTCTCTCAACAACAGCACCAGACAATCTAACAGTGGCTTACCACAATGAAACAGCAACTATAAGAAGTCAGTTCTAGGATGCATTATGGCCCCTCAGTCTGCCGTCAGTTCTTCAAGGTACTTATGGAGTTTCTCTGACAGTAGAAGGAGCACTGTAATTAACGTAAGGAATAGCTATCAAGGAAAAACAGAGTATCTTATTAAAATACCAGTTGTTCTTCTGGTGTCAGGGTCTACTTGAAACATGGGATTGGGAAATTCATCATGCACATCTGTTTTGCAAACATTGACAATTCAGACACTCCTTGAAACAGATGTCCTAGATGACCAAAGGATTCACTTATCCAAAGGTTCTCTTTTATCAAACTAATATATTTCATTTTCATTTCAGAATTTCCAAGTACAGTTCCAAAGTCAGGCTAATGAAAAGTGACAGAAATTCTGCAGACTTGCGAATGAAGGATTTGGGCGAGATGATAACTGATTTTCTTTAGATCAGTACTTTAAATTAAATGCAATTTTTTTTTTTTTTTTTTTTTCCAGAAGACACCATAGGAAAAGAATAATCTCTTGTATTGATCAGCCTTTGCCTGCCTTTTCCTCTTGTTTTGAGGAGCACTGAGTGATGAAATATTTGATAGCAGACTGAGTTAGCTCACAGTATGTGTCTGCATGAACAAACAGGCGTGAGAAGGAAAACTGTACAACAGAAAGTCTGCAAGGTGTAAGAAGTGACTAATATAGGAATAGCATGTACAAAGATACACTGTTATCTGATAACATAATATGTAGGCAAGCCATTAATTTTTTTAATGTTTGTTTTGAAAGCTAAAGAGAAGGGATTTTCCCTTGCATGGGAAGATCTGAGCATAGAACAGCTCCTCAAGTTTTTACTTTAAAATTCAAGCTGCTAAAGGAAGAGCTGCCTACTCTTAATAGTTTCCCATCCTTCCCACTAGGGAAGACACAACTGTTCCTAAACATTGCCATTTTGGCTATAATTCTGTAAAACAGATCCTAGGCCAAGGAGTTTCCTCTCCCCTCTCTCCTGCTCCCCCTGTTCTCTCTCCATGGCCATCTGTGAAAGGTTTGTTCTCACGACTATCCCACAACTTGCCAAGCTTTGCCTAGGAAATACAGTGCAAGCAGGGATCAACCAGAGTTCCTTAAAGAAACTTGAAAACTTTTAACTACAATCAACTGAAAATACAGAAATTCTGTGGAAAAAAAGCATCTTCAGCAGGAGACTGCTTACAAGCAAAGCAGGTGCCTTGAAGTTGCATGCAAAAGATGAGGATATAGATTTTGAAGTTCGGGACTTTGCGCTATAACATCCTGCATGAAGGTATCAGCTTGTGGACTCCTCCTTACCAGGTAACACAGAGTGCACTCTACTGTCCAATTTCAGGTGCTGAAGCTTCAGATGACCTTCAGGTGCATTTTAAAGTCAATGAGTTAAAACTGGCCCTTCTAAGTTGCAATTCAGTTAGCCTGCTTTAGACGCTTGCCCTAGGGTAAGATGAATTGCACACCAGACGTGCCTATTTGTCCTCCTTGATTATAAAGAGAACAACTAGTTCAGATTTAGATAGCTGAAATTAGAGGATAAGGATGCCATCTTGTATTTGTACATGAAGTAACTCAAACTAATTATATTCACCGTTTCAATAACATAATAGTTTTGCTCTCCTATGGTATTTAGTATTACCAAAAATGATGCAAAATGTCATCTTAAGACAATTACAGGCCTTTCAAACAGGTTTTCTCTCATTGTAAATAAAGTGATCCAAAGGCACTGTTTACCAGCACGTGAAAAGACTTAGAGCATCTCACTGGTTTGTCTAATATGTTATTTCCATAACCTCCGCAAAGAAAGGATGTTAAGGGAACAAAATAATCACTTTCTTCAAGTCCTCTGTGCCAAAATAAGCTTATCTAATTTTTCTGATTATAGCAGTTTATCTACAGATATTGCTTCTATCTCCGGATGTTGTCCTGCCTATGTCCTGAGGCCATTTCAGGCGCAATAAAGAATTCTTCTGTATGCTCGATGCAGGCAGGAAGCCACTAGAGAAAGAAGGCTGACTAGCTAGGTACAAATCCCAAGGGGAAGGGAGAGATGGGACAGATAGTTGCACGAACATGGCAAGGAGGAAGGGAGAAAATGATACAGCAACATTAACAGCAGAGCGTGAAAAATGTTTTTCCACATTTAGACAAATGATGTTCACTGAATAGGTGTTCATTCAATATTTAATAATGGTTTTAGCACTCCATGCATTATTAAATGCCAACTGGATGCATCTGCATCCGATTATCTGATTATTATTATTATTTTTTAACCTAGGTGTTTTTCAAAATGGTGTTTTATCTCTCAACAGTTTCTCAAAGCACCTTTGAGAAAAACACCATTACAAAGTGTGGATCTGACACACTAAAACCAACAGTGACATGTCTGGCACCTGATTTGAAAAGACTAGAATCTGTTTTTTCAGAGCAGTCCTCATTTTAGTAGATATTTAACTCTTTGGGACAGAGCTTATATTGCATCAGTGGTACTCAGCACTCCTGTGGGTCAGGTTCATCTGAATATAGTGGGGTACATCATCCCTACAAAATAAATATGCAGCAAGCATAGAAGCACTCACAAACTAAGGAAAATCCTTTGATTTGTGAATGGCATGGATACATTTCATTTTTTAAGATCAGTTTTTCTATATTTAAGGGAGAACAAATGAAAAATGAAAAAAAGAAAGTGAACGACTCTACTGAAGCAGAGGTCGGCACTGAGATCCCATTCTCTGCCAGATACCACCTTTCACTGCCATCTAAGCTCACTGCCCAGGAGTGCAGCCTTACTGCTACTGATTTTTCAGACTGTCATTAGATTTCTATTATGAGAACAGGACAGTATTTTTCTTTTCTTATGAATGCCAACAAAATAAGTGAATGTTTCAGCATGACACGCCTCTTGTCTTAGTACCCACCTAGATGCATATTTCATAGAATCTTAGAGTCACAGAAAGGCCTGGGTTGAAAAGGACCACAATGATCATCTAGTTTCAATCCCCCTGCTATGTTTAATAAAGAATGATATCTTCATCAGGTCACACCATAGATAAAATTTTGAGCAAAATTTTTTTGCTTTTTTTTTTTTTTTTTCTTTATCTTGATAGTTTAATAGTTTAACAGAACTTCTTTCCTGTATAAATCAAAACTAATAAATCTGTATTCCTAAGGCATTATACTTGCATTATAGGCTACCAAGAATTATACTGCAAAACTAATTACCCTTTCTCATTTCCATCTTCCACAAATTAAATGCAACCAACAACCCTTCTAGACATCCACATGCAATCCTGCAAAAAGCACAGGTGAACAATTCAATCTTTCTTTCAACTATACAAGTATAAAGTTACACACATACCCAAAGTACACTGAAAACAGTTCCTATTTTACTATTCGATGCAGCTTACTGCATGACAGTTTCTGGCATTTTATTCTTGTCAATCAGTCAAGCTACTAATATTCTGCAGTACCACGAGCTCTGTTTTTAATAGGATGAAACATTTATTCTTAATATTTCCACAAAACAAAGTTGCACATGGGTTGCAAAGCATTATTACCTCAGTTCTTGTAACACAGAAATCAAAGAAGAGCGGCTGGAAGGAAACGGTCCCAGTACCACTTTCTCCACTTGCAACACATCTCCTCACCCATCTCCTGAATGTGTGTGTTCCTTTCTGAGATAGCATCTAATTATTCTGCAGTCTGACTAACCTTGTATGTAGTCTAATACTAAGTTTCTCTTTGTTTTTTGTTTTTGTTTTTTGCTTCTTACTGATCCTAATTCATGTTTGCATCCCTGCCAAATCATTGCAGAATAACAGTCACAGTTTTCTTTACCTTCATATTTAGCATGTTGATGAAGATGAGCTGAGTTGAATTTAATTAGGAGAGAGGAACACAGTAAAAGTAAGATGAGCTATTGCTAATGGTAGCAGTCCAAGCAGTCTCAATACCAATGCTGAGAATTACCTGTGCTTCTTGAAACTTAGGAAGTAATAAGCTGAAAAAATGTTTTGATACTGACATGTTTTGGGCAAGAACCTAACTACTGTGATTGATGCATTAGCCAGTTTATAGCTGGACTGAAATAACAAGTCTGCTCTTGACCAACAAATACCAAAGGCTCCAGAATCACAGCGTAGCACCACACTAAACAATCACACCCCAAAGACAGACAATCTTCTTTATCCTCTGGCACTCAGCTTCCTCCTTCGAAGTTCAAACCAAAGTCATTGCCCTCATTTTTAAAGCTGCCCTTGGGTGGAGATCATTCTATGTTCAAAACTTGTCAGCTCTGTGGTCTGTCCAATGTTTGGAAGTCACAAGCTTCATGACTTTCAAGGGACAAACTAAAATTTGATTTCTTTAAATGGTGCGGTTTTCTAAGGTATGGTGGCAACTGTCATTCTTTCCCATTCTTCTCTTCCAGCATGTTCTTCTGCTGTTTAGGGGCTCTAGTTTGTAAATATTGCCTCTGGCAAAGAGACTCCAGGAGTTTTTGCTGGAAAAAGAGACCAGGGGAGTTCATCTGGAAACACTCAAGTACATAAGTAGTGTAACACAAACTGTATCATGGCATGAGAATTCGCTCTTGTGGCCTCAAGTTTAAAGAAGCTGAGCTGCATGCTTGCTTTCTTATTAGCATTGAGGCATTCTATAACATGTTGGCTACTGCTCCTCAAGATAAGTAACCTAACAGCAAAAATAAGTATTGGCTACCTAAAAAAAATAACATAAGAATTGTAAGCTCATCAGATATTAAGTTGAAGCATCATTTAAATAAGTGTCTTCAAACAGGCAGCTTTTATGCCAGTTATGTGCCAGACTGTATCTCCCTCATATCTACTAAGCACCTGAATTTTTCAAAATCATCACTATTGGAAATCTTCTATTTGGTCCACATGGTATTTTTCCGATCATAAGTAACAATCTACCATTCATGTAATAAAAACAAAATACTTCAAACAGTGTCTCAGTTCAGAAGTGCTACCTGTAATCTTCAATATGAAAAAAAATAATGCATTGAGTATTTTGGGCTTTGCTCCTTCCGTTTTTAAAAAGAAATGAGGATGGCAGAAAGCTACACAAACAAAGCAGCCTGTACTCTCTGAAGATGACCAAGTGCAGTTAACAATATTAACATACACATGTACGTCCATGTGCTCAAGCACAAGCCCAACCTGTTGTCAATAGTAGGACTGGTTCCCTGATCAGAAAGCAAAAAACAGTATTTCATAATGAGAGTTACAAACCTATTATTTCAGAAGCCTTCCAGTTAGGAGATTCCGCTCACATTTTAAGCACAGAACTTGATAACAACATTACACAGCAAAAACATCTTCCCATTTTTTCAGGTGTAGCAACTGAATCTGAACTCCTGTAAAGCACTGCTGCTCTGGTTTGGCACTGCAGAGCTAGCAAGTTGTCTGGGAGCCTGAGGAACTGGCACCTTGATGAAAGACCTCTTCCCTTTTCTTCATCATTCACCTGATCCCATCTCAACACCAGTTCCAAGCCCCCTCAATACAAAGTAGAAGCAGACAAACTGGAGTGCATTCAAGGCCTCAAGGTGCTGGGGGCTTGGAGCACTTACCCTAGGAGGAGAGGCTGTGAAGTGGGACTGCTGCAGCTCGGGAAGAGGCAACCTCAGTCAAGCAGCACCTGCTGACACCCAAGCAAGGGTCTCCAAGAAGGGCTAGGAGGTTCCTCAGTGGGGCACAACCAGAGGAGAGGCCAAAAAGGGAGAGAAGCAATGTTCCAGGCTCGTAGCAGGAGAAAATTCCCCTTATGAAAGCAGCAATGCAGCCTGCCTAGAGAGGCTGCTCTCCGCTCTTGGAAGGTTTCAAAGCCCAGCTGGGCACGGCCCTGTGCAGTCTGGGTCTGAGCACAGAGCCCGCCTGGCTTCCCCTCCGGCTGAGCTGTGATCTTCTGCTGGTGACAAAGCCCTGGGATTCACTTTATCAGGGGAGGTGGAAGAGGAACCTGTTCCTGGTTGAGGTCACCTGCAGCAGTGCCCTGCACTTGGCTACCCAGGGGCATGGTCAGACCCAGATTTCCTGGATTAGTAGCTCTGTAAATCAGACTTCACAGTACTTTTCCCATACAAATGTGAACACAAACTACCTCTTTTTTCTTCCATGAAATACTTCGGTATCTGAAGTTTTCAGTACTTCATTTCAGTACCAAACACACGCATCTTTAGACCACACTTCAGTCAAGTCTGCCCACACGCGCGATGTCCACTTTTAGGCAAATACTGTGCTTACTAGTGGAACTACTGCACGCATATTTAAAAAAACCACACAGAGCCACCCACAGAGCTCAGTTTTCTCAGCCCGAACCAAACACTCTAGAGCTCAGTCACCCAACAACGCGGCCGTTTAACGCACACCGCGTTGCCCGGCTCGGAGCAGCACGAACTCCATGCCGTGAGCTCACCGTGCCCCGCCGGGACGCACCTTCCCGTCGGGGGGCTCAGCTCAGCCGCTCGCCAGGGGCTGCCTACAGCCGGCCGTGCCCTCCCGCCCGCCCTTACCTCAACGGCGGCGGCTCCTGGAGGCCGAGGGGGGCGGCGGGCGGTGCGCCGCGCGCGGGCGGCTGCGGCTCCTTCCTCTTCGGGCGCCACTGGGGGAACGCGGAGCGCCGCTTGGGCGCGGCGGCGGTGGGCCGGCGGCGGGGGCAGGCGGCCGCCCCTTCGGGCTCCGAGTCCTCAGACTCGCTGCGGCCGAAGAGGCGCTGGAAGCGTCCGCGCCGCGCCATGCCGAGCTCCGCGCCGCGGCGGCGGGAAGAGAGGGGATGCGCGAGGGTGCCCGCCCGCCGGCGGCCGGAGCCGGGGCGGCACCGAGGGCAGCGCTGCGCGGGTGGCGGTCTCTCCGCGGGCATGGACGGGGTGCGCCGGTGGTTGCCGCCCGCCGCGGTGTATGCGTTATTAAGGCGATCGCCTCCCGCCGTCCCTGCCCACCGCCGGCCGCCCCGGTCCCTCCCCGCCGAGGGAGCCGCGCCGCGGCAGGTTCTCCGCCGGTGGCACAGGAAGGGAGCGGCCGGCGTGCGATCCGTGCCCAGGGTGCGCATTAGGGGCCATTATCTTGTTGTTGCGCTCCGACGGCCCTCGGGGCCGAGCCGGGCTCTTGCGCCACTGGCGGGAAAAGGCAGCGCCGTGGGGGCACGCCGCCTGCGGAGCCGCAGCGGGGCCCGGACCCACCGCCACCGAACCCCGCCGAGGGGGCTCCGCGGGACCCGGGGCTCTCCTGACCCTGCAGCGCTGCTTTGTGCACCAGTGCCCGCCGCGTTAATTACTGAGCTGCTTATCCATCTCCCTGGGGAGAACTTGGCTTCTGCCATCCTACCGGCTCTTCGTTATGCCGAGAAGTAAAAATCGAGCCCTTTGGTGGGGGCGGGAGAAGGAGGAGGAGGGTAGGTGATTTTCACAGCATCACAGAAATCCCAAGTTGGAAGGATCCACAAGGATCAGCGAGTCCAAACCCTGGCTCCACGGAGCACCAACCAAAATCAAACCCCGTGTCTGTGAGTGCTGGTCCAGCGCTTCTTGAACTCTGGCACTCAGGGCCGGGCCCACTGCCCCGTGCATTCCGTTCCATGCCCACCGCCCTGTGCTGCAGACCCTGTCCCTAATCCCACTGCCCCTCCCCTGGTGCAGCTCCATGCCGTTCCCTCGGGCTCTGTCACACAGAGCAAAGCTCAGCGCTGCCCCTCCGTTCCCTGTGAGGAGCTGCAGCCACCATGGGGGCTCCCCTCAGCTCCTCTGCTCTGGGCTGAGCACACCAAGGGACCTCAACCGCTCCCGGTATGCCTTCATAACTCTCCTTCGCATGCTCTCTAATAGTCGCTGTTTCACACTGGAGGATACCGTCTGTCCTAAATTCTAACAGACCAGCACATATTTGTGCACAACACGGAAGGGCACTGACATTTTTGCAGTATCTTGTTTTCTTGCTGCTACTGCAACATTGAGATTAGAGTCTGTCAAAAGTGTTAACAGGAGCTAATGAAAATGCTAAAAGTTTGTGTGCTGGAAAAACTTTATATACTTGTAAGAGATGGCCATAATTGGCTGATAAATGACAAACATATTACATCCATCAAGATGAACATAACTTAATGCTGATTTTTTTTTTTTTTTCCAGTGGGAAGACAAGGCAGAGGAAGACAAAATACAGAAAGAGTTTAAATGAGCAGCTCAGCCCTTCTTACGCCACTGTTTCATCCAAAGCAATATATACATTTGTTTTGGGGATAAATTCAGTTATTCCTCTGAGTTGTGTATAATTTTCTTGGATTCTAGTTAACTAAATGGACTAATCTATGAAGAAAGTGATTTTTTCCCCAACTTAAAATAGTTGTTGAGTACTATGTAATGTGTCATGGCAAAACTGGGCAGAACCAGAAAGGTGGCGGTTGTGCCCTCAGGAAACACATCAAGAAAAACTGTCAGTTTTAGTGAAGCAATTTCTGTAAGTAGAATCACGGAATGGTTGAGGTGGGAAGGGATCTCTGGATGCTATCTCATCCAGCCCCCTATTCAAGCAGGGTCAGCTGGAGCAGGTTGTTCAGGACCATGTCCAGCTGGGCATTAAGTATCTCCAAGGAGGGAGACCTGATGATAGGTAATGTACTGTCCTTGGTGGAAACCTAGGAACAAAACAGAAGCTCTTCTTCCTGAGTGAAGGCAAATACACTGGTGTTGGTGGGCCATTTCAGCAGCAGCAACAGGGAGATAGAAATCTGGACCACGTGCAGCCCCAGTTTCTCCACTCATCCACTACACACTAAGGCCACCAGCCTGCAGGTGGGTATGTTGCGATGAACCAGCCACCCTCCAGTGGCCCTACGCTCACCTGCAGACTTGGCATTGTCCACCTTATGATGATGGTCAGCAATTGTTGACCCTCGGTTTTCAGCACACCAGATGGTTGAGGAGACTCGTGCTTCTTCATACCACAACAAAAAGATGTGTATGGGTTTAGAACATACAGGTCAAATCACAGAGCAGAGAAAAAGAGGAGTATAGGAGTATATTATAGAGTATATTTTATCTTATAAAATAATTTCAGAGTGTCTCAGCAGGTTTAGAATCAACATTAGCATCACAGAATATGTTGTTCACATGCTAAAAAATGTGCAGGGTTAGCCATCTCTCTGGAGGCACAAATACAACATCAATCTTAAAGTATCCAGTATTTATGCTTCAGTGCTAACATGAGCTATAATATACTAGTACACAAAAGTACTAGTGATGAAGGATATTTCGTATATACTTGTTCAGAGTTTGGCCAAAATTACATCTGAGTGTTAGATGTGACATTATCAGAACAACATGTGAAATCAGTCCTACCAGATTTATGGAAGGGTGGTACTTCTAGTCCTTGTTTCTAAGCTCATTTAAAAGATTTGGACCTTTTTGTTTTTTAGGAAAGGCAGTCTAAAGACCATTAGTCAAGACAGAAATTCATTAGAATTAGGCAGTCATTTAGGAAACTTTAAATGATGGTCATGTTTATGTCAGCAGTCCTGACATATGTGACAGAACAAGTCAGTCTAGCTTTTATCTGAAGCAACTCAGTTTTGCAACAGTTCGTAGTAATTCCTATCATAGAAAGATATTATGCAACAAAGCCTTCTCCTGTTTGGTTTCATTCCAGCATGGTGAAAAAGAAGATGATTGGATATCTGGATTAGACTTCATCATATTCAATACCCACCTAGCTTGGCAGCACGCTGTATGTAAGACATACGAAAAACAAACAAGAGGATGATAATTTTGGAACATCAATCAGGCCAATACAGACTCAAAATCTGCAAAGCTGTTACAGAATCAAAATAAAACACAAGTTAATATAGCATTATTTACTCAAGTCATTATTTCTCCCTTTTGATTATTTCGAAGCAGAAACATTGTTCTAATATAGAACTGTTCCAATATACGATACAATATGTGCTAAAAAAAATCTAAATCTCAGAATCAAATTATAGGAACATAATTTCTTTTTTGAAAGCATATGTTTATCATACTGTATATGTTGATACTAACAGGAATGCATGATCATCAACTTTGTCAGAAGTTAACTTACCTTCCAACAGACAGAAGTTTGAAAATTCCTCCAGAAACAGTACCCAAAAGCTAACATTTGAGGTTCAAGTGACTCTCTGTCGGAATATACAAAGACTGTGTTTGAATTCCCATACTTAGGAGATACAGATAAAAGAGCAATAAAGCACACAGAGGCCAGAATCCTGAGTGTCCCACATAAAATTTGCAAGATCCAAACTATGGTCCTGGAATCCCACATTCATTTAACACCTAGCCCTAAGGGCACCTAAATTCCAAAAGTGCCTCCCTGTTTGCCTTGAAAGTGCCGCAGGTGCTTAGGGACTCACCTCTTCCTATGCCCAGAACTGCCTCAGTCTTGACAAGACTGAGTTTAGTGGCAACTTCTTGCCTAAGTTAGACAAAAAGCTAAGAATTAGGTTTACTTGGCCTAAATCTCCACAGGGACTCCCTGTGGTTGATATATTTAGCACACACAGCAATACCAGGCTCTCTAAAAATGTCATGTCAGCTTCCTTTTTTTTTTTTCCCCAAGAGTTCAGTAGCTTTTCGAGGTACAATAGAGAAATAGTGGCAGAAATAGTGGTCTTAATTCAGGAATATCCTACCTACAAGGTAGGATTTCTCACATTCATGCCACAGTTCTTCCTCACAGTCATATTAGCACTCATGTCTTCTTTCCGGCTCGACATGACTACAGGTTCCCTGGCTACATTTGAAAAGAGAAAGAGTGAGTCCCACTCCATAACTTGAAAGAAAAGGCATGGTCACGTAATCTTAGTAAATTATAAGACATGGTAGATGAGATGTGAGTGATCATTCCTGTTGTTTAAAGACTGCCTGGAACCAAAGCTGGAAAATGCAACTAAATGTTATGACCAGGGGAAGCCAAGGCTAGGCTAGGCTAACCAAATTAGCTCAGGGACATCCCAGCCAGAACTGCAGCCACAGGAGTAGGTAGGAAGTTAGAGAAGCCAAGAGACTCTTAAAACAATCAGCAGGACAAAATCCATGAAGGTTAGTAGTCTATGTTACAGGAAAGGGCTTTGGAAAAAGAGTAAGCAGAAATCAAATGTGACTGGAACTAGGCAACCTGGAAGGAACATCCAGCCGCTTCAGATTCAACCAAGAAATAAGTTAGAGAGCTAAGAAGTGTTTCTGGAATTGCCTTACTTGCCTGGCAGGTGGGGCAAAACATTTGTCAAGCTGAAAGGTAGAATATTCAGGTCGATGTTTTTGCTGTTCCAGCTTCCATGATTTACCATGGTCTGTCTGCTGGCCCTCGCCTTGGGGGCACACAGGGGAGCACACATGTGCTGGAGCTGTAGCAGATAGAAACACCTCAGGTTCTGAGAGAAGTTTTGGAGTGGGATGAATTTACACAACCTCATGCTCTGAATTTCTTTTTACTTGTGCACTTTCACTGACTAAAGGTAGTGTTTAGGTTTGTGTGTTGGTCGGTTTCAGTCTCCTTTCAAGGTGTCTTTAGCATTCAACTGCTTGAGCTGCTATCTCTGTTGAAAGAGTGCAGTGCTCATCTCTTAGGTGTTAGTTATTAATCAGATCAAGCCCAAAACTCTTGTGACCCTTAGACAGGTTCAAGATTTCACCCATGTTATTCATTCTTCTCAAAGCTTGGACATTATCTGTAGTTCAGGTGTTCAAGTATAGTTCTGCCAAACTCACTGACATTCTAAAGAAGAGTTTTATTCCTTAAATGGTGCAGTTCACAACAGATAAAAGCATGTCAAATTTGTAATGAGAAATCAGCATAATCAGTATTCAATTATTCAATCCCCATGTTTTTTTTTTGTCATTTTTTGTGTGTGTGTATTTTGCTGTGCGCTTGGTTTTTTTAATGCAGAAGTCCACTATTTATGAGTTAGTCACTACCTCCACATAATAACCCCATCGTGATACTAACAGTGATTACTCTGCTTGATTTTTAATGCCAACTAGGTGCAGCCAAGCAGATAGTCAAATTGATTTCAGTGATGAAATACTCAGGAATTCCCAGCGTAGGACATTAATTCTTGATAATACAAATGTGGCAGAGTAGTTCTCATTCCTTCCCCAGTTAGTTCACAGGAAAAAAATCCCACAGGAAAAAAATCCCAGGAAGGATTTCTTTCAGTGCTTTTCTTCTGTCCCTTTTTAAGCCCTTCATTCATTTTGTTAATGACAATCCAGTGCAATTTTCTGTTAACATAATTACATTTCATTGAAGTGTGGTGTTAAGTATAAGGCCAAGACAACACATGTATCTCACCTAAGTCTTTCTCTGAGTATCCAAGTTCTTCTTCTCCCCTTTAAGAGACTTATTTTTTCTCTCTTCATTTTTCAGCTCACATTGTACTCGAAAATTTTGATCTCTGGTCTTGTCAGTTTGCATAAAGAATTTACATAGAGATGGACCCATGCCTGCTCTCAGGCTGAACACTAAAATATGTAAAACATTGTGTGTACGCTGTGTTTTTCATATCAGCCCCTTTAATGTCAACATTGATTCACTCTGACATTTGTTTAATATCTGAGGTTTTTCAATAAACAGTCATTCCTTCCTGAAGCTATAACCAGGAAAGATAAAACAGCTATGAGAAAACAAACACTGTAACTTGACTGAAGCAAATGCTGTGGATGTTATTCAGAGGAAAGAACATTCTATGCTATGTTAAATTACATTTTTCTTTGTCTTAGAAACTGAATGAGAGATGGGAGATGCTGCTTCGCAAGAAGGCAGGATAGCACAGACTGGCTGGCAGTGATGTGCCACTCAGTGAATCAGGGCCTCTGGGCTCCTCTGGAGTATGATTAAAAAAAATTAAATAAATAGAAGCACTCTATTTTCCTGTAGTCATGTAATTTAAAAGTATAATGCCAACACCGTAAATGAATTCAGTTAAAAAATACCAAAATTAACATAAGAATGAGGCATTGGGAATATAATGCCAGCAAGCTGTTAATTTACTGCTTAGCAGTAACATTAAATAGTTAGCAATTATTTATTATTATTTATGGTATCTAACAGATGAGCTGGGAAATGTACAAGCATGCAGGAAGGTAGGTCTCTCTTCAGTAATTTACAGTCTAAAACCAAAATTCTAAAGACAAGAGTAAGCATAGCTGATTAAATTGTTATGGGATATGAGTGTTCTGTGAGAAATTTAAGAGCTATCTAGTCTTCTGTAACCTAATTAGGGGCTAAAGAATCTTCAATTAAATATTAAACTAACCAGTTGTAATTAAAAGCATAACTGTTCCAATATGTCCACAGATAATAGAGGAGAATGACTCGGAAATTGAAACTCTCTCTTCATAGTTACATTCATCAGTCACTTCCTCCTGTTCCCTGTATGTTAGAAGCCCATTCATTTGTATGGAGACTGTGTGAAATGAATCAGTCATCAGCCCTGTACCCTTCTGAGGCCAATCTAAACCTTGCACCGTCCCATTCAAAGTTGTCAAAACCATTAAAAGTTACAAAAAAGATGTGTTGAAATAGTCTGATAAAATAAATCAGTTACAGAGAGTCATGGGGAACAAAAGGATGCAATGGCAGAGCTGCTCATCAGCATGTGCTTTTCCCATGATAATCAGTTGTGATCCCTGAGAATAAGGACGTAATATTTAAAACAAATGCAGAGAGTGATGGTGAGAATGCAAGTCAGGGAAGTTCTGCTGTCAATAAACAGTAATTAGGGAGTTATCTACTAGCTAGTTTACAAAAAAAGTAGACAAAGGAGAATGAGTAAGCTGAAATTTATTCAGAATTTATAACCATGCCCTTCCCAGTAGGTTATCAAGGATAACTATATAGTTACAGTTTGGAACAACAAAGAACTGTTATAGACCAACAGAAAGTAATAACAATCACTCAGTAATCAACAAGAAATCAAAAAGTGAAATTCCCCCAAAACCTCTAATAATATTGTTCTTATCTAAAACACTTACTGATTATATATTATACATAAAAACATGGTAACATTTATGTGGGACAGAAAGTTATGAGGGATAGCTAAAATTAAAGAAGTTCATGGGAAATGCCAGTGGGATCCAACAAAAGCCCCTGGCTGAAACAGCACCATAAGGGTGAAGTGATGGGTAACAGTGGACAAAATTCTTTAGGGGCCTTAGCATCCCCTTGCAGATCACACCCACTGTTTCAGGAGGCTGACTACTTGCTTGGGCTCAGATATGGGACACTAGAGAAAGACTGACGAGATCTTTGGATCAATATATTTGGATATAATCTTTGGATTAATATCTACTGTTGTTCACCCATCTGAGCACAAATACTGCCACCAAAAGAGACCTTGAGGAGATTACAGTTGACTGCTGTGCTCTAGGAGCAGTGGTAAAGGGGCCACTATGATGGTCTTTTTGATCTTACCACTCAAGGAGATGGCTTCAGCAGCAGAGGAGGATGAATCCTGCAGATCAAAATCTGGGTGTATGGCTGATGTCACGACAGGGTCTTTGACTTCTTTGACCACGGACTATCTTCTGAGAACCACTAGGGAGTGATGATATTTATGTGAGAAAGAGAGGCAACAGCATCTTCCTCCAAAGTCTTGCTACTGAAAAAGGCTTTTTAGCAAGTTCATCGTGGTTTTGAGATAAAAGCCCAAAAAGCAGTGGAGAAACAGGATCAGTTTAAGATGCTGAGTGAGGAAGGCATGTAGCAGATTAAAGACCTGAACTTCAGGAAAGTGGACATCAGCCCACAAGAGCTGAGCTGCAACTAAAACCTCACTGAAGTATGAGCCAAATAAGATGGAAAGATACAGCAGGAAGACAAGTTGGATGAAGAGGGAACTTCCAGCTGATCTCAAACACAGAAAGGAAGTATAAAGAAAGTACAAGCAGGGACAGGGTACCCAGAAATCCAGCAGCATCACCTAGGTATGCAGGAGTCAAATTAGGAAAGTCACGTAAGGCTGGGGTTAAAACCACCAAGAAAAGTGAAGGTCAAACAAGAAGGGCTTCTACAAATAAGCATATTCACAGGATGAAAGAAAATGTAAGTTCACTACTAAATAGTGCAGGCAAGCTAGTGAGAGAGGATCTAAAGACAAACTTTGGAAAAAAAAAAACTGAACTACTTAATGCCTCCTTTGCCTTCCATCTAACTGGCAAGGCCAGGCGTCTGTGCCTAGTAGCAAACAGAGGAATGAGCTGCAACCCAATGCTTCTAGGATTAAGTTGGGGAGAATTTATGTAATTTCAGACAGGTGAGAAGATTAGATACTTCCACTGAAGCTGAGAAAGCAAAGGTCTTTGTGGGGCTCTTCTTTATCATCTTTGAAACACTGTAGCAACTGGAGGAAGTGACCTGTAAAAGGCAAATGTTGAATCTTAGTTTAAAAAGCTGAGAGGGAAAACCTGGAGTACTAAAACCTGGAACAAATACTCCCTATTTCGGGCACATGAAAGACATGAAAGGATGACTGGAATCAGCCAACAAATAATTCATGAAGGTCAAATCATCCTTGACCAACCTGATTGCCTTCTATGATGAAATGGCTGTCTCTGTGGATGAAAGAATTACAGGTACAGTTTATCTGAAGCAAGATTTTCAACATAGCCTTTCATAGTGTAATGAGAGTCAAACTGAGGAGATGTGAACTGCATGGGTAGAATGTTGCATGGCTGAAAAGCTTGCTGGACTGCTGAGCTCAGAGAGTAGCCTCGAATGGCTCAAATTTTAACTGGAATCTTGTTACCAGTGATATTTCTCCAGTGCCACTACTAAGATCATTTAATATTTTTATCACTGACTCAGCAGTGGATGGAATGCACAGTTGCTGTGTTTTTGGATGATATGAACTGATGTGATAGTGAGCTAGAGGGTGCTGATATGAAGGGGGGATTGGAAGCTGTTCAAAATCCCAGCAAATGAAAGGAATGAGCCAGCAGAAAATCCATGGAGTTGAACAGAGGCACATGCAAACTCCTTCACCTGAGTCAGAGTAACCCCACACAACCATACAGGCTGGTGGAGACTGACTGGCTGCAGGGTTCTTGGTGCTGAGATGCTGAACATGGATCACAAATGCACCCCGACAGCAGTGAAGGCCAAACAAGTTCTGGTGCAGCCAGTAAGTCAGGGGCAGTGATTATTTCCTTTGAGTCAATACCGAAGAGGCCACTGGTAATTACACCTGCTATGGAATCTGACAGACAGGATTTTAATTTTTTCCCCAGAAAAGAGTAATACCCATCCTCCTTTTTTATATGTACTGTATGCTTACTTTTTTTTTTTCTCCCTGAAAAATCTGAGTGAATTAACAACTAGCTCATTAAAAAAATGTTGTGCCAATGCAACAAAGAGAAAGAAGAACTCACATCCGATATTGGTTTTAAATCCACACACACAGTTGAAAGTAAACAAAAACACTGAGAAAAATTATTTCCCTGGGTAAAACCACCGAAGGACGTTCAGTCATACTGTAAAAGCAATTTTGTCTGGATGGAGAAATCACAGAATCATAGAATGGCCTGGGTTGAAAAAGACCTCAAAGATCTAGTTTCAACCCTCCTGTCACAGGCAGGGTCACCAACCACTAGATCAGGCTGCCCAGAGCCACATCCTATATTTCACTTTGAAAGTTCAGTATTTTTGGAAAGCTAAGAAAGGAACAGCATTCAAGGCTTTTATGATCAGATATAATAGGCACACATCATTAGATCCACTGAGAATAGAAAATCACTTTTCTGAAGCCACGGTGACTTGTATCAGCATGACATCTGGCCTACTCTACCTATGCCACACTGTGCTATTAATGAACTCATATGGTACTGGACACTTTATTGCAATAGTATGTCATTTCAAAAATTAGCAAGTAGACTAGATTACAGTGAGTATCTGACTAACAGTATCATCAGATGCTGGAATTTGTGCAATGTAACAAAGAAAAGGAATGAAATTCTTTCTGGAAGGACTATAAACTAGCTATACCAATCTTACAAAGCTATAAAAGATTACTTGTTGATGAACAGCAGTTATTGTTAGCTTCAGTTCTGTGTATTCTTGAGTACTAAATGACACAGGGGTGCTTAGTGTCTTTATTGCGCTTATGACCAGGTTGCCTTCGTCTCAGAAGATGACATTGTAACGATATTAATAGGAGGTTTCTGTTCAGACTAAGGATGAAACATCTTCCTGCCCAAAGAAGCAATGTGAAGACTGTTCAAATAGCCCAGCAACACAGGATTATTATATTATCCTCCTTATATTTTTGTTTTACTTCCTAAACATGCCATGATTCAGCACTAAGATAGTGGTGAACCTGATTCATGAAAGGCTGTATTTATATGTCAAACCTTGATGGATCCCATCCTGTTACACACTGAGGTAGTACTGACCAAGCAGCACGCCTTTCTTTGTTTCAGTTCTCCTAACAGAAAAAATGAAAATCATCAGCAATCATCATTCTGGTGCCTTTTGAGTACAAGGAATTTCTCCTGGTAAGTGACATAGGTGACAGAATAGGTACTACTTAGGGTAAAACAATAGCTAAGTCAGCAAATGGCTTTGGCACTATTCATATCTGCTCCATGCTAATAAGGAATATCCATCCATACAAATTGTACAAACACTGAAAATTTTATTTCCCCACTCCTTACTAAACCAAGATGCCTTAGTGGGGCTACTACAAAGTAGTGACCACAAGAAATGTTGTTCAAGATTAACAATAAGCAGCAGACCTAAAAGTTTCTACTGTCCAGTCACTTATTTTAGCAATAAAAGATTACTTCATAGTGTGAGATATGATTTATGGATTTTAATTAGAATTGAAATGGGAAGTTGGTGAACTAAAACAACTAGTGTGAAGTAAAACTAGGACAGTTGTCTGCACAGTTCAATTATTTAAAAACACCTAGAATACCTGCACCTGTTATAGAAGGAAAATATTAGTATGTGAAGAGAGCATGAAAGAAGAAATACATACAAGAGTGACTTTCTTCTTCCACAAACATATCAATTCAAATCGTATCTGAAAAACATTACGTGCCAGCAGACATGGTACTTCTGCTTTATAACATTATAATATTTCCAGAAAGGTCTTGGATGAGTGAATCAACTTCTATAAATAATCAAATTAATTCTTCACTGTGACTAGGCAACAGTGAGATGTTTAGTCATATATAAGTAGCAGCATTATGAGTTTTGTTTGACTTACTCACTGTTGCATGTTAAAAACTGTATATTAATTATTCTCACAATCTGTTTGCATTTGCATACTCAGAAGACAATAGCTAGGAGATGAAAACAAAATGTTTTTTGTTTGCTGTGAAAGCTGTTAGAGAAATGAAGGGAAAAAATAATAGTGATTGCTGACCAGTTCCTAAAAAAGCATCACTGGAATAAGCAAAAATTCACCTATCTTTGGGAGTTTTTCTGTTGATTTAATGGAGTCGTGATTTTATACAAAGATGACACAGGCCAGAATAAAAGGAAATTTTAGTCAACTTGCTAGAGTTCTATAAAAGCCGCATTAAATTTATTCCATGTGATCAAAGTAAAGAACACAGTTATTCTAGCTATAGCAAAACGTGCATGGGAATATTTTTTCATCTTTTGCTCACGTAATTTTTCAGTAGCCAAATGCTGTTGTTATCTTCACCAGCACGATCTACCTTTGTGGCTAGCTAGCCCTGCTTTGAGAGGTCTGGAGGTCAGGAGAGGACTTTAAAGGTCCTCTCCAACATAAATTACATAGTAATTCTGTCTACAGATATTTATCTCCACTATCATTACACAAAAACATAACTACCCACAAAAATGTATAGCATCTGCTCCATTTCTCTTGTTTCTGTTAGAATTAATGCATCTTTAATTATAATCTTGCTCTTTACGATCATCTTCACATTCCATACGTATTCACTAACAGGTGTTTTGGTTCAGCTGCCATTAGGCAATGACTCACTGTGTGTTGTCTGATTATGAAGTTTAAAATGGGGGAACACTGGTTGAGGATCTCTGGAATTGAAAATATGTTTGTTGAGCTCTGGAAACCTCTCCCTTTCCAATTCAGACTGGTTCCTTCTGCTGAGTCATGATGCAACGTGAAGCATTAGACAATCTGAAAAATAGTACAACAAATGAGGTGATGCCTTTTTTATTGTATTTGTTTTGACATTCCATCTCAGCAATTACCTTTAATATGAATTAAATGAATTAATTTACAGTCATATTAATATATCAAATTTGGCATTCACTTCAGGTTTACTTTATTCATTCAGTATCAACACTACATTTCATGCATTTGTCTACAACCATGTTCATTTCCCCAGCAGTGGAGCTGCATTTGTGTATGGAACTAATGTCTTTATAATCTCATACAGAGCATACAATGTACCCTGCTGCATCTGTGTCTAGTAACTACATGGGCAGCTTGCTAGGAAGTTTACAAAAAAGTAAGATTCTCTAAGCAGCATCTTGTCACACTTTAGAATTTACTGTGTTTTATTCTCTACTTAGTATCTTGTATGTAAATAATGAAAAAGACTCAGGCACTCTGATGCTGTTCAGTGTTCAACCTATGAAGTGGAGTCACATGCCTATGTTCCTCATAATCAACATGAGGACATAATGCAAAAGTAAACGTTTAATTTGTTTGGAAAGTGCCATAAATAATCAACAGAATGCTGATTACACAGCACAGACAGCCAATGGTATGATTCAAGAGCTGATGCAGTCGATGTTAAGTATGGTCTCAGGATATAAGTGCAGGGAGTACAGGCCACAAGCTCAGTATGTGCATACTGCTGGTTCTACTGCTAATAACAGTGCTGGCAGGCTTCCTGCCTGTGAAAAAAAAGAGCGGGAGCAGCTGGGCCAGTGGATGCTTTTGGGACATTTACTTTTCAGTATCAGCTGCCATTAGTTGCAGTGATCAGGCAAAATCTTAAACACAACTAAAACAATCCTCTTCTATAGAAGAACTCTGAAGATACACAAAAGCAAAAGACAAAGAAAAAACATGTAATTCTCCTTGATTTCTTGTAGGGAAACCCACATATACAATGATTTCTCACTAATCTTATAACCAGGACAAATTATTATTATTATTATTGTTATTATTTTGAGATCCAAATGGAGATCTCCATAAAAGTGGCCTTCCTCATCCAGAAGTTCCTGCAGGTCCACCAGACAGTGGTTTCCACACCATCCGTGTTGGTTATGCTGTTCAGAGTGTATGGATAATGCTTCCAGAGGAACTCCTGCCCTTTCGTCTGCTTGGTGCCAGCGTGTCTTTCAGAGGTGCTGCCCAAAGGCCTTGCCCATGGCATGTGTAATTTGCCTGTATTTAGGAGCATAAGGGAATGTCCCTTGCTCCTGCTGCCAGGCAGCTCTGCCATGCTACTTGGGAGCATAAAGCCCTTGAACATGGCACATACTGTGTGCCATCCTTCCCTATACTTTGAGGTGGACCATGCCAAATGCAAAATTACTTCAGTTTTCAGGTAACTTCATTTATTTCAGCTAAACCTTGAGTTTACCTGATTTTGAATCAATATGTCCTAGACTTGGGACTCACAAGAACCCTTGGAAAACAGGTTGGGAAATTTTCACCGGGTACATCTCAAATTGCAGAAGTACCACGGCTAAACTTTTTGCTTACAGGGTGTTGACGAAAACAACATTGTTTTTTTTTTTGTTTTGTTTTGTTTTTTTCCCTCTGATAATTTATAACTGGGCTCATGCTCAGAATATTTTTGTTTAATCAAAAACAGATTATCACGATGAGCTCTTTTAAACTGGTACAAATGAAACCCTATCCTTGGGTTTCTCTAATCTTTCAGGTTACTGGAAAAGGTACTAAAAGTCCCCAAATCGTGTGAATCAGTAAATATACATCCATAAAAGCCATAGAATTATTATTTTTGGAAAAGACCACTTAGAACATCTAATCCAACTGTCAGCCCACCCCCACCACGCCCACTAATCATGTCCCTCAGTGCCACATCCATTCATTTCTCAAATACCTCTGGGGATGATGGTTCCACCAGCTCCCTGGACAGCCTGTGTTAATACCTCACCATGATCTGGAGAAGAAATTCTTCCAAATCTCCGAACCTTCCCTGATGCAACTTAAATCCATTTCCTCTTGTCTTGTCACTAACTTTGCAGGAGAAGAGGCCAACACCCACCTCGTTCCAACCTCCTTTCAGGGAGTTTTAGAGAGCAATGAGGTCTCCCCTGAGCCTCCTCATCTCCAGACTGAAAAATCCCAGCTCCCTCAGCTGCTCCCCATAAGACTTGGGCTGCAGACCCTTCACAACTTCGCTGCTCTTCTCTGGACAATATTTCAGGGCCACGATGTCTTTCTTGTAGTGAGGGCCCCAAAACTGAACACAGTTCTTGAGGTGCAGCCCACTAGTGCTGAGTACAGAAGCTCCCTCCCCTGCTGACCCACTCTTTCTGATACAAGGCAGGATGCCATCGGCCCCACCTGGGCACGCTGCTGGCTCACGCTCAGCTGGCTATTACCTAACATCCTGAGATTCTTTTGCTCTCTGCAACTTTCCAGCCACTCTGCCCCAAGGCAGTAGCATTGTGCAAAGTTGTTGTGACCAAAGTGCAGGACCCGGCACTCGGTCTTGTTGAAACTCACAGAACTGGCCTCAGCCCAGCGACCCAGCCTGTCCAGATCCCTCTGCAGGGCCTTCCTGCCCTCAGGCAGGTGGACGCTTCTTTCTGTCTCAGTGTCCTCTGCAAACTTACTGAGGGCGCACTCAACGCCCTCACCCAGATCATCCATAAGGATATGAAACTGGGCCGGCGCCGAAGTAAAAATAAAAACCATACCTCAGTGGCGTTTTTTAACGGACGAGACGTTCAGCCAAAACGGGTTATTTAGCAGGACTCATGCCAGCCCTTGGCTAAAACCCACAGAAAGGCGGCAGCGGCTGAGGCGCTTCGTCTCTCAGGCCGTTTCCGACAGCGCCATCAGGTGGCCGCAGCCCCGCACTACAAGGACTGCCGACTCCCGCGCCTTCCTTCCCGCCCGCGCGCCTCGAACTCCCCGCGCGCCTCTCGACGCCATTTCCGCAGACCGCCTCCGGCGCCACCCCCGAAGTTCCGCCCACAGTCGGGCGGAAGCGTTTCCCGGGCTGAAGCCGCGCGGGGGGCGGCGCATGCGCGGGAAGGTGGGGGCGGGGCCGCACTCCATTCCTGCCTGTCGCCGCACCCCCAGCGTGAAGCGGTGGCGGGGGGCGCATTCAGGTAACGGTTGTGCTCGTTCGTACCTACGCGCCTGGCTCTACAGTCCGAGGGGTGCTGCCTGTTCCTTTCTGGGGCCGCCGCTGCCCGGTCGCGCTGTTGCTCGAGGAGAGCGTGCGGGGGCCGCTTCTGTAGTGTTCCTCCTTGTGCTGCTGCGTGCGCCCCGGCGTTGCTGATTCACCCGGCTGTCCGCTACGAGACCCCGCCGCGCCGCTCGCCCCCGCGGCGTGTGGAGCTGCGGGCGGCCCGGCGGGCGCTGTGGGGATCGGGCCTCGGGCCTGCGCTAGGGCACGCTGCGGGTCGGGAAGCGGCGTGTCTGCTCCTTGCACGCTCTCTAGTTGGGGAACTGTACAGCTGAAGGCCTCTCTGGCTTAACCCACCTCAGCTCCTCGGGGTAGTGGTTGCGGCACCAAGCTGCCGGAATTCTAGAAACATGGAGAGGGTGCTGCCAGGGTTAGGGTTTGGATTTTGGATGGTGCTGTGTGGAGCCAGGAGCTGAAATCAGCGATCCTTCTGGGTTCCTTTCAGCTTGGGATATTGTTTGTGCGAACGTGCATTCACTGTGATGCAGTTATGTTGACCGTGCCTGGGGATGTGTGGTTGTGGAAAAACCTTGTTCAGCAGCAGTGGTGACTTGTTTCTTCTGGGGGAGTGGGGTTTCAGTTCCAGCTGAAGAAACAAACTGATCTACATGTGCTTCACCATCCATTGGAAGAATGACAGATGACAAAGATGTGCTTCGAGATGTGTGGTTTGGGCGCATACCGACCTGCTTCACTCTGTATCAGGATGAGATAACTGAGAGGGAAGCTGAGCCTTATTATGTGAGTATAACCAAGGTGGTCATGAACAATCTGATCCCATGGTTCTGTTTCCTTCATTTAGGTTCATTATACACACTGTAGAGGTGTAGAAAAGGCTTTTTTCTTCATATTCCCAGAAACTTCTGGGACTACCTTATGACCATGCTGTGCAAATCATCTTTCTTCTCAGTAAGTTAAAAAAAACTCAGATTTGTTTTACCAGTGAGATTGAGTTACAATGGGTAATTAAGATCTTAGAAAAACTTATGAGAAAGTTCAGCGAATAATTAAATGGAAAGTGGAGGCTGTACGTACAAACTCACCATGAGTGTATGTTCTTGAAGATTCTTCAGAAGAAAGAACTTGTATGTTGCTTACTGCACAAATAATTTCAGCTAGAGCTTTGTGCCATCTTGAACACAAAAATTAGTTACATAATGTCAGTTCATAAACACTGACTGCAGTTTTTCTTTCATGGATAACTTCAGTGTGTTCTTTAAATGCTAGTAGGTTTGAGAGATCTAGTAGGAAAAGGACCTGTGATGTCTTATCAGACTGGACTGATAGCTGATGATACAGATAAGGGTGGTGGATGTGTTTGAGTTGTAAGCTGAAATGCTTAATGCTAACGTGGCTGTTAGTTTACGGAGTGCCCTGCAGTATTCAGCCTTGCTGCACCTTATAGGCATTTGATTGATAGGGGAAGTTAGCTGGTTCAGTGGAACTTGATCTTGGAAAGTAACAAGTATGTGGGAGGAAAAAATCTTGTACTGAGTTTGTGATTCCAAAATCCTTTTATCTTGTCATATTTCATTCCATGCTTTATAGAAGATACTACTGGATAAAACAGTATTTAATTTATAGCATTTCTTTTTAGTCAGTTACTGATATACCTGTGTGCTTAATGTGTTTTTTGAAATCTAATAAATCATTAATGCTTTTCATTCAGGAATGATAGTGCTTAGCTCTCTATGCCTTAGTTTCACCACTGGTGAAAAAGAAGTACTTTTTTACCTCCCAACTGTATGCCAAATGCTTCTGAACTATTTAGCAATCTCACTTAAAACTCTTTAAAATATACATGTACTTCTAATGTAACTCTCATACAGTATGCACAAGTTTTAGTATTGAAACATGCAGTCTTAATCAGTTTAACATCAGTGTGAAAACCCTGAAGCCATGTTGACTTCTGTGTGGTTAACTTCCTAACCCTAAGAGATGGCAGTGTCTTACTATACTTCAAGCATGTGCAGAAAATTTCAAGGCTTAACGTTCTGCAAAATGTAGTTACTAGCAAATCATAATTCTCAAATTTTAGGTTCTCCCTTTTGCAGATTGTGTTGGAGCTGATAACATAGCTTTACTTCTTGAAGGAACCAAGGATCCATTTTAAGATTTTACATCATGGTTGAGTTCTCGTGGTTTCAATGTGCTTGTGCATTAATATGTTGGTTCCAGTCTGGAGTATGTTTCTGAAGATCTTTTTTTTCCCCTTCTTACAATGCTCAGCTTTCTAGCACAGAACAGTTTCAGAGCCCCCAGGCTGAGCCTTTTTCACACAAAGCTGAAGATGTACTTTAGGCCTGAGATCAGTCTGCATTAGCTGCTAATCAGTATTCAATTTTTGGAATAAAAATGAGGCTGAATTGAAACAACCCTCTCCAAGCATATTTAGCAAACATTCCCAGCACTTGACACCAGTTTTCCTGCTTTTCACATCTCCTGTTATCACACCTCAGTACTTGTTAAAGTAGATACAACCTCTGTGTTCCAGTCTGTTTTCTGTAAATGGGAAGGAAATACTGGTGTCACTGTGTTAAGAGGAAAACAGCTTCTGCTCTGATGAACTTGCTTCATGAAGATGGGAAGACATAGATCTGAAGAGTTGAGGGGTTAGAAAAAATAACCCAGAATCTCTGCAATTCATTTCAGTTTGAGTGGTGTAGTTGGATACCCTATTCAGCCACGTCTGCTAGATGCATTAGCGCAGCACAGGGGTGATATATGCATGTAACACAATGTGGCAATGTATAGGAATAGCAGAGTTAATTTTAAACTATTTTGTCCATCATTTTGGAAAGCAGTGACGTCAAGACTCAGCTGCTCAAGTAAGGCACTGTGTTATTTCCACCAGGTATGTCTTTGCGGTGCTGCACTGCAAATAGATATATCAGTAGGTATGTTTCTTTAAAATGGGTGCTTACAATTTGGAGTGGAAGTGCAGTTAAAAACACCTAGGTTGAACTGCCTTTATTGCTGAACGATCTGCTTTTTTCCTCAGTCCTCAAAATGTCTACAGTATTGATTTTGAAGTAGTTTACGGTTTGTCTTAGTGCGAAGAAGAGTCAGAAGCAGCACGTGCTGGAAGCAGAGCACTCATTGGCAGAGATTCATTAGGTGTGAAGAATGAAATAAGTAAGGCAGTCATAGCATGGTACTTGGCACAAGGGACTAACTTTTGCTGGATCTTCTTTATGCTTAGCAAGTGTGAAAAGGGTTGTTCTATTAAAATGTCTGTAACAGCGAGCAATGTAAAGCCACTCTGGGTTAGGCTGTATTTCTTTATCCTGGATGCATTGGTGATCAAACCAGTCTGCTTTCTGTTAAATCTGGAATTTTTGCATTTTACAATATTTTGCATGCTGCAAAATGGTGTGGTGTTGTTGTGCTTTGGTTTTTTTGTTGTTGTTTTTTTTTTGTTTTTAATGCAGCAAAACCCAGGTGTTCTATCTATATGAGGAATATATTGCAAGCATTTACTTAAGCATTAGGAATTGTTTCATTTTATTTAACCAGGAATGCCTTCTGTAGAGGTTGCTGCTATTAAACTCTGTAGCAGTACATGATCTGCAAAAGGAAGGCATTGCAGTTTGTGTAATTTGGTAAATGGCATGTACTAAACTATGAGGATTCATTTTACCTTGTAAAGGTTTTGAAGTTCTGTTTTTTCTTAATTTAATGAGAACTCCTAATCTTATTTCAGTTTTCTTTTTTTCCCTCAATAGTTCTTGTTGCTATTTTCATTTAAGCTGAGAGTATATCATAGAATAATCATAGAATGGCCTGGGTTGAAAAGGACCACAATGATCGTCTAGTTTCAGCCACCCTGCTATGTGCAGGGTCGCCAACCACCAGACCAGGCTGCCCAGAGCCACATCCAGCCTGGCCTTGAAAATATTTCAAGAAGCATCAGTAGTAATGAATAACAGTGGCAAACCAAATGTTTATTTTTCCATAAGTACGTAAAACAGAATTATTATTATTATTTTTTTTATTCCTTATCCCTGTTTTATTATTAATTGGGAAATAAGATTAACTATATAGGGTGTATATAACTCACTTAAAATATCTGAAGCAAAGCTAAATCTTCTTTTGCAAGGAGGTTAATCTTTTCTCATTGAATACTGAAATGCTTACAGACTGTAAATGTCCAGTGCAACTGTCAATTTACTGACTGATGTAGTCTGTTTGACTTTTGTTATTGAGCACAGCACTGTATTTTTAAGGGGAATGTGATTGGGGGTGCAGAAAACAAAACAAAACAAAAAAACCACAAAACTGAACTCAGTGTTCCATTTTGGGTAGTGCATAACATTACAGTGGAGAGGAAAAAAGTAATACACTGGAAAGCTGTAAGATGAGGTCTTACTTCGAATGAAAAAGTACTGACACTTTTCTTGGTAGTTTGAAACCATTGCCATTTCTCCTAAGAGAGAGTATCACAGAATCACAGAATGGCCAGGGTTGGAAGGGACCTCAAGGGTCATGAATCTCCAACGCCCCTGCCACATGCAGGGCCACCAACCTCCACATTTAATACTAGACCAGAGTAGATTTAAATTAGATGCAAGAAAGAAATCTTCTACTCCAAGAGCAGTGAGGCGCTGGCACAGCTGCCCAGAGAAGCTGCGGTGCCCCAACCCTGGAGGGGCTCAAGGCCAGGTTGGATGGGGCCCTGAGCAGCTGAGCTGAGGGGTGGCAGCCCTGCCCGTGGCACAGGGTTGGAATTGCATGGACTTTAAGGTCCCTTCTACCACAAATGGTTCTATGGTTCTTCCTGATTTTAGTAACTGGTCAAGCTAAGTACTAGAAGAATTATAAATTGCTCTTGATTTGCCTTTCAACATCTTAGCTAAGGCTAAGAAAATGAAATTGCCACCTATTGGATATATAGAACACACTTGCAAACCAAACTCCTAAGCAACTGGTTTCAGTTATGTTTTTGTTTTGTTCTTAATTTATTTTGTAGTAATTTTGATTTGGGGATGTTAGCTGATACACCCTCACTTGTTACATTCAGTATGAAGTTTGAACATGTGTTTTTATCTCTTCGTATGAAAACGTTACCTTTGTTCTTTGACCTGCTGGAATAGGGAAGAGCAGAAATTAGTTTCTAGTCCTCTGCCTCCCACTACATGAAAAGAATTAAGCACTTGTTTTGACTTTTTTTTTGTTAGACTACTGGATACTGCTATTATGTAACTTTTAAATGCATATGTTTGTAGCTTTTCATTAACCATTAATAAGAAAACTGTCCAAAATGAAATCTTACTTCTAAGGGGAAAAAATAGAACGCTGAATTTTGGTTATGGAAACCCATAACTTAAAGCATTTTATTTATTTAGTAATTTTTATGTGTACTTAAAGGATGTGTTTGTTTTTTTTTTTCTTTCAGCTGCTTTTGCCAAGAATAAGCTACTTGACACTGGTAACAGACAAAGTGAAGAAACATTTCCAGAAAGTTATGAGACAAGAGGAAGTTAATGAGATATGGTTTGAATATGAAGGTACGCCACTGAAATGGTGAGTTTAAGTTTGTGCCTTTTCTCAGTTCATTGTGTGGAGACTTTATGAGTTTAGCACAGTGTCAATACTTCTCCTAACTTAACCACTTCATTGGGTTTCAGAGAAGGTGAAAGAGGAGGAAGATTGGGAAGATGTTGATTGGAGGAAAATCTGAAGAAGGTTTAAATGTTGAGCATAATACTGATGATTCTGCTTGTACTTTATGTATAAAAGAGAGGCTGTGCTGCACCTGTTGTTTTTGTTCTTGTCCTCGTAATATGAAATGCCTGTATTTTTGGCCTTATTGTCTCTTGCTGTAGGATTACCAAAGAAATCTGTTGAGTTTATTCTGCATTTTGAAGACATCTGAAATCTCTGGAAATAATACTTTTTTTTTTTTCTGTGTTAATGTGAATTAGATGTTCTGCTTGCAGGCAATAAGATGTGCATAACATTTACTTTCCATTTGTGCGATATGCCTTTGTGCTTAAAAACAGATAAAATAATATTGATGTGTAGACCTTTGCTGAATTGTGTTCAACTTAATTGAAATAATTACTTGCGATTCTGTTATTGTTGTTATGTGGTCTGTGAAAAATACATTTTTTTTCCTAAGGGTTTGGAGAATCACACTGATACAGTCTTATTTGATTAGTTTTTGAGTACTTTGTGCAAGTGTTTTGTTTTGGTGTTTTTTTTCATTTTTCTTTTTCTGCTTGAGTTTGAAAAAACACTGAGAGCTGCAGTGTTTTCTAGGCTCTGTTTAGATAGCACTGGTCCTACCTGTGGCAAGGACTTAGTATTTTGAATCTCTTCTATTTCTTGTATCATAATAGGAAAAAAAAACAAACAGTGACTGTTGTAGCTTTTTTTAATTGGCTGTCAAAAGTGAAACTGAATATTTTATTACTATGAATATAGCATGGAACGTCTTGTGATTAGCAAACATTACATCAGCAGTAAAACAGTGGAACGGGTTGCCCAGAGGGGTGGTGAATGTCTCCATGAGTGGTGCATCCAAAGGCAAGCTGGAAAGGGCTCTTGAGCAACCTGATCTAGCTGCAGGCGTCCCTCCTCATTGCAAGAGGAGTTGGAAGGGACCTTTAAATGTCATCTAGTCTCACTCAAATATTTGATTCTGTGATTGATTGTAATATTTCTAATTACTTAGTCTACACTGTGTCATTTTTCTTGCAATCTGCTTTGTGTAATACTTGGCTGGGATACAGTGTCTGTCCTTTCAGCTGCAGCTCTTCAGTTTTGCAGTGAGTACTGAATAAATTTCAAACAGTTTCAAATTCATGCTCTGCTGTACTCAAACCAAGATCTTGGAAGAGGGTGCAACGCTTCCTGTTTGGAATTCCAGGTAGAGCCTGAGGCCTCCTATCAGACTGTTGGGGCACAGGAAGATGAGTTCCTTCCCTGCAGGTGTGTGTTAGGGGAAGGTCTGTGTATAAGGAGTTGCCAGAAGAGGTCAGCAGACTCCATAGCAGTACAGATGAAAATGCAGTGTATCAAATACTCTCAGACACCGTGCAGTTAGGGGAGCTTAAACCTATAACTGCATTGAAGGAAATGCAGGCAGAATCTGCTTATGGGATTTGGAAAGTAGTTTCCCAAGATGGGAAAGGGCTAGAAAAGTTTGACTTCCGTTGGTGGGAGGAAAGCTCCTTCTCCACCTGCATTTCTGTAATTCATTTCTCATTTTAAGATCTCTCTTGTAGCTGTCACACTTTGCCACCTGCTTTCTATCCATGTCCACTAATTTCTCATTTGAGTGTGGGTTGTTATTCACAGCCCTTACGCTCATAGTTGATAGCCACTAGACCAGCCAACCTGAAGGCAAAGATGCTTTTGCCCCACTTAGGCATTTCCATCTCTCCCTTGCAGACCTTTGTCCTAAAGGAGTGTCTTGTGATTGTAAAAACTAAGATCCTCTTGCCACACGAGCTCCACAACCGCTTACTGACATGCATTTGTCACCCTTGAGCATTTATCTTTCATGAACCTGTGGGCATGCCACCTAGCCTCTGAAGCTGTGTTTCACTTTTAATACATTCAAGATTCCCCTCTTCAGCAATTACTATTTGCACCCATGTGGGTGAATAGCAGGGACTAGTTGTCCAGGATAAAACCTGCTAGTCTTCTGCTTGCCAAGAAGTTGCAGATAAACCTTTCTATAGCAAGTGAAGTGGGCAGGTGGAGAGTGAGTCCCATCTAGGACTGGGAGTAGGAGTAATTACTTATTACTTTTTAGAAAGGTATTACTTTTCAGAAAGGGTGGTCAGGCACTGGAATGGACTGCCCAGGGAGGTGGTGGAGTCACCGAGCCTGGGGGTGTTCAAGGAAAGGCTGGATGTTGTGTTGAGGGACATGGTTTAGTGGGATCTACTGGGAATAGGTGAACGGTTGGACTGGATGATCTTTTAGGTCTTTTCCAACCTTGGTGATTCTATGATTCTATGATTCTAATCTACCACTATTACTGCTTTCTATTTGGTGGTTGTGCTGTTCAGGCTGCTCTGCAGTTTCCTTGGAACTTTCAGCTTTCTGCCACTGGAGCACTAACTGCAAGTGGAGGCGGGCCTGGTTTTTGTTATCAGAGCTCATAACCTCTTGTCTTCCTCATGTTGTGAGTCGCCATTTGGTGCTCCAGTGGCTGCAGACCCACCTTCTGTGCAGCTGAGCATTCAGGGTCTCACCTCTGCAAAGTCCTGGTGGAGATGCCTATCTTCCCTGACACTGAGTGGTGTGCTGGCCTCCCATTGCTCAGCTTATTGACAGCACTTCCTCCATCAACACATCCCTTCTGCAGGCAGTGCCACCACCTCTGCTTCCACTAGCCCTCAGGAGAGATTGCAAGCACTCTTGGCAGCTTGAGGCCTCTCAGCTGCCCAAGCTGAGTGGATGCATCTGATATACCAAGGGAACTTTCTTCGGTGAATTCTGGGGGAGGGCATTGTGTAGGTTGTGACCATTCTTGTGTGCAATTGCTCAACTTCAGTGGACTTTCTGTCCCCATTCTGTGAATTATGCTCAAGGCCTGGCAGTTGTGTGGGAGGTCTGTGGTACCAGTGGAATGGATGCTTTACCCTGCCCAGTTAGGAACTGGCTAAAGACAGAGGTACCATTTGATCAGTACCCATCTGTCACTTTCAAAAGGACTTAAAGTTCTTAAAATTATGTTTTCAAGGGCATCTCTCACACCTTGAAACCACCTTCTGTGTAATAACAAAAGCAGTATTAAATAGAGAATGGCTAGAAGTCAGTGCTGTTATGCTTCTATAGACTGAAGGCTTTCCCAAACCAATCGTTATTGTAGCTACATGTTTTTTTTAATGAGACTTTTGGTCTCTAAGACATTTTCTTTGTATTCCTCCCCCCACCCCCTTTTTTTTCCTTTTCCTTTGAGAAATTATAGTTGAGAAATTATAGTCTTCAGTTAAGACCAGTTTGATTTTCCCCAATCCCATGTGTTGGGTTTATTTTTTGTTCTATTTTTGATTTTTGTTTTTGGGATTTCTTTGTGTGTATGTGTGTGTATAGGTGGGGATGGAGGGTGTTAAATAATACTTCTGTGGGTTCCCTTAGCTGCTGTTCTGTTTTTTTCTATTCTTTAGTGGTAGCAAATCTTTAAAGTCATGCTTGGGTTTTTGAATTATTATATTTTAGTTACTGTTACTGTTGGTTCCTGAGAGCATCTGCATATTTCTTTAGTTGCAATGAACATTTTTCAAATAAAGGTTCAGAAACAGCATCACAGTAGTACTGCTGGATGCAACATCTTTAATGAGGGAATATTGATCCTTAACACAAGGCAGATGCACTCTTAAGAACGGAGTTTGAAGGAACATTGCTCCTTTTCATCCCATTTACAAATTGACAAGTCTTCTTTTATTCCTCATTACCTTCTTAATGCCTTTCTTAATCCTGTCTTGATTAACAAATACAGCATTATTATGAAATACAAATAATAGTTTTGGTCTTATGTAGCATGCTATTGATTACAGACTTTTAAAAAATATGCTTCTAACTGCATCTCAAAAATAAATGAAATACAGCATTATGTACAGGCATTACTTACGGCTTCTGTGGGCTTCGGATTAAATGCCAGTATGCGAGCTGGAATTTGAGGCAGGAAGAATCTTACCTGTCATTACTGAATTACTCCTGTGGCAAGCCTTACTCATAATGTAAGACTTCATTTCAGAACAGAAAATGATTTTTCTCACAGTCTGCTGTCATCACCAGTCTCAGGTGTTCAGCTATGAACAAAATGATTTCAGGGCTAACCTCTTCAGAATGAGAAGCATATGCTTGTATATTTAAGCTGGAATAAGCTCCCCAAGGAGGTGGTTGAGTCACCAGCCCCGGACGTGTTTAAAAACCGTTTGGATGTGGTGCTCAGGGACACGATTCAGCAGAGGGTTGTTAAAGTTAGGGTAGTATGGTTGGGTTGTGGTTGGACTTGATGATTTTTAAAGTCTTTTCCAACCTCAAAGATTCTGTGATTCTAATATAATCTATACAAAGCACAAGGATTTCACTTAAACTTGATTATGTTTATTTTGTTATCTGTGCTTGATAGAAAATAGATGTAGGCCAGTAATGGTTTGGTGTCTTTTGTAGCTCTACATATATAAATACGTACATACATATATATATAATATATAAATGGGAAGGTTTTTTTTAATGTTTGTATAATTATCAAAGGAAATCTGATTTTTGTTGCCTAATGCGTCTGGAAAAGCACTTTTGCTGAAACCCTGCTGAAGAACTCAATGCATGATTGGCAGTTAATAAAACGTCTTAGTGATAAAGCTCAAGTTTTTACCACTGAATCTGGATGAATCTGAATATATACGTTATCTGTATGCTTTGTTCCCCCCATATCCCCCCTGAAAGGAGAGAACAGTTCTAGATCTTGGTATATTTCCCCTATTTTCTTAAGAAGTCCCAAATGCAATAGATAAATTCAAGAATTGTGCCCTTTTTAAAGTTTTGCTGTTGTGTTTCTGGCATAGTTTTACATGGGTTTACCAGTAGAGGGTGCCAGAGCCCTGTTTATGACAGCTTAGAAGTGAGTGAATTGGCTTCTCACAGGTGCTTTTAGGGTAATACTGTCTTACTGCTTTTTTGAACTTTTGAAACTCGTTCTTGGTTGACTCTGCGTCCTCTGTTCAATCCTATTTAATTTATTGGAGCTGCTGAGTTTACAACTAAGTGTGTTTATCTTTGTAAGATCAGGAAACTAATGAGGCCTTTTCAGTTGGTTGATTATTTTTTTTTTCTTTGAAAGGAAAGAGAACAGAGCTTTTCAAAATACCTGGAAGTTTTATGTACATGATATAATTTGCATTGCTGGAGACTGCATCTTCTAAAGAATTTAAAAGGGATGAAGCTACAGGACAAAAGTGAATATTTGGAGAGAGCAGATTTGTATGTGTTCTCCAGTTGAGAATACCATTGAAATTCAAAACTCTGATCTAGTTTTCCTCCCCTTGATTTGATAGTAAAGATGAAGGGATCACCATTTTTTTTTTTCCTTTTCATCTTTTCTACAGATAAATCATTTAGCTTTTCAAATGTCTGAACAGCTGCTGTCAGAACGACTCGTGTTAATGTTGAACTTCTTAACTTAAAATACCACTTGGAAGGGTTTCACAGGGTAGCAGTAGGCTGCTTATGCAGTTGCAGTGCTAGAAATGTTCTATGGGCATAGCATTAAGACCACTGGTTTTGAATATGTGAATATGTGAATTCCAGGCCTGATTTTTACTGTGAACTGTAAGTCAATTATACCCGTCTGTGTAAACTTTTTTTCTGAATAAACAAAAATGAACATGAACTGCGGAAAGAAAGGAGCTAATTTATTTATGTAGATATTCTAACTGTTGTATGTAGAATTAAATGCACGGTTTCTATGTTCATTTAATCTTTTAATTTTCTAGGCATTACCCAATTGGTTTGCTGTTTGATTTGCATGCATCAAATACAGCCCTTCCTTGGAGCATCACAGTGCATTTCAAGGTAAAATTGAAATACACCTTAGATTAAGAACAACTGAGCACAGGATTACATGAAATTCAGAAGTTATGAAAAATTTTCATAAGTGTTCTTATTTTACAAACAGGTAAATGGTAGGACTTTCTGATGAGAATGTTTGTTCCTCAGGAAATAGCTAAAATTTCCTGAAAATCTACAGTTTTTTTTCCATGAGCTTGTGTGTGCTTTCAAAATGATCTTTTAAAAATGATTCTGTTGTAATCTGAAAACCCAAAATTGTTTTTCAAGTGAAGTTATGAGATTGCATCAGTGCAGTTGAGTGGATAAAAAGGAAGAACTTTCCGTAACAGTCAATTCAAGTTGACTGAAGACTTGGAAGATTGAGAAGTGCTCATCCCTTTGGGCACATTAACATAGATATGAGATACTGCAGAAATCCTTGAAGTCAGGGAGTTGCTATCATTCTTTGAAGTTGTACTTCATGTGGGTCCCCCTTAGAGAACTGAGTGAAATGGGTTTGGTCTTGTGACAGTTTAGTCACAGGAGAGACGTTACCTTGATTACGCATTGTAAAACCATTAGGTATGACTTCATGGCACTACTGATCTTTGCTCAGAAAAGTACTTGTGCCAGATTCTTTCATGCTCTGAAATGCATTGAGAAGGTGGTGCCAGGTATGTTTTGAAGTGAGAACCAAAAATCATTATGTTTAACTATGAAATTAGTTGGTTTATTACTGTAGAGATATAAAAGAAACAACAAAATAGGAAAATGTACAAAAGAAAGCACTAAATTAATAAGCTTGACTTCAGCGTGAGATTTGAGCATACTGGAAGGCATTCTGGGAAGCAGTGTCATTGAATGTTTTCACTCAGAATATTCCTCTCTTTTATAAATGATCTTTCTAGTAGCAGTAATGTGATTTATTTTTGAAGCATAGACTGTAATTGTGTTTTCTTATGATGTATAATTGTTCTTAGGATATATAATTTTGCATGTTGAAACAGTAAAAGTGAATGTAAAGACAGGGATGTTTTTGAAACAATTATAATTGCTACACTTCTGATATATGTCAAAGAGGGGTGGGGTAAAGAAACTTCCAAGCTGTTTTGAAGAAACTGTAGGGTGTCTAGTTTCATAGATTGTGATTTAATTGTTGCACATCCTGAGAGCTCTGGAAGACTAACAGTAGCAAGGAGAGGATGTTGCCATCCCAAAGTAGAGCTGCCCTGAGAAATGAATTGCAGCACCGCAATGAATTTCAGTTTCATGTAGTAATGAAAGCTGATTTCAACTGTCCTTGTATTGCTGCTGGCCCAGAGATCAGCTAATTTGTTTTTCTCAAGGGGATTTTCTCAAGCTAATAAGTTTTTCTCAAGGGGATGCATGAAAGATCAGTGGAAATAATTTACTGCTAAAGAAGTGTTATTTTAGAAGTTTTTCTAACTTAGTTTTTAAAAACATAACACCTTGGATTAAGCACCTGCTTAATCTCTTTTCTTGTTTTTGACGTAACTTGAAAGCTTGTTTAAATTAGCCCACCTTAATGCTTAACGTAAAACATAACCACAATGTATCAAAGTGTGTCAAAATGTTGATGACATTTTCATGTGTTTTAATTCTTTACAGTTTAAAGAGTCTAGGTGGATTGCTGCCTGAATTATTCTTTTCATTTGTGTGTAGTTACTCTTCAAAGAACCATATATTTTATTTATTTTAGCTACTGTTAGATTTTTCCATGCTTTAATTTTTGTTGTCATGGCTTTTCATTTTTACTTTTACAAAAGTATGCAGCCAAATAAAGAACAAAAATATTCCTTGTTGAAGAAACAATTTATTTGCATCTGCTACTGGTATTCAACGAGACATCATTGATTTATATCTTTACTAAAACTGAACTGTAGTTGCCTAAGTCATAGTTGATGTACCTGAACAGAGTACTAACGTCTGAGAATCCTGTGGTATTGTAATCTAGGTTACTTGCTTCTGTTACCAAGTTGTGGCTTTATGGAGAAGAGGGAAACTTTTATTCTTTTCCATTAAGTTCAGCATGCGTAGCATTATTTATGTTCTCAGCGTGGTAACCAGCTCTCTGGATTTTGAGTAGCTGGCAGGAGGTGATGAACTGCTCTGGAAATGCTGTCCCTAGAAGAGGAAGGTAAATCAGATATGCCAGGTGAAAGGCAAACAACTTTCTTCTGCTGAAGCCCTTACCTGCTGGCCCTTGCTTTTCTACAGACAACCTATTGTAGTGAATCACAGAATCATAAAATCACAAGGTTGGAAACGGCCTATAAGATCAACCAGTCCAACCGTCTCCTCATCACCGTTGCCACCACAAGCACTAAACCACATCTCGCAGCTCCTCATCCAGACGCCTCTTGAACACTGCCAGGGACGGCGACTCCACCACCTCCCTGGGCAGCCATTCCAGTGCCTGACCACTCTCTGAGACAAAAAGTTCTTCCTTATGTCTAATCTAAACCTCCTCTGGTACAACTTGTGGCCGTTTCCCCGTGTCCTGTTTGTTGCCTGGGAGAAGAGGCCAAACCCCTCTTCACCACAACCTCCCTTCAGGAAGCTGTACAGTGCAATGAGGTCTCCCCTGAGCCTCCTCTTCTCCAGACTGAACAATCCCAGCTCCCTCAGCCGCTCCTCATAAGGTTTGTGCTCCAGACCCCTCACCAGTTTCGTTGCCCTTCTCTGGACACGTTCCAGGGCCTCAATGTCTTTCCTGTAGTGAGAAGCTCCATCTGCTTTTGTATGGCATCAGCTGTCTTCCATTCTTGGTTTTCTTAGTTCAAAATGGGGTCTGGTGGACTGAAAAAGAAGTGCTTTGCCACGTAGTACATGAATTATAGAACTGTTAAGAGACATTGTGAAAACCAGTAGTATAAATGAGGTGTAGGTTTCTTTTTTTTTCTTAAAAAAAAAAAAAAAAAAAAAAAAAAATTCTCAAAGAAAGGACTGTCGATGGTAACTAAACACAAACACATGGACCATTCCACTGCCACTGGATATGATCTTTATGACCTTTAATGCTGTATTATTGGTGTAATTTAAAAAAAAATTACCCTAGTACTGACTGTCATTGTATAAACAGGTGTTTTGTGGACTGGAACTGATACATAAGTCTGGGTGGAATGGGGTTACGAAACCAGACTGATGAAATTGCCTGCTATGGTTTTGGAACAGTTTTATGTAAGAAGTTTCTTAGTGCTTCTGTCTGTACAGATGATACTTTCCTCTTTATGACTAAAATTATACTGTAAATATCTACTGATACATGAAGCAAAACCTGCAGTACTTTAGCTTTCTAAGACAATCCTGGTCAACTCTTAATAGCCTGTCTTTTACAGACGTAGGACATAGAGAGAATAGGACATCAGTAATAGGAGTATTTGAATTAAAGCTGCCAGTGAGATCTCTTAAAACTTTTTGCAAATCTCATAGTTGCGTAACCACAGGTGACTACCAGCTTGTTTATGATTGTCTGTTTCTTCGGGGAACTGAGTCAAGTTATTTACATTTCACTATTTCCTGTATAGGCAAGTAGAACTTAAAAACAAACAGGAATGTGTTACGTATTTAACTGCAAAACTTTCTTCTTCTGTCCCCTATTTTATATAAGTGAGGATACCATATTTTATGTTGGCAGTCTCATGTAAGTAAAATTTAGTATGTCTGTAGTAGGTGTAGCAGTGTTGTTATATGTTACCTCTTCTGTGCTCAAGTTCTTCAGCTTCTACTCACAGTACTGAATAGAAATGTGCCAGTGTTTTTCATCTAAAGGAAAAGAGACAGCACCGAGATCATGGGAATGTCTTCCAGTGTTACCACTTAGAAGCTGGGAAAGTGAATTCTTACATCTTTGTACTTTCTACCAGTTCAGCTTGCTTTGATCAGTTTTAAGTATCTCCTTGCTATTCTGTAGACCATGCCATGTCTTAAAACACATTCCCAAGGAATGACATTTGCTGTCATTTGAAATTCATTGAAGAAAAATCAGCGTGGAGATCTTTGTAGGAAAACTTGAATATCTGACCTGGCAGTTCAACACTTAGACACATGTAACAACATAGTTCTTGAATTTGTTGTTTTCTCAAAGCTTGCTAAACCTTAAACTTTAAACTGTGGAAGTCAGTTTGTAGGTTCCCATATTACTTGGCTTAGGTACGTTTGTTCTTTCATCTTTTTTGAGGGATGCTGGTGTCTTGCTTTGAATTCTTGCATGTGAAGAGCTTTTTGATCTTGAAATGTAATATTTCTGATCGTTCTTTTCTTTTGGATTGGTTACCAGAATACACTTCATTTGAACAAGTTAGTTAAACTTCTAAAAGTATTTTACAGGCTCTTGCAGATGTCAGCAGGCAAATAACAATCCCAGTAATGTGTTCCATTAATCTTGGAACCTGGTAAGCTTAGATGCTCAGCATTGAAGGAGAGAGTGAGCTTTGCTCTGGAAAGAGCTTTCATTTCTTGCTCATCTCCTCTAAAGTCTTTGTACTTGGCCATACCTATATGAGAAACAAGCTTCATCTATGTCTTGTTTTCTAGTCAGCTCTGTGACCATTGGTCTGAATTAACAGTAGTACTTCTTTGTCAAGTTGGATGCCAAACTGTTTGTACTTTCAGGGGAAAGAAATTGGCAGTCTTCTCTTCCTATTGCACTTGTGGTTTTGGAAGATAATCTTCTTGATGCACAGATCCCAGAGTCAGGGATTAATGTCACGGAGAAAACACTGTGTGAAATACTAAGCATAGAGAAGGGAAGAATTTGGGGGAAGGATCTTTCCAATATTTGTTAATACCTGAAAGGAGGATGGAGTGAGAATGGAGCCAGTCTTTTTTCAGTGGTGCCCGGTGGGCACAGACTGGAACGCCAGGATATATATTGTGCTGTGCAGGTGACAGAACACTGACACAGGTTTCTCAGGGAGGTTGTGTGGTCTCCTCCTTGGAGATATTCAAAATCACCTGGACATGGGCCTGGGCACCCTGCTCTGGGTGTCCCTGATCAAACAGGGGTTGCACTAGATGGACTCAGAGATCCTTGCCAACCCCTCCAGTCTGTAATTCAGAAACTCTCTAACCTCTCTTCAGTAATCTAATGAAGGGGGTACTATTGTTCTTATCTTTCTAGGTAAGGCTATCCCCAACTCTTTTTCATATTGCTAGCTGTTACAAGAGGAAAGGTATGGGTTTCTCCAGTAGAATGTTGTTCCTACTGTGACTTGTTAACTCTGTTGTAAAAAAAACCCTTTGAAATATCTCCTATTACATGCATTTCCAAAATGGTTTTGACAGTCCTTACAAAAACTTTTTTTTAAACAGCTTATTTCTAATGGGTTAAGAGGAAAGAGAACATTGTAGAGTAAGAGGTGAGAAATAAAAATATGTGGCAAGCCCATGTTATAAAGGGGAGTACTAATGATGCTACTTTGGTTTGATTCCAGGGGTTGTGCTGTTCAGTATAGTCAATAAGCAACTGTGAAAAGGGAGTGAATATGGAGGGGATAAAACATGCAGGGTTTTTAAACTTAATAAATCCAAATAATGGATTTGTGATACCATGTGCTTGTATTTTAAGATTGCAAATGATGCTGTCAATAGAAGAAAAACTACACCTATACCTACACTTCTGAGTAGTTAATATCCAAAAGTGTGTGATTTGTACCTGAACAAGATTAATGCTATACTTTCTTAGTAAATGAATTAGAAAGGTAGTTATCACTTACTAAGTAATAATTGTACATCTGCAATGTTGAATGCTCTCAGCGATGCTAATGAAATAAAAAGGAATCATGAAATCATGTTACGCAGTCTAACAGTAAACACATCTAGTAAGTAAAATTGGAGAAAGCTTTCCAACATCTTTGAGAATAAATGTTTGCTGATGACCTATATGCTGTAATTCATACATGTGGATGATGATAATTGGAGGAAACTTTTCTACATAAACTTCATTGAGAAGTGGTAGGAACTGCTAGAGAATTAAACATATGCTTGAAAGCATATTAAAACACTTCCCTGAATTTGGAAGGTAGGTAAGGGACTAAATATATCCACCTATGTATTTAAATGTTCAAGTTGAGGTTGAGTAGTTTAAAGTAATTTCTAGTTTTACAGAAAATTGTTCAACTTTAATTTTTTTTTTGAACATTTTTCACTGCTAAACCTTTCTTTCATCAGTAAGAAAATAGATGTTATCTTTGCTAAGTAGAAAGTTGCTGTCTGTTTCTGTTGTATAAATATAAAGCAGATTAAAATAATCTTTTATTCTTCAACTTCTGAGGTCTGTGATACATTTATTTCTCTTGATCTGTCTTTCTCTTTATAGAATTTTCCGGAAAAGGATCTTCTGCACTGCCATTCTAAGGATGTGATTGAAGCTCATTTTATGGCTTGCATAAAAGAAGCAGATGCTTTAAAGCACAAAAGTCAAATCATCAATGAGATGCAAAAAAAGGATCATAAACAACTGTGGATGGGGTTGCAGAATGGTAATACACTGCATCAAATATTAATTATGTTTAGTACTACCATGCTAATAAATATGTTTAAGTAATGTCATGGAAAAGATCTATTTGACTAAAAAAGAGCAGTGAGTATGTGATAGCCCAAAAGTTAGCTTGGGATATTCAAGGAAGTTGAATTGAGTCATAAATTGAGTTGAGTTACAACTGTTCAAACAAAACAAAACCAGCAACAAAATACTTAGTGTAGTTTTGTGTAACCGATGGTCGCACCTGGGGTATAAGTGCTGTTCACCTGGAACTATCTTAGACTGTAAAAGAGAAATAGCTCTCCTCTCATTTATGCTTACAGATTGCCACTGATAGGCAATAGATGTGGACTTTGATAAACAAATTATTAATAAAATTAATAATTTTACTCCCTCCACCCTTTTAACTTTTATTCCTGGTTTTACTGTGGCTTTCACAAAGGTCTTTCATTGGTGAGCATTGACTTGGAAAAAATCAGCAAAATAATGCAGAACAGAACATTATAAAATTAATGCTCTTTCTTTAAACAGAGGGTGTGAATTTTTATTGCAGTGTGAAACATAACATCATTTCAGCATCTCTTCCTACTTATCATGGTTCTCAGAGACCTGTAGGTTGGAAAGTTGTGTGTAGGTTTCAGAAGCTACTGGCTGGTGAAATAATTTTTAGTATGTTTTCCTGATCTCTGAAGTCGTTGTTAGATAATTACTGGTGGATTTCTGAAAGATTTAAGGGATAATACATTTAACTATGTTAACATTTAACTATGTTGAGATACTAAACAGAATTAACTTCTTCCTCTGTGCAACCTGGTCTAGGGAGGCTGCTTTGGCAGGGGGGTTGGACTAAATGATCTCTAGAGGTTCCTTCCAGCCTCTATGGTTCTGTGATTCTGTGTGTTAAAATTAAACAGAACAGGAAAACCTCTGAATGCAAGAAGTTTTGAGGCATGTGTTTGCTTTAGACAGCAAGGTGTCAAATTATTTTGGATTTGGTATGTTTATTTAATGAGTGTGTGGGTTTTCAATTTTTTTTTCTTCTTTAATAATTTTGAAATCTAAGTGCTTACTTGGAAACTCTGGTTTCTGATAGTGATTTAATTGAAGCAGTTAGAAATTGAAGGGCTATCTCAACTTGACATTTTGCCTAATAAAATCTTGAGAGATGCATTACATACGTGTAAAACGTCTTTGGTAAAAATGTATTGAATCTGGTTCAATTCAAAATACTTTAACTTCTTGAGAGATTGCTTTGTGTAGATATCGACAGCAAACTGACTGATGTCAATTTACAACAATGAGTATATGAGTAAATGAAGTGTTTCTCATGGAGTAAGAATCCATAAGAAAATATATTTCCCTAAAGCCTGTATTGTCACAAATCAATCAAAACTGCATTTTTTTAAATAATTCTGTAAGAAAACTGTATTCTGATGTTGTAGCATTTGTCTTGCAAGCAGTTGAGTTCAAGAGAAGCAAAATGCTGTGCCAGCATACTTCTCCTTTCTATATTGAGAACTACTAGCTTTACTGAAAATAAAATCCTGTCCCTTAGTCCTGTTGCTGGTGTGTTTGCAGAAGCACACTTTGTGCTCTTTATATTAACACTTGTTACAGTTGAAGCCACAAGATCTCTAATGTGAGTGAACTGTGTTAATGGCAGAACAGATAAGTGCACAAAGAAATAGTATGAGTTAAGACTCTTTATTTAAGCAGAAATTATAGAACCTCTTATGGATACCTTCAATATTGCAAGGTAGGAGAACAAGTAGGCAGGATTTTCTTTTTGTACTCGTCTCAGACACTTTTAGTTGATTATTTGTCTATCTTTAGTTCTAGGCAAACTGGATATTACTGTTGCTTAAGAACAGAGGTTGCTTAGCAAGGCTGAACTGTATTTAGGAAGGTTTCACTGTATTTAGTGAGAAATTGCACCTGTGGAATCTGGCACCTAAATGTGAAGTTTAAACAATCTTGAATACTTTCAAATGCTAATTTTAATTTCTCAGATCTTCATAAAAAAGAAACAAGAAAAGCTAGTGAAACCAAGAAAACTCTTTTTAAGCACGTTATATTTTTCAGAATGTTTTTATAGGCTTTCGTTTGAGATGTAATAATTTTAAACCTCTGTGAAACAAGAAAGAATCACCACAAAAAAGAGAAGAAAGTAGCATTTGCGATACTGCCTTGTAAATTATGATACATCTACAGGGTTTGTTTCTGTGAAACTTCAAATAATTTCCTTCTTTGCTTAAATATAGGAAGTGTTATTCTATTTAGTGATTGACTGCAGTGCTTACAGGGTATGTTCTTCAGTATTAAACTTGGTTTTGGAAAAAGAATTCTTTTTTGCTTTTTTGAGGAAGTGTAATGACCAAATATAATTCGATATAAATGTTTCTGCTGAGAAGAAAGTACTAGAGGAGTATGATAAACTAGCATGATAAACTTCTCCAGTGTCTGTAGGCTCCCTAAAGGGGGCATCTACAGAGCTGTGATAGTGAATTTGTAGCTGGTAACAAGTCATAGGTATTCCTAACACCTTTTATTTCCCACCTTCCACTATTTCTGATTTTGTATCAGTCTGTGACTAAATTAAGTAGGTAATTTTCTGTCTACTGGTTGAGCTGTGCTTTTGCTTGTTCCTCAGACTTCAGTGAGTTGATTTTTTTTGTCCTTAAAATAGATATTTCCTTAGCTAGAGCACTTCTTTGGAATGGGTGCATCTTAATTTTGACTAATATCATGGATGCCTGAATGTAATGAAGGGGAAGCAATAAAAGCAGGGTATGTAGCTACATTGACCTCTGCTCCTTTGTAAGAATTGCTGAAATTCCTTGGTCAGAAATGATGGAAAATGTTACTACTGTTCTTGCTATAATAATGTTATGGCCCTTTTTATCATGGGTAAAGAGGATTTTCAAGTGGGTGGCTGTTTCTTCTGGCCTTTTGTGGTAGAAAAATAAAGGCACTCTGCTTTGAAATATTCAGACTGTGGGCCTAATGATGACTTAGGATCAAACAAATGAGATTTCAACTCTTTTTAGTGTGAGAGCTGTATTTCTTGCATGGTTCAAAGAATTACCGTCTATAACTTTCGGTATATAATAGTTCTGATAAAAGAAGGTTTTTAGAGTCAGCACAGCTGCTTTTCATCAGATGTGGATAGAGAAGCAGCCATACCCTGAAATTTTCACAGGCATCCTTTATAGCTGGTAAAAGCTGGACTTGGTGTTTCAGATGCATGAGTGGGCAAAATGAACAGTAAAACCTCATGACCACTTTTAAGATTTCTTTATATTTTATAAAATATAATGAAGTCATTTTACTGAAAATATTGTGGAAAAAAAATGTAATGCTTATTCATACTGTAGGGTTTACCTACGATATGAATGTATGGCGATGTTGAATTGTTCTTATTAAAGAAGTTCTATAAACATTCAAAATATGCAGTATTTAGTTTTTAAATTCGTGTGATCTTTTTCTCACGTTACAGACAGAATGGGACCTATATTTTCTTTATTTCTCAGTTTCATATTTAAAGCAGTCCTGTGTTGTTTTTTTTCTCATTTGTGGACTGTAAGTCATGTATTACTGGGTTATCACGTTCAAAGTTCGAAATAGGAGCTCCCAGAGAGTGAAACTGTCATACCTTATCGATATCTTTTGTGCTGCATGGCTCACAGGTGTGATGTGTATGTGTTTTCTCTCGTGAAGAACCAATGGAAATTGATGCTGTTCTTTACCTCAGACTAAGATGATAAGTGTGTGTAGATAACTGAAGAAATGTCATCACAACTTACCATCTGAAACCTAAATTAGGCAATATGTACTTAGAAAACCTTCAGAAAATTAGCAAAAGAACAAATGAACAAGCCAAGCCCTCAGTTTTCACATCACAAAGCCATCGTTTTTTTTCTTCCCTTTATCTCTACCAAAATAGTAATGTTCTGTTTGCAGAGATCTGTTTAACTTCAGAAAGACAGAACAACTGTTGTTCTTTGAAAACGTGTGTATCATTTAAGAGGATTAAAATAAAAGCAGATCATTACCTTTCTGGGCTGGTCATTAAAATTCTCTTGAAGTGCCTATTTTTTCTTATAGTAATTGTCACAAACTGCATATTTTGGAGTTAAGAGGGCATAACATGCACTGAACAGTGAGACTGCTCGTGCTGGAACAGCCTGGTGAAAGCAGGATTTGAAGAGCTCTGCCCAGAACTGTATTGGTGTTGAGCTGGGGCCAATAAAGCTGGCTAGATTCAGTCAGGATAGACTAGCAGAATGAATCAGATGCATCTGAGCAGGCCTTCCTTCGGATGATCTGGGAAGGTGATGTGTTTTGCTATTCGTGAAAATGGATTGTTACTGACTTCAGCATTAGTTCTGTAATGTTTACTGGCTTGTTACTCTGTATACATAAACGAGTAACCTAGTGATGCACCCACAAAAGTGCAGTATTGTGGTTCTAAACAGTCAGCCCCCTCCCCCCCCAGTGCTATTTTAATTAGATAAAAGTGATACAGAACCTCTTTTTTTTATTTCTTTTGAACTGCCTTCTGTTTTCTTCATTGCACCTTCTCCCTGAAAAGAATTTCATTTCCTGAAGTATGCAGATGGAGGCACAAGTCTAACCAAATGTCTGAGTAGACCATCTCTAAAGAGCAGACTTCATTTTGTTTGAAGTATGCAGGCTGTCTGGATTTGGTCCAGAAGACTGGAGATGAGTAAAATTGTCAGGAGTCATTTAAACTTTGACTCATCCAGGGAAGTCTGTGACAAGCCCTGCTGTTCTGTTTTTATCTAGCCTGCGAGTTGTGTTCCAAAGATGATTGTTTTTTTGTTTAATAGTCAGCAGCACTTTCTTTTCAGTTTAAGTCACAATATGTGCTCAGATCTCCGGCTTTTAGGCTGCAAAGAAAGCTTAATTTAAGTAGGAAGTATGTGTTTCTACATACAGATAATAGAAAGAAGTTAGGAACAAAAGGGACTACTTTCTGCCAGATAAGTTGATGACCTAGAAAAGAAGGGAGATAGTATTGAGGAAACAGCATAGCTAGTGGAACTTCTGTGTAGGGAGGATGTTTAATAAGTGAAAAGAGTGTTGGTAAGGTGTGGCTCCTTTGTGGAGAAAGGGGAAGGCAGCCCTTTTCACATACCTCATTATCTGTCAGACCCCAAATGCTGCTTTGTCATACAGCTTTCAAAATGTCCTGCTAACCTGCGAAGATTAAGCAATGCTTTGAATCTTCAGTTGTCTTTAGAATGCTACTTTTATTTGAGAACTAATGGAAAAAATATAGCATAAGAATATGCACGTGAAGCATGCTCGTCTCAAACCCTTTTTTTTCTTGAGTTTAATCCATAGTTCATTTTACGCTGTGGCTTATGAATTATTATTTTTACTGAATTTACAGCTAACAGTACGTGCAGTTTCTCCTAATTCTTCTGACACTGGTGATGTAGTTGCATGCAGGCAAGATGAGCCGAATTAATTTAATTTAGATGATAATAGTACTAAAAGGTTTTACAGATGCCAGTAGCCAACCTTGAATCCCATCTCCACTGTACTTTATTACTGCTAGTACTTGAGCTAATTAGCTTACTAGTGCTGATTTCATGGCTTATTCATCTAGGATGGCCAGACCAATTCATTTGCTCTTGACTTCCAAATTTTACAGTCTTTACTGCCTTTCCATGGTATTATGTAATAACACACCAACTCAGTGAGAACTTGGAGGATGCCTAGAACTTCTGGGGAAATCATCCTAGTGAGATATTTTTATGAGTAATGACTGTTCTTGAATTATAAAGTAAAATCACGACAACTTCAGATGCATTAATGTTCAGTGTTGTACTTTACTATTTATGATATGAAAAATATTTCCACAGTTCTGTTGCTAGCTTCTGTCACATTAAGTAAACAGTTACTAACTCCCTATATATATATGCATCTATCTATATCTATTTATGTATCTGTCTATGCATCTATATCTATTTATGTATCTATCTATGCATCTATCTATGCATGTGATAGTTACTCTCATCTGATGACATTCTGAAAAGACAAATGAACATTGTTCCCTGGTGTAATAGTTATTATAGTAGTTATTCCCATCAACTCAGTACTAGTGAAGATGAACTGGGAATACTGTGTCCACCTTGGATCTCCAGAACGATAGAAATGCTGGCAAACAGCAGAAAATCCAAAGAATGCTGTTCGGACAACTAGGGGTCTGCAGTATATGCTGCAATAGAAGAGACTGTATAGTTTAGCCTGGAGAAGGCTGAAGATGGATTAAGCATCAGCTTTTCACTACCTGAAGGGAGAAATTGTAAAGAAGAATAGAGTTCTGACTCCTCTTGGATGTGCCTGCATTGATGATAGAGTTTGACAAGTACAAAAGATGGTTACACTTGGAGGGATTCTGTTGGGATAAGGGCAAGGTGTTTGAGAGTGGTAAAACGTGAACTCATTGCCCAGAGAGCTCTCTAACCCTGGAGACTGTCAGAACTTGCCTGTATAAGGCCTTGAGCAAGCACATTTAACTTTATGTAGGCAGCTCTGTTTTGGACTGGAGCTCATATTCCAAAACCTTCCTCCAAAGGCACTTCAAGTCTAATTTTTGCCACGATTCTGTTATGTCAGTTGTTAATGTTATGGTTGATTCTGCCCAAGCTGTACATCATTTCTGTGGTTTGTATGGTTATTGGACAGTGGTGAACCACTGAGAATAGAAGAAAAAAATTTGGGTTTTTTGACTCCAGAGTTGGATACACTTTTATGCTGGCTGCAAATTGCAATTGTTTGCATAGAGTTAGAGCTACAATTTAATCCCAAGCAGCTTAAAAAAAATAACCAAGCCAACTAGATGACTTGAAGAAGAAGCAAGGAACCATACAGGAAAAAATCAGGCATAAATGATAAACTGGGTGCTACAGTTGTTTCTTTTTTGACTCTTCAAAAATGTATAGGGAGATAAGTGCCCAGAATTACCATTTCCTTTCTGAATTTAAGCAGTAATCTTTTCCACATTTCTGCATTTAATTCTTTTTGTTATTTAAACTTTCTCTGCAGCCTTCTTGAAAAATATTAAGTTCTGGAATCAGTATTCTGTTAATAAATAATTGCATAAGTGTCACATGGAGAGACTAAATAATTCCTAAGTATAGTAATTTGTCTGCTGATAAGTTTAAAAGGGTTTTTTCTTCTTTTTAATCATCCTTTTACATTAAGAACTTCATTTTGACCATATGCAATGATTACTGTTTTATTGGATATAATTTATCATTCTGTGATAATTACCCATATTCAAGTTGTTCATGTGAAGTGTGACAGCACTTGAGTTTCAGGGAATGACTGTAACACACTAATGTGAATTAATACTGATTTTTCTGGTTGTCTGGAGAATATGTCTCAGCCTGAGAAAGAAGTCTATCCTTGGAAATTTCAGTCTGGACTAATCCTTAATTAAAGCTGCTTAATATTAAAAAATCAAACATGACTGCCTGTTAACAACAACAAAGGTTTGGTTTTCTAAGCAATGACTGGAGATATTAACAGCTTTTTAATGTAACCATTATATATTTGGATTAATTTCAATGACTTAAATGATTTCCAGTCCTACTTAATGGAAGAAACCATAATTCTCAGTGTGGTTTGTTGTTGTTTTTTGGTTGGTTTTTTTTTGTACCTGTCTTAAACAATCTTAAAGGGAGTTTTGAAAGCATTAACATTTTCAATGAGATATTTGAACACCAAATGCATCATGTGTCTTGCTTGACTAATTAGTTTGCTGGTTAGTAATTTTGTGTACTGAGACTATGGACGACATTGTTCTTGTGGATTTGTTACCTCTACTTCTTGTAGATTTAGCGCATATCTGTTATACTGAAGACTGTCTGTGTGTTTAGATGTGCACTGGCTGCATTTCTAATTTCTATATTCATAAATATAAATGATAACTGATATGTTTCTTTCAACTGGATCTCTCTTCCATTGTTTGCTTATTAACTTTCTGATTATTGACATAAAATCCAGAGAAAAAGGGGTTTTGTTTATTACTTGTGGCAAACGTATATAAAGCTCTTGTTTAAGTAATGTGATTAGTAGTCATTTGAAACTTTTCTGCTATCAGTAATGTAATATTTCTGTTTGAATTTTATTACCATTAATTGGAATGCTCTTTTTCAGATACGAAGGTCTCATCTTTTGCAAGTACTGATTTTGCTAATACAGAAACTTTAACATATTGGTCAAGCACTTCCTTTAAAACAGATACAGAAAACAAAAGTGACTGTTTTTGACTGCCTGGGGAACATAGATGTTACATAGCCTGCATAACAATCTCTAGAGGGAGGGAGATGTGCATGTGAAGTGCTTCCGCTGGTTGGTGCAGAACTCTTCCTTGATTACTGGCTTGAGGAAAATTCAGTTTTGATTGTTAAACTTCTGCCCAGTAGCTTTGTGCCTTTAAGTCCTATCTAGTCAATGCTCTAAAAAGTTGTTATTTCTTGTAGTATTGTTAATAGCTTCCTTATGTCTGTTTCATATAAATGGGAGGCACTGACACAAAAATGGGAGAATTATGAATATAAAATATTTTCCTCATATTTTCAAAAGAATTTGGGGAGGATTGGGTGCTTTTTTTTTAAAAAAAAAAAACTTTAAATTTGAAGTTTTCTCCTACTGCACTTATTTTAAAATAAATTGGAATTCTGCCATTAAGCCAATGTGCATGATGCTAATAAAAGCTCTTGCTAGGTTGTATGTATTAGTGTACATGCAGACTGGATAACCTTTTTCCTGCATTCTTTAAAATTTTGGGATAGTTTTCTTACACCCAAATCAGCTTCCTTTAATTAAAAAAAAAAAAAAAAAAAAAAGTATCCATATAAGGTTGTTTGAAGGACAGCAGTAGAATGTTGAAGATTCCTTATCTTGGACGTCTTTAGATAATACTCTACCTTCACTGCATATGTGTCTTAAGACCTCTGACTCGTTTGTATGAGGGCTACTCCAAAAGTAATGCCTCCTGTTTTGTTATATTGGCCCACGACATCAGATGTAAATGTTGATGGTAGGACAGGAGAGGGTGAAGCTCTACTGGCATCACTTTTGAAGCGAGCTACGTACCTTCCTGCTAGCAGAGCTCATGAGAAGGCTGCTATTATTCTTTGCTCATTGTATGAGTAAATGTCTGACTCTGTAGGCTGGGGTTCCTAATTGTAGGTTTGCTTGGGCACAGACAGCTCCTGGGTCATTGTTGTCACAGCTGAAGTCTCCAGTGGGTTTGCTGTTGGGCACTTTGCAACTCAGGCAAGTACTTGCCCAGAGGTGCTTGCTGCTAATCAGGAAAGAAGGGTGTGGAATTTCTTTCTGAGATAAGTATCAGGAAATGCTGCTACGGAATACCTGGCAGAAGTTTTACTGTTTCTGTGAAACTTTGCCATCTTCAGTCACTAAAAGCAGCAACTTAGGAGCTCTGCTCTGTGTATTCTCTGCATCCTTCAGTGCACTGACAGAAGTCTGGTACTGTATGCTCAGGAGAAGCAAATCCCAGATTATTTTAGTTTTCTGTAGATGCAACAATTTTGGAAGCTGGTAGCTTTTATCAGTGAGCAGATTTCTCAATTTGACCTTGACTCACAGTGGTTGAATTCTCTAACAGTATTCTCTCTGTCGTCGTTCTGAGACTCAGCATTGCTCTGAGGAAAGAATGTGATACCGCTTTCCTGCTGCAGACCCAGCCACTGTGTTTTGTGCCTTAAATGTTAGGGCCTATAAGGAAACTTATCTCTTGCCCTTCTCTTTTTAAAGCTGCCTCTCCATAAGGTTAGTGGCAGCTTTATTCATCGTAGCCCTTCGTATTCCTTTCTGTTAATTTTTCTATTGGTTTTCTTGAATTGAATAGTTGATTTAAATCTGTTATAAATAAATAAATAAAAGAAAAATTATTACTTTAGACCTGTGTTGACCTTAACAAACTGTAAGCACAGTATGCTGTTCAGTTCTTGTATTGTCTGAACAGGATGAAAATGGTGTGCTGCCTATCGCTGTTTTGCTAAACCTAGTTATATGGATAATATAACAAAAAAAAAATGTTTTTCAAACAAAATTTTATTTCCAAGCTGCCTTGCGAAACTGACAGTATACTTTCTGATTAGATCATGCATCACTGGGGATTATTTTAATACTTACATATCCAAATGTAAACTCTCTGAGAATTTTTTGCCTTCTTTTTAGTTAGTCCATGCTTTGCACCTATAGCTCAGCTACAGGTAGGAACAAGTGGATATTTTTAACAAACTGGGAGGCAGTGTGGACCAGTACTAGCCAAGAGTGTAGATGCAGACACTATTAATTGAGGTAGTGGCTCATTATTTCTCTAGCACTGGGAGATGTGATGTGACTTAAACTGAAAGAGAGACCTACTAGAAGTCATCATGTCACCATTTTCATAGGAAAATGCAGATGGCTTTTCTCTGGCTTGAGACTAAATAGGGAAGAGAAATATGGGGAAAATAAATTTGTACAGACTGAATTCCTGTAAGAAAAGTTTGCATTTGCATGCTGTTCCAGTCATGCCTTATTTATCTCTTGTAGCTGAAGAATTAGGCATGTTACTAGTATTAACAAAATCTGCTTTTACCTTCACAGATAAATTTGAGCAATTTTGGGCTATAAACCGAAAACTCATGGAGTATCCTCCAGAAGATAGTGGATTTCGGTACATCCCATTTAGAATTTATCAGGTAGGAGATAACAAAATAAAAGCAATTTTATCAAACTCTTCACCTAAGGTGTCCTATGTCATTATCTTGGCTTTTCATAATTATACTTTCCCTTTTCTAACATTAAGGTGAAAGTTTGTATGAATTAGTAAAGACAAGCTGGATTGTGTTTATTCTAATAGATAATTGCCATTCACTGTGTCGTGAGTAATACTTGAGAATGTGCTAAAGCTAGTATAGATGGTAGTTTGATGTGTAAAAACTAAACATGGGGACTACTTTGGATGCAACTACTTTGAAATGGCTGAATGAAACACTTGAGAATCAACACTTTTTCCTTTAACCACTGTGTAGGCTTCTTTTCTTGCTGGTGTTACAAAGAGAAATTTAGAGGCATAGATCTTTGTCCAATTCTTACCTTTTTTCTTTTATTATATACTTTATAATACCAAACAATCTTTGATTATTTTTTTTTCTCTGATCTCTATCACTCCAGTGCTGTTTTTCATAGAATCAGAGAATCTCAGCACTTTGTTTATAAGGATTCCAAGGAATACATCTCAGTTTTTTATGTCCCCTTTGTTTTCATAGCATTATGGTCATGATGAACTTCAGAACTAAGCATAGTTAAAAGCTATGTAGTCTCCTATCAATTAGAATTCTTCTCTGATCTGGCTTTGATGCATCTTCAGCTGTTTACATTTGTTTTACACCTGGCACATAAAACAAAAATCTCGTGAATTATCTATTACTGCTTTGTATGGTAAATGGTAAAGTAAAATCTGTAAAAGACTCTCAATGTTGCTATGAGACTGAAATATTTTTTAATGTTAGATACAAGACACTTACTGTCATAGTGAAACCTTAGGTTGAGAACGGAAATCAGTTATTTTGGTCAGATATCATGGCAGATGACAAGGTTAGTCTAGGTATCAAAAAGTATGCCTCGGGAAAAGCACTTTGCTCAGCATTTCTGTTTGACAACTGAATTGTTGTTCTCTCATAGTTTTTTTTTTTGTTTTCTGTAAAAAACAAAACAAAAACACAGCACATGCATGGATACATCAAGTGAAAATTTTGTTTTTTGAATAAGATAGAGGACTTAAAACTTGAGTGAAATTTTGATATCCTGTGATATTTTGTGCTAGTAAAGTTTTCTTAAAACAAAAATTGTTTTCTGTTTTTATACTTTTACTCAGTAGTGCTTATCTTCATGTTAGCTTTTTCAGTTGGAAATCTGTACTTGATAATAGTTTAAACCCCAAATATCTGATTAAGAGTAGAAGACCAAACATAAATAAAGGTGATGCTGAGACAGCTTTTGAGAAAGTTGCTGTATATTATTTTCAGTGCTGATGTTCTTAACATTTCTAAGTATTTTCAGTAATGTTCCTCTTTCTTAAAAGGTGGCTGCAGGTGTTCCTAGCTTTTTTTGTCTTGTTGCTTTGTGCACTGACAACTGCTCATCATAAAGGTGGTATTTAGAGGAATTTTCAGAAAGCATGAAAGATGAGATGATAATTTGATTCCAAACAGGAAGTTAATTTCTATAATTTCATCATAAATTTGTTGTACTCAGTGACAGATTTGCATATACTGAAATAAATTAATCAGAGGTATTTTTGAAATCTATTTAACCTCAATCCCAACAGCACTCACATTCTCTTATTGTTAGGAAAAGTCAGCTTTGCATTCTAGTTGGTAATTTTCATATTCCTACATAAATATCTGACAGTCTGGGTTTGTATTAAATTCGTATTAAAGTCATTCATCCCTTGTGTATTCTTTTACAACAGTTCTGTTGATTAAATAAACCTGTGCAGTTGGATTACAGGAATTTACTAGACATTGCCTTCAATAGGAAGAATTCCTGCTCTTATTCTCCCTACCTTCCATTATCCCCCCAAAAATAGAGGAAAATTCTATGAAGGGAACTGCATAGGGAGTGGCGATTGATGAGTTCTTTTTGGCTATATATGAGTTTGTTTTCCTTCAGAGAAGTGCTTAGTTGATGGTAGCTAAGAAAAAACAGTCTTTATGACTCCTAAAAATGCAGACAAAGAAATGCAATAAAGATCTGATATGAGAACTTCATTGGAAAGTATATCTTCAAAACTCAAATGCTGTCTCATTTGTAAAGCTTATCTATTAAAAAGCGTTTCTAAAGAATAATATGAATCATACCTCTTGTGGTATCCAAATATGACGGTGTGTAGGGGAGAAAGATGGCAAAAATACTAACATAGTACTTGAGTAAGTCAGAACTAAACTAACCACAGATAATTTTAAGCCTTTGTCCAGCACTAATTCTTTTAAGAGCAGCAGCTAAGATTGGACTGGAATCCTAGCATCTACCACAGAAGATGAAGAATAAGATTACATGTCACTAATGCAATTTTAAGTTAGCTAAGAGATTTGGCAATTTTTATTGCAACTGTCATAGTCTTAAGTGTCTTGAGGAACTTGTACACTTGCAGCTTTCACATACGTGGAAACTTTTTCTAGCAGAGTTAGTTTAAAAGCAGTGACTATTTTTTTGTGTCACTTTTACTTAGATGTTTCAAAAATAAATATGCCCCACATCATTTCTTCAGAGATATAAGCTACTGCCTTCACATGGCAATTGCATAAAACTTTCTCTCTGATAATACTTTGGAATAGAATGCCTTTTTCATTTGAAGAGAGAAAATAATCACAGTGCTGTGAGCGTATCATGCATCAAGAGTGCTGCTTTTCTGGTATGGTACTATAGCTAGTTTGTCTTGAGGTCATAGTCCCCATATTTAAGATTAGTGGGTTTTGCATTTTACAATTGGACAGTTGTGAGGCTGGTAATTGGCAAGAAGTTTCCTTCGATCTGCAATAGGATCTCTGGCTCCAGGCACTGAAGTGGTGCCTTTCAGTTAGGTGCTGATAGGCTGCCCTGGTAAACCACTGCATGCTGTCTGGCGCTGCAGATGGGAACACTGTCTCATTGTTGTTGTTGTTGTGCACCTAGTCTGTACTCATCCTGGAGTTTTGATATCAGAGAGTCACGCCAACTTGCCCGCACTCTCACCAGGTCATTCTCACCCACTTGTTTTTGGTTGCTCTGCATGTTGCTTCCTGCCGATCTCTCACCCTCCTTCCCTCTGTAGTCTGTCCTAAGAATCTTGATGTCATGATTAGACTTCCCAGTTACAAATTGTTACAGTGTGTATTTGCTTTAGTAACGTGCTTGAAATTCACCATACTTTGTAAAATACAGGTTTAATTGAGCACTTTCCTCTTTATGTCAAAGGTGTGGCTTTGAGATGTCTAAATACATTTTAGATTTAATTAATATTTAGGTAATAGATTGTCCAGTTTCTAAGTTTTACATTGCCTTCCACCTCTGTAAAGCTTTCTGACTTTCTGACCTATGTGTTCATTAACAGTGAGTTGCGTAGCTTCATTTTACTTCGTGAAGTGCACCAGTGGAGCTCTTTAAACTTGCTTACCAGTGCTGAATTTGTTTTGTAGTCTTTAAACACCAGCTGATACTTTGAAAATCTTCAAGATTGGTATTGAAGGTCAGGCAAAGTAGAGACAATCTGTGAAGTGTTTTGATTGAAAACACTGTAGAAATAATACTTCAAGTTTAGGTAGAATAGACTTAACTGCTACTTGAAACTACAGATTGGCAGTTTTACCTTTTGTCATAAGATTGTTCAATATCTAGTCAAGCAGGACTAAAACCATGACTGCTACTGACCTGAAGAGGGCAACACAACATAGCCGGTTTTGTTGACTTATGCAAAAAGCTCTTGAATATGTTTCTATGTAATACCATATCTACCTTTATATCTTTTAATGCACAAGTGGTCTTTTTGTAAACAACTCACTGGTAATAGGCTGATTTATTTCTTCAAAATTTTTCTTTTGCAGAGATTGTGTAGTTAACAAAATAATGTGAAATGGTCATTGATTTGGCTGAATTTCTGTGCTGGAAAGGAGAAAACATTGGAGGTTAATCAGCAATTGAGTACACAGAATGGCTATACTAATAGCTGGTAGTTCAACATCAAAGAAAGAGTAGCATATTTTCACCAGTTTTAAATTACTTCAAAAATGAAAGCTCTGTGAATGAGAAAGTTTTTAAGATTTGGGCAAATATGCTTCATAGGGCCTCAGGAAAGGAAAGTTCTGTGGAAAATTCTGCATGAGCAGGAAAATTCATAACCTACTATGCAAATTTGTTTACTGTGAAGAGACTTTATGGAACCTATGTGCAAGGTCAGCCTTGTGTCTTTAAGAATCTATGCAGCAATGAGGGCTGTACTCAGAGTAGAAGAAAAATTCTGAGATTATATTTGCTGTCAGATGGTAACTAAAGTTTATGTAAATATGCCTGAGCTGTCTGTAAAGCTGTCAATCTAACTAGTTCAAAGCTGTTGTAGAAGTTGCATAAGATGTAGGAGGGAAATGCAGAAGAGAGGAGGCTATAAAACCTCCATTGGGGTATTTTCTCTGAGCCATGGTTGAATTGTTACCATGCTAGATAGTTTTAAATTACCTTGGGTTTGTCAGCAGGAGCTATAATATTACTTCTGAGTTGAATGTAGACATACTTTGCATAAAAATAATATAGTATTGGCTTGTATGAAAAATAGCTTCTTCAGTTTCTGAAGTGTATAACTGGTTCAAGGCTATTTAGGGATTTGCTGTATTCTGTCTGTTGGGGAAAATTGGACAATATTTAATTCTAAGTCCTTTATCAGATACTCTTAGGTCCTGGAATAGTCTGAGTGTGTTGAAAATCAGCAGCCTGCCAGCAGTTAATAAGTTCACTTTTAAATAATTATATCAACTTATTTTTTGTAAGCAGAATGTAAATCACATTTTAAGTAGTGATGAAATAATTAGCATTTTTGATGGGGAAAAAGATTGTCTATTCCTGATTTGAAAATGTGATCATCTTTCCAAATATCTTATGTGCTCCCTAATCACAAATTGATAGGTTACTTTGTAAGCTGTTTTTGCAGAATACTTCATTTGTCATGTTTTCTCCAAGTAGACTTATGATAATGAATTTGTATATAAAGAAGTTAATGTAAATGATCGTGTTACAGATTCAAATTCAAACAAAGAGATTTGAATTGCCGTGGCTCTATTTCCCTAAATTGTTTTAGTAAAAGAGTTGCTTGTATATTTATGTATCATCCTGAACTTGTAATGATGTATGCAATTAAAAAAAAAAAAAGTTGCATTGTTCACCTTAACTTTGAATGTTAGCTCTTAAAGGTGAATGTGTTGAGAGGTTGCAGTGATGGCATTAAATGAAGCCATAATTCAATTGAATTAGGTGTGTTTAGATTTACTGTTGGATTCTACCATTTAAATGCAATTGTTTTTATTATATTACTGTGTTTTTTCTGATAATTAAATCTGTTCATCTTCTGTTTCACTCACTTCTGTCAATGCAAAGTTATTTGCCGCTTTACGCACTTAAATAATCAGCTCCCTGAATCTTGCAGTCTGTAGCCTTATTCTTTTGATTTTTCTCTCATGCTGCCAAGGAATAGCCAGGGGAAAAAGAAAAATGTAAACAAAATGGGTTAACTTCTGCACAAAACTGAGGATCAGTAAATACAGAAAGTGTTCACTTGTTTAGAAAGTGCCCATATTTGTTTGCACTTTCCTGAACTCTGAAAGTAAGTTGTACACAGGTAAGTGTGGAATGAAATAAGCCTATGAGGAACTAGGGTGTGGCACCATTCCATATGAATACATTATGAATTAACAAGCATAAATGTTTGTGGTTTTGCTACCCATAATCATAAGTTTCTTCTAGCTGATCCTAATTGCGGAAAATTCAGAAGAATTACTGGCTTTAATATGTAAATAGAATAATAGTATCATATAAGTTACTGTAAAATTCAGCACTTCAAAGCAAATGACATGACATTTACTTTTTTGGATGTAAATCCATATCTAAAGTTGTTTTCTTCATAGCTAGTCAATACTCAGTTGCTTACTTCTATTAAGGCTTAGTTCTGTGTGCAAACCACAGTACTGCAAGTGTGAAAAGTGCTATTAATTTTTTGTTACTGATGAATCAGATACTTTATTAATTGCAAATATGAATTTTCTTCTGGACAGGAAATTTAGTACTTTGAGGATATGCTTATGTTGTAGGCGTCTGTCTTGCCAGCACTCAACAAAACCATCTCTTGGAACTGCATGTACTGTTTGTGTTTTGTTACTATTTGACCTTACTGACTGCTGCCTGCTTGGCTTTTATGTATGAAATCACTCTTGAATGTTGACTTTTTTCTTCTTCTAGGAGCTGTGCAATTTATTTAAGGTTAAATACTGCTAATTCAGTTGTTTAGAGAATGTAGATCTCGACAAACAAATTTTATAGATCATTTGAGGGAGAAAGCTACAGCCAGGATGGAGTTCAACTGTGTTTGTTATGCATCTTGTAACATTTTGCATGGGACTGGTATTGGAACTTCTGATTGTATATATATACACACTCTTGCTAAAAATGACCCATAGAGTGTAACAGCATATTTGCTTTGGATGTTGTTTGTTCCAATTTGTCTTAAAAAAGAAAGAAAAAAAAGATATTTAGGATATTCTGTCTCTTGATTTCAGTGCCCCGAACTATATCTTCTTTCCTCAGACCATTTTTGTTAAGCAGCTGGATGAACATAATTTTTCAAACCTTTATTCCTTTTTTCTTACAACACATTCTGCATAGTTTTCAGTATGACAGATGTATTCTTTCTCTGTCAGAAATGCTATAGCACAGATGGTATCTAATAAAACACCTATAAAACAAAGCAGTTCGATTTTTTTTATTATTATTTTTTATTTTTTATCATTGTGAAGCAAAGCTGTTGTCTATAGGTAAAATTTTTTTGTTTACAGCATGTTTTGCTTTAGTTCTAGAAGTTTTTAGTCCTTTCTGGTAAGGTTCAGTTAGTTGAATATATTTACTATTAGTCTTTAGATGAGTTTTTCAAGGTTTTTCATCTACTCTGCTAGTGATAGGTGGCTTAGTGATCTTGATCTCTGTCTTTCACCCTTTGAGAAATGTTTTTTCTGTGGAAATCTGTAGAGTGAGTGAATATGTTCTCAGTGTTTTCATGAGAACTTAAGTTGTTATTATGTTTTATTGAATCTACAAGTGATGCTTTTAAACCAGAGGCTACACTGCACAGCTCTTACAGCTGGTTCTTTTTATGTTGCTGCTTGTAAGAGTAGGACAATCCTTTGAACATTCCTAAATGCTTAGGGTTTTCTCAGGTTAATATTCAACGTGCTGTGTTGTCCCAGTCTGGCCCATAACTGCATTCATCTCTGACTGAAGCTCTGCTGCATATTTTGGTGTATTGTGGGCTATATATTTTAATGCTTAATTAGGAAGAGTCCTTAAGGAGAGTTCATTATTTGTTCAGGAAAAACCAAGAGGGTTGGCCACTTCAACGTAGTGTTTTTAATGATACTGTTATGAATCTTGCCTCAGTATACAAGCAAGAATTGATTAGGGAGTCTCCTTTAGCCTCTGCAGTGTTAGGAGGCATCTTGCAGACTTACAGGAACTATTTCACAGTTGTTAATTATTATGTTAATTCCATGTTATGGAAACCATAATAACATGGCTTTGGTGTTTAAGCCTTCGTTGAACAACAGGCTTTGGGACCATTTTCCAAATGATCCTGCCTGTGCTCCTTCAAGCCACTAACAATATAAAAGAGCACTTGAATGGTGTTCTTTAACACACCTTAAACAACAGGTATATATCTTCAGCCCACCATCAAAGAGTTCAGACTTTCCCAAAGAAACCTTAAAATATGAAGTTTTTCATTGAGAGCAGAAGAAAGAGTAAATTACGTTCTTCAGTAGATAATTTGGCAATTTGCAGAAGGAAGATTTTCTGTGGACATGGAATAATTTCACAGAAGAACTACTGTAAAGTAATCCGTATTTTTCATCAGCACTGGAATTCATCAACTATCTGCAAACTTGCTCAGAAAGTTTTAAAACGTAGTTCTGTTGTGGCCTTTCTTAATTTACCCAGTTTGCAGCCACCCTGCAAGTGCATTTGAGTGTATCTACAATGAGAACTTACAAAGCAGAGGGAAAAGAATATCTCACAAGATTCTCAGTTTCTCCACACAGTGATTAAAGTTCCCCCTAGGTAACTTGTAAGTTCAGAAAATGCAGGGAATTCAGCCATGGGCCCTTGTAGCAAGGAATGCTGATGGGTGTTCTTGGCTGAATTAGGAAGAGTGCTCACTTCTGCTGTGGTGAAGCCACTTGTTAAGTACTGGAGTCCACTGTGTGAAAAAGATGCAGAACTTTTGGAAGGAGTCCAGACAAAGGCCATGAGGATGGCTGAGCAAATTGTGCGTCTACTTGCATAGTGAGATAGGAACATATTTGAAATGGACGTAAAATCAACATGAACTGGATGATACATTTTTAGAAGGCATTGTAGAAGTAGAAACAATGTTTTATATCCTGAAGTGTTAGAATTAAGTAAATTTATTACATTTTGAATCACTTGGCTTTGGTAAAAGATATTTTCTAACTAGACGTATATTTTTCAGATTTGTCAAACATTTGAAATAAGTTTAGCTTTCACATGGTTTTTATGATTGTAATAACCGTTTTTGTTGCTATTACACAATTTTTTTTTTCCTAAAAGATTGTAAGGAAGCTCATTGCCAGTTTAAATAATATGATAAAGGGAGGCATTTTAAATGATTCTTTCATCCCTTGAGAAGTTGAGCAAGTAAAGAACCTCAAAAAGTGTGCGTGGGGAAACTAACCTAAATAGTTGCCATATTTCTCTGTAGGTTTGTAATAAAGGTAAATTATTCTTAATTATGTAGGAAGTTAGGCTAGAACTGCAGTTGCTTCATAGAGTGTGCTCTGTTCAATGAAAGACTTCAAGGAAGGTATGAGTGGTTGCCCATATGTTATTTGGGGAATAGTCTTTAACTATTTGTTACCTAGAATTGTTCAATATTGTTTTCTAGAAATAACTGCAATAAGCCCAACTATGTAAAATTTTAACTTCATTCCAGATGTGTTAATGCTTCTAGTTGTGGCTTCATTTTAACTATAGCCTCAGCTAAGATACTAATTAATTTTGATGTAAGTATTAATTATGACAATTCCTGTTTATATTTTCTTGATCATTTAAATTATGGAAAGGTAAGAAAATCAGTTTGGGTTAGTATGGGTACACACGTCTGTAAGTGAAAACATTGACTCACAGAGCAAGTTTGTACATCTTACATGCTATTCAATATTCTTTTTATAAACTAAGTTATTTTCATAGTTTCACACGAAATCTTGGGGCCATGCTCAGGTATATACTGTAGTTTCTGCAGCTACTGAAAATATATAATTTTTAATAGGGTATTGGGGAAGACAGATCATTTGATTTATTCTATGTATTGACTTCAGAGCTAGTCCTGCTACTCCCATCGCTTCATGTCAGTCAGTATTTCTGGTAATTCTAGATAGGTGCACACTGAGCATGCTCACACTCCTTTTCATTTTACCTTTTTTTTTTTGTTGAATATTAGACGTAAAAACAAATTACTTAGCTCTTCCATTCAGAGATCACCAATTAGCTCTATTTGTAATGTGGTATGTGTTGCACTTGGAACTGTGATGTGACTTTGCAGGTCAGCAGTGCAATATTTTGAAGCAGTATGAGACAGACTCAAAGGAAAAAAATATTATCACCGTAATGAAGAGATTAATAAAGAGAACTAGTAGTTGTAGTTCACTTTTTCCTCAGACTGCTTAAAGAAATGCTTGAGAGAGATTTTTTTTTGGAATGTTGTTCATGTCCTAATAACTTAGAGTGAAATAGAAAAGTTGTCAAAGGTGTACAGCAAAACAGGAGAAGTCCTGCATAGCTTGGAATGTTGAAGAGAGGTTGGAAAGAATTATTACAGTAGAAAAATAAATCACATTGCTGTATTTACAGCCTTACATAATACAAGTTCAAATGAAAGATGATAAACTTCAAGCAGATAAAACAGTAGATCTTCATAGTTCATTTCCTTCCCTCCCCACCGTGGGTACTTTAGATTGTTGAGCTAAAAATCAAGGGGCAACTTGTTGTGTACACACACACACACGCACACACACATACACACATTATATACATGTAAGCATGCATGTGCGTGTGTATGTGTATATATACACACACAGAATCATCTCCTGACTTGAAAGGCACTAAGAAGCATCAAGTCCAACTCCTGGCTCCATAAAAGACAACCCAAAAATCAAACTATATGTTCGAGAGCATTGTCCAAACACTTCTTGAGCTTTGGCAGCTTTGGAATACAGCCACTGCCCTGGGGATTCTGTTCTAGTGCCCATCCACCTTCTGGTGAAGAACCTTTTCCTAACACCCAACCTGACCCTCGCCTGATGCAGCTCTGTACTTACTGAGTGTATTATTCTTTTTGAGTATAACTTTAACCAGTTATCTTCCATATCGTCATTGACTGCTTGGGGTAGGTCTTGATTTTTATTTATTCATTTTACTTTCATTTCAGATGAATAGAGTTTGAACTTCCATTTAGTTTTTTAGGAATCTGTGGATGTCTTTTACAACCTACTGCTGAAATGCTGAGAATGAAGGCTAGCTGAAGCAAACGGAGGGGAGAAGTTACAGTTTTCAACCAAGTCTGTGTAAACTACTCAGCTGGTCAAGAAAAGGAAGATTAAGTCTGCATAATCATTTTGTGTATTAACTGAGAGAACTGCTCTAGTATCGTTTCTAAGAGAATGATATATCCATTCTATCAAAGAAATTGGCAAGGATAAATTATATGTGCTAGCAACAATATAACAAGTGCTTTTAGGGAAATTATTATAAATGATTAAAGCTATTTTAAATAAATACAAGAGGTAAGTCTAATAAATTTTGATTCGATCCTGGTTGAGCATAGAGTTTCTTGAAAGTTCCCACTTTGTTTCCAGAAAATGCCTCGTAGCGTGAAATTCTGTGCCCTTCAATGGCAGGGACAGCCTCAGCTACAGATGTAAATTAGAAGTTGTTTTCCCATTATTTTGCAAGTGGAACGGGCTTGTAGAAATGTCTTGTTTCAGCCCTGTTGTGGAATAAATTTTATCAGCATTTAAGTTTCCTCCTTTTTGTGTGTGCCATCAGAGTAGCAATTTGCAAATGCACCCTTCAGGTGTTCATATGGAGTGTTGCATAATCTTGAATGTCATAAACAAGTGCAAAATAGTTACCTTGGGGCCTTCTCACAGTCTAAGCTGAAAAGAAAGCTACAAACTTAAGCCTATGTTCATCTGGAAGTCTGTTGTTTTTCACACTAGTATTGTTTCATCATAAAGCTCTGGACGAATGTGATAGAACAGCTTTGCTTGGGACAATTTGTGTGTGGGCAGATTAGGAACTCGTACAGAATCAGGAAGGAGCAGAGAGAAGTCAGTTGAACTGGTTTGTAACAGAGGATTGCATTTATAGTGTCTAAAATTTCCTCCTTTGGAAATCTTTGTGATAACACTTTAATTCAATGGAAAGTCTCCCTCTCACTGTTTTAGAGATCAATTTGTATCAGTTTTCATTTAAACAATCTTGTATTCTGCTTGTAGCTGATAAATTGCTTTGAGGTATTTAAATAACAGAGGTATTTATGGAAATCCAAATGAGTATCACACTAATTGTCTTTAATGATAGATGGAGTATAAATTAGTGGTTCAAAATGTTAAAATGTGTCAACAAGAAGTATGTAGGAAAGTACAAAAAGAGACTGCTCTAGCTATTGACAAGTTCTGCAGAAATATTTAGCAGCATTTAAATTATAAGAATGATTAAATTTATTTGAGTTGCACTGGTTATTGCAAAACCAAATGGTTGTTTTTTGGATTTCCTTTTATTTATTAGGAAGAAGCATAACTGGAGTTTGAAAATAGAATAGTAACACTGAATAGTGTGGTTAAGAATTAGAGGCCTAGGTGCACAAGCAATTTTGTTTATAACGCGTTGTTGTTTTCTGCTGTAATCACTAGCTTTTGTGGCCTGTAGGCATCCCAGTAATGCAGAATAATAATCACGAGTTGGACTAAATCTGCTCTGAGACTTGTTTTCTGTGTACTCGCCTGTTTGCATTTTGTGGATGGTAGACAATGTTTACCCTGCAGTTCACATGTACTCCTTCCTACCTGAGATGCTGTTTGTTGCACAGACTAACTTACTGGCTTGTTCTGGCTATGGAATATTAGATGTTTACATGCATAAAAAGTGCTCCATTATAGTACTTTTAGTACTTATTTTATTGCTTATTTCCAAGAGCCAGTCTGTTTTTATTGGCCACATTCTGCAGGTAACAGGATATATGAAATGAACTTAAGAGTTAGGTAATCTCTCTTAATATGTAACTTGTTTCTGAATAAGAATAAAAAATGCACAGCTGTTGAAGCAACTACAGATAACATTATTAAAATTCAGAACTTGCTTCTTTACACATGCAAATATTTATTTCTGACACAAGTTCTTACCTGAAGTTATTGGTGATTTGTTATCCTAGCTGTCATTTCCGTTTAATCTTTCAGTCTGATATTATGCGTGTCTAGCGAGTGGAGTTATTGTTTACTTATTTTAAATAAATAAAAATGCCTTGTGCCTTTTCCACAGTGACGGAATCAGTCATTCTGGTCTAATGTGAGGCAAAAAGAAGTTAAGATGCCAAAATATTGCAGAAAAACAGTGTCAACAGCAGTGAAAGAATAGTTTTTGTGATATTATGGCTTGGCAGCATTGTGCTTCTAGACAGGCACAGCTCTGTGACTGCAGTAATTTACCATTTTTTCAATTAGTCACTTATTCACTACTAAGATTTGTAATTGAAAACATTTATACAAAGCAGAAGACATCTTAGAACATACTTTTCAGTCAAAAATCAATTTAAATATAAAATATATAACACTGTTTTATTTTCGGGGAGTAGTCAATGTTCCTGTGTTTTCCATATGCATTAAGTAACTTGAATCACTGTACAAATTCTTACTAATACTTTTAAACCTTCTTGGTTGAGTTTAAACTGGCTTAAACAAAGTGGTAGGCTATCTAATCTAGGGGGGTTGGAGATTCGTGATCCTTGAGGTCCCTTCCAACCTTGGCCATTCTGTGATTCTGTGATTTTGTAATCTTGGTTGGTTTTTTTTTTTTAGTGGAAAGTGGTTCATTACAAAGCAATGTAGACTATGAACTTGGCAACTTTCTGAAACTACAGAGCATGTAGGAATGTTAAAGCTTATGATTTTAGGCTGTCAGTTTATGCACATATGGGAATTAAGAGGAAATCTTTCATTGAGCGCATTCAACAAGTGTGGCAGCTTTTATTTGTTTGAATACAGTTAGAGTAGCATCAGAATGTTCACTCAGAAAGTCAAAATCCCTTCCTTTGATTGGAAATAATGGTAATAGTGATTTTTCCAGATTAGAATCCAGCAGTTCATGAGTTAAGTTTTTCATTGTAAGATGCATCCTGCATAAAATGTCTAATTAAATTGTGGATTTCATGCAGTGTTTGATATTCTGTCAGTTCTGAAAGGGACCAGGCATGCTGAATACTCTTTTTGGCAGAAAGATGATGAAGAAAGTTGTAATTGCTAACACAGTATGTAACTATATAGCTTGCCTCTGATCTTCTGATGCTTTAAGCTGCCTTAACGGTCGTCTTAAGACTTTACCTCTCCAATAACTCTTCTCAATGCCAGTGTACCCAAACAAGTAATTTCTCAATGTAGTATCATTTCTTTTCTCTGTCACTTTCCTTAGAACAACAACAAAGAACACTGTTCTGTGTGTAAAGCACAAGGTATGTGGTGCTGTGTAGGCAGTGTAGAAGATTTTCAGTTGCAGTAATTCCAGCTTCCTAGAAGGCTATCAAAATTGAATATTTGCTTTAATAAAACAAACAAAAAACAACAACAAAAAGTTACTGAATTATGGACATGATCAGTGTAAAATACACCCAGAATTTTGGAGCAGGTAATTTATCTTAATATACTTGAGGGTATTTCCCTTCTAGATCATTAGCACTTACTGATCTGCTCATCTGTAGTAACCTGCAAATGCATCCAGCATCTTTTGAAAAGCTCTCTGATATATTGGTGCTATGCTGTGAAATACAGTAAGTGCTGTATTCTGTCAAAGTTATGAAAGTGATAGTAGGGAAAGAAACAATGAGTAGTGTACAAATACATGCTTTAGACCTGATGTAAATAAGTTCAAATTGTTGACAGTTATGCAGTGATGTCTGTGGGTTAGATCACAGATAGCACTGTTTTGCATGATGGATTAAACAGATATTGGACAAAACGTTACTTTATATAAGAACTTGCTCATGTTGACTGTTTTTTCATATGTTGTTGCAGTAAATATGGGAGTAGTAGAAAGCTGTAGACATGTTCGGTTTGTATTACTAGCTACTACACTTCAAAGGAGGTGACAGATTTTTATTTCTAAGATGTCTTATGCTGTTATATGACTAAGGTACTTTGAAAATTTATCCTATAAACACTTTAGATTGTAGGATGGGACTTTTCTTTTGACTCTTTGAACACACAAAGCATCTGCTGTGTTGCAGGGAAGAAGTATAAACATGATAGGGAAATATTCTTCCTGTAGAATTATGTGTGAGCTGTAGTCTTTGTTTAAACAATTAACATGCTGTTACTTCTATCATTTTAATATTGATGAAAACCACTGGTTTTTATTTACATTACCACATCTGTATTGGTCAATGCTTAAAATATGGAATTGAATTCATTTTCTGTAATGTTTCGTGATAACTGCTGTGGGCATTGCTTTGGAGCAGTCAGCAACTGTGTGCGAGACCTGTTGGAAAGTACCTTTTGGACTTTCCCCTCATGTTGTAATACAGCATTAGATTATTATAACTAGGAAAAAGATGTTAAAGAATAAGAAAAAGGAATAAGCACCTGGAAAACTCTTAGCTCCAAAGTCTACAGATTGTAACTGCTTCACTTGGTGCTGCCTTCTTGTACTTATTTCCACCTCTGTTACTTCGGATGGTAAGCACTTGGGAGTTGTGATTAGACTTCTGTAAATATTTTTTTTTTAATGAAAATGATAGAAAATCGTTTTGACAATAATGTCTTAGTGTTTTGTTGTTGTTGTTTTTTCTAATTTTTTGGAGGTACACTTCAGTGTTTCTGGATGTGGGCCCAGGCCCCCTGCACTGAGTGTCTGTGCAGGAGCTTTGGGATCCAGAGGTCCCACCAGTCTCAGGCATCCTGTGATGCTGTGAATATGATGTGTGAGAGATTCATTTCTTGAGTATGTATCTGTCTGAGGTGAATCCTGTTGGCTGTGTGCCTGCCATCATTTTTCAAATGTTCCAACATTTCATTAGTGCTGTTTATATCCGCACTTTGCTACCAGGAGAACAGAGAATTGACTCTGCATCTGATCAGTGTTGATAAGGAAAACTGGGAAAAAAGCATTTCTCCATTTATGGAGACTATTAGCAAGAAGTATCTTTGGTCTCATTTGGTATCTTTTATCTCATGGTATTTTTTTAAAAAAGTATTCTTTTATGTTGAGTTTGTGATTTGTTTATATATAAGTAATCATTTTTGGACAGGAACAACTTTTTTGATTGATAGGAAACTAAATTTGGAAGGAGACGCTGGTTGGCATTGTTCTTTCCCTTCCTGGTGGTATGTGATGGAAGTACAGCTTATGGGAGCCCAGTCACCTGGGACACCGGCTACATCTGTTCTGTTTCTTGGGGCTGAAACAGCTAGAATTTTTGAACAAATGCAGCATAAAGAAATCATTTATCTTGAGCTGTAAGGGTACTTGTTTGCTACTCAAAGTGCTTAAGGTATTTCTAAAAGGAAATTGCAGGAAGGTACTGGATATTTATTGCAGTATTGATTTGACTTGGCAAATATGCTGATCTCTTTAAGTTTGTGCTCACTGCTTAATTACTTAAATGAAGATTACTTCTGTGCTCAAGCAGATTCTACTCCCAAAACAGAAATGATGAATTTAAAAAAAAAAATTAACACTTTTACATTTCCATGATAGTGTGTACAAATGATTTTCACAATTTTGAGTGTTAATGTAGTTACAATTGTTAACAAACCAATTCCCCTGCACTTCATCACAAATGAAATACAAGAAGAAAAAGTCAGGCATTGCGTCTTCTGCAGCCTCTATTCAATTCTGTCTTATCCCTGTCTTAGATAGTGTCACCATATATTTGCATGGTCTTTAAATTGTTGTTTTTGCTAATTTTGTTATTAAAACAGGCAACAACAGAGAGACCTTTTATACAAAAGCTGTTTCGACCAATTGCTTCTGGAGGACAATTGCACACTCTGGGAGATCTTCTAAAAGATGTGTGTCCTAGTGCTATCACCCCTGAAGGTACTGTAAAAATAACTTTTATTTCATAAAATTATGTATCATTATGTGTTTATGTACTATATGAAAATAATAAGCAAAATACAAAATAAATTATTTTAATGGGGATTTCTTTGGAGGCAGAATTCTGTTTCAGTATCAGAGTGGAAGATTTCACTCTTCCTTGGCCAATTACAGTGCCCACTATACATCACCTGCAGTGTTTGGAGAGGATAAAAGTGCATCCTTTGGCACTCCTGAAAAATTTGTCCCAGGAAATTTTAATTTAAATCTCACCTATGCCTTTGCCATCATGCTGCTCTTAATAAAAGCATTCATATTTTATCTTCTGCAATTTTAATAAATATTCTTAAAGTAAAATCAGCAGAAGTTTTAAGTTTGTTTAATTTTGTATTACATTTTCATACATCAAACTCCAAAATGGATTATAATATAAGCCTTTTTTCCTGTTGAAATCTGACCTTTAAAAGCACACCAGAGAATAAGAGATTTATGCATGGTTACTAACAATTCTTGTGTGACTGGATAGCAGTTATATTGTGTGGCATCATATAATTTCATGCAATAGCATTTGTTAATTAGCACTTATAAACATTTTTGGATTCTGTATTAGTCCAGAGATTACAACTGTTGGAACTCTGATTTACTTTTAGATGGGGTAAATGTGGAAGTTATGTACTCTGCAAAGTGACATCAAAATTGTCTAATGTGAAATGTTTTTCATCTTGTTCTTACTGTTGTCTCTTATCAGTCCATGTAAAGGAGATGATTGTTGTTTGGGTTTTTTTTAGTCAATAAATCACAATCAATTTTGACAAATTTATGATAGTTTAGAAAAGATTGTGACACAATTTACTGGTGCAGTATTAGCATCTTTTTACAGTAGAACAATAAACTTGAAATCAGTGTAAAAATTTATGAAATGTCATGGATTTGATTAAGAAATACGTTGACCTTAGAAATTGTCTGACATCAAACTGTTTTTAACTCCTTTTTCACACTTGTTAACACATATGAGCAATCATTTCCAAAAAGAACAAAAGATAAGAAAAACGTGGCATATTGCTAGTCTCGTGCCATTTTTTGTTAAAGCAGTTCTAAAGTTCAGAGCATAATTTTAGGGAATGATGTTATCGAACTGTCCAAAAGGTATAAACAGTATGCAAATGGATGCTTGAAGGTGGGCACAAGCAAGTTTAGCCATCTGTAAGTACTTGAGTTTCAGGATCCTAGAAACAGTAGTGAAAACAAACAAACAAAGGGAATTTTAAAATATGGATAAGAAATATGTATTTTAATTTTGAAGACAGGAGTGTAAATCAAATGAAAAAAAAAACCTCAAAAGCATTTATACAGAAGTTATTTCAGGATATAAGGGATGCTTAATGTAATTTAATTTTGAGAGTACCAGTTACTTGACACTTCCCATTAATTTTTTTTTTTTTTTCCAGAAGTTGACAAATGCACCAGCCTTTAATAGCAGGATAGAAATTTGCTATAGCAGTTGCTTGTTTCTTTTTTGTTTACAGGCTAAAATAAAAAACTGTGCTGTTTACTCAGAAAATTACTAATTACTTGATAGAAAAGAAACTAAGAGAGTTACTATTTCTGCACTTAAGAAGGTTGAAATTTGGCAGAAAGATTTCTTTTTATTGGAGTATGCCTACCTTTTTTTGTATAAATCTGTTGAGATTTGGCCTAACTTTGATCCTTAAGATTCTACTGAGAAACCTGCAAACTGAAGCGTTTGCTAACTTGATTCTTCATGTAGATATGAGCTATCAGGGATTCTTTTCCTGCACTGCAGTTTCTTTTTACTTGATTGTTCCTCTTATGCTCTGACCATTCTCCTCATCTATTAGGTAGCAGAAAGTTATCCTGCTACTGCTGAATCTCAGCACAACTGTGCTGCTGTAATCTCTATTAAACCAACTCAGTCAACTCAGTTCCTCTCTTGTTGATACACTGAGAAATTAACGAGCTACCTCTGTCAGTAGATGCCCATCAACTCAAAATGCAGAGAAAATTGTAGAACTGAGTAGTTTCTGACCACTTTGCTGGTAAATGAGAATTTGCAAACATTTTTGGAAATCTGGGATGCAGTGTACAAATGTTTTCCTTCAAATGTAGTTATATTCATTTGCGGTTGAATAGTTGAAATTTAGAAGGTGTCAGAAATGTAGATTGCCTATGCAGTCTTGGTTTCTGCACACGTGCACACTGATAATTTTACTGCTTAAAGTTGGTCCCCACCACCTCTCCCTCCTTTTATTCTCTGAGATTTGTGTCTTCCTGGATAGGCAAGGTACATCTTATTGTCTGTGTAGTGAAAGATCATTTTCTGGATTGTTGAAATGAAAGATGGCAAATGAATGTACTTCAGGAAGTGTTATGATTAAGGCAGCTGATTATTGCTCTTTGGAATGGTATTAATTTCTTTCTCCACTAAGAAATTCATTATCACGGGATACTAGGCAGGATGAATAGTATGAAACAAGTGATTTTAAAGATGGGAGCACCAGAGAATTCTGGTGAAATTATGTTCCGCTGAAAAGCTTGATTATTTGTACTTAGAATCAGTGAGGGCTCTTAGGCTTTGAATGTACAAATGCTAGGAACTCTGTAGTAAAGTTTTAGGCCTCTCATTACTGTTCTTCTCTTTCACCCACCAAAAGATGGATATTTATGGCCAAAATTTATTTTTTTATTTCAGTACGTCTCTTTCCACAGGAAGATGTAGAATCTTTTTATTATCAAAGTTCAGAATTCACTTGTTTCGTGAGCAAAGAAAATACACTAGTAGCTAATCAAAGGCATGCTTGAAGACACACTAGATATTGGTGAAGCAGTTTTTTCAGTCTTTCTCTTATTTCCAGAAAATAATTTGGGCAATTTTTTAAGGCTGTTTTTTAACCCTCTTCTTTGGTGAGTTAATGCGTTGGTGACGTTTGCTACATCTTTTCGTTAATGCAGTACGGTCAGTATGAGCTTATATTTCTTTCCATTTTCTTCCATCTGTTGTACTTTTTTCTTTTTCCTGTATGGCCTTGTCTTTTTTAATGACTTTTCAACTGGAAGCTTCATGGTAATTTCTGTCTATGGTGACACCCATAACAGAGCTTCATGCCGTGGGAACACGGAAGATATAAGACTTTCAGACACAGCATTTGTAGTTCTATATGTGAGCTGTTCCTCCTGTCAGACACTTAATGACCACCACAAGAAGAGGGAGGGAACTGTTTCAAGAACCACCCACGGTGTCTATATGCCTTTTCTTTAGGAAATATGGATGTAATTAAGACTCTCTTTTAACTGCGCTGAGAAAATATTTCAATGAAAATAATTTTTATATGCATGGATTTAATACATACACTGATTATCAACTGTTGAAAAAAACAACGTTAAGAATGCTGTTAGGAGCAGAAAACATTACATGGTGACATTAAAACACATGTAATTCAAATGTTCTTGTGAAGTACCGAATCGATATTGCGGTGCATAATTGTTTTAGTTGTGTGCTTTATTTAAATTAAGAAGCTGTTTATTCAAGGCATTTATCATATGTTGAGATTGTGTATAGTCTAAAAACCTGAGGAATTATTAGCCGCAGCATATACTTGTCTGCTTCTCCTCAAGCTGCTCCTTTATTCAGTTACGTGTTTGTTATCCCTCTCAATGAATGCTGTACAGTACACAACTCTCTGGGTTGCTGAATAGTTTTATCTCTGTCATAGCATAGCAGTTTATAACCCATTTGTCAGAACACTGTCAAGCAACTACTACCTCACTGATGATGATGAGAAAGTGGGAAGAAAAGCAGTAGTTTGAAATAGAACAAGCACCAAAAAGCCATTGAATTTCTCAAACTTTTGGTATTAACATTAATGGTCGTGTTTACCTGCAGATCAGACTTGGAAAGTCTGTGCTTTTCTAGGTAATATATAAAGGTACTTGCTATTCATACACTACTATTAATGACTTCCTAGAATTATTAGCTATCCTTACTGGATGGTGAACGTTTTAACTTCATTAGATCTTTTGAGGTGAATCTTTGAGATTTACTAGCACGTTAAGCTACCTCAGTTTAATTTTCAGTTGCAGTGATCTTTAGAGTGTGGAGTTTTTTGGTTTTGCATTTGTTTTTACCTACTTATTCATACATGAAATGAAGGCAAGTTGGTCGTTTTAGTTTCGGGCAGTTTTTAACTGTTTCTGATCTTGATTCCATCATGGAAGGGTAATGCTACTTCAGATCTCCTTACCAACAGGTATTGGCTCATTTTATTTTTGTATTGACAGTTCTACAGCTGTTTCCTTTCTTTTGCATCACATTTCTTCAAAACTTTTATTATAGACATACTTCACTGTTATTTGTTGTTCTTTTAATAATCTGCTGCATTCTTTAAAATTCCTCAAGGTTGGACCTCAATGATCTTCAAGGTCCTTTCCAAACTAAGACATTCTGTATGATTGTAAGATTCATATAACTATTTTTGTAGTTTTTCTAACTTCAGCTAATTTCCTAGTAGATATTTCAGTGAAGTACTATCTCACTGTCATTTCTGCTTTAATTCCTTCTTGCTTTCCATCCTTTTTTTCTTCTGGTGTTTGATTACATATATTCCTACTTTGGTTTCCTTGTGTCTCCCTCCAAAGTTTTTTGTGCTGCTGTATATTAAAACAAAAGATCTATCTAGGAACTGTCTCAACTAGGGGCCATCTCTCTCTTGTTTTCGTTTGTCAATTTAAGTTAAAAGTTTTTCAGCTTTTACAAAGGTGAATGTTGTTGTTACTTAGGGTAGTCCAGAGTAATATACTCAATATCCCCCTTTTATTTCACTATTTTATATTCCAGAAATTCTATGAAGATCCTTTCCAGCCACCAGTCAAAACATTCAACTTTTACTTTTTGTAGACTGTGTACTATGTCATCTTAAATCTAAGCTCCTAACAGATGTCTTTTCTACTTCCACTTGCAATGGCAGCAGTTCTGGTTCTAGAAAAGCAGTCTTCTTTAAAAACAAACATACAAAACCACCTTGAGTTACTGTTGTTGCAAACATGATTCAGTGAATTATGGAGCTCTGCAGGCTGAGATGAAACTTGGTACTGCTTATGGTCTCTTGGACTAGTTTGTTACAGTGTGTGTGCGCTTAAGGTGGAGAAGATGTTAAAGACCACATGGCTTATAAATAGGGCACAAGATCATATGGATGATGTGGCAGAACATGTTACATATTCTAAAATTGCCAACTGCCAGAATTTATTGTCTGTGTCTGAAGGGAGATAAAATCACGGCTGTTTTTCCCTACCTTCTTACTTTATCACTTTACCATTGTCTTACTGCAGTTAGTTAGATTAAGCTATGTTGTTTACAGTGTGAATGTCATTTTTTATGGATAAATAGAATTGAGTGTTATCTGTCTGTTGCAACTGATTTTATGTGCCTTATGATAGGGTTGCCAATTAAGGGACCTTTGCTTTCAGAAGTATCAACAGGGAAAAAAGTCAGTAATTCCCAGCAATCAGAAAAAGTTCAGCTCATGTTTACAAGGTTTCCCCTAGAATTATTCCCAAGGATTCAGTTAGGAATGGTGACTCATCCTAATAGAAGAGAATGTACACAGTATGATGCTGTGTTCAGTAGAATGCCTTGAAAATGCAAAGGGTTAAAATGGTAGAAAGCAGGATTAATTTGGGGGAGGGAAAGGCTTCTTTCCTCTTCCACACCAAAAAGTTTAGATGTTGTGCATAATGTTAAGATAAAAAATTATATAATGCAGAAGGGAACTGCTTTCTTCCATTACTATCATGTCTAAACAATTCTGGATGCAATTTTAATTTGCCAGTGTTGTTGAAGTCCTTGTAAAAGTTGTTTTGATTTTTGTCTCATGCTTCCTTGAAGCCCCAAATGGTAAACATTTGGACATAATGACGCAAACAGTAGGCTATCAATCAATCCCAGTTTTCACAGCATTGTTGTTCATTCAGAAAAGCTGTGTGAACTGACCTCTTTCTACAGCAGTGTCATTAGTTCTTTCAGAAATAAAATGAGGATCAAAAAGACTTCCAGAATTTTTCTCTTAAGGCTTGCTTCACTGAATGATATTGTAAAAATTAGTGATCAACTGCTTTCAATTAACTCTCAGCTTTTTAAAATGTATTTTGTATGAGAGGCTACACATTAATTGTTTTTGTTCTCCCTCAGTTTTCTAAGCATTGACTTCCAGGAAATTAGTCAAACTGAAAATACAATTTCGATTAGATTTGACGTGTGGGTTCTTAATTTTTATGCAAGTGACAATGTAATAGAGGAGTTAAGTAGATACAGTATGAGTGCCCTTTGGTTGAAGTGAAGTAAACTATCAGAGCTCAGAACTAGCTGGACCATGGGTTTCCTGTGGGAGGTTACAAAGCAAGGAGAGGAGCAGCTCAGTAGTGTCCAACTACTCACTGCTTCTTGTGAACTGACTTGGGAAGTTTTTACTCCACGTCTTTAGCTAATAAGTCTGATTGTGCCTTTTGCAGGGCTGGCCTTCGCTTTTCAGTTCTTTTGAGGTGGTGTTGTTGAAATACTTTTCCAGGCCACCTAAATACAGAAGCATAACTCGCAGTCTTAGGCAGTTTAATAGCTGCACTTTTTTCCCATATGGATATGATAATATTGTAAAGGGCTACAGGCCTTGTAGTGTGCAAACATGCAAAAAGATGTTTATAAGCTCAGAATTTGATTACTGTTAATTCATTTTCTCCTCACTTCTAGTACAAATTCCAGTTCACTGCCTTTTCTACTGCAAGACTCATTTTGTTAAGTCAGAACTAAAATTTAGGCTACTACTTAACCCATTCTGCCTTCTTTGTGTCTTTGACTCAATGGTGCTCTCAGTGTTAGAGGGCATAATCACAAACACTGTCTCCTATTTGACTTGAGTCATCATTTGTCTGCCAAGCCATCTGCTTAGATTATCCTTCTGTAGCTGATTTCCTTCTTCCCCCCCAAATTTCTCATACCTATTTGACCCAGTTCCTTATTTTAAGTTGAAGTGGAAATATTTTTTATTTTTCTGTATTAAAATTGCATGCTTTTTGATTCAGTAGAACTTTTTGATCAAAAGGAATGTAAGTCCAGAGGATGGCTTGAGATTACAGAACTAATAGCTAGTAGTCACGATCATGTATAAAGGTACAAATATTCTGATAGTTAGAATGTTTGTGCCTTTTTGTTAACCATCTTCATTTCTAAACAAGCTCTTTGTTTGCAGAGGACTTCTCTGTCTAAAAAAAACTTCTTGCCCTCAAAAAAGTGGAGATCTCAAGCTGGTTGTGGTTTTTCTGCATGGAAGTTCTCAGGAAGCAGCAGAGGCTGTTTTAAAGCTTGCTCCAATTTCACCTCAGTCAACCATGTGAGGATTATCTTCTTGTGAGCCCTCTTCCCCTTTCCAGTCTTTTCTGTTCAGCGACTTTTCTAATATCACAAGAATAGTGTGTTGTTGGGGGTTTTTTTTTGTGACTTAAAAGTGGTTTCTGAGCATGCACTTGCACACACATTCAAAAGAGCTGAATGCAGAAAGAGGTGCAGTAAATAAAGAAATAATCCTTTTTCTCGGACAAACCTCTGGAAATTTGTTAAGCTTCAGCTAAAATTGTTCTGTCGGCCACCCGATAAGTTTTATTAGTATCAGACTCCAGACTATTCTCTTTAAATTTGTCAGAAAGCCAGTGCCTTTATTCAGGCACAACAAAGTGTGCCTGAATAGTTTTTGTATGTCTGTCATTAACAGTAGTAGTACAAAATGGAGAAAGTAAAATTCTTCACAGAACAGAATAACTTTTTTCAAAATTGACTTTATTCCGTTTGGAAACTATAAGGCAGCAATTCTAGAATTCTCTGCAGATGAGAGTTGTTATTACCATCCCAGTGCTGCATACTTTGTGGGCTGTACTAGAGCTACATTTCTTGGAAGATCTGAGGTGCCATCCCCAAGTTCCTGATTGAATGCTGTGGATATGAAAATCTAGGCAGTCAAGAAAAGACTGGGAAACCTACTAGAAACAGGACAAGCTATGTCAATAATATTTGGATATGTGTTTTAGTAGGAGATCTGTTGGAATCAAAAGCGTCTTGACAAAATGTTTCGGTTGTGGTGAATTTCTAGTTTTAAAAGGAATATTTTTTGTGTTTTAGGAGGAGACCTCAGGTTCTTTATGCACTGTATGGATATTTCAGTGTGTTCCCACTGAATTTATCACTTAGACAAAAGATGAGTGAAGAGTCAAAAAGGAAGGAGGAATTAGAGGCGCAGAGAGGTGATGTGGCTTGCACCTGGTCACACTGAGGTCAGTAGCAGAGTTAAGAACTGGGCTTTCTTTGAATTCTGATCAAAATCAGTCTCTCACATCTCAAGAACAGTTCACTCAGTATGAGAGACTGAGGCATCAAAAATTTCACAGGTAATAAAAGCGCTTTTCTTGTAGCTTCTCCTATTTTTGCTCTTGGAAGCCTGACCGCAACAGCTGTAGTATACAAGGCATGTAGACTAACATGTTTGTTGTTGTTAGTTAGTTTAATAGAAGATGTAACAATGTTCCAAAATACTTTTTTTTTTTTTTTTTTTTTTTTTTTTTTGCAGTATGGAAATCATCCTGATAATCGTATCATAGAATCATAGGTTCATTTGCTGTGTAATCTGTGCTGCCTTTAATACTGTAACTGGTGAAGATGTAACTGGAGACTTTAGCAGGTTTCCCAGAGATTTCAGGAGACAGTAGTAAGCTTTTGTGGAGGTTTACCAATGTAAAATTCTCAATCAGGAACTACGGTACAAACAACAGAATTTTGTCCGTGCTTTTAGTTATACTAATATACAAAAGAAGACTAGAACACCTGATGTTTTCACAGTATGACTATTAAGCAGTTCTCTGATATGACTGTGCTTTAGGCCAAGTAATGCTCTACCAGAAAACTTTAGTGTTCGTGTGTTGACAGCAGAGGGCATGTTCTCAGTGAGCAGTGTAGATAGTGGAATTTCAGAATAGTTTGGTTTGGAAGGCCTCTCAAAGTCTATCCAGTCCAACTGCCCTGCTCTGAGTAGAGTTGCTTCCTGCCAGATCAGGCTGCCTACGGCCCCATACAACTTGATCCTGAATGCCTCCAGGGATGGGGCATCCACAACTTCTCAGGTGGGCAGTCTGTTGTAGTATCTCACCACCTTCATAGTGATGCATTTCTTTATCTAACCTAAATCTACCTTCTTTTACTTTAAAAGCCTAGTCCTACCATTATATACCCTGAATCTCTGTTGTGGCTAGGGAGATAATTTTAGCTGATCAGGCTCAAGTTGGCAATTGCCTCAAGGTAAAGAGAATGTGTCCTGGTCCATTGGATGAACTACTCCTGTATCTTTAAACTAGCTTCATGTGCTGTAGCCTTACTGGGGGCTAAGTAAAATCATTCCTGTTTTCCTTGATTCTCCTTTGCAGTCTTTTTCTTTCTGCCTTTTTGCATACATGTGTAACCTGGTTTTCACAGGAGATAAACATCTTACAGGGCTAGAAAGAAGAGAAGCTGCTAAATGGGGGAAAGATTTTAAAATAAGACCAGGGAAGTTTAGGTTAGATATTAGAAGGAAGTTTTTCACACAGAGAGTGGTGATCCAAGGAGGCTTGGATGCCCCATCCCTTGAGGCATTCAAGACCAGGCTGGATGTGAAAAAGTATTAGCCTTACAACAATGTAAGATGAAATACACCACTAATAAACATTGTATTGTATTTACTGCATTCTATAAGGATTCAGCAGTGCTTGTTAATTGTAGGTACTCCCTTCTTGAATGGCTCATCTTAGTCAAAGATGTTGGTATCTTCACATTTCATGGGTAAATCATATTTTTGTTTGGCAGAATATTTGCAAGAAAGGTGAAATTTGTTTTTATATCAGAGCTGAAGTCTTATATAGTGGCTTGGCACTACAGAGATGCTGTAGTCATTGAAGATCTGAATGTCTCTTGCACCCCTTGCTCTTTTTCCTTGTTGGGTATTGTCAGCACACTTACCATGGCAAAATGTGATAAGAAGCTTCGCTAAGTCCCATATCTTAATGCAAACAGTTATTCACTGGAAGTTTGCTCTCTTTGGGAAGAGGTGAATAGACTGCAAAGGGCTGCCTCTGAGAAACTCTCATGATCAGATTGAGGGCTTGTGGGTTAAAATTAAGGACCAGACCAATAAAGGACTTCTGGTAGTTGAGGTCTGCTACAGGCTGCCTGTTTGAGAGCAGCCTGCTGATGAGGCCTTTTTGCTTCAGCTACAGGAGGCGTTGCACTCGCCGGCTCTCATGCTGGTGTGGGATTTCTATCACATGGATGTCTGCTGGGAAAGCAACACAATTAAAAAAACTCCTAGACCAGGTGTTGGACAGACCAAACAGAGGTGAAGTTTTGCTGGACCTGCTGCTTACTAACACTGAGGAGATCATTGAAGAGGTTAAGATTGGAGGCAGTCTGGGCTGTGGTGATTGTGCCCTGGTTGAATTCACAGTCTATAGGAATATGGTTCTGGCATAGAGCAGAATCATAGCCCTGAATTTCAAGTGAGCAAACTTCCATCTGGTTAAGGAATTAGAGCACAAGAATTCTCCATTGCCTCAGCACAAGAAATCAAACCGAGAAGGCAGGAAGCTGACATGACTGACCTGCTGGTCAAACAAAGGGAAAGCAAGGAAATGCATAGAGATTGGAAGCAGGGACACGTGTCCTGGGAAGAATGCAGGGATGCTGTCCAGACATGAAGAGATGGGATCAGGAAAGCTGAAATGCAAATGAAACTGATCTTGGTGAGAGATGTGAAAAATAGGGTGTACCCCTTCTGATAAATGAGAAGGGATAACTTGCTTCCATATAACATGGAAAAGGCTGAGGTATTCAGCAAGTACTTTGCCTTGGTTTTCACTGGCTGTCAGGCTTCCCACTCCTCTCGTGTCCCTGAACCTCTAAGCATTGGTCAGGGGATCAAAATCGCTCCCACTGAAAGAACAGAGCAAGTTAGACATCACCACACGAGACTGAATGTGTTCATGTGTATGGGGCCAGACGACATGCATCCCAGGGTCCTGAAGGAATTGGCTGATGTGATTGCTAAGCCACTCTCCATCGTATTTGAAATTGACTGTCAGGTGAAGTCCCCAGTGACTGGAAAAAGGGAAACATCATTCCCATTTTTGAGAAGGGAAGACCCAGGGAACTGTACACAGGTGAGCCTCTTGTTTATGCCTGGGAAGATCATGGAGAAGATTCTCTTGGAAGCTATGTTAAGGCACACATGAGTTGAGGAGGTGATCCAAGACAGCCAGTGTCAAGGGCTGTCAGGGCTTCGTCAAGGGCAGATCATGCGTAACCAATCTGGTGGCCTTCTATGATTGAGGCGTTGGTGGACAAAGAAAGGACAGTTTATGTTGCCTGTTTGGACTTGTGCAAAGCCTTTGGTATGATCCCACACCACATCCTTGTCTCTAAATTGAAGAGAGATGGAGCTAAAGGCTGGACTATTTGGTGGATAAATAATTGATCGGATGGTTGCAGTCAGAGGGTTGTGATTAATGGCTCTGTGTCTAGGAGGAGGCTGGTGATGAGTGGTTTCCCCCAGGTGTCTGTCTTGGGAGAGGTGCTCTTCAACATCTTTATCAACAACCTAGATCGAGTGCACCCTCAAGAGGTTTTCTGATGATACCAAGCTGAGTGATGTAGTTGATACAACAGAAGGCAGAAATGCTATTTGGATGGACCCGGACAGGCTTTAAACTCACCACATGATCCAGTGAGGTTCAACAAGGCAGAGCATGAGGTATTGCACGTGGATTAGGGTAATTCCAGATAAGAATACTTACTGGGAGAAGAACTCATTGAGAGCAGCCCTATGGAGAAAGACTTGGAGGTCCAAGTGGACAAAACCTGGACATAAACTAGCAGTGTGCACTTGTAGCCCAGAAGGTCAACTGTATTGTAGGCTGCATCAGAAGAGGGGTGGCAAGGGCAAGGGCAGGGCAAGGGAGGTAATGGTCCCCGCTGTACTCTGCCTCATCTGAAGTACTCTGTCCAGGCTTGGAGTACCCAACACAAAAAAGATGTGGAGCTTTTGGAGTGTGTGTAGGGGAGAACCACAGAGAGGGCTGAAACACCTCTCTTATGAAGAGAGGTTGAAGGAGTTGGGCTTGTTTAGCTTGGAGAAGAGAAAGTTCCAAGGAAACCTTACTGTGAACTTCTGGTATTTGAGTAGAGCTTGTAAACAGGAGGGAAGTCCAGCTTTTATGTGTTCTGGTAGTCACAGGACAAGGAAGAATAGCTTTAAACTAAAAGAGCAGAGATAGTTGGAAATTTTTTACTCAGAGGGAGATGAGGTACTGGCACAGGTTGCCCAGAGAAGCTGTTGATGCCTCATCCCTGGGGCATCCCTGGGGTTCAAGGCCAGGTTGAATGGGACCCTGGGGCAGCCAGATGTAGTGATTGGCAACCCTGTCTGTGGCAGGGAGATTGGAAGGTACCTTAAAGATCATCCATGCCATTCTGTTATTCTATGAATTAAAGCAAAGAAACCACGTGTGTACCAGGTACACAAACAAATCTACTCCTGCTATTAGGAATCAGTACCCTCCAATGGAAGGTTGGTTGCAGAGCTAGCTCTTTACATGCACATACTAGTACAACAAAATAAGCTGTAACTCATTTCTGAACCGTGTTCCTACATTGTTTTATCCACATGTCTTAATGACATTAATTTAGCAAATTCTTGTTTACAAGTATTGCATGCGCGAATAAAAATGTCATGGATCCACAGTTCTGCTTTAAGTGAAAAAATACTTCCTGGACTCTAAAGAAGTCAAAATTTGTCTAAAAAGATAATGTGATAATGTATGAGTTGTTGAGGCAAATTCTTGAGGTATTTTGATATGGAAAAATTAAAATGAACCTTCTGAGGAAAATTAATATGTAATCTTACCTATGAACAAATAGCTATCTTGTGACTTTATTAAAAAAATTACTGTTCTGTTTAAATAGCCCGTCAGGTATTCCATTGCTTCTTTATCTACTCTTTCCTATTTTTTTCAAGAGTAAATAATTGTGTTGTGGTAGAGATCACTAAATGCTTTAATCTACTAGCTGCTTAAAAGAACTTACGGTATGTGTACAGAAAAAGAAATGTTATGTGTGCAAACTATATTGCCTACTCATTAAAGAACTTATTTTTCAATGAGTAAGGGTCTGGAAGAAGGTAATGTAAGTATTTTAGCAAGAGTTTGTATTTCTCTGACAAACAGCACTCCCCTTCTGTTTGTGATCACAGGATGAAAGCTCTCTAAGCTTGTATATGTACATTTTTACTGCTACATCATGTAGTGTGCTCTTAAGATTGAGATCTCATTCCCCAGGAAGCATTTCTGTCTAAGATTAATTGCCCTTTTAAAATCAGTGTTTGATGTATTCCTTTGGCTATATCCTGACTCACTTTAACCCTCTTTGACCTGACCCCACTGACTATTAGCGCCATGGCTGAAGGAGAAATACTTCAGCTTGATGTATGCAGTACAGATTTGAGCCTGTGGTTTTTCACATCAATGGATTCAATTAGCTGGGTTTTTACTAATCAGCTTAGCAGAAGTTGGAGAATTTGTCAGACATGGAACAAAATTGTCTGTTCTTACAGGTTAATTGAGCTCATCCACGTTTTCATGTTTACGTTGCTTGTGAAGTTTGCTTTGGTTAACTTTCATAATAATACTGTTGCAAGTAGCATTTAAAAAAGGCAAAACTTGTTTATCTTCATCCCATTAAATGGAGGAAGGTGCAAAACATAAAATAGCAACCATTAGATCTTTGATCTGTGTATATCTCCTATCGCTTTTCAGGCAAATGTTTTTAAATTATAATTATGTCAGAAAGTCCACATGTGAGTTTGATTTATTTAACTGAGCAGATAAACTAAAAAATATTGTCATGACTTTATGAAAACAAGTAAAGTTGCTGATGCTTTCTCAATTGAGTGTTGCAGCAACAGCAGTCCTTTGCTTTGTCTTGCTAGGAGTAGTTCATGAGTAGCTGAAAAGTTAATTATAATAAGTGGGCGATTTGGCTACAATCTAATAATATTTGCAGGCATTATGTGAATTATAGTAACTTGAAAACGAAGTAAAATAGAGGTTGAAAGTTCAAGAATGCCATTAAAAACCTTTAAAAGTGCATATATGTGCATATGCATATGAAATATAAGATTGTATTTTGTAAGAATTTGCTAGATGTTTGGAAGAACCACACTGCTGAAAACAATGATGTTTTAAAAGTCTTCATGAACAGTTAGCAACACGAATTCTTACAGCAAATGAACTTGGTTTATACTAATCTTTATCAAATGCTTCAACTTTTCAAGAACCATCTTGGTTACTTTTAGCTTCCTGTCTGTACACAACTAAGCCTTAATTTCTGAAGGTCACCTGTAGGAAGTTTAGAGAGGGAAAACCTCAAACTTGATTAAATGCATGGTACGTGTAAGGGTTAACTCCTAAGTCAATGTTCTGCTATTTCAAAAGTTACACAACTCCTAACACAACCTTTCCTATTCCTTGTCCGTATACAAATCTTGTGTGCTTGCTTGTCATGTGGATGGTAGCTCAGTATGCATAGCATTTCCCTTTTTGTTCACATATGCATAGCCAAATTTAAGTGCTTTGCCAAAAAAAAAAAAAAAAAAAAAAAAAAGTTTTAATTGTGAATTTGAGTATAATATAAAGTGACACAGATTCATTACTAGTTCAAGGCTTAAGCTAAGGCATGGATACTAGCAAGGAAGAAGGAATATCAGAATATTTGCTGCTAGGTTGTTTATAACTTTTTTCCTAGGGCTTGGATGTTTGAGAAGTATCTTAGACTCAGTATTCTAAAACTTTTTAAATCCAAAAATTTTCATGGTTGAAGAAAAGCACTTTTGGTTTGTCATAAATTATCTTGGGATTACCTACAACAACTTTATTAAGAGCTTCTATGAAATACACAAGAATAATAAAAAAAAAAAAAGAAAGACTTTTCATGCAACCTGCATTTACTGGTGTTCAAAACTAAAAGCTAAGAACTTTTTCAGTGAGATAGAACAATGGTTTCTAGTTTGTTTACCTACTGCCTAGCTGTTGTGTGATTTGAAGCACATCCTTAATTCTCACAAGCTGTTCTGAAGCTAATTAAACTTCTGTAAGAGGTGGTTGGCAAATTGTTTTTCAGAAATGCAGCAATCTAACGTGAAGATTGACTTGTGGTAGAGGATGTCAGGAAATTGAGAGGAAAAATTGCTTGAAGAAAATAACGAATAAGAATAATGCCAAATTCTTTATTTTTTCCCACGGAGTTTAATGATGCTTAATATAGATGATGTTGTATATTCACCTACTTTCATTTTGTAGATGGAGAAGTCTAGGACTACTGGAATATCATCCAGAGAATCTAATCATACTGAGAATGGTGGCAAGATAAGTTTCCTCTCCTTTAACATAATAAACATCTCAGCCATCTGCCACAAGAAGATCCTGAGGAGATAAACCAAGTGGCCTGGATCAAAAGTGCATAGAGAAATACAGCACTAATTCAAGCATAGCTCCAAATGAGTGAATGTGAATTTCACAGCAGTATCATAATGGAGGAATAATCTAGATATTTTTTACAGTTTTGCTTTTATAGTCAGGTACTTTGCAAGAACAGAATTCACTAAGATTGACACAAGTCCAGTTCTACCATAGCCTTTTGGACTAAGAAGCAGCAGTTCTCAGGAGGGGCTCTGGTAGAATGACATCAAGGGACTAAGAGTGAAGTTGAGCTGGTGATGTGAATAACAATATAAACCAGGGTGAAGAGAGATTGATATTTTGAACTGTTCATTTTGGAGGATAATAATATTTTTTCTTAAAAAAAAAAAAAAAAGATTATGGGGTTGTTTGAAAAACGGAATAAAATTTAACTTTCCTTTAAAAAAAATTGAAGTATTTGTATATTTATAAAGTGTTGGATTTAATTTAGCTTTGGTTGTGTTTGGGCAAGGAGTGTGCCGTGGTTAAAAGTAGCATGTAATATTTAAGCAGATATCAAAAATATCCAGAGCCTTGAACATATTTTGGAAAGCCATGACCTTCAATTTGAGCAATTGAATTTATGGTACTTCAGTGATTAAAATGAGAGATGTATTGCTGCCTGTTAAAAATTTCAACCTGATGGTTAAGTTAGACTCATGTTGAACAATTAAATCTGAACAGAAATTCTTCCCCAAATTGCTCTTTTATTTGGAACAATGTTTGTTCCAAATGCAGAGTAATTTTGAGGGGAAAAAAAAAAACTGGTTCTGACTACTGTATTCAACATATATTTCCGTATATGAATTCTTCACCTGAATCAGCATCGGTGGCTTTCCCCAGTGCTGGCAGGATTTGCAGGAAGGAATGACAAGTCATTGCTGTGCCATCGTGTCACACATCAGCCTCTAAAGCTTTGAGGTCAGACAGAAGCTTTTGTTGTGGCTAGGCTATTTTAGAGTCAGCTTCTCGGATTTTTTATTTTCTCATTCTTGCTCAGAGGATAGTGAACAGCATATCTTGCCAGTTGCGATCCAGTATATCATCATTTGTGTTTCTCTTTAAACTGCTAATTACTCCAAAATAGGGGAGTGGAAGGGAATTCTGTTAGCTTATGTGTGATTAAAGGAAGGTGGAAAATATGTTAAGATTGCTGAGGGAATGAGTGATTCTGGCAATGATGAAACTTCTGTGAGTAGCAATGAAGTTGAATTCACAGAGAAGTAAGCAGGGATGTGCTTCAGAGAAGTAAGGAAAGCCTTTGACTCTTGGTTGAAGTAGACTATTGTGAAACTTCTGAAAGCTTGTACTAAGATTTCATTCCTAATTAAACAGTTTTTAAAGTAAAAAAATCCAACTTGATATAGGATGTGTAATTCTTTTAGACTTCGAAGTAATAGTTGCTTAAGAATTTTGTATTAGTAAAGAGACTTTTAATATCCACTCTTCCAAGTACATGTGCTGAACTCTGTAGGAGGAGCATGTAATCAGTTGGTCTTGAGATGAGACCAAGCTCAACATTTTTTTGTCTTCACTTATCATAAAACTGTGCAGGTATTGAGTACCTGGTAGTACTCAACTAGTGGGTAGGTAAGATTTGTTCAACATGTTTTTGTATTTGAGACCTTTATATTGAGGTCACTGCTGCAGTGAAATCTGGATTTCTCACGGCATTTCTGTACTTCATTTCTGTTGCACATGCACCTGTCAGAAATCTTTTTTAAAAATACTTTAAAAAATGAAAAGCATAAATATTTTATTTATGTAGGTTGATTTCATTCCATAGCTTAGTTTGCTGACAAAGCAAAGAAATATTTTGCCGTAGATGAAAAAAGATGTGGTGTCTGACTAAACTAAATTTTACAAAAGTAGTGTTAAAGTTTTAATAAATATCCCTTAGATGTTTATTTGTTTATGTATTTATTTATTTTGAAGTTTACAAGTGTTCTATGAGCAGGTGCAACTTTGTGGCACATGCAATAAAAGTAATTGCTTTGCTGTAAATAGTATCTATTCATTATCAGTTTAAGCCATAGACATTGGGATTATTTTCTGTTTGAACAGGTTTTTCTTGAAGAGCTAAATGCTGTTTGTCAGTTTCACTTCCAGCAGTTGAAAGACTACTGTACCAAATTGAACTATTACTGACAATATTGCAGTTTTGGGGTTTTGTTCTTGTTTTTTTAAAGACTTACAAGTACAGACCTACTTATAAGTGCACAAAGTTACATTCATTGAGTGGTTGTGTTTGTTTATATCCTACAACTGGTGCACAAGTCATTGGACCACAAGACTTGTCTGAGGCTGTCTTTTCTCTGCATATTGCTAAGTAACCAGCCTGGCCTGCCTGCAAATGGGAGGGTAACTCCAACCACTATCCAGTTTTTTCTTACTGCTTGTGGTTACAGGTTAGAACGTAAAAGCTTTGAATTTTTTTGCTTGCTATTCAGTGTATTCTTTCTGTGAAAGACTTGCATGCAATTCATTGCTCTTAACCATAAACAAACAAGCAAACAAACAAAAACATTAGTTTTCAGGGAAATTTTAACTTTTGCTTGCTAGAGACTTGTTTTAAAAGCTGTCAACAATATTTGTCAGTGATAGATTTGGTAGTTGCAGCTACATGTGAAGCACAGTACTGAAGGTTACCTATCTGTAAATAATTTCCTAAGGGATCCTAAGGAGGCCCCATAAAGATGTCAGGGTGTCTTTTCAGATTCTGAGATGTCCAAAGCACCATCTGTGAGCACACATGGTTGAGGAGTGTTTTGGCTGCTTTGAGGTACCTGCGCTTAAAGAGCTGTTCTGCTGCCTGGTGATGCAAAGTGCAGGAGGGATGGAAAGGAAAGCAGCTACAGAAGAGTCACAAAAGAGGGAAATCTTTGCTCCCTGTTATACTGTGTGGTATAACCTGTTGTCAGGAGTACCATTAGTGATATCTAATCCAGAACCTGTGATGTGTTTTGAAGACAAGCAAGCAAGTTTTTATGGCCCATTTCACATCTGAAAATGCTGGGAACCCTTTCTGTTACGTTGTTCATAAGGTTGATAGCGCATGACATTTTCCTTGTTTATTCTTAGTCTCTACAATTTTTAGTATCGCTGTCTAATATATTCCTGTGGCCATTTATCATGCTAGAAGCACATTATTTGATTTCCTAGTTTGGAACACAAGGTACTGTTTTCCCTTTTTGGGGTTTTAAAGGCAGTTTAGTAAGTAGTGAGTCTCTGAATAAGAAAGGGTTCTAAATTGTCCATTTTAATGGCTGCTCTCAGTTCTGGGACTTAATATGCAGAGGACTTGCATACAGAGGATTCTAAGTACACTAGGGAAATTCTTGCTAAATCCCACATGTCTTGCAATATCCGACAGTGAAAGCATTTAAGCTAGCTAAGTTGCCCTGATCTGTGAGTGGTTAGAGGCAACAAGTCTGAATGGAGGCATTTCAAGCCATGAGGTTTTAAGTGGTGCATCACAGTGATGTAGGTTGGCTAGAGACAGTGGTCTTGGGTAGGTGAAAGGGAGTTTCTAGCTGTAGCATTTCTGAGCATTGTGGTGCTTATATGGGTGAAAAGTGGCTGAAATATGCTGCTTTGCCAGGAATAGTTCATCCTCACTATTCTGCTTGTAGACACTTGAATCCATTTGAAAGGCAATTGGTTTTCTTCACCTGCTTCAATTCTTCTCTAAATAGAGATCATCCGGTAGTATTTAGGTTACGTCAGGAGAACGTATAACTGTCTGAATTGATGCTGAATAAGCTAATTCTCTTGTTCTGATTTTGAGTGTTTAAGTTAGGAAGCAGTTATGTGGCTAAATGAAATAGAAGAACTAATCGTGAGTTACCATGACATTGCACATCTTCCTAACTTCCCTGAAGATTATGTATTGTCTTTTCTTTGTTCTCTCTCTTTCTCTCTCATAAATTATTGAATATGGAGGGTTTTAGAGGAAGCTTAGCAAGAGCAAACAGTGTAGTTGGGCATTCTCCCCAGAGAGGGATAGTGAAGTGGACTGGATCTGCCTGAGGATGAGGAGAGCTCTGAGGCAGTCTCACAAGGGCTCTTTCAAGATGCAGCAACCACCACCATCTCATTTCCTTCCGTCAGATGCCTAACTCCAAGAGAGTCCTATACCAGTGCTTTGTTTGGCTGGATCAAGGTGGTTCCTGACTGGGAGCACTGAGATAGAAATCTGTTTCTTTCCTTTCAATCTGAGCTGACCATTTCTCTCTGTACTTTTCGTATAGTGTTGGAAAACTTCTGACTAGACATGGTATGCCTTCAGGTGCATACTCTACGTTGCAGCCTTTGAGTTAGAGTGTCTAAGTTAGGAAATCTGAAATCCCCAGAATGTGTTGGTGTGCAACAGGTAGTCTTAGCTGTGTGCCTTCTACAGATGGAACTTTGTGAAGTTTGTTGGTAAAACTTTATAATCTCTGCTTATTTGCCAACTTTCAGGGGCTTATACTGGTTTTTGAATTCAGGAATTTTCACAGGGAAACCAAAGGAAAAATGACTTGGCTCTTCAATAGCCATTCTGGTAGCAGGTGGCTTAATTCTTTTGTCTTGGGCTTTTTTGTACATGCTGAAACAGTATTTATCACTTGTACATCAATTCAGTAATACTGTAAATGTTCTGATGGAAATAGTTACTGTGTACACACATTGTAAAATTTTCTATGAAATGTTTATTGCCTTGCTTTCATTTTTCTGATATTTTCACTTCTTCTTCTTCCTTAATTTGCAACAAAGTAAAAGAAACCATCTGTATGTCATATGATACCTAGCATGTAACCCAACTTGTTCTTGACTTAAAAGGAGAAGTCAGTGGGGTGACAAGAAAATTTTAACATTGCTTTTGAGAAAATTCTGGGGTTTTTGCTACATTATGTTCTGCATTGTAAAATGGGTGCTGACAGTTTGATCTTTCCATGTCTGGACCTCATGCAACACAGATGAGCGAAGTTATTAGCTCTAATTTTTATAGACATAGTCCAATGATATGGCATTAATCTTCTACTTAATTAAGCAGTTTAAATCTTATGTCACTCATTTAAAATATGTTGCATTTAGCAACTTGTACTCTTTTACAGAGGCATTCCAATAGTCTCTTTATGCTTTGTGCAACAGAATATGGAGTGGGGCAGCAGAGAACAATGCTTGGTGTGTCAGATCTACAGTTCCTAAAAGTTTACAAACAGTAATGGAAAGAAAAGCATTACGCAAACCTGTTACAGATATAAACCAGGTAGATGAAGCTTTCAGAAGAAGCTAGCAAATCCTCAAGAGCCCAGATCAGAGTGGTAATGTGGCTGCTAATTAGACAGGCAGCTCTTGAGAAAATGAGTATTTTTCAGCAAAGTTTTTAACGTATCTCCTGTTTTCAGCTTTTGTTAAATAGAGTAGCTATGTATGAGAGAGACTCTGTATGTGATCAAAATGGGGAAGTTACTCAAAATGTGAAAGTTGAGAAAGTTTGGTAAATGCAACTTAAGTGAGAGTTTATGTTCTATAGTAATGAAAGGAAGGGAAAATGCTGAAGTAGAAACAAAGGATTTTGTGGAAGAAGGCTACAGTAAATACGGATTTAGTAGATAAGATCTCTTTAGTCAAGCCTCTGGGGGAGCAAGACTTAAGGAGAAGTGATGCTTTGTCAGAGATAATACTAAGGCACAAACAGCACTAGTGCAGAAATGTAGAATCTAATTACAGCATAAATTCTTCATTGACCCCTGGGACTTTCTCGATTTGCTGAGAAACAGAATAAAAGATTTGTATGAGAAAGGAACGGAGTTGGGTAGGGAAGAGGAAATGGGGACATGCAGATAAATTGCATTTCATTTTTAAAGCAAAAGGCATCAAGTTAGTCACACACGCACACATCCAAAAATATTGTTATTTAAAAAAGAAGTCGAGGAAAGTGTTTGTAAGCTTTTCTTACAATCATTAGAAGGTGATGCTCAAATTCTGAAATTTCTGATCCATCTTAGTGCAGGATTTTGCTAAAAACAGCTGTGCATAGGGAGCTAGCACAATCTGGACCTAGGCTGAACTGTTCGTGAACACTGACGTGTGTAATAGCCAATGTGTGTTTGCCACGAGCAGAGTGGTTTCAGATTAATCTTTTGTTTTCTCTTTTCTTTAACATGTAAAATTTCTGGCATTAGATTACAGTGCATTCTTGAAAGCTGTAAGGAAGCCAATGGCTTTTTTGGTGAAACTTTAGAGGTACTACATTGACCAGATAATGTCCAGGTGGAGAGTGATTGTGAATGATTCACTGATGAAAAAGGAAGAAAGAATTGAAGACTGTCCTGACAAGAATTGAAGAAGTCCTGACCGGACTCTTAATGTTTCTATCACTCAGCCCATTAATAAGAGCATTCTTGCTAAATTTACAGATGAAAGAGATGTACGAATGACTACAAGTTTTAAGGACAAGGTTAGAATTGGGAAGAAGTGGAAAATATGTTTTTTTTTTAAGGAAAGAATATGCATGATAATACATTTGAATTATTGTGCGTGTTTTATTGTATGATGTGATCAAACTTTGCAGTAACACATCTCATATTATCACATAACAAGAAATTGTTCTGTGATCTGTGTTCACAGTTTAACTCTTGTTGAATTTTTTTTCCTGAGCTTTGAAGGCTTTTTCCCCTGTATGCAGTGACAAAATTGCTGTAAAATAGGTCTGTAAACTAATACTGTATTTTCTGCCATCTTTGCGTGCAAATGAGATCTCTCTGACAGTTAACTGATATTATGAAACATAGACATCTGTCATCAATGTTACGGCCAATTTATGGAATACCATAGGTTGGCTTTAGTTTGAAAGTGTTGAACATATATTTTACTTGATTTTGAAAATGTGGGATATTCTCAGCTTCTCAGCATGAAAACTTACTGGGAATTTTTTTCTTTAGGAGTAGTACTTGATGAGTAGTGTTTCAACCCTGTAAATATCTGTTTTGGTTGGAAATACCAGACATTTATTTTACATGATCTGCTGTTTTCTGACCTGTCTGCAGTGAAACCAGAAACCAGCAATTGTTCATACTTAATCAAGTATGAGAACATGTATACTATGCCATCCATGGAATCAAGCTTTCTATTTTTCATCAACAATCTTTACAGAATAGAATACCATACGTAGTTAATGTAACTAATATATGATGCTTTATTTTAGACAAACATAATTGTCAGCTTCTGCAGTAGGAATTGTTTGTAATATAAAGTTAACTGTGTATTCAAGAGTGATTGTTCCTAAAATAATGTTGCCTTTTTCAGGCATTTTTCAAAGCATTGAGGCTACTGAACACAAATAAGATTTTATCTGTCTTATAAAGTAGGAGTTATGCTGTAACTGGGGGAGCTGAATAAAAGAGCCAATAATGGTACTTCTGGCATCCTATATTCTACTTTCTCTCATGCAGCTCTTCGGCAACACACTGGTTTGGTTTGGTCTGTTCTGTAGATGGTAAGGGGATAAAATGCCAGTTAGAAAAGGCAGTGGTATTTCTGCACGCTGAATTTGGATTTCACTGTGGTAGGTCCATGTGAGAAAGCCAGAGTGTAGTATAAAAACAGCAGAAGGTCACCGCTTTTTTTTTCCCCCTTAACCATTATTTGGAGCATATTTTAAATGCACTTCTCATATCATGACTCTGAAATAAATTTTCATTTTCAGGTTTTTTTTAGTTCATTTTGTGACAGTTATGTCAGTTGCTTTAGCTGGTTCCCATCATTTGAATCAAAGGATCAAAGTACTTGCATCCTCCGGGACAAGTATAAATAAAAAGAATTGAAATATTCTTAGAATATATCCTTGTCGTACTGGGAATCATTTACAAACATAGCTTTTCCAAGAGATGAAACTAAGTGAGAAAAAGCTGGTGCCAACTCAGTCTTCTGAGTAACTTTCAGTAACATTGCTAGATTCTCAAGTAAATTATTCTTAGCGAAACAAAATTACTGCAGGAACATTACATATGTTATGAGTTGTTTGGTTGTTTGGTTTGGTTTTTTTTTGCACATACTCTTTTTCAGCAGAAAGCATATTAAGCATTAAAAACATGTCATTAGTAATTTTTAGGAAGCCTAATCTTAAGCATACTCACAAAAAATATTCGTGTGGCTTATGTCTGGGAGGGATAGATATACCTTAAACGTATTGACACCAAGGTGTGATTTCTGTAGGGAAAGAGTAAGAAAAATAAAACTTGAAACTAATGGAGAAGAATGGTGCTTGGATTAAGTTTCATTTTAAATCAATTTTTAATTGGAATTATTTTACCTTAGTTTCTTTCTTAGATGATACCAGTCTCAGCTTTCTCCATGCCGGTACTTCCTGCTTTTCATTCTGTTAAAGGCTGAACTCTGTAACACCAATTAAATCTACTGTAAATTAAGCATTAGTAAATGTTTAATCTTTCTGTGAACTTTGAATGATGTACTTAGTGGTTTCTCTTTTTCTTTGAATTAGATGGAGAGAAGACGACTCAAGTGATGATTCATGGAATTGAGCCAATGCTGGAAACACCACTACAGTGGCTAAGCGAACATATGAGCTATCCAGATAATTTTCTTCACATTAGTATCATTCCCCGACCTACTGATTGAAACTTGGCTATATTGGTATGAGGATCATTCTCAAGGTGGAATTCTAGGGGCATGTTAACTACTTGCTTGTATCAGTCTTGAGACAGGCAGCCTGACCAGAAAAAAAAAAAACAAAAAATGAAACAAAACAAGAAGTCCTCACTGCTGCAAGCCAAACAGGAAGAGAGATCCTATCATCAGATAAGGGCAATTGGGCTGATCTTATTTTGCATCACTGCTGCTTTTCTTCACCGCTGTAATTAAACTTCAGTTGCGTTATGAAAGAATTTACAGGACCTCTGCAAGTCTGCTGTTTTCTTGTAAAATGTAATGAAGCTGAAACTGTCAGCTGAAGAGCAAATGGAAATGTGCCGCTCGATTATATTTCTGATTACCAAATAGGCAGGGCTATTTCCTAACGCGGTAACGTTTCAACTTTGAGAGTGGAAACATTGGTTTAGTTTTCTAGAAGAGTTAGGCACCGGCAGATTTAGTTACCAAGAGCTTTTTTGTAAAAGATCGAATTACTGTAAACCCATCTTCCCTTAATGAGAATGTCATGTTTACAGTGTGTGTATTGGTATGCAAATGATCTTCTAACTTTGATAACAAACAGCCAGAGATTTTAAAAGCAAACCCGTCAGCATGTTTTGTCGTTTAAAAACATGCACAACTTAATAATTTCCAAATACTTTTGATTTGTATGCTGTCACTGAGTACTCCGGTATGTGTATTATTCCAACCAGTTTTCATAGACAAGCAGTGTTGTAGGATAATTTGTCTCAGGATTTGTCATGACGTTTCTTTGTGTTCGTTTAATTTTTCTTTTCTCTGAGGATATTTTCTTTAATTAGTTCAAAAAGTTTGGAAAAACAAAAAAAAAAGTAAACAAATGTTGCAAACTGTTGTATCCTGCTGTTTATTCCCTTGGACAAGAAAACAGTTAAATTGTAGGATGATCAGCAGATTTATTGCTTTTTAATAATTTTTAATTTTTAGAAAGCTGGGGTTTTTCCAACCTAATACTTCCTTGCTTCTGAGTTTAGTTTTTTACTGCGATCCTTGGGCAATCAGTCTGAAATTTGAAAGATTATAATCTCACTGCACAGAACTTTCCTTATTTTGGCAAAACTGTTCCTAGGCTATCGGGGTGCTTTGTTTCTGAATGTTCTTACCATTACAGCTGCTGCTAGGATCTGGACACTTTTTATGTTATGTTGAATTTGTCAAAGTGTTTGCCATATTGCTTTGTCTGCAGTCTGGTTGTGTGTGGCACAACGCTGTGTTTATAGTAGACATATTAGCAAGTATGTCAAATACCATCAAATATATATTAAAAAAAAAAAAGCATGACATTTTTCTATCAAAAAGAGTGTAGCTGTTGAAGTTACTGCTCAGTTATGACTTGCAAATGTCCTGATAACTCCCACTGCTGTTCCCATTCTGCTTGTTTCTGTTCTTTTTGGTAGAATATTTACCTGTAGGTGGAAAAGAACAAAATGGAAATCAATCAAACAAACAAAAAGCTCTTTTAGAAGAAGGGGGGAGGGATCTCCTGGGATGAGGATAGAATTGAGACTAGAAAAGCCCAAAGGGCAGAAAAATGTCAACGGAACAGATTAGATAGTGTTTTAAATGTAAATAAGGAAATGGTATTAAGGAAATGGAAGGAAAAAAGTAATGGGGAAATAAACATACGCTGTATTCTGTGGAACGTGACAAACCTCTAAAAGACGACAAAACACGCGGGTCTGTGTTTATGCAGAACTGAAATATAATATTCTTACAGTGGGATGATCTGGTTGAGTTGTTCTAATTTCCAGTTCTGTTTGGAATTTTTGTTGCAGAGTTGGATTGGCATTTGTAAACTCTCTTAGGCGGACACATTTAAATTTAAATATTCTGGAGAATTTCAAAGTCCTGCCAGTGGATAAAGCAAATATTTTGTAGTTTTCATATTTAAAAAAGTATTTTGTAGGGATAATTTTTCCATTAGTCAGGATAGTGTTATAAAAGGCCGTACATTAAAAAAACCTATACAGGTTATTTCCGTTATTTGCTAGTAAATCCAATTTTTAAGGCCTAGCATGAAACAAATAGCTTGGCTTTAAAACATACTCTTTCCTATTAAACTATTTAAATTTCATTAAAAAATAATAATAAAAAAAAAGCTTGGGTCTGTCTTCATTTCCAGCTAAATAAGGATTTTTATCATGGGATGACAAAAAAGATGTGTCAATGTTTGAGAAGCAGCAGCTGCTTAAAGAACTGGTCAGGCGACGCACCTAAGCAAGAGGACTGCATCACAAAAATGGAGTCTTTGCTTTCCCTGATTCTAATCACATTTTTGTAGTTCATACTGCTTAGCCGGTGAGTAACAATAGGAACAGGATGAGTGCTGTGGCTTAATTACTTTTCTTCGCTTTGAAATGCTGCAAAACTTCAAAACAAAAGAAAGAGTCAGCCTAAATTGGTCAGAGTTTAAAATAGTGCTCCCTAAACTTACTTCAGCGCCAATGAAAAGCGAAAGGTACACAAACATGTTTCTTTACATTTAGTATTCAAGTGCAACCAGTGCAAAAGTTAAAGAACTGTTTAGAAAAGAGTGAGACACAGGGCTTGTTGTTCACTGTATTTCACGTTTGGCAATGTCTACCTTGGTCTTTGAATGTTTGCTGAAGAAAGAGAGAATTTTCCAATGCTTTCTTTGATCTTTGATACCACTGACCATCACTCAGCACGCTGTCGATTAGCACACAAGGCGATGCCTTTTCATGAAAAGCTAGAAATTGGTTGTTTTGATTTTTAAATTATTTGCCATGAATTCTTTGGAAAAAAAAAAAAAAAAAAGAAAAAAAAGTAAGACGGCAGAAAATATGTTCAGATTGGGGGGAAGGAGGGGCAAAGAATGTTAAGACCACTGGGAAGAATGTGAAATGATTATCCAAAGGACTGGTAACCATGAAAACTGAAGAATTAGAAAAGGCGCAGAATTGAATATACAGGGTGTGCATAGACACCAATCAGAAGGATTGCTGCTGCAAAAGGAGGAGAAAGACCCAGGTAATCATGCAGTGTTACGCTGCTGAAGCATGTGTAATTCTGGCTTCACAGTAAGTACAGAAAAGGGAGGAAAGTTATGTGTCTGAGAGGCGATAGTTCTCAAATGCGATGTTCTGATCTCCCGTGTGCAAAGCAAAGAGATTCAGTCTGCAATGGACTGTGCTGCTTTAGTGGCAGCTAAATACTGCTGGGAATCTGTGTTAGTGTGATTAGGAAATCTTGCCAGAATGTGAAGAAATAATAGATCTTAAGGACAGATCAGACACAGGAACATGCAGTGGGAACAAACCGTTATTAACCGTATGGAAGGAAAACTGTTGAGCTACATCCAGATCCATCTCCACTAAGGGTTTTAGGAGCTGTGGAACAAACCAACGTGGGGTTAAGTTACGAAAATGGAAAGAGACTCGGTGACCGGGAAAGTCCTTTTAGTTCTGACAGTGTGTTCTGACAGCCAGATATCTATCAGATGGTGAAGACTCTTAATCATCACTTCCAGTATTGTTTATGTGCTGCATAATTATGGCGTTTTTAATTTCCTTATATGGTGAATGACATCTGAGTGAAAATCCGTGTTTATGGTACTGATGGTAACTTCTGGTAGACTTTTTGTTCTGTGTTGATCTTCAGGAAAATCTGTGTCTCAGCTGTGTGAGCGTATTAGCATGTTCTTTGAGGACTTCTAGGGCTAAAAAGTGACTGCACTTTTGGGAATGTTTTAAGCAAATGTCACAGCTTGCCAGTGGTGGTAAGTTAGCAAATCAAGAGTCTCGACAAGAAAGGGACAGATCCGTCTTGTAGGTACTTCCCAAATTATTATTATATTTAGCCTATGTTTAAACTCTTCCAACAGTATAGAAGTTTACCTGCAAATGTAGCGGGAGCATAGAGAATGTATTTATTCGTGTGGCATTCTGTGCAAATATGCAATCAGTTCCGACATCTGCGCCAGCAGATAACACTGGTGATTATCGAATGCTGGAAGGAGCACCATGTGGGTGGCTGTGCGGGATCCCACAAGCACGGTTGTTCTGGTGCTGCACTTGGACCAGGTGTGCGGTTGGAATGGCTCTCCAATGCGTGCTACCATGTTTTCCAAATTTGACCTTTCAGCATAAACACAATTACTCCGTAAGGAAAATTATTTTATGGAAAAATAATGTTATGTTGTCAAGATATCAGAAAATGTCTTAGGAGACAATGTTTCCCACCTCAACCCCCGAGATATTTTTGTTTCAGAATTTGTGCCTGTACTGATGCAGCGAGGCTTTTGGGAAGTGACTGTAGTCATTGATTTTAGCATTTCTGGCTCACTTAGACTAGAAAGAGATTTTTCGGGTGATTTGAGCAGAGGTTTTTAGAATATCGTATCACACACAGAATGTCTGACTCACCACATGCAGTATTTCTGAATTACAGCAGGTAGGAGGTATCTGTAGTGTGTTAAAAATTCTGGTTTTGAGACAGGGATAGTGACATTTCAAAATATTGCGCTAGCCCTGACTAATATCTCTTCAGAGAGGTAAAACGATGTGAAGTTTCAGATGCTCAGAAGTAGATTTCAGGTTTCTAAGTCATACTATTGAATTCACTCGTGGAAGAAGAGTTTGAAGTGAAATGGATGTTTTCCTTCCCCCCTCACATTTCATGTCTCCAGGATTCACGTAACTGAAGTTCTCTTAACTGTGAAATGAAAGATTAAAGTATGCAAGAATACAAAGCCTCTTTCAAATACACGTACGCGAACAGATACATGAAGATAAGTTTTGTGTAGCTCAGGTTTTCATATATATAAAATAGCAGTTATGTGGGGCTTGCAGGTATGTTTTCTCACGTGGTTTAAATAATATTTATATTGGATAAGAAACACTCAGGGTAGAAGAGAGGTGGCCGTGTTAAAGTTGGAAGTTGGTGGAACTCAACTTGGCTGCTCTTGAAAATGGCAAAATGCATCAGATTTTAAAATAGCACTTTCCATTGAAGATGCTTAAAGCCTTAATCCTTGCATCATTTTGCTAATATAGGTCAAAAGATGTAACAAAATGAATGTGTTGTGGGAACAGATGTGTGATCTAGTTACTAGTGCACATTGTATTCTTAGTACTCATGGTCATTGTGAGTATTGTAGAGGAGAGAGGGTAAAACCACTACATGGCATATTATGCATCTACCAGACTGCAGGTTTGCTTGCAACACTGTGTTTTGCAGGTTTACACGACAGCTACTAAAAGTTGGATTCTCCTTAAAACAAAAAACTGATAGCACTGCTTGGTAGCCCCATCTCCTCCCTGAAACAGAACCCTTCTGTTTCATTGTGCCCAACATAAGTATGAAGTAAATTTAAGAGAAAAGCAGCTTTTTTGTTCAGTCTGGAATTTGTGATGAAAACACAAAGCATGCAGTAAGATGTTGTTTTTTCACTGCCCGCTGACAAAAGCTTCACCTGCTTTGCCTTGTGGAGACTTCACTGGGTGTCTTACGCTCACAAAGCCCACAGACAATTAGTGCTCGTGCTCCTAATGCCAAACTGCTTCTGTCTTGGTTCTTGCATGCAATAGATCTGTGCCATAGAATGTTTGGGGTCTAACATGGCTCAGTGATTAGGGGCCTGGGGTGGGAGCATGGATGTGAGCCGGATTCCTAGCTATGAGGCTGCTGTTCACTTTTTTTGGAGAGGAGATTCTTTGGGGCATCTCTTGAGGGCTTTGCAAATGAAAAACAACATATAGAAGCCAAGTGCTATTTTGTATTGTGTTCTTTTTGCGTATAATTAAGATTTTGTTGCTTAGGGTTGGTAGTGTCCAGATTGGCATTAAAAAAGAAGAGACAGTTCGTAATTCTGCCAGTGTGAGAGTTAAGCAGAGTCACTTGTATTTATTTTCATCACCATAGAATTAAAGATCAGGATGGAAAGTGCCTCGCGGAAAGTTGCATCGTATGCGTTCTTCTAGCTTTAATTAAAATAATCTGCACTACAGAGGTTTGATTTCCATCAGTTGCATGTGCACACGCCTGCCCTGGATTTTTTTCCACACTTCAGACTGTGCAAAATAAGCTGGTGTTCCTTCATCTTAGCACCTATCCAAGCCTGCACAGGGCTGAAAAGAGCAGAGATCAGACGTGGGAGTGGCCCCGCGCCCGGGAGTGCTGCTGTGACCCAGGAAGTCCTACATGGGCTGTTCATCATTTCCACTCTAACAATTTTATTGTACGAGTTTTGTCACTTGCTTGCTAACGCTTTTTTTCTTTCTTTTAATCTGCAACTTCTCTGTTTTTCAGTTAATCCATGACCTCATCTGAAAGAGATTAGCTCACGGCTGCCCCTTGCTCTCTAGTTTTCTTCTCTCCGTTGCAGGTTTGTTATCAGTAACTGTAAAAGTGAGCGTGACTAAAACCCTGATCCCAGAGCACTCTGTGACCCTCGCATAGGGCTGCTCCTGTGTCTGAGGCATGGCTGGGTTTCGCTGGTGCTTACCACAAACTGAGTAGCCCTGCAAGGAAAGCAGTGAAAGAAACCTGCGGAGGAGGGGAGAGGGAAGCGAGAAGAATTAAAGAACAGTGAAGGTGGGGCTGGAGAGAAAAATAATCAGTGGGGAGAGAAATGACAGGGCTGAATTCTGTATCTCACCCAGGTTTCTCACTCACTCATAACCCTACAGCTCCCACCACGTGCCTGCCTCCCCCTGCTTTGGGTGCTGGCTTTCACGTGCTAAGTGCAGTGTCTGGCACCTGCGGTGTCACCATCTGGCACGGCCTTGTTCCTGGAGTGTGCAGTGCAAGTGGGAAGGGGTGTGAACCTCCTCGCTTGGGTCTGCTGCTCAGGGAGGTTGTGCCGATGTGGGGGTTGGCCTCTTCTCCCAGGTTAGATTGGTGTTAAAATTGCACCAGTTGAGGTTCAGGTTGGATATTAGGAAAGGCAGCACCTCAGAAAGAGTGGCGAGGCACTGGCACAGGCTGCTCGGAGAGGTGGCTGAGTCACTATCCCTAAAGGTATTCAAGAAAAGGAAGACGTAGCACTGAGAAACGTGGTCTGCAGTGGTCACAGGCATGGGCTGGTGGTTGGACTAGATAATCCTGTTGATCTTTCCAATCTTTATGATTCTGTTATATCAGGTTTAGTTGTAGAGAATGATGTAAATATTCCTAGCCAGGCTCCATAAACAGCAGAAAGAGGATGTGCTGGTTTTAATGGTTAGCTGTCCTGCTCTCACCATTTTGACACTTTTGAACAGGAGAGCGAGCAAAACTTCGTACCTTTCTGCCTTTCTACGTGTTTCTTGCTGAACCACCAGGGCATTTTCTCAGCAGCTTCTCTGCCCATCATAGGGATCCATTCCCTCATGGAATCTGGCCACTTTTGTTTTACTGTATGTAAGCTCACGTTTGACAGTTGTTGAGGAAATCGCTATGGAACAAGGGCCATAATGGCAATTAAAATCTCAGCTTAATTTATTGCTCCTATGTCCTTCACTGGGAAATAGTTCTTAGTGAAATTAGTCATGCCCTACTTCTGGTCATGTATTCAATTATTTCTGTGGTAAGAGGGGCAAGATCGTAATGGGTCAGCTTGCAATTTCCTTGAAATATATTGTATGTTTCTTAATATGCCAATAAAAGGAACTGATCTTAATTTTCATCCCTTACTGAAGCTTGAATACATCCAGTGGTTCTGCTGCGATCAGGACTCATCCTCTCTGGCCTCTATAAATTATGTTGGGTTTGGTGTCTTTCAGATTTGGGGTGTGAGGAAAAATATTTTGGCTCTCTGGAGTTTACCTGCATGTACTCTTGTCCCCTCTGCAAATGAGATGCCACATTCTTCACAGTACAGTCTTTTTTTTTGTTGCTTTGAACAGTGAAGCAGGTGAGCTGTAGCTGCTGGGCATGAAGATTAATTCTTGAGCGTTCCTTTCAGTGTTTTCTGAAATTGAGAACTTTCAAGTTTTTGAGCCACACCTCTAACAGACGCTCAGTCTGGGTAACCACACAAGCTACCAGCAAGATAACGCAAGGTGTAAATTAAATTCTCTTTAAAAAAAATGGCATTGAAGTAAATGGAAGCATTCACGAGGGCTCCGTTCACACTTGTTTTGCTGTCTTTGTGTAATCAGCTTTCTGTAAACTTTCAGGAAGAAAGCCTCATTGTGCTGCTGTGCTGGCGTATGGAAAGGGCCGGTAATGGTGTTACGCGGCTCCCCAGCCCGCACCCCACTCAGCCCTCGCATGTGTCACTGCAGCAATTAACAGTGCTTCAAAACCACGCGCGGCTGCTATTCCAAAACACCATTTGATGCTATCAGGATGCTTGAGAATGCAAGCAAAAATATGTTTGTTTTGTAAAGGGTGTTTATTCATCTCTGGAAGATGCTGAAATAATCAAAGACATCTGCAACACCGTTTGCAACATCAGCAAGTAAATCTTTGCTGCAAGGTACTGTCTGCAGAGGATAAAAACGCGTTCGTAATCTTTATTATAATATTGCATTAGAATGCAGTGTAACTTATTTAGGTGTTCTGCTTTGATCATAATGTGTTGTGAGGTGTTACGCTGAACTGGATGGTGGATACCATCAGCAGAGGAGGAGATCCTTAACATCCGAACGCGTGGGCATGTGCCGCAGTTGCCACATCATAAAGGAGGGCAGCAGCCCTGCAGAGCTGCCCCCAGACAGGTCACTTTTACTGCTGGCTGTGTCTGGGCTGAGGAAACAATGTGGATCAATGGGAGCAGGCTGCTTTTCCTGGCACTGCCCAGGGAGGGAGAATGAGGGACTTGTTGGATGCTCTGCAGCCCTATAGTAATGACTTTGGGCGTTCACCTTTGCTTTCAGTATTTCTCCTGAGTTATTTACATCAAGGGATCTTTTCCTTGATTCTGGCATTGGTGCTAATTATGTGAAGAAGTCAGTGACTGGGATTTTTATTTAATTTGAATGTGCAGTGAGGTACGATTAAGCATAAATTGTATGGCTGCGTGTTTCCTGTGAAAAATCCAAGTTTATTTTGCAATGGCAAATAGGGTCTCAGAAACAAGAGGGCATGAAAGCTTATGTCCTTTTGCTTAGTGTTTTGGTGCTCACTGTTTGCCTGCAGTGCCGAAGCATCCCTCTGCTATTTGGATCATGTGGAAGGCTGTTGTACCAGTGCAAAGATCTCCTTCCCCAGACTGAGAACTGACCAAGTTCTGATTCTGTTTCCTCTGAGTTCTGACAATAATGCACTCCCCAGCCTTTTAAGCCTCCTGAATACAGCTATGCTGGTGCTTGCTCAGCTCAGCTTGCAGCTTCATCACTGCCATTGCTTTGCAGGGGGAGATACAATGTGTACCAATTAGTCAATAATTGTAATAATAATAATATAAATAATAATATAATATTAATAATAATAGTAGTAGTAATAATTCTACCTCAACAATGGGATACAGAGATGGGAACATCTTAAGAGTGCTTAAGGCCAGAGCTAGAAGGAGCTAGCAGTAGCTCCCATGATACATCAGAAAGAGGGAAGCTCAAGCCCTGCACTTTCAGTCACTTTCACAACCCTCTTGCAGCGGAAGAGGCAGATTGCTCAATGAGTTGTTCGATGTTTGGGAGGATACTGACATAAGCGGCTGTAAAGTAGTACCTGCCACTTTGCAAGAAGAGTTTCTCAGCTTGTGAAATCTACTGTCCTTCCTCTGCAGGGATGAGGGAAGTCAGCTTCCAGGAGAGCTGTGATCCCAGTTTACGGGGGGAATAAACTGGTAGAAGTTGGGGAATAAAAGATGATACTGAAACACTATTCACAGCATAAGGTCCTTCTCAAAGCACGAAGAATGTGCTGCATCTTCTAAAGATGGGCTGATGCTACTAATGAAAGGTGCTTCGTTGAGTTTTGTTTTCTGGTGGTGTCAATATATCCTGCTTTGTCCCCTGCTCAGTTTTTGGAGACAGTATTGTCCAAGAGAAGCCTGATAAATCTGATAGTACATAGGTGAAATTTCAGTCTTATTTCTAATATTATCTTACAGAACTTGAATGAAATCTATAAATTGGTCTTTTTTTTGCTGATAAGGAGGGACTTGAGCATGGGTCCATCTGCTTACAGGCTGAGCAACAGGGGATTCAGGCCAGTATATCCCCTGTCTGATCTGCTGTTAGAGCTGCACAGTTTTGCTTGTGTACTGCACGCTGACAGTGATGGAAGATGGTCATGTGTGAGGCATGTTCTGACATCAGGCAGTGTCCCCCGTTAAAACTTCTTTGAAGTTTCTGGAAAGAATAGTGGGGATAGTGATGACCTAAGAAGCAAAAAAAGCATTGGAAAGAAGGCAAAATCCTCTGTGTTTCAGGCAGTGAATTGCAGATATAAAATCAAAGAATCATTGAGGATGGAATGACCAATAAGATCATCTAGTCTAGCCATCAACCCATGCCAGTGGCTGTTCCAGACCATGTCACTCAATGTGACATCAGCCCTTTGTTTGAAAACCTCCAGAGGTGGTGACTCCTCTTAGTCATATTGGACCGACCCCCCGTGTGTCCAGTGTGTCAGTGATGGTAATGGTTGAACCTTCAGAGAAACAGGTGTTGCAGTGCTTTGCAGCTTAAGGCTTGAAATGCTGTCGTGCAAAGGGCATCTGATGCAAAGTTCACAAAGTGGCACAGTCTGCTGAACAAGGCAGTTTATTTATGGAATTACTCTTTCATTGCGTGTTCCTCCATTAACATTTAAAGTACTGTTTTAATAACCTCAGCTGACGTTTCTCTGACAGTGCTCAATGGGCAGCTTTAATGGGCGCTGCGTGGAGATCCTTGCAGCAGCAGGTACAATTGCTGCTCTTCTTACTTGCCTGCAAACATTCCAAGTGATCAAGTGTGACACCTTCCTGCAAATGAGGTAATTCCCGCTTGGTGCTTAGGCTTCTAAAGAAAAAAACTTTTATATGGTAACATTAAAGGCAGACGCTTTGTTTTAATCATTTGCCAAAACAGCTGAAAACAATTATTAATTAATAGGAAACATGGACTTTTAACTTCGCAAGCTCTCCAGAGAAGTGTCTTTGACAACTTGCATCTGGATTTATGGATTACGTGGATACAAGGGAGCTGGGCATCACGCTGCAAAGGTTGACTGCTTTAAATTCATTTTAAGTGTACACATAGCGCTCTTAAAATTAATACATTTATAAACCCAAATTGGTTCAGTTGAATGCCTTTTGTTCTGTTTCTGGCTTCATTTGAAGCAACAACAAAAAGCTGTGCTTGTTTGTGTGTTTAACCAAAATGCTAAATGCAATTACTCTACCAAAAGCACACAAATATTTTTTGAATAATAGAGGCGCCCCTTTCACAGCGCTTTTGGTATTTAGCACTATGGTTTGGAGACTTGAAGGCAACTTTTTCACATCTCATAAATAAATTTTTTAAAATCTCTTAGCTGGCTTATTTAATTTGAACCAGTGAGATGCAGCAACCTCCAATTTTTATGACTATTTATTTCAACAAGGTTGGAACGTTAGAGCAAGGGGGAGGTGGCATTTCTAGCGTTCTAGATTCTGGATCTGACTCTCCTTTCTGGAAGGCATTGCATCTGCCAAAAAAAACTCCTGATAAATAAGAAGGGGAGGATGAACACTGCAGCCTGAGACAGAGCTCGTCTGTGAACTGACTCAGAGAGGGTGAATATATGAGGATTCATCAGGCAGACCTTCTGTTTTCGCCTCTTTTGTCAAGCGAAATAACAGAATTCCTTGGACTGTCAGAAACAGATAATACCCAAAATATTTCAACAAGATGAGACCACAATAGTTACTTTATTATCTTAATTGAGAATCTTGAGACAGCCCAATTATTCTAACAATGGGACAGTGGTTGCCTCGCCTGTCTGCTTCTAGCCAATCCACTTTTCATTTATTGAGAAATGTATGGTGAATACTGTGGCAAGTTTAGCAACTGCAGATTTTTCATCAGTTAAGATTCTCTTTTCTAGCAAACATGAGAGCTTTTTTTCATGTGTTTATGCATTTACTCCTAAAACTAAAGATTTGTTTGTTTGTTTGTTTAAAAGAGTGGATGGTGTCATCTTTTATTTAAAATTCTGCTAGTCCTGCTAAACCAGCAACTCACCCTTTGCTAGATATCTCAGACTGAAGTCATCTTGTGTACATCGGACTAAGTCTCAAATGCTGGGAGTTGGTTGGTCATGCAGTGTAGCTTGTATGACTGACAATTTGGGTGCATCCCATGCCTGTGTGTAGAGAGCTGGGTACCAGACTTCCATGTCATAGGACATTTGTCAGATAGCAATTTGTCAGATAGCAATACCCTAGAGCATATTAAAAGCAATTATTTCCATATGCCATGAAGGCCCAAAACCTGAGAATTGTTCTGCCAATAAAAATCCAATATACCAGTGAGCAATTCATTGGAGAAAGGTCACCTATTTCCCATGTTAGCACACTTGCTTGCTGATTGTCTATAAAGGCTGGAAATTTGCTTAGCTATCCTTGTCCTTTGAAGAAAATGAAATATTCATTGCCGTTCACCAAGACGTGGAAAACAGAGATCACAGTTGTGTATTGTGTCCCATATTCAAGAAGAAATTTGTCACAGTGTTCAAGTTTAAATTGTGCCTTCACATAATAAAGCTTTGTGTATCCTGGGGAAGTTTGCATAAAGTGAGCATCAAGATATTGGGCTAGCCCTTGTTTAAATGAATAGGGCTTAAATAGCTACTGAAATAGCTGCTCTCACAGAATCACAGAAACACCAAGGTTGGAAAAGATCATCCAGTCCAACCATCCACCTATCACCAATAGTTCTCACTAAACCGTGTCCCTCAACACAGCGTTCAAACGTTCCTAGAACACCTCCAGGGTCAGTGAATCCACCACCTCCCTGGGCAGCCATTCTCTCCTTTCTCTTTCCCAGTTCATACTATGCTCCTGGTGGAAGGGAGGATGGCTGAAAGTTGGAGATAGAGGAATGGGGAACATCTGTGGAGCTCATACCTCTGCTTCCACCTGCAGTGACTGACAACCAGTTGTCACTGACCATCTGAATATCTGGAGATTTTACGGGCTAACTATGGCAGCTGCAGAACTGACATTTCTGTTTGCACCTGCTGAAGTCCCACACATGTATCCTGAAATTACATTATATGTGAGGGCTGTTTGCAAGTGGAACCTTGTAATATCAATGCAGTTATTTCCCTGCAAGTCCTTATTTGGGCTGATAGCTGCTTTTCCTCAAAAAAGGGGGGAAAATGACTAGCCTAATACTTCTTAAATGCAGACTTAAAGGAAAAAGTAATTTCTGCAGAGGGACAGCATTTTGTGTTTTCCAATTCTCTTTCACAATTTGCTTAACATACCAAATAGCCTGGAGACCAGTGTTTGCATCCACCCTTCCAGAGGTAGGGGAATGGTGAACTGCACAGGTATCAGCAGAATATTGTGACCAGTCATGAAAGAAAGCAGCTGATAGCTTCTGCTTGCTCACTGGTATATTAGATTTTTACTGGCAGAACAATTCTCAGGTTTTGGGCCTTCATGGCTTATGGAAATAATTGCTTTTAATATGCTCTAGGGTATTGCTATCTGACAAAAAGACAGCACTGCTTCCCTCTCCTGCCACCCAGGGCATGGGATATGCTGACATACAGATCTGGATTGGTTTCTGAGTTTCATTTTGATGGTGTTTTTTTTTTTATTTCCACAGAAGCAGCTGAGGGATAAATGCAAATTTCCAGAGAAGGTATTAATCCATTCTGCAATGACATCTGTTGAAAATGAATTCGGAGTGCTGTTATTTTATAATCTGGTGGGTTTAGCTGGGTGTGTCCAAACTGGTCCAAAAATCTTTTCTGCCACTAGAAACAGTGTTGATTTACGCCCTTTGATCAGTGTGCTCTGCAAAGGCTTTACCTCAGTACCTAATCCCAGGAACAACACCAATGCAGCAGAAAGCATCCCCAGCTCTTGTGTTTCCTGGAACCACTCTGAGGTTGCAGCATCCTCTGAAGCTTTGAAAATGTTATTTGGCTTTGATCTAATCCTCTCCAACTCCCAGGATATGCTCCCTCCATAGAAATAATGGGATGTTAGCATTTTAAATTTAAGTATAAACATATAATGTGAGAAAATGATTGATTAGATATGCCAGCCTCAGAGGTTGACCTCAGATATGCCAACCTCAGAAGTATCGATTGCAGTACACCTCTCTGTGCTGCACTCTTTTTGACTTCTGGTTTCTGTCATTGTGGCAGAGTGAAATTTGACTGTCTCACCATTATCCCATGCTTATGGGGAATGGGAACCACCAGATACCTAGGTATAGAAGTGTGGTATTAAGGGAATGATTTGCTTGTTTTGCACTGTGGTCCAGAAGGTAAAATGTACTATGTTTTTCCTTCCATAAGATCAGCAGAATACTATTTGCTGCACTGTGTTTTTGAAATCTTCAGTTGTTATGAATCAGAACTAAAAGAAGCACCAATACATTTTCTCTTTGTAAGAAGAAAGAAAGGCTGATTTAAAGAAAATCAACGGAACAGAGTGCAGGAAGCTGCCGATGTGGAACATTTTAACCCCTTGACAATGCTACCTTTTAATCAAAGGTTGTTTTTTTTTCTGCAAGTTGTCACTTTGAAAGGTTCTTGCTCATTAACTGCTGATGAAAATATTTTGTTGCTAAATTTGGAGGAAATGTGGCTGATGTAAATGTTCTCTGTGCAAACCTTGGCTTCAAATAGCAAAGGTGAAGGTGACAGAGATGTTCCAAAGGAATGCTTCAGCTCTCAGGAATACAAACAGAGTCGTGAGCATTTCTCTCAGATTTGCATAGAGATACGTTGATTCAAAACAGAAGGATTTTGATGAGCAGAGATTAGCTTTAGCCATAGCTGAGTAAAGAGGAAAAAAGGTAGGTCAAATTCAAAACAACGGAAACTCAACAGCTTAATTATACGCTACAGATGGTCCTACTTCTTCTGTCAGCTAAGATGAAAAAGTCCTTTGTTAAATGTTATTAGTACACATGAAACTATGCTCTTCAAGCCAATGCCAACTGCTTCTGAAATCATGACAGAGAATCAAGTTATGCTATGCTTTCTTTTCTGGAATTCGTGTGTTATAGGTTGCAAGTGAAATTTAATTGGGTCAAGTGGGAATGTTTGGATTTGAGAAATGAGTTGGTATGCGTTTCGTACAAACTTTTGTTGCTGTTCTGCCCTTTCATCAAGAAATTCTGATGTCTTCAGACTAAGTAAGTTAGTGAAAGTAATGCAACACCTTAGATAATGTAACTTTTGTGATGACAAAAGAATGGCTCAATGTCAATTACACGTGATCACTAATAAGAGTGAACTAAAATTATAGCCTGACACTGCTTAGGAGGGGACATGGAGGATGTGTGTAATGCAGCTCCCTCATTCTAAAACTTGTCAGACTAGCAACCTGACTACAGGAAAATCCTTGTAATTTGGCTTTTGTTGGCTGTATCTCCAGAGGAATCTAGGGCATAAATGCATTGCCTTGTACATATCTCAGCCCAGATCTAACACGGGAGCAAGAAAATACGGGAAGGCTGGCATCACAGTTCCTTCTCCTGTTCTTGAACAATAGCAGGGATAGCACAGGTTTGGTCACGCTGCAAAGCCAATACTTAAAAACATTGTCTTTCTTTTAGCCCAAATACCCTATGGAGAGAGAGGCCCAAATTTTTGCCTGTCTAGCACAGATGTCCTCTGGCAGGCTGCAGAGCTGCTCTCAGGCTGCCTCTGAGGAGGCGCTGGGGAAATGCCTTCGTTTTGGGCTTTCCCCTTGCACCTAGGCCCTGGATGGGACAAATGCAGTTATCGCTGCTCACTGGACTCTCCCTGTGCTTCACTTCTGACACAAACACATTCCTTTCCTTCAGTTTGGCCACCAAGAAGCGTCTGATGAAGCTCATGAGATTTGCTTTGTGGTGGGTCTGGGTCAGAATTTGATTCCTTGTTAAGTTTGGGCTTTAAATAAGAAGTTCTAGGGGTCTTGATTTTACATTTTGGAAGACAGAGTAGGGTAGCCAAGTTGTATGCTTTAAGCATTTGGTTCCAGCACCTGTGAGCTAAAGAAGCATACGTGGTGATAAGTTTTGCCCAAAAGTTATCATTGACAGCCTGAGGTCAGGCTCAAGTATGTCACTATCCGGTTTTGTGCCCTTCTGCCCCACTTGCCAGAAACTGAAGAATCGTTCTAATCTGAAGAGCCAAATGTTTGATTTTATGCCAGCAAGCACCTGTTAACAGGGCTTTGCTGAGGTCTTTGACCTGCAAACATAGATAAGCTGCTCTTGTGGGTTAGGAGATTGAAAACTGCTGGGCTGGAATCCAGCCTGTTACATCCCAAGCTCTTTACCTTTTCCTTGGTTAATAGGTGCTTGAACTATTTGGCGGGGGGCCAGTAAGGTCTGCTGGGTCCTCAGTGGGGCGAGAAGTTACATTAAAAGACCTAGTTTCTAATTAATCCACAGCCTTGTAGCTCTTTAAGTAGCTTGCTCAGAGCTGCATAGGTTTCAGGTCACCACTTGAGTACATAAAGGGGTAGATGAGGCCTCCAGTTTTTCTGAACACTGAAGACACCATTACTACTTTGAAATTGTCCACTGAAAACTGCTAGAAAATTATCTGTGAGGTTATATCTGAGGGGCAGAGGCTGGAACAAAGTTTAATTGACTGATGTTTCTCTCATGGGAAGAAGTTCAATGTTGCTACATGCTGTCTTTGGCTAAAATGGATCTTTTGTTGTAAATGCTGCTAGGTGTAGCTTGTTTTTGGAAGACACAAGAGTGAAGGAAGAAATCATAATCAAAATCTAGCCTAATGATTTTAATTCTTTCTGCAAGTACTGATGGTAATTACTGTACGTGGGGAAATTGCTTTGCTGCACCACTCTGGAATGTTGCCATTGCTTCGGCAGAGGTTGCAGGAGGTGGCTTTGGATTGCTCAGCCATATGGTTGCTTTCAATATGCTCTCGCTTCATAGCAAGTATGTTTTGAAGGTCATCTGTATCCTCTGATGCTGAAGGACATCACATGCAAGAATATTATGACCTTGTAACTCTAACATTTGACAGAGTGTTTTGGTGTAGAATTATTGCAATGAATGTCTCTTTTTAGCAATGGGAAAGGGCTTTGCTTGGAAAGGGCCTGACAAGCATAATCCTTGTATGGTCAACTGACCAATGAATGCAAAGCAGTGCAGTGCTTGCAGTGCAGATTCTGCTGCTGGTTACCATTGAAATGATGTTCATCTGCAATAAACGACAGTTCCACTGAGAACTTGTTAAAACTTTTTGCTTAAACCATTTACCCTTACGGGGATTGTCAGGTCCCTCAAATTTTATTTACTCAGTGAGAATTCATTGAAGAAAGAACAGCAGGCAGATAACAGCGTCGCACAGGAAGGCCATTTTGTTCATTAATAACATCTTTGTAAACTTAGTATGCTTCTTAATATGGTATAAATTGAGTTGAAATAGAAGATCTAAGAAATGGGACTCAGGTTGCCTGAGTCCTGTACAAAGCACATTTAATAAGTTTTCACTTAATCAACCATTAATATGCATAACAAAAGTAAATATAGCAATTAAACAGCGCGGTGCTAAATGCTGTTCTGAAACAAAACCACACTGGGTAAACTAAAACAACTGCATTTCTTACTAATCTACACAATACATTTCGTTTAAAAGGAGAATTTATAGTATTTGAAATATCCTACCACATACTGAAACTTTTAGTGTAAACTGCCACTTTCTGACTATCACATATTGAAATACTTGTGGTGCATAGTGAAATTTATGTTACATAGTGTAAAATATATAGTGAAACCGAACTGATGTATAATGAGACACACATGTGCCTGCAATGACTTATCAGTTCCATTATTTTCTAACTAACATTGTTTTCATGATCAAGTTTTTCTGGGTCAGAGGAAAACAATGGTGAAGACCAGGACTGGTATAACAACGAGGAGAGTAGGCCCGAACTTGCATAAAACCCCCACCAAGCTGAGTTATCCTTTTGTCCTTTTTGGAGATAAATCCTAAATGCAAAGTCTGCTAATGGTTACAGCATGTCTCTGTTTCTCTGCCAAAGCTTCATTATGAACATCAACATTGCCCAGCTGGGGAAATACCACCAGCCACAAGTGGAGAGGCTGAGTGCCTGATTCTCAGCTGTTTTCACCAAGACAGGGCTGCCATGCGGAAGACCCCCAGATGTGCTGGGTCCTGCAGGAGCATCTGAACACAGGTCAGGTCATCTGGGACACAACGACCCATTCTAGTGCCATGAAGAGGCAGCCAGGCACCTCATATCTGTCCTCTCTCATCCCCCTGTTCTCCCAACATCCTGTGAAGTATAGCGAGATGATGGCTGCAACCTGCAGGACTTCTTCCTCTGCTGCTTAGGTTTGTTTTGGTTTGGTTTTTTTTTTGTTAAAGCCTGACTGTGCAGACAAGCATCCCTGCTGGGCAGGATGGGCTGGATGCCCTGGGCATGTCCTGCTACCAGTGAAGGAAGGCTGTGACAGCCAGTCCTGTGGCTGCTGGCCTCCCTGCAACCTGGGGCTCCTCTGCGGGGATGTCATCTGCAACTCATCCTGACTCCCCAACCTCAGCTACAGTGTGGGCCAAGGGTGTCATCTCCAGTTCTGGCTGTGCAGCTTCCTTCCAGTGCTGTGTGGTGGACTGCGATCTTGCAGGCTCCACTTAGCACGAGGCTGTGAGACTCCTCCAGCCCTGCCCACTCCTGCCCAGAACTTCCCACCAGACCTCTCAACAAAAGGAGGGGAAAATGGACAACAAATCTCACATTTCCTTGAGTGGCACAAATGCTAACTCCAGAAAGAAGGCTTCTTTAAAGGATTATATTTTGACTGGTTTTGCACCGGTGCCAGTGTGACCAAAGGCTTTAGCCTTCAGAAAGTGGTAATGGTGATGAAATTCCCTCTTTGTGATCTCCTTAACTGCCTTGATAGCATGCAAGTCAAGGTGCGTCTGACCCCTCCTAGTCGCCAGTGTATAGGTTTTTTGCTCAACCAAAACAATGTAGGCCATCTTGTAATTGAAAGAAGACCTTCCTACCTCATGGCTGTTGTGCAATCACTGCTCATCAAGGATGGCTGTAGGCACAAGACAAAACACACCCTGCGTTTGAGGGTAATGTATATTAACCTTTCCACTTGGAATGCCTAATTGCTCAAATATTGCCAACATTGTTCAAACTGCCAGATATGTCAGGGAACAGGCAGAACTGGAGGGACAACTCTATATAAGGGGTATGACAAATTTATTGGGTAAACTGTATGGGAGTGTTTAACCCTTCTTTCTGTTCTGTTTTTTGTAAGGACAACTGCCAAGCAGATTTGATCATGACTAATTTGTGTGAGGAAATAGCACAGAGAGGTTAAACAGCAACAACCAGTTTAATTTCACTTGTTACCAATAAGGCCTAACTTCTGTTTCAAAAGGAGATGAAAGGTAAGTCTGCCATTTGCTCTCTATGTTTTAAAAGCTGCAAGAGAGCGTGAAAAGAGACGCGCTCTTTGTTATTGGCCCAACTTCTGAGCTTAGAGCAGAAGGAGGAGACAAACACCATTTAATTTGCGTGTGTTTTATGACAAAAGGTCTCCAAAGCATTGAACTTGTCTTTTGTTTTGGTTCTTTCCCATTCCTGATCTTTGAAAATCATTTGAGAGTGGTACATTAGTTTATGCTGAAGCAGGGCAGATAGCGTATGTGCTCCTACACGTATCGAGGCCCAAGCTGACCACAATATAAAAATGATAACAAGAAATTATCTTCTGGGAGAAAGAAAAATAAGCAGGAAACACAACTTAAGTATCTGAGCAGCAACTCTAGCAAGCAACACATTAGGTGTAAATATTTTGCAGGTGGTACAGCCATCTGCTACTTCTTTTTTTGACCTATCTTCTCTGAATCAAAGGGTGAGACAAGCAGTGGATGAGGTAGTGCATAGATAACATTTTAGCAGATGATTTTTGATCAGGGAAACAGAAGCATTCACAATACTAGGAGGAAAATCCATACAGTCATCACAGAATAATAAGTTTTTAATCCTTGATTGTTTCCTTGTATGATACGCACTATTGAGCGTCACCACCCCTTTGAGGCCCTCTGCAACTTCACGGAGATAGACTACGGCCTTTTGAAAGATGCTCAAGCCAGATCTAAACATTTATCAATCCCTTCACCTCTGCGGATAGATTGTTCTATCCCCAGAAAAGAGCAAAACCACTTTACCTCTTCAAAGGCACTGCATAGAATTATTATCCCTGTGATCTAGCCTTGGTAAGACAGGCACATGGCTGAGCTTTCATGAACTCAGGCTTAAACACAGCTCTCATCATTTAAAATGCTTCTGCATAAAATAATATAGATTTACATCTCCACTGCATGGGTTGTAGGTGAAGACTCCAAAATCAGGCTGCTGAGCTGGATCTGCCCTGCGCTGGGCTAGGTGAATCCCAGTGAGGAGGCTGAGGTCAAATCAATCCTGCCTACGTTAGCAGCTTAGCAATTTTCTCAGCATCTATAGGAAAGCTGGCGGTAGTCATTTGTAGTAAAGGGAGTGCTTTACTGGTGTGGGCTCTGTTATTTTTTTCCCTGGCTGCCTGTGTCCAGCCATAGAGATGTCAGCGTACTTACAAAAGCGTGGACTCTGCACTGCTGGGTTTTCAGCTCTGGGAGAAGTATTGTCAATACAAGATACATCAGAATAGGGGATAACCTAAAAAAGAGAGTAATTTGAAAATACCAACCCAGAAAAATGCCTGAGATGAATTTTGGTAGGGCGTTAGCAGATGTCTGATGAGCCTCAGTGCATTGTGGATGGTATAGTTTGTCAAGTCATGGGTGAAACTTCTTGTCTTTAAGTCAGAGATGAGAAATTCTGGGTCTTTCAACGTGGGAGAGTTAAATCTGTCAAAATAGTTTCATTTTGCATCTACAAACTGTGAAAGGACCCGTCTTCCTTTTTTTTTTCTTTGCTTGTAGTGTTTCATCTCACCCCAGCCTTCAGTTGAATGTGTCTCCTTGCTCAGAAGGCACCGGGTTTTCCAGAGAAAAGGTGACATTTCATTGCCACCCTCTGCCAGGTCATAGCAGAGGAGACCGAAGGGAGCCAGTGGCCTTCTTCTTCAATGAAGGGTAGGCTGGGGGCTGGTGACACTGAGAAGAAGTGAAGACTCCACTGGTGCTCACCGGAAAAGAAAGGGGACAAGTCTGGGAGCAGGTACATGGGGCTCCCTGTCCACCCATGCAACCCAAGAGAGTACCAGGCTGCTCCTGGCAGCAGAGTAAACTGCTTGATTCATGGAAAAGCTCAAATCTACTGTGTTAAACCAACATCCTCCAGGCCAGCCACAGTGTTTTGCCATTGTGGGAGCTTGCCCAGAAAGCCTGCTAGAACAGCACAGAAGCTGCAGTCTCAGGCTCTCAGAGGCTAAGAAAAGCCAGTACTACGGCTGAGTCAGACCCTCATAGATGTATGTAGTGATGTGGTCTTCACAGGATGTGTGCTACCTTTCCCCACCACCTTTGTCATCAGAAACCGAGGCAGGCTCTAATTTGTAAAACCTGCATCCTTGTGGTTGTCTTGATGGAGAGGAGTGAGAGAAGAGAGGGATTCCCTCAGCCAGGGAGCTGGACACTGTCTGTGAGAGATGCATCTCTCACCAGCTGAGCTCAAAGAAACTGTGCATAACACAGAGGAATTCACTGAACCTGAATTTTCACAAGCCATTAAATATAAAAGTCCTTCATTTTAGGCGTCCAGTTTGAGAGAGTTGGCTATACCTAGTGACCCTATGCTATAGTCAAATAACATTTTGCTTGAGAAAAAACACCCTGAGAAATCTTAGCACCCAAAGAGAAATTTGAATTCCAGCTTTTTGATTTTGTTCCTTCTGTGTCATGCACCAGGATGTCACATCCCTGGGCCTGTGGGTTTTGCATGACACATGTGTAGCTGGTGAAGCCTTCAGTTGTTCTCCAGCTGTGCCTACCAAAAGCACCAGGAAGCAGCCAGACCTGGCTAGAGGTGGAGCACAAGGCTAGTGACAAAGGTGAAAGTAAAAGGAGGGCTATCCTGCCCCATCCCATGCAGGACAAGCATCTCTCATCCCATGTGCTGAATGAGGTGCTGTTCCTGTGGGTAAAGCAGTATATGGTCCTGCTGAGGAGGGCTGTTCCTTATGGAAAGATAGATTTAATAATTCTAGTATTTCATAACTTTTAGGTGCTTGACATTCAGGAAGACTAAGTGCTTGGTCCTCCACTTGGGTCTTAACAACCTCATGCAGAGGTATAGCCTTGCACAAGAGCGGCTGGAAAGCTGCCCAGCAGAAAAGGTCTTGTGATATTGGTCAACAACTGATTGAACATGAGCCAGCAGTGTGCCCAGGTGGCCAACAAGGCCAATGGCAGCCTGGTCTGCATCAGAAATAATGTGGCTAGCAGGACTGGGGAGCTGATCGCACCCTTAGATATGGCTGAGGTATAGGTAAGACTGCACCTTGAATACTTGGTCACTTTTGGGTCACTTACTACAAGGATGTGAATTACTTGAGTGTGTGCAGAGAAGAGCAATAAAGATGGTGAAGGGACTAGAAAACAAGAGTTATGAGAAGAGGCTGAGGGAGTTGGAGTTGGTTAGTCTGAAGGAGGCTGAGGAGAGACCTCATCACTCTCTACTTCTACCTGAAAGGAGGCTGCAGTGTTGAGCTCTTTTCTTGAGTGACAGGTGATAGGATGTGAGGAAATGATCTCCATTTGCACTAAAGGGGAACTTTATATTGAGTGTTAGGAGGAATTTATTCACAGAGAGATTGGTCAAGCTTTAGGAGAGGCTGTAAAAAGGAGTGATGGAGTCCCCCTGTCCCTGGAGGTATATAAGAAATGTGGATGTGGTACTAAGGGACCTGGGTTAGTGATGGGGTTTGGTAGATCAGGTCAGTGGTTGGAATAGTGATCAGGAAAGTATTTTCCAACCTAGAACATAGAATCACAGAATTGCTCAGGTTGGAAAAGACCTTAAAGACCATCAAGCCCAACCGCAATGATTCTACTACTACAATGTGAACCATATTCACATTATTTTAATGTGTGGAGAAGAGGATGTCTGCGAGTGAGTGAAAGTTGCATTAGCATTTTGATTCAAGCAAGGCTTCTAACACATACAGGTGGATGTCCAACACAATACCCATTTGTTTCCAGGCAATGTGAAGTGAAGGCCCACTCAGTTTCAGCATACTTTGGAGGACCCAGGCTTTTAATCGTGTGTAATACTCCTGACAGCAGATGAGATCTCACATATCATTGTGTCTAAATCTGGAATAAGTTGCTGACCAGCTGTGGTCTGTGTGAGGAGATCTTCTCTACTGATAATGGCAGTTCCAGCCTGCAGCCCACATGTGGGTCAGAGGCAGGAGCAGGGACTAGCAAAAATCCCTGCTCTACCTCGGGAAGCCCACTCTGCCCTGCAGCATTTCTGTACACTTGTCCCCTAACAACGCAGAATGTTCGGGGCGAAGTGGCTCGTTTTTCAGTGTGCGTGTCAGCTGAAGTTTCTTTCCTTCTGTCTGCACCCAAGAGGTAAATTAGTTAAGCAGAGGCATGAATTATTTGCATGCAGCTGAGGTGGCAAATGTGTTATCTTAACAGCAGAAAAGGAAATGGTTCTCTATAGATTATTAGTTACTGAAAAAGCAAAGGCATGTCTTTTGTTGCTGCCACACCACTGGTCTGACTGTTGAGCAGATACAGATCAATATCCCCCCTTCCTCCTTGCCCCCCTTATTCTTCACATTTTCACTTAGGCTGAGGTGAAGAGGTTTCACTTTAATTTATGTCATTCTTGTATTGCCAAATGTCATGCCAGAACAACCGAACCAGGCGTGATCTGACTCTGTGTTGTGTGCTCTCACATGCAATGCCCTCGTGGGAAAATGCTGAGAGAAAATGGAAATTTAAGCTCTGCACCTAGCCACTGTGGTTTTTGGGTTTCTAATAGTGCTTAGTTTATAAGCTCCTTAGGGCAGAGAGAACTTTGTTGAGTTCAGTGCAGTTGTAGCCCATAAGTGAGGAATTCTGAACTCTGCAGTACTGCAGATAGTAGTACCAGCAGCCTGTTCTCTCTACAAACAGCACAAATACACACTGCTGCAGACTGGAGGATCTCAAAGCAAGGTACAAATATTGGTTTTACATCACAACTTGTACAGGCCTTGTACATGTTCTACAGATGAGTCGGGTGCTCTATGGCAAGGTCAACTGGTTTGTTCCAGACCTTGCAGCAAATTAGTGAAGGGAGCAAACCAGAACCAGCGATCTTGGCTCCTGGGGCACTGTTCTCAGTGGTCAGCCTTGAAATACTGAAATTTCTGAAAAGAAAAAAAGCCTGTCTTTATATCTCCATTAGCAGAAGAACTTGAACTTGGCTACTACATTCTCATGTGTAGATGTTTAGCACTGAGTTAGTGTTTAGATTGATCTAAACAACTGCACTGAAAAACAAATGCATTAGAAATGGCATCAACAGGCATTCCTGGACTCAGATACCCCAGACCAGGGGGAAACAAAGATCTGTAGCTGAACTCTGTGACTGGGCTCACCTCTGAATGTGTGTGTTTTTGGAGTCAGACTCCACTTGGATTTGGGATGTTTTCTCCCTTGTCTTCATGGCTACTGTGCAAAGGGAGTCCGTAGGCAGGAGGCAGGCAAAAGAGAATTAGGATATAGGATGTTTGCTTTTAATTGGACTCTGAAGAATTTTGCAGCGATGCCTGCTGCTTCAGGAGAGTGGGTTGGCGGTCAGGGGAGGCCCTTGTTCTCCAGTCACCTAAATTTGGGTGAGCTGCTGAGGTACTAAAGGCCACCAAGAAGCTCTCTGTGCTGCTAGCACTTCCCTTCCCTGTTTTGGGAGCTCACTGGGAATCATCCATGCTGCATCACTCCAACCCTGCAGTAGCCACGCTTGCTGGGGCAGCCGTGCTTCAGGGGCTGCTCTGCCCCAAACCCTGGGCTCGCTTTCGAGTGTGAAAAGTGACTGTGAAGCGACTGACACAGTCATTCCTGAATGTTGTAGCTGTGGGGACGGGGGGGGGGGGTGGTATTTGAAAACCTCAAGCAGATCTGAGGGAGGGAAGAAATCTGCATATCACTCTTAGCTGAATGTAGGTCATAACTTCATTTGAGAACCATTCAGATATTCTACAAACAAGCCTCCCAGCAAACTGTGGTGTCTGACATTGAAGGAGAGAGGCAATGGGGTGGGGGGCATCTCAGGAGTGCTGCACTGACCTCCTGCAGATCCAGAAGAAATATTTGGCATGCCATCGTACTCCTGGATAAAATCGCTGGGGATTTGGTGAGGATAGAACTTCCAGCAGGGCTGTGCAGGGCACCAGGCCACAACCATGGAGCTCATGGGGACAGCATGGGGTTGCCTTCTGTTGGAAACAGGCTCTGGGGGCTCTGACTGCCCACAGCACCAGGGCTGTGCCCATGCAGGACCCCAGGCAGGAGAAACAGGGATGGAAGACGTGAGCACAGCCCAACAACCTCCAGCACCAGAACCCAGCACCAGTTCCTGAGAGTGTGCTGTGGAGTTTGGGACTGTGGGGATGTAGGAGAAGAGCCTAAGTAACAGGGTCTCAGTTGGGTCTCAGCTTCTTCAGGGCATCTTAGGGCAGTGCTGAGGCTGCAGATTTGGAAGGAGTTTAGGGCCCTGCTGAGCACTGCAGTAGACTGGGGTCTTGGTTTAGGAAAGGTCCCCAGCCATCATCCCACTCACTTGGCTGCATTCAAAGCACCTTCTCTTAGCTTGCAGGAAGGTCGGGCACACACTGAAGCTGTTTGAATGCTGTGTTGATAAGGCGAGAGCAAACTGTCCCTGTGCTCCTGAAAGCAGAATCAAACTGAAACTCACCACTCAAAGTAGAAAACTCATAACACCCACAGCTACAGACATGCACGATTTGCTGCAGGACAGGTTAGAAGAGGAGCCTCGTCCTGCACCCTTGGGTCTCATTAGAGGAAAGTAAAAAAAAAGCATACATGGACAAGCTGGTGACTGCAAGCACCGGTGCGTGTTCTCTCCTCAGCATTCAGTTGTCTTCTGATGGCTTATTAAAAAGGCACATTTTCACTTTTCTTGTATCCCCGTTCCTTTTCGCACCTGGTTACAGCTTCTGCACCATTTTTAACTTTCATTTGTTTCATGACCGATTGCAGGCCAGTTCACAGCCCTCCAAGGAGCCACCAGCAGCAGAACCCCAATCCTTCCCTACTGGTGAGGGCCACAGGTGCTTACAGAGGGCTGTGAGGCTGACAAGGAACTGGTTTGGTTCACAGCAGCCTGTGAATATGCACAGAACCTGCCCTTAGAAAAATGCTGCCTGAGTAGGTTAAGGGCAGGGGAAAGCAAATGCTAGAGGGACAGTTCTCATGCAGAAAGTTTTGCCGTGAAAACCTGAAAGAGTCTGGGAACAAGGACCACAGCCCAGTTAGTCCTGTGTGGGTTTCTGCCTGCTATGCTCATCATCCTGCTGAGAACTCTCTCATTTAAACTTGGATTTAAGGGATAACTCATCTGGGAGATGCACCAGGTCCCCTATCCCACCCCAACAAGTGATCCCTTCAGCACAGGGGAAACAGGGATGAGACCTCCAGCATTTATTTTGCTGTGCATATTTCAGTGTGAACCCAAACACACTTCCCCTTGAAGTGTGGCCACTTTGGGGCTGGAATGCTGTAAGGAATCTCACTTGGTACTGGGATAAGGAAATGATCAAGGACTTGCCTAGTCACAATTAATGGGGGAAAAAAAAGAGCTGAAGGCCCTTATTAATCATTGCACAACGAGGAAGTCATACTGGTTTGGCTCCCTTCAACTGAGCTATTTGGTCACACCTACCTAAGTGTTTCGGCATCCCAACCATGTCCCTGCACACCTGACAAGGCGAGGGCCACCCACTACGCCCACGTGGCATTGGGCTGCCTGACCCTGGCAGCTGGGCAGGGGCCCAGTGCTCAGAGGCCAGCATCTCCATGTCAGGGTGTGCCCTGCCGTCTCTGAGCGATGGTTTCCGCCCCAGGCCCTGGTGTTGGTGCCTGCGCATCACAGTGCACGTCCTGTAGCTTGTGCTTGATGATATGGAGCATGCAGCCGTAGGTTGCAGGTATTGCCACCATGGCCACAATGGATGTGAAGCATGTCCACTTGAGAAATGAACTGCAGCAGCTGTGTTGCATGTAGGATGTCCCTTTCTCAGCACCTCAAGACAAACTAACTTTCCTTTTCCAGGTAACTATCGAGCCTTTGACACAATATGTATTTCTCTGTTCCAGGCAGGACTGGTCAGTGCTTCTCATCTAAAGCCTTCTGAGTGTCAGCTGTGCTCCACACATCCCAACCCCTTGTCCCCGCCAGCCCTGGCCTCACTGCAGTGTCGAGTGCAGGAGGGAGTGCCACTGTGGGAAGGGATGGGGCGGCCATTTTGGGGAATTATTGTCAGCCACCTCCAACGCATCGGGGAGCTTTTCTGAGGCTCCCATTGTGGCTTCTGTTTGTCAGATACCTGCCCTGTGACGGGTGCATTCCGCAGCCCCGCCACAGCCACTCAGCCCCAGCTCATGCAGTAATTAGCCAAGTGCTTCCTGGCTGTCTTTAATTATGGTCAAAACTGTTGCCCTCTGATGTCATGCCTCCACACAAAAGCATAGGCCTGGGCTCCGTCTCACAAGGAGCACGGTCTCAGCACGTGTTGGGATGGCTCCACGTACCCACAGACAGCTGCTAACTGAACATGACGGGCTCACGTCCCATGGGCGAATCACTTTGTCTTTTTCAACCTCACAGGTGTAATTGCCCACATTTGGTCTTCCAGGTCATTATTAGCTGGCCAAAATGGTGGGGCCCTCCTCAAAGCTGTGTTTGATCCAGTCTCAGCTCCCATGGTGAGGCAGCTAAGCTGGCAGACCCGCATCGTGTTTGGTCCCCCATTTCTTTGGTGATGGCATTAAGGTAGGCTCAAGTCTGCCGGCCCCAGCCAGCTCCAGCGGCACATGGCTCCACAGGGCTGCATCCAAAAGCAGCCAGGAGCTCTTAGTTTTTGCCCACAGACGGTGAGCTGTCCTGGTGTTGTCACCGTCCGTTGTTGACCCCACGTTTCTGGTGACAACGGGCCTTTGGTGACTTCTAACTGGCTGTGGTCTGCCAGAAACAACAGCCCCAGCTGCCGCGCTCGGCCTCACGAGGCTGTGATCTATAACGTGCATTGTCTTTTTATGTAATGCATTTTATTAAACATCTTCTAAAGCTTACAAGTGTCCCCAGGACATAACTCTCCAGCACAAAGTACTGCCTTGCCAAGTAATGAAGTATGATTTATGGCGGTAACGGTTATCCTGGTGTTTTTTTTTTTTTAAATTATTACAGCAATAGCTCTGTCGAATATAGGAATATAACATGCTGCATTTGGCACGTTTATGACAACAGGGCTCTGGTTTTCTTAACTCCACAGCTCTGCATTGGCAGAATGTCAAATTCTTGAGACAGATGTTTAAATGAATTTTAAGAGGACAGTGAAATACTTTTAAAGCATCGTACGGCGCTGAGTGTCTCAATATGAGACGGCACGTTATTCCTGTAATGTTCAGGTAGAGGAGGCCAGCACATGGCCTTTCTGGTTTGGATCTCACTGCAAATGATGGGAGTAGCAAATGTCGAATTTGCTTTCGGAGGCATCCTCACATGTCGTTACTTTTTGGCTGGGGGTTTTGGGGCTGGACACTTGACCTCCCCCTTAGGTTTGGTTCGTGTTTGTATCTCAGTGGCGAGCAGTAAAAACAGATCCACATTTGTTTTGAATGCCGTTCCCACCACGCTGATACAGGGCTAAGTGGTCTCATGCTGACATTTTGAGTGTGTCATTGTGGTCCCAGTGGTTACGGTTTCAGGCCAGAAATGACAATCATTTGGAAAAATGTAAATGAGAACACAAGTCGTATATCTTAGAGGCAGATAGCGTTCAAGTATTTCCATTGAAACATTGAAAAAATAATTCAAAAAATCCAACTTTTTTCTAAGGTATTGGCTACAAGAGCGTGCCATAATGAAACACAACCAGGGTGTTCGGTGCTGGCATTGTTGTTCACCACTTTCAATCATGGAAAATCGGAGCCCACAAAAGCAGGAGTCAGCATTGTTGGAGACATCATCGCCG